>NC_046324.1:28760991-29366853 GCF_009819535.1 Lacerta agilis | reverse complement strand
GACTCCTTATGAAGCAGAGAACATGTAAACCCTCACCCATTTTATTCAGTCAAGGGTTCTGTAACTGAAGTGCAGGGTAGGCTAGTTTCATCCCCAACCTCTCCTGCTGCCTCAGGAGCAGTCATCTGTCAAAAGAATCTACAATTCACGGCAGCTGCTAGCCCTCCAAACCTGACCACTGTCTCTTCTTATGAACCTGGGCACAAGCACCTGGTTCTGAGTTGGCCAGCTGCATCAAGAACCTTAAGACTGATTAGCCACAGGCAAACTCCCATCTGGGGCTCCGCTCTAGCTGTGCCCACGAACCTGTAGTATTCCTGTGCCCCGTCAGAGTCACAGAAGTGGCAAAAATAGTGGTCTCTTCTCAGGTGCTTCAATAACTCATCATTATCCAAGTAGCGCTCATCACAGAATTTGCACAGGGGGTGGCCGCGGTGAGACGTGTCATCGGGGTCCCCGTGGATTCTGTGCCGGGCAAGGTCCTTACGTGAATACCACTTGCGCTCATAGGTAAAGATCTAGAATGCAAGGAAACATGTTTGTTGTTAACTCCTTGACCTCAAATAAGAGCAATGTCACTGGGAAGGCCAAGACCCTGGAGGACTCTCAACTACTTGCCTTCAGGTGTTTCACACACAGTCTGCAGCAGAAGAGCTCGTGCTGCTTCCTCATGTGCTGCTCCAAGTCGACAATGGTGGCGAATGGCTTGGCCTCTGGGCACAGTGGGCATTCGTGCTGCAGAAGCTTTCTAAAAGAAAAAAAAGGCAAGAGGACACAATTTAGCTCCTCCAGGAGCTATTCCCTAGTTTCCCCTTTTGCACATTGTCCTTTTAATTAATGCACCAGCAGGAGGAGAAAGGCACTGTATACATCAGGTGTGGAGAACCCCTCCAGATGCGGCTGATGTAAAAATCCCATCAGCCCCAGCAAGAATGGGTAATGGGCAGGGATTCTGGGTAATGGGCAGGGATTCTGGGCAATATCAGGAGGGCCAAAGGTTCCCTGCATCCAAAATAGCTTAGTGCATACTTCTGCAATGTTCAATATAAATCACTTACGAACACACAGACACACACACACAGAGACTCAGCATCAAGAAAATCTAAAATGCTTGTTTTGCATAGTTTGCCCTTCTTGTTTAGGAATTGAAAACCCACCCCCTGGCCATGGAAATCCAACTGAGCTCCCATTCTGGTTTCTTGAGATTTCATCAGATATTGCCCTCAGTCTCTCAGGTAGGGCAGACTTCACCAACCTGGTCCCCTTCAGGGGTCTGGGGCTATAACTCCAAGAGGCTAGGGCAGATGGAAGCTCTAGTCCAAAATATCTGCTAGGTGTCCACTTGACTAAGGCTGACCAAGATGCACTTTTAAATACTATCTTGAATCATCCACCACATAGGCCAATGTTTCCAAGCAAGAGAAACATGAATAAACCCCATGGTGCCATGAATCAGGATTTGCCACAGAGATTCCTCAAGAGGAAACCAATGTATATAGATGGCTATTTTCTAGGTCATGGGTAGGCAAACTAAGGCCCAGGGGCCGGATCCAGCCCAATTGCCTTCTAAATCCAGCCCATGGATGGTCCAGGAATCAGCGTGTTTTTACATGAGTAGAATGTGTCCTTTTATTTAAAATGTATCTCTGGGATATTTGTGGGGCATAGGAGTTCATTCCCCCCCCCCAAAAAAATATATAGTCCTGCTCCCCACAAGGTCTGAGGGACAGTGGACCGGCCCCCTGCTGAAAAAGTTTGCTGACCCCTGTTCTAGGTGCTCCTTTTTGGGATGGGACACTTTGCCCAATTTACCTAAGGGGAGTAAACTGCAGAAGATTTACCTATAGAGAGCATAAACTTTTCCATCAGTAAAATAGATGTCATATTTCTTCTCATGCTGCAACTGGTTGAGTGCAATAGTTGAAAAGGATGCCAACTTCTTCCCAAAGACCACCTACAGAGAACACAAGGAGGAGAGTTAGAGGGCTTGCTGTCCCCATGACTGATGATACATACAGAGCGATGTTGTTCCGTCGGCCCAGTCCTAAAAGCTGATATCCATAGGGTGGATTTTGGAGTGGTGATCAGTGGATGCAGATAACACCCAGTGGATAAAGTGTGGAGTCTTGATGAGGAAGACACAGATTTGAATCTTAGCTGAATGCACTCACATTCTAAACTCTTTCACATGAGAGACATTAAACAAGGATTAACCATCGCTGCCCATGAGCCAGTGGAACACAGCAGGAAAGAAGAGAATATATCAATAGTTTTACCCAGATGAGCTAGTTAAGCTATATGAGCTCCTTGAGAAATTTAGCTGCCGCTTTCAAAACATGTAGGTTGCTAATCCCTCATGTGTACAACAAGAGGGGCTGGACATGGGGCTGTGATGTGTGAAAAAAGCTTCAACGAAGTCACAAGCCAAAACAAGTCCCAAATTTATTACAGCCTTTAAAAGGGGTGAGTAGTTTGCAGACCGCAGACTCCATTCAGCTCACATATTTCATTGGTTCTGCTCTGTGTCTGCCTCAAGGACTTTTGCCTGGCTGGAATGTGTCCTTGAACTGTGACTATGCTGCTTGCTTGACTAGAATAAGAATGAAGAGGGATGGGTGGGTATATTCTTTACACATACAACATGTATATACACACAGGTGTGTGGCACACACAGGCAAACCTTTTCAATGGCTTTTCAATGGCTGAGAAGTAGCCCACTACACAATGATAAGAGTCAACAGTTACCACGTCCATCTTTGACTTGGGCGCTGCCCACCACTGGCGTGCAGCCCCCAGAACAATGCCCATGAGGGTACATTGCCATTGTGGGGCTGGGGGGGGGAGTCTTCTCTCTAAACTCATTGCCTGGTCCTGCATTTGTGGGTAGCAAAAACCAAGAACTTAAGCAACCACTTCCTTGTAGGAATACCCAGAACTGGGTGTGGGGGGGCACTAGGCAGTTGCCGAAGGACTTGACCAATCACATAGGTACTTCCACCATTCTGAAGGACTAAAATGCTCACATGATATAAGTCAAGTTTACTATCCAGCAGTTCCAGTTGAACTTTTAAAAAAACAGTTTCAAAGATTATTGGTGTGTTGCTCACCCCTCCCTCAGGGACTGGCGCGGTCGGCTGAGCTTTCATTTCCTCGCAATTTAAACATTATGTAAGAGGAAGTGCCTCTGGCTGGTGATACACCATTCCAAGAATAAATGGAATGCATCATCTCCACTGGGCATGAGAAAAATCCAAGCAAGCAAGTCATAAACCAGGATTGTTGTTGAAAACGCTTTTTTTGGGGGGGGGGGTTGTTCTCATGAACAAACCAAGTTACTGAGGGGGAGAGCCAACTCAAGGGCAAGTCCCAAGATTCTGGCCAGCTACACCGCACCACTGAGACACTGTCACTAAGAGAAACTGCCCACAGGTTTTTCTTTGTGGCCACAAGGGACAGAAATGCCTCTTTCGAAATGCTGAATCTTCAATATCTCCTATGTCTATGTAGTTACTGAATTCTATGGCTTGGTCCATACTTCTCAGCCACTCCTTATTTGTCAGCTTAACCTAACCACCATGATTCCATCTGACCATAGTTCTGTGACAGAGTACATGTTAGGCATGCAAAAGGTTCCCAGTTCAGTCCTTAGCAGTTAAAAAGTTGAAGTAGGAGATGATGGGAGAGACTCTGGAGAACCACTGCAAGTCAGTGTCAATTTCAGACATTGCAGACTACAACTCCCATCATTCTTGACAAGCAGCCACGCTGGCTAGAGTTGTAGTCCAAAACCGCTAGAGGGCTCCATGTGCTCCCAATAGTCTGACCTGGTATGAGGAAGCTTCTTAAACACCAATGGTTGTTCTGAATTATACTGGGCTGGGCGTGGCCGCTGGGACCATATAACAACAGTCCTAAAGGATTGGCTCCCAGTTGCTTTCCAAGCACAATTCAAAGTGTTGGCCCTAAAGGGCCTCAGCCCTGTATACCTGAAGGAACGTCTCCACCCCCATCATCCTCTGAGGGTCTTCTGCTAGTTCCCTTACTGCGAGAAGTGAAGTTACAAGGAACTCCCTGTGGAACACCCTCCTTTCAGATGCCAAGGAAATAAACTACGGTACTACCTGACTTTTAGAAGACATCTGACGGCAGCCTGTTTAGGGAAGTTTTTAATGTTTGATCATGTTTTTACTATTCTGCTGGGAGCCGCTCAGAGTGGCTGGGGAAACCCAGTCAGATGGGTAGGGTATAAAAAATAAAATTATCATTATCAATATTATTCTTAGCTCTCTAGAGAAAGGACAGGATGCAAAACAATATTCCTGAATAAAGGAGAGGCTGCCACTGATGTCATCACCAGGGGACCATCTACAGAGAACCTCAAAGTCTTCAGCAGAAGAGACTGGAGGAGCTGCCTTTCCCACATGTGAGGCCTGAGCATTCCAGAGCTTTATAGATACTGCCCAATGTCCAAGGTAGGACTGGCTGCCAATGTGCAACAGAGAGAGGTCCCCCTGCTCCCAAGTCTACCAATCTAACCCTGCCTGCCATCTCACTCTGGTTCCCTCTATTCCAAGCCCAAAAGAGCCACTTTCAGTGCACAGACAGCTTGACGAGGTAAAAGAATCACAGTGATCTACTCCAGTACTTGGCAGCAGCTGTAACAGGATGCTGCACTGCTAAGAACATGGAGGAAGGCAAAATAGGGTGTGATGAGGAAAAAAGAACAAGGCAGATTGCCAGCACTGCAGAGGCAAACACAGAAGGAAGTCTGGGTCGTTTGCTATGGTGGGTTCCTCAGTATGGTACTAGTGCCCTCGGAATAACCATCCACATGCCCCTGTTCCTTCCGTCTCACTTTTTACAAAGTGCCCAGTGACATTTTTGTCCTCTGTTTACTTGTTAACTCTCTCTCACACCTGCCAACTCTCTTGGGGGAAATTAGTTTTAGCAGAGGCAGAGGTATAGCCTTTTTATGTAAAGTGAAACTTAGCACAAGATGCCATATAAGCAAGCAGAGAGGTCCACAGAAAGCTGCCTTATCCTGAGACACAGGCCCATCTAACTCAGTAATGTCCACACTGAAAGGCAGCATCTCTCCAAGGGAGACTTGGGACATTCCAAGCCCCTACCTAAAGATGCCATCAGGGATTGAACCGGGGTCTCTCTGCATGCAAAGCAGGGGCTCTACTACCAATAACCTGCCTGAGACATGGAAATAATATGGCAGAGTGAGCACTGTACTTTGTATTATACTCTCATTCTGTAAGTAACTATGACAGACACAGGCACACCCTGAAGCTCCCTGCCACTGAACTTATGAATGGGCACATGGAATAGGGTGATCACAAGGAAGTCAACAATGTCATGCAATGACCTCCTGGGCAAGGTATACTCTCTCTCTCTCTCCCCTGCCTGCTTATTACCCCATGTCAGTATCTTTTGGACTACTGCATGTCCCATTTCCCCTTGCCCCCCCAAACATTCCCAAAGTACAGGACCTGAATAAGCTGGAAATGCTAATGCCTACAACAGATTTACCGGTACTCCCAAGAAGAATGATCTCACTGAACCTTGATCCTTAAGCAAACACACTGTTCCTGCAACTGGAACAAAAATGATATCACTTGCTGCTGGACTGAAGCCAAGGAGGACAAAGAGAGCAGCCATTCGTTCTTGAATGTAAAACAGTAGGCACCTTATGGGCATATCTACAAAATAAGCTCCCTGCTGGAACACCCAGTGGTGTTCTGTTACTGGGAGATTCACTTACGTCCCCAAATGCACCAGATACACCTAGATTAAAACATTTTTTGGATTTTTCCTTATGGAGGATCCTGAATATTCACTTGCTTATCACTAGAGCAGGGTTGGGGAGCTTGTGGTCTCCCAGGTGTTGTTGAATCCTACCATCGGCCCCAGCCAGCATAGCCAATGATTAGGGAAGTCAATGGCTTTCCCACCTTTGCACTAGAGCAGCCATTGCCCACCCAGCACCCTCCAGACTAAAGGTCTGTCCCATTTTAGTGTTCATCCCCATAGGGAGACTGCTGGTTCCCAAAGGCTCACTACACATTGTTAAGTACATAACCAATACAGAATTTGATTAATCAAGATGTGGCACCTGATACTAATGAAGTCTATTCCTCACTGGTAGCATTCAGGGGAGCATTGAAGCAACAGGATCAGTAAGAACAGTGAGGCACAGCAATGGTCAGGGAGCAATAGCAGAATGTACACACTGAATCTCTTCTGTCTCACAATTTTGCCAGATGAGCAGAGAGAAACCTCAAAACAACTCTCAGGCAGCCTGGATTCTCTGAATGTAACCTGGCAAGAAAGGGGAGCGGCAAGGAGCAAGGGAGGACTGGAAATTTGTTAAAACTGGGCTAGTAGAACTACCCAAGAGAGCAGGAAGAGCAAAGGTGCCCTCCAGGTGTTGTTGGACCACCCTCTTTTTATAAGAAAACAAACATACTTTTAATTGATTTTCAGTAAAAAAGAACATGTAAACATATCCCCTCCCACAACAGATCTCCAATCACTGTTGACAATTTGCCATGCTGGTCAATGAGGAATTTTAGTCCAGCATTCTGGAGGTCATATTGTTGGCTAACCCTGCATTAGAAGCTTTAGGTACTGGCGAGTAGAAACAAAGAAAATGGTGTCAAACCAGTTTTAGCAGAATTCCAGGAAACTGTACAAAGATTTTGAATCAGATGGACCACAATTATATTTGATCTTAGCCAATAGGCTGAGAAGCGACGATAACACACTAGTACTACCCAGCACAAGATGCCACAACATCCATCAAAGTATGAACTGTCCATTAGAGAGCACAACTAGGGACAAATCTCAGTTAAATTGCATGAATCCTACAGAATTGGAGCTTTAAAGTAGTGTCGAAAGCGCAGCAAATGGCAGAGAAATACTGGAGACCACCTGAGAACCAGATACAAGCTTTCTTTGAGGGAAAGCTACACAGGCAGAAGCACAGTAATTCAAAGTCAAAGGGTATGTAGATACCCAAGGCCAGCCTCAGGGTTGAATGCAACTCTCCCTATTAAAAACTCCTATCAGTTGGCAAGGAGGAGACAACATGTCTCCATAGCCTTCTGTGGCCTGGACGCATTTAAATGCCCAAATTATGATGTTAGCAGCACCAGAAGAATGAGAAGCCAAACAGGCTTTACTGCAAAGTTTGGCTTGTCTTGAATTAGGAGGTGTTAAATAAGCAAAAAAGGGTGAGTCTGCAACTCCACCCCTGTGTGTATACGTGTTTGTTATACATCCCATGCAGAGCTCACAAGTATCCTATTCTGTTGAAATAACTGACCTTCATAGCTTCTCCTTCCAAAACAATAAAAGGAAAATACTTTGTGAAGGTCACAAGGCTCTTACAAGAACATGCTGTTTATATACAGTACAGTATTCCAAACCAGAGGACTGCACAAGACAGTTGTATGAACATTTAAACAGAAGAGATGTGTAAGTGACCGGCCACCCAGTTACAGATTTCAGCAGCTGTCCATGCACTTCAAACTCATCCCATACACAGAAGGGGCTTGTGGCTCAACAAATACTCTTTGGTAGGTTAAGAGGTGGCAACTCAACCCTTTGGAGCATAAATGAAACAGCAAGTGCCATAGAACAGATCCCTCACATAAACAACACAGGCCTGCTGTTCATCACCTAAGATACTGATACTCAGAGGTTGACTGCCTCTGAGCTTGGAGGTTTTATCAACCTATTATGGTTAACAGCTAAGAACATAAGAAGAGACCTGCTGGATCAAAGAGCCTTCTCTCACTGTTGATCCCCAGCAACTGATGATAATAATATTACTTTTTCAAATAAAGGTAACATTAACAAAAGTCCACTGTTCATTTTTTCACTTTGGTGATAAACAACAGATCAGGCCCAATGAAATTGGTAGGCCTAATTATTAATACTGCCCACTGATTTTGTGGGGTCTGTTTGCAATAATGATGGGTTGATTTCACCCCCACCCCCACCCGTAATGTCAGATACTGGGCCGTACCAAACTAAGTTCTACACTGGGCAGACCCAGTAAAACCAATTAACCAGTTACCGGTACTTTATGTCCATTAATTTAAACGAGTCTACTCTGGGTATGACTAATGCTGGATACCATCCACAGTGCTTATATATATTCTACACTTACTTATAATACACTCAATAGTACAAAACTGAAGTAACAAATGCCTAGAATATATGAATTAAAGTAGAAATATATGGATATATTTATAATGAGTGCTCATAACACAAACATATTTACATTATTATCAGTTTAGCAGTTCTGAAAATAAAGGCATTTTCTCTTTTTCAGATCTCTTTAGATCTTATTCTGTGTGTGTGTGAGTGAGAGAGAGATACAGATATCTATATATTTCCCCCTTTTAGAGGTATCTCAGAAGCATTTGCGTAGTGGGCTGTATGTATATATAGTATTATTTGTCTTTTTGTGTAACCTGCCTTGGGACCCTTGGGCGGGGGTCGGGGAAGGGCAGGTAACAGATACAAGAAGTAAAACTGAAAGCCAGAGCCGGCCGCGGCCCTCCGAAGAAGAGGGAGCCTCCCTCCCTCCCAGCACCGGCTCCCCGGCCACGCTCACCTGGGCGAGCTCCTCCCGGCAGACGGCGCAGTAGCGCACCCCGCAGAGCGCCCGCATCCGCACGGAGCAGCGGTAGCAGATGGGGTGCTCGCACCGGCCCAGCGCCACCACCTCCAGCTCTCCGCAACACAGCACGCAGCTGCTGGGTGTCTCCGAGCCGCGCGGCTCCGGCCGAGGCGAAGCCGCCATGGCGTTCCCTCGCCGTCCTTTCGGCTGCCTGCCTGGCCGGCCACGCCGCCCCTGCGGCCTACTAGGCCCGGACCGCAGCCTAGCAACCGCCCCCCTCGCCCGCACAGAGACGTCGGCCTAGAGCGTCGGCGGCAGCGCCGCCTATCAGCGAGCGCGCGCGCGCGCACACACACGCTCCACGTCACCGCCGAGGTCTTTTGACGGAAAGCGGCGCCGTCGCCTGCATCGCATAGACTTAATGAATGTGTAGACTGACACACGGGGAGCAACTCCCGCCTTTCTAAATTTATCTTCTCCGCTTCCCTTTTCCCGGGGACGACGACACTGCGAGCTTCCCATAGGAACCAATGGATAAAGGGTTTCAGCACAGGTGCAACTTTACAGCGGTTTGTGTTTCATCCTCCCACCACCAGTAACTTTAATAAGACTGGAGCGGATGCTCTTCTTTCTAATTCCTTCTGGAAATTTTCTAATTCGGGCCTTGAAAACACATGCACAAAATTTAAAAGGGCAGATGTCTGTAAGTCCGTGAAACACAAGGCTCGTTCTGCGCTTATTTACATAAATAATTTTTTTGTCAGGTCTTTGGTCAAAAGAAGCTGTCAGAGTCCCTGCTCTCAGGTATATGCTCTTAAAAAGACAAGGCACAAAAGGAAAAGTGATTGGGAGGAAGGAGGAGAAACATAAAACTCAGGTAAAAAAGGTAAAGGGACCCCTGACCATTAGGTCCAGTCGTGTCCGACTCTGAGGTTGTGGCGCTCATCTCGCATTACTGGCAGAGGGAGCCGGCGTACAGCTTCCGGGTCATGTGGCCAGCATGACTAAGCCGCTTCTGGTCAATCAGAGCAGCACACGGAAACGCCATTTACCTTCCCGCCAGAGCTATACCTATTTATCTACTGTACTTGCACTTTTGACGTGCTTTCGAACTGCTAGGTGGGCAGGAGCTGAGACCGAGCAACAGGAGCTCACTAATGATTAGCTGGGGTGGAACAGTTCAAGGAGAAGCAGCAAAATGGGGATAACGCACAATATTGACATGTGCATTTGATCTGGCTAGCAGGTCGTTTTAAAAATTAAGGCAAACACCCATCTTGGCCGCTATCTTTTTTTTTTTTTAGGCTAAACACGGGTACACTAGAATCATAATTTTAACATTGAATTAAATATTGGACAACCTTCCATTGCAAATTTTGAAATGTCTTTCAGTGTAAACCAGGAAGTTCTCGATCGATGGATTAGTCCCTATTTCTTATCTCTATACTTCGTGCACCATGTCCTCCACCTAAAAGGACGCTCTAGCACGGCGAGCTTCTTTCTCTTTCTCTCTAGTTTGGAGCGTCCCCACCCATAGAGCTGTATACAGTATTCAGGCCGGCCGCTATATCAAAATATTGTAGAACGCCCCCTTCAGGCACTCAACTGTATTTGCTTCACAGACTACGATTCGTTTTGCGGCTATTTTCTCCTCCTAAGGAGCTGTGGGAACTGTAGTTTGATGAGAGGAAGGTATGGCTATTTAACAGAGAAATCTACGGGCACACTCACTCAAAGCTACATTTCCCAAGAGTCTTTGGGAAATGGTCATGGCAGTTAAATTGATCTAAAGTGAAGAATATATAACTCCACAGTTATCAAGGTTTATGAATGTATTGCAAGGTTTACGAATGTATTGTGGTTAGAATGTTGCAGTGGGACTTGGGTTCAAATCCATGCTTGTCCATGAAGCTCACTGGGTGGCCTTGAAACAGTCACTACTTCACTGCCTAGCTTATTCTCACAGAATTGTTCTGAGGATTACATGGAATATTGTCTGGGAGTAAAGGCAAAAATATTATTTTTCTAAATAAGAATAAGAATGAATCATCTGTAAAGTTCAAGCAAGGTGAAAGAAAGGATGGTTGTACATTACTAGGCCTGGGTTTGAACTGCCATTTTGTAGAGGACATTTGTGCTGGCCCAAAGCTTATTTTTATTGCACATTAGCCTCTGACCTGGTATGAAGTTGCATCATCGTTTGGGGTGTGTCACTGACATGAAATGTACATGTATGAGATTGTGTCCTCATTTTTCCCATGCAAATTCTGCTTTAGGGCATTTCTATCATTTCAGCTAGTGTGGCATAATAAGCATCATTATCACTATAAATTTGTTTGCATTTCACTTTTGTCTCATTTTTAATAATAGGAACAGAGGAAGCTGCCTTTTGCTAAGCCAGATCATTCGTCTATCTAGACCAGCATTGTCTGCACTGACTGGCAGCAGTTCTGCAGGGTTTCAGGTAGGCAAAATTCATAGCACTACCTTGAAATCTGCTCCTGCGGTGACTGTGTGAGCCGCTGAGCGATTGGCCCGGCGGCGGAGTGAGCTTGCGCCAGATTTGGTGCATGCTCACTCCGTCCAGATGTTGCGTCGTGACATCACGATGCAACATCAGGATGCCCCGCCCCCAGGGGGTGCCTCCGTTCGCCGCCCCGGGTAGTGAGGAGGCTTCCTCTGCACCTGATTCTAGGTGCTTATACCTGGTTCAGTTTCCTTGGAATGAAGGTCAACAGAGATTGTGGAGTCTTTAGGATATATGGCATTACTTACACATAGAGACAACCTGAGCATAAGATGGAGGGTCTCACAGTAATAACATCCCAACTGATCTTGCTTCTTCATTAGTCACAGCTTGGGATGTAGCACAGAGCAAGCACATCTCTGTGTCCCTCTTCCAGCTTGCTTACAAAACTCAGCTCACATACATTCTCCCATTGTTTTCCTACCTAGCAGCTAGGAGAGGTGGTGGTGAAAGCCTGGAGGGCCCTGCCACTTATTTGTAGCTTTTGCCATTTAGCTCTTGGGATGCCAATGAGGACACTTCAGTGGACAGCTAAGGCCAGGCTTCCTCAACCTCGCCCCTCCAGATATTTTTGGCCTACAACTCCCATGATCCCTAGCTAGCAGGACCAGTGGCCAGGGATGATGGGAATTGTAGTCTCAAAACATCTGGAGGGCCGAGGTTGAGGAAGCCTGGCTAAGGCCACTGTCCTACAGAGAAGCTTGTCTGACTAATTCCGCAACTTCCTTTGTCAGGTTCTAACCTTCACTGGGTGCAGGACCCCAAGAATGGGAAGGGCCTCATGGCCTCATCCAGACACACCCCAAAAACCCACAAGAACAACAACGACAACACCAAGTCAGTGAAAACCAATAAATTACCGCATTAAGAACCGTGAGCAGTGCAAAGTGGAAATGTTTTAGCACCTCAAAAACCATTTCAAAATGCAGAATAATATTTGCCCTTTTTGAAAATGCTTTCAGAGGCTCGCAGGCGTACAGGGCTCTGAGCGTGGGGCAACTGGAGTGTAAAGGAAAGTGTTAGGGGGCGGAGAGATGATTAGGAATGACTGCCTGCATGAGAGTTGTAATTACTCCATAAAGCACTCCATGCTAGCAATTATCCCCTCCTTCCCCTGCCCCCAGCCTCTGTCCCAGATTAATGATACTTCTGCCACTGTTTTCCATGTCAGAGAAGCGCCCATCCAATTTGGGAAAGCAATTAGTGCGAAATGAGACGGCAGCGGCTGACTGTAATAGGCCATCTTAAGTGTCACTTGTCTGTGAAACTGCACAAGGACTCGAGTGATGTATCCTGCCGAACGGGGCATTGTAAATATGCCATCATAATGAAGCTTCACACACACACACACAAGCAATGCTACTTGTCTCAGTCACTCCAACAAGCAAATTGAGCAGAACTACAGACTGCCGCCACCTCCAGCTAGACACTGACTTGGTGACATTATGCTGTCTCAGTAAGGCAGGCTGTGCCAGCCTAGGGCCCTCCGGATGTTTGCGACTCTGATTCCCATCAGCCACAGCCAGTGCATGCTGGCTGGCACTGATGGGAATCGTAGTCCAAAAGATATGGAGGCCCCCAAGCTGGCAAAGCCTGCAGTGAGGGCTGTGGCCTACAGTTTATTGATTCCCTGGAATCTCGCAGAACTCGGGGATTGGGGTGGTGAGCAATAGCAACCTTCAGTCTTCCCCCACCCCCCTGCTTTCAGATGCCACAAGACTTTCTGGGTTGTATGGGAGTAAGTTTTACTCAGAGTAAAAAATGAAAAAGAAAAATGGAACGGGGCAATGGGGCTACTCTTGAGCACAACCAGTGTTGGATACACCCCTTGCTTGTTTTTGCTGCAGCAGATTTAACACGTAAATACAGGAAAACTCTCTGTAGTTAGATCCAGATTTCTTGCTGGCAATGAGTCTTTTGTGACTGCCAGACTTTTAAGATAAGATCTTACCTGAAAGGCAGGCACAAATCTCTTATTAAAAACGTTTCCAAATGCAATTTGTCTTTGAAATTATAAAGATTACCTTTGCTTACATATATACAAGCTGTGTTTTTGTTCTATCCTTAATTATGTATCCATTTGATATCAATGTAGTAGGCTGTCACTTTGTAACAGCAGCACTTCCTGATGGTATATTTTGATAGTAGCAACTATTGGTGCCAGTAAGAAAGGCTAGTTTCAGGTTTTCTGGTATGCAAAATATGATGGTTTGTTTTTAAGCAAATTATGTTTTCTGAAAATAATTTTTTTTCTAAAAGCTGACAAATGCTGCTCTAGATTTCCCAGATTCCAGATAACCAAAGCACACCTTTTCTGCATTAAAATAGAGGTACACTTTTTTCTTACATCTCCACCCCACCCCCACCCCCAGTTTACTACTTTTAGAGTGTAAAAGATTAATAATTACCTGCCCTCAGAGGACCTTGCTCCACCCCCCCCCTTGGGTTTCTGCACACGCTGCTGATCTGAACTTCCCTTTTGTCCAGAAGGATGCAAGGCCAGGGCAGCGACATATGCCGAAGTGCAACAGGCACCCTCCTCTGCAATCAGGTAATTCTTCAGCCTCTCTGCTTTGGCAATGAGTGACTGCTCCAATCCATGCAGAGGTACCTACTTGCAGTGCTGACTGATTGGAAGAAGGCAAAGGCAAAGCAGTGACTCATACAGAGAAACAGCAGGCAGTCTCCTTGAAGGGTGGACAATTCTGCAGCATCTCCAGAATGGAGGAAATTGACTGATTGATCAACCTGTGCTCAATGCAGCGAGTCAGCTGGCTGACTCCCTAGCAGCAGTGCTAAGAAAGGCCCATAGAAGCATTTCACTTTTTGATTTGTTTATTCCTCCTGGCAACTACGGTTTGAGGAGAGATGTGAAGGAGGGGCAGAAAGTAGAGTGGCAGGTAGCCTGGAAAGAACATTGCGCGGGGGGGGGGGGGAGCCTACATTGGCTGATGATAGCTAATCTCTCTTCCTCCTTCCCTCTCATTCCCCCAAGCCATCAACTGCCTGAATGAATCACCCCAAATTTAGACTTGGTGTTGTTCACAGTTTAAAAGCCAAAGAGGATTGTCCTGTGCCATCCTCTTTGAGGGCTGACTCACTTCATTCTTCATTCATAACCTGGGGCATCTGTGTCTATATAGCCCTTTCTAAGAAGCATTGAGTGGGGTGTGGGGTGAGGAGAGGAAAACAGCGAGTTGCAATTATGTACAAGTGGGAACCACAACCGAGTGTTGCAGCACATTTCCTCACTGCTTAACATGAGTGCTCCTGAGTAGCCATGCCCTCCTCCAGAAAACCCAATTTCCTTCCTCTTACCACCTAGTTTTCTCAATCAGTGAATCACATTTTTTATGAGGTGGCCACTTAAAAACAAGATAAAACACCAAAGTGACTGTTCAGTTTCTAATATAAAACAAGCTAAGCTGTATCGTGCATGCTGTAGTGGTTAGGGGGTTTGACTGGGACCTGCGAGACCAGGGTTCAAATCCCCACTTAGAGTGTCTCAACCTAACCTACCTCACAGGGTTGTAGTGGAGAGGTGGGGGACCCATATATGCCACCTTGAGCTCCTTGGGGGTGTAAAGGTAACTGTAATAATACAATTAATAAATATATATTAAAAAAGCTGACCGTATCCTTTACAAAACTTTGCAGCAAAAAGGGGGGAGCCTATTGTTTTCATTGTTGCTTTACTCATATTGGCTAATAAGTAGGTACAACAATAAATAATTTCATGGGTATTTTAGTAAAACAGGAGCAAATTATCCCTTTTGCTCATCTCTGAAAAAGGTGCGTGCAGAAAGAACATGAATTAGTCTTTCTGTTGCTCTGTCCTCACAGGGAAAGAACTGTTCGTTGCAAGAAATATATCCCCAAAGTGGAAAGAAGGCAATTAAATCTTTCCCTTAAAATAGATCAGCCATTATTTGAGAACAGTCAATATTTCCTCCACACTGTCAGTATTTTGCCTGAGCATGTCAAACCAAAGTGTCTTTTGGTTGTGAAGGGGTATTCAGTTGTTGCTGCTGCTTGTATAAGTTATAGGTGTTTTGTGTGACTTCTTTTAATATTGTTGTAAGTTACTTGGAGACCTTTGGCATGGATAACAAGCAAAAAATAAATACCAGAACTTAAGGTATGCAAAGTTGAAGTGGATCAAAGTGCTCTGTCTCCTTTAAAAAAAAAAAAACAACAACCAACAATCCACTTTAAAAAAACGCACCATACCAGACTTTTGTGGTTTGAAAGGGGCAGAGAAACATATTTAAAAGTGTGGGGGTAAATGAATGACTCAACAGGAGGACAGATAAACACCTCACAAGCAAATCAGAATGAATGCAGAATAATTGTCTCACAATAAAATCAGAACAAATGCTGCATAAAGGCTGGACACAGTCTAACTGTTGCATAAACTTTGGGCAAGCAAATCAGAATGCTGAAGGAACCAGAACATTTGAAGGAACCACAAGTTGTCGGAATAATCTTAGCAGGACTCTTAGAAGTCAACACACAGACCAAGATGAGCTGGAGGACTGCTTCTTGTTTTTTTTTAATGAGGACCATCAGCACCCTTAATCTAAAAGTTAAGAATGTATTTTGTCTGGCAACAGCCCTGAGGAAGAGGAAAAATCCCAGAAAGACCTAATAATTACAATTTATTGCTAAAAGCTTTGGGCACCATGAGCTTGACATAACTACTCTTCTGAAGAAAGCAGAGGTGACCTGAAAATGCATTAAAAGAAAGGATGTTTGAAGGTTAAGGAACAAGCAAGCCCCTCATTCATCCATTTCCAACACAATTATGTCTTCACATCCAAATGGGTGGCGTTTGTGAAAAGGAAGTGATGACTTTATGCAGCTTTTCTGAACTCTATGACAATAGCATTTTTAAGAGGCAGAAAACCACCCACCATCATCTCATGGCCTGCTCTGCCAGCGTTTCTGGCTCATTTCCTTTAAACAAGGCATTTGTCAGGCAACATAGCATTTACACAAAGCTGTTAGTAGAGAGCAAGTGGGAATTATGCAGCAGAGGGGGCTGAAAGCCTGGATCTCTCCATGGGGAGGTCCCCCTCTGATGTCAACTCTTATCTCAGATGCTGAATCACCCCTTTTTGGCTCTTGCTGAGTCAGGGCCTGTTCTGGGGTGGGGCAGTGGGATTGGTGTGTGTGTAGGCAGGCACCCTAGATATTTATTCCTCATCTCCATGCTGCAGCTCAGAGATAAAACGCAATTCCAGAGCAAGGGAACATTCATAAGTATGTCATGGAAAAAGGCATTTATTGAACTCCAAGGAATATCTCTTCCCTTTGTCAGGCTAAAGCAGCTTTTGCCAACCTGGTGCCCTCTAGAAATTTTGGACTACAACTCCCATCATCCCCCGTCATTGGTTTGAGCCAATGCAAGACAGCCAATTCCACATGTTATGCTTTTAGATTTTCTGTGGACACATACACACTGTACATTTAAAGCACATTGCTTCCCCCAGAGAATCTTGACAACTCTAGTGTAAGAGTGCTGGGAATTGTAGTAGTGGTAAACTATAGTTCTCAGGATTCCTTGGGGGAAGGAACTTGCTTTAAATGTATGCTGTCATGCTATAGGAAAATGAAATGCACGTATAAATATGATATGTTGTATAACTAAATTGCTGTCTTTATTTTCCTTTCTCATTAACTTTTCTAGGTTTCTTTTGGGAAATGAAAGTGAGTGGTGTAAATATGAAATGAAATGCTGCCGTGCTTGTGCCAGCCATTTATTATTTATTCCATATCCATTTTGTTTCATTTATGAATCTCTTCCCATGAGTCAAAGCAATTCATTTATCATATTTGCATCAAATATACATGGTGTTGCAAGGATGGGCAGGGTTCTGTGTGCTGGAATCCCTGGGATTACTGGTGGCAGCGGGTCATCTGAACTTCCCTCTCCTTTTTGCTGTGGCCACAGGAAGCCATAGGGTGGGTGAGCACTGGGGGGAAGTACAGGGGGCCCTGCCACCCCATCCATGCACACACACCTTTCAGACATTGGGCTGAAGTGGGAGAAGGGCCATTGCTCGCTGGGAATGTGGGATAACACCTGCTTTGCATGCAGAAGATCCCAGGTCCATTCCCTGGCATCTGCAGGTAGGGCTTGGTGCAACCTTAGTCTGAAATCCTGGACAGCTACTGCCAGCCATATTGCAGATATTAATATTGTGCATCGTGAAGCATTTGGGTGCATAAAGGCTGGCTCCTTTTGGAATAAAAATGATCCAGACCCATAATTATAATTCAAAGCATTGCTAACCAGGACTTCTTCAAAACAGGTCCAAAAACATCAGTCATACATTGAGATAATACCATAAAGCATATGCTTATTCAAGCATAAGCTTTTCTTAAAAATATATAACATAATTATGATCAGAGTAAAAATCTAATCTGTCTCTTCCATAGCTTGCATTAGCCTGCATTCAGCCTAAGGCTATGCAGCTCCTGGAAAGGCTTTATTATCACATCCTTTGTTGTCTCTGTGGCATCCAGAGAAAGACTAACAGGGAACTCCATTAAAGATGGAGATTTGCAATGGAATACCCTCATGTGAACTAAGGTTAAACACTCACACGAGTGCTAGCAGAGAGCATCAAATGTTAATCATTAACTCAGAAGCTTAGAGAACTTCAGTATGGCCCAGTGGAATTTTCCAGTGTTAAATCCTTTCAGCAATAAATGTCTAATATACTTACAGGCATTTTCCATTTTAGTGTGCAATTAAACAACTATACTTTCTAAGTCACTGTACACAGTACAGTACTTATTGGGACATGGGTGGCATTGTGGTCTAAACCACTGAGCCTCTTGGGCTTGCTGATCAGAAGGTTGGCGGTTCAAATTCCTGTGCCGAGTTAGCTCCTGTTACTCTGTCCCATCTCCTGCCAACCTAGCAGTTTGAAAGCATGCTAGTGCAAGTACTGTAGATAAATAGGTACCACTGCAGCAGGAAGGTAAATGTACTCTGGTTTGCACCACAGTGTTCTGTTGCGCCAGAAGTGGTTTAGTCATGCTGGCCACATAACCTGGAAAGCTGTCTGTGGACAAACACTTGTTCCCTTGGCCTGAAAGTGAGATGAGCGCCACAACTCCATAGTCACCTTTGACTGGACTTATCCATCCAGGGGTCCTTTACCATTAGCTTACCTTTACACAGCACTCAACAAGATGGATCAGTGACCTGATTAAATACAAGTCAGAGCTTTCTACATTCCTATTTAAATCAGCCCTTTATTCAGAACCATGAGGACTAGAAACTTACTTTCTTTTTAGGGGAAGGAGCATAGCTCCTGCTTTGCACGCAGAAGGTCCCAGGTCCATTCCTTGGCATCTCCTGGTAGTATTGGGACAGACCCTCCTGCCCCGCCGCCTGAAACCCAGGACAATAATGAAGTAGGAGGACCAAAGTTGCAACTTGATATCAGGCAGCTTCTGCACCAGCCTAATAGATCCAACAAGATTTTGCATTTGATCTGCTCTGCCTCTTTCCCTTTTGGTTCCAGCCAACCGATTCCCATTCATATTGTTAGGTTTGTACTCTAGTACGTAACTTGCTCTGCTGTCTTCCCTATTCCTAATGAATGGGAAAGTGATGGGCACTCTTGTCACACAGCGTGCGCCAGACCCTAGTCATCTGCCCTTGTTTAATCACACATGAATTAAAATCACAACAGCAAATCTCTTCCACACGCCTGGCAAGGTTCAGCTAATGAGGCTGCTCGATCGTCAGGCATCAAACCCAACAGGCTGTGAGATGTTTCTCCCGCCTGTCTATGTTTGCAAAAGCTGTTGTCTGTGTTGGAGAAAAATGCAGTTTAATTTTCGGGATTATTATCCTGTGGGTGATGAACAGCCTATAGCTACTTTCCAGCCTTTAGGGGCTGCAACTGAGTTCTCACTTGGGGGGGGGGAAGCAACTCAGAATTAGATTTGAGCTGAGGAAAGACATAGGAGGCTTCATGTTTGAACTTCTTGGTGGTTGCCACTCATTTCCTTAGAAGCAGGATCCTTAGAGTAACCTTGTCTCCATCAACACAGATGTCACAAAGGTGAAAACAGCACAGGGAAACAGTGCGTAGTTAAATTAAGGAACTCGCTCCCACAGGAAAGAGTGATGGACACCAACTTGATGGCTTTAAAAGAGGATCGGACAAATTCATGGAGGAAAGAGGAAGCTATCAATGCCTACCAGTCACGGTCGGAGGCAGCAATGCTTCTGAATGCCAGTTGCTGGAAACCACAAGAAAGGAGAGGGCTCTTGCGCTCTGGTCTGGCTTGTGGGCTTCCCAATGGGGCATCTGTTTGACCACTGTGAGAACAGGATGCTAGACTAGATGGGCCATTGGCCTGATCCAGCATTCTTATGACCCGAATGGTTGAGAGGGTCAGAGCATCTTCACTACATAGATAGGCTAACATTTAGGGGTTTTTAGTTCTGAGAAATTACAGAGCATTTATTAATTGGGTGGAACAGCAGGTGGGGCTGAATGTGGCCCTGTGGGCTCCCCGTCTGGCCCTTAGAACTCTCCCAGGCTACACCCCTCAATTGCTTTGTTTATCAGGCAAAGATTTGGACAAGAAGACCCTTGTGGTCCCTTCCAACTCTACTATTCTATGATTCTAATACTGAGGAGCAAAGGGAAATGTGGGAGCTGGGAAAGGAAAATCTCTGTGGCTTCTGCTAGCATCATTTCTCAGCAGAAAGATGAGAGGGAACACAGCTCCATGGAACAAACTCCGAAGCTCGTTTTAGATCTCACTCAGGGCTCATTTTGCTTTGAATCACTGCAATTTATCCCCGTTTCCCCAATTCCTCCGGGGCAAGAGCAAAGGCAGACTTGTGCTGAGCACCCTCTCCCTCTCTCTCTCTCACACACACACACACACAAACACACACACACACACACACACACCACAAACTGGGCCAAGATGGATCTTGGGCATGGATGGTCTTCTTAACAGATGTTCACTTATCTTATTTCTCCCCCTGTTTCCCTTAGTGAAGCTGGTGAGCCCACAAGTGCATTCACCCTCCTCCCCATTGTGGGGGACTCATCAACATGGGGCAGGGTGTGTGTTTGTGAGAGAGAGAGAGTGTGGTGATATCACCCCTTTAGGATTGGTTTATGGGAATGGGTTAGCACCTCAGAAATAATGAGCTTCCATACAGCTATCTTCCATTAAGGCTTCCAGGCCGGTGTCACAAGGTAATTGAGTGGAAGAGGTGAATGCCCATGGTCTAAGTTCCCATAAAACCTGGATTGGCAGGAGTTCTCAGCAGCCAGCTAATCCGAGGTCAGTGTCTATTTGGGCTTTTGACAGCATCTTCTTCTGTTGCTCAGCCTACTGAGATTTAAGTGTAAGCGTTGATGTTCATTAGCTGGATAAATTAGCGTTGGTTGTTTTCTTACCTTTTGAGCTATTTTAATCTGTGTAATTATTTGGAGTTTTTCCTCCCTTGTAGAGTTTTGTTTTAGTAAAGTCTGTGTATGATTTTATGAAATTTGGTCTGGTAATTGTTCCTGAACCCTTTCATTTTGACCACGCTTTTCGGAGCAAGGGCCATCCACCACACAGAGAGGGAGATGATGTGACCAAGGCCAATTCCTGTTTCTGCTCCAAAGTTGCAACAACCTCCCATCCCGTGAGCCTCCTGCTCTTTGCAGAAAGCGAAGCCACATTTAAATTTGTTATTCCCCTGATAAATCCCCTCCTTACCTCCCCCCAGCTCTATAAGCTCTACCGGGAGTTTGCATCCAGCTATCTAAGCATGCTGCAAATATTCCTCCTCGGGAGGGAGGGCCCCAGACGTCCCTTGCTGCTGAGAGTTCCAAGTCATGATGTTTAGGAGCTTGGGCTGACGACAGGCAGAAATCCAACTGATCCATCATCCTTTCTTGGCACAGCTGCAGTGACGGAGACTCTTGTGTCAGTTGAATGTCTGCCTATGGAGTTGTGGCAGAGAGGGTGGTACCTCCCCTGGGGGTGGAGAGGGTGGGATGAGGATGCAGACTCCAGCTTGATCATGGATGTCAGCTGGGGAAAGGGTGGAGCCAGATGGAGGGGGTTCTCCCTCCACCCACCCACCCCCTCGCCTGCAGTTATATACAAGTTGTAGAAGCAGCAGAGAGAAAGAGAGAGAGAGAGAGAGATACCATCTCCACCTTTGACTCACAAAGGACTAGCATCATCTCTTTGAAGCAAATAAGGCAGCTGCAACCCTGCTCCTGAGCCCACCTGAACTGGGTCTGAACTTCACCTGTGCTCATGGTTTTATGGCCAGTCTCCCGCAGGCCCCTATGGAAAGCCCTGGGCTTCCTGGGCTTGATCCTGCTGGTGGCCCCAGCAGGCGCCTGGTACAAGCATGTGGCCAGCCCCAGGTACCACACCGTGGGGCGAGCTTCGGGGCTTTTGATGGGAGTCAGGCGCTCCCCTTACCTGTGGCGCCGGCAGGCAGCAGAGGGCTCTCGGGATAGCCTGGAGGCTGCCCCCACCCTGCCTGTAAGCAGGGCCACTCAGTGGCTGACACTCCAGCAGGCGGAGGAGGAAGAGGGACCCTGGACCACTCTGGATCTGCAGCCTCACCTGTCCTCCCAGGTGGGTGCCTGGAAAGATGCTGCTTCTGCTGCTGCTGCAGGGGCCATCAAGAGAACGCTCTGGCCTCAGGCCTCACAGAAGAACCATGCCAGGCACCAAGGGAGGATCTGGGCAGCCCTGTGCCCAACAGGATGCCAGGAGGCTCTCTGGCAAAGCCCAGCCATGCACCCGGAGCTCCTGGAAAGGCTGATGTGGAAGACAGGACAGCCCAGCACATCAAAGGAGGCCAGGTAATTGGGCACAGTAAGTCCAGAGTCTTAAGCCTCAGAGGGCATTTAGGATGCAGCACTTGTAAAACAGATGAGCTTCCCCTTGACCCACTTCTAGGGGGTTTCCTGACAAAGTCTTAATATTTATGGACAAGGGTCATGCCTCAGTGGTAGAGCATCTGCTTGGCACGCAGAAGGGCCCCTTTCCTTTAGACAGGGCATTGGAACGTAGAAGGCTGTTTTAGACCAAGTGGGACCACGAATTCATCTAGGTCAGTGTCTGGAGGGAGCTCTCCAGGGAAGAGTCTCACCTAGCCCTGCCTGGAGATGCTGCAGACTGAACCTGGGACCTTCTGCATGCAACGCAGGTGCTCTACCACTGAGCTGCAGTTCTTTCCATCAAGGCAAAGGAAGCTACCTTAAACGGAGTCAGGCTGTTGTTCCACCTAGCTCATTACTGTCTACACTGACTGGCAGCAGCTCTCCAGGGTTTCAGGCATGAGTCTTTCCCATTATTACCTGAAGATGCCGGGGATTGAACCTAGGACCTTCTGCATGAGAAGCAGGTGCTCAGGCACTGAGCTGTGGCTTTTCCCCTTTGAGTTTTCACATTAGACCCTCCTGACAGTGCAGCATGTTTCACAAATTCACCCAGGTGGCTACCTGGAGCAGAGCTTTTAGTGGGCTGGCTCCCATCCTCTGGAATACTCTGTTAGACAGGTGCTCAACTGTTTGGTGTTTCAAATACCTGCTCAAAACCCTTCTGTATACCCAGGCAATTTCAGGATGTTGATATTGGCTATGGCAGGAATGGGCAACCTTTGGCTTCTGGACTCCAGCCCTTATCATCTCATAGACCTTTTGCCATGCTGGCATCTGGAGCTGCTGGGAGTTGGAGTTCAATGACATCTGGAGGGTCACAGTGTCCCCATCCTTAGGCTGTGGGCACCTACTGATCTGCTAGGTTTTTTTTTATCACTGTCCTTTCCTTTGAATGCCTTATTTTAATTTTTATGCATGCTGCTCTGATTGCTTTCTGAATAGGGAGAGGTTTATAAACACAAATGAGCAACAGATAGTGATGGTTGTTCCGGGGGACAAAATTACACTGCTAGGAAAACAACACAGACCCGCCTTGCAGCTTCTTAGAATCACAGAATCATGTGTTGTAAGGGACTCAAAGGGTCATCTAGTCCAGCCCCCTGCAATTCAGGAATTGCAGCTAAAGTATTTGCTGGTCACCCAACCTCTGTTTAAAAACCTCGAAGGAAGAAGAGTCCACCACCTTCCAAGGGAGTCTGTTTCACTTTCGAACAGCTCTTACTGTCGGAAAGTTCTCCCTGGTGTTCAGTTGGAATCTTGTTTCTTGTCATTTGAAGCCATTGGTTCAGGTCCTAGCTTCTGGAGCAGGAGAAAATAGCAAGGGTGCAATCCGGGGATTGCCCAAGTCATCATTTGAGCCAATTGTGTTTTTGGAACAAGAGGTATCAGCAACCAGGGGACTAGCTTCCCTTCCTGGCAGCAAGTCGAGAGAAAAGGGCAGGGCTGCCTGTGCTGCCTCAAAGATGAGAAGCCAGGCTGGGGTTTGTGTGAGGTCATTGAGGAAGTCAGATCCCAAGGAAAAACCTCTCCACTCCCCCAGTTCACTTAGGCCAGTAGTGAGAAAGAAGGCATTTCCCACTAAACGGAAATGACCACGGGCGCCCTTCTCCTGGCTCCACAATGCTGAAGGCGAGAACATTTGTTTTGAATGTCACAGAAGTGTTTGCTGCCCTAGGCTCCTTTGAGCAGGAGGGTGGGATATAAATTTCATTGCGCAAAATGGATGAATGAATAAATAAGTTGGCTATGCCTGCCCTTAGCTCTAGCTCCAGCCGATCTTGGGCTCCACAAATCCCAAATGAGGACTAGCCACCAGTGATAGAGAAGTTTAAGGCTCCTAGCCTAAATACAGAAGGATTAGTCTCCAGACTCTCTGTCTTCTTGTTGCCCTCCTCTTCACATGCCCCAGCTTGTCAATATTGTGCAGCAAGAGGATAACTGTGAGATGAAGAATG
Organism: Lacerta agilis; assembly: GCF_009819535.1. NCBI lineage: Eukaryota > Metazoa > Chordata > Lepidosauria > Squamata > Lacertidae > Lacerta > Lacerta agilis. The sequence continues at coordinate 29,342,790 of NC_046324.1, read as the reverse complement.
TGGAAGCTTTGGAGTTCCACTGAACTCTACAGCAGGCAGAGTGGACCCTTTATACCTATCTATAAAATACCAATTATGGAACATGCTATGTGAAGAGACGCGGGTGGCGCTGTGGTCTAAACCACAGAGCCTAGGGCTTGCTGATCAGAAGGTCGGCTGTTCGAATCCCTGTGACGGGGTGAGCTCCTGTTGCTCGGTCCCTGCTCCTGCCCACCTAGCAGTTTGAAAGCATGTAGTGCAAGTAGATAAATAGGTACCGATCTGGCGGGAAGGTAAACGGCGTTTCTGTGTGCTGCTTTGGTTCGCCAGAAGTGGCTTAGTCATGCTGGCCACATGACCCGGAAGCTGTACGTCAGCTCCCTCGGCCAATAAAGCGAGATGAGCGCCACAACCCTTACCCCAGAGTCATTCATGACTGGACCTAATGGTCAGGGGTCCCTTTACCTTTACTTTTATGTAAAGGGAAGCTGCCTTTCTTTCTTTCTTTCTTTCTTTCTTTCTTTCTTTCTTTCTTTCTTTCTTTCTTTCTTTCTTTCCTTCCTTCCTTCCTTCCTTCCTTCCTTCCTTCTTTCCTTCCTTCCTTCCTTCCTTCCTTCCTTCCTTCCTTCCTTCCTCTTTCGTCCCCCCGCCCTACCACACTGCTTCACTTCTGCACGGACATCACTGGATTTCTCATTACTTGCTAATGCAACTCTGGGCGAGTTACAAAGGGAGGTGGCAATGGGCTCCAGTGCCATGTATTATATTTAAGATTTGCTCTCTTGCATTTTACCTCCATGCCTGACAGCCAACACTTGATGATGCACTCGTCAATTGATGGGAAGATGTGGGTGAACCTGCCCATAAACGCCATCTAATGTGCTGCTGCTGTGTACAGGAAGTGTATTGCAGAGTTTGCCAACCTGGTGCCCTTCAGGTGTTCAGGACTACAACTCCAATTGGCCCCAGTCCACACAGCTGAACGATGCTGGGACGGGTGGGAATCCAAAATATTTGGAGGGCACCAGGTTAGTGAAGGCTGGCCCATGGCACGAGGGTGGAAGTACCAGTAACTGACCTAAGAGCCTCAGGGTTTCAGCCAGGAAGGTATTGATTTTCTCTCCCTTGGACATCATTGCAATGCACACTTCTCCACACACACAGCATAATGAAGCCAGGAAATGAGGTAAGTTACGAAGGAGAAAGGGAGCACAGGACAAAATGTTGCCAAATTTAGCAGCAGCCCCAAGGATCTGATAACATTTAATTCTGCCACCCTGCAAAAAACAAAAACAAAAAAAAACCAGGTAGAAAATTGTCCATTTTGTTGATGTGGAAAACTGAGGCCAAATTGGAAAATGTGAATTGCTTGAGTGTATGCGGCAGAAAACTAAGACTCTCTTTTCCCTCCATTTAGCGACCCTGAGATCTAATCTCTGATGAGATGAGGTACCTTGCTGAAGGAGTTGTCTGAAGGAGGCTGTTGGATGAGCATAGAAACCGATTCAAGTACCCGAGAACGAAATAATTTTAGAGCATCCTTTTGGAACCATGCATAGTCACACATCCCCAACCAAGGGAAGAAGCTGTGAAACCCCTAGTGTCATATAATTGTGTGGATTCTCCATCCGCAGCTATAGGATGCCTGCACTTTCCTGGTTCCTGGGATCGGGACCAGAAGTTTTTTGATTGCCTTTTTCCAACAAGTAGGGGCATGGGTAGGAAGAACCCTGTTGTTGTTGTTGTTTAATTATTTTTATTATTATTATTTTAACCAACTTCATGCTCACATTTTTTGGGGTGGGGAAACAAAAGTGATATATTGTGTTGTTTATAACGGCTTCTTTGCAATATGGTAATATGTATTCGTGTTCTCTCTCCCCATACACCCAGGGATGCTGTACTAATTAAAAACAAGATTTAATGAAATGAACTCCTGTGCTTTCTTGTGTTACAAGGATTAGACAGATTCTTGAGGACAGCAAGATGATTGCTCAATTTAGTAGCGAACTCAAGGGAGTGATTGTCAACAGGATTGGAAGCCAAATGGGGACACTGAGGAAGAAGAAGGGGGGGGGGATCAACAGGCCAAGGGGAACTCTGTAGTTAACAGACGTGAAACAGATATTTTCATGTGTTCTAAAATGAACGAACAAATAAATAAGGAGCCCCCCCCCACAAAAAACCCCATCAAAAAGGACTGAGCATGCCCAGTAGCCATAAAATTTGGGGTGTTAGCTGGAAAAGAAAAATTGGTGTATGTGTGGGAGGGAACACAGTGGAGTATTCTGGAGAAGGGTGTGGCAGATGACTGGTGTAACACTGAACACGGTGCTGTATTTTAACAACGCAAAGTCTTGCAGCATGTTAAAAACCAATGGATTATTTTAGGGCATGAGGGGTTTTTTTGGACTACAGTTTGCCTCATCAGCTACATTGAGGGCTCTCATTAGGAAGGTATGCCTGTATACATGAGAGTAAAGTGGGAGGGTACTAATAGAACCATCTAATTGTAGAGTTGGAAGGGAACCAGAGGGTCATCTAGTCCAACCCCCTGAAATCCAGAAAAAAAATGTGTTACCCATCTATGGTCAATGGATCCAGCTACTGCTTAAATTTTTTTTTTAATCTATCTGCTAACGAACAAACAGACAAATACAAACATAACTAAAAGAAAGCAACCAAAGTATAAAGAATTTAAACCATAAACCATTACAGACTGGAAGAACAAAAGTACAAAGATATGGCACATCTCCAAAGGGATAATAAGGTATTAACTCATACAAAGATTCTCATAACAAGTAGTAAAGATTTATAAAAATAAGAGCAGTGCTTTTTTCTGGGGGGACGCAGGGGTATGCATATTGCTAAACATTACGTGAATCTAAGTTTGGCCTCATTGAGGGGCAGTATTTCAATATGAGCAGGGATATGAGACTACTCCTAAACATTTTTTTAAAGAAAAAAAGCACTGAATAGGAGTATTTTCCAGCTGTGAGTTCCATCATTACTATATTTTGTACTAACTGAAGTGTCCAGACAGTCTTCAAGGGCAGCCCCAGGTAGCACACATTGCATTAAACTATCCTAGAACTACAAAAGAGTGTGGAACTGCGCACAGATCCACTTTTTACCAAGGATGGGGGCATAGTTAAGGCACCAGGAAAAGCTTTCCAGTATCTATTCAGATTATCAGAAGCCAGAGAAACTTGCTACGGAGAGGAGCAGCTGCTCAGAAAGCAGTTCTATTTCTCCCTGGTTGGTGCCTCAGCTGCATGTGAAGTTTTTGGGGATGTGCAGAAATGCTCTTTTCTGAGAACAGGACTCAAATTGGCCTCTATTAATTCCTCCCTCTCTTGTTCACTGTCCCACAGACAGGAATTTGCGAGGTTTGTGGCCTGTTAATGTCTCACATGGGGAAGTGCCTCAGCTGCGGAGCCCTGTCTGGATCTTGGAAGCCCTTGCCCAGAGGGGAGAAGTAGATCATGCAGAAAGGCAGTGGCTCTCAGATGCCAAAGTGTCTTGGGCTGCCAAACCAAGGAAAGCAGGAGACCAGTGGAACACACAACACCTCACCAAAAACACACCTGCTTCAGACAAGTCAGCATTTGCCACACATTATGGGGTGGGGGGGGGGAGGCAGATACAGGCTGTTTGCACAGATTAAAAGGGAACTGTGGTTTTACTGAGGTTGCTAGGAATTGTCACCTTGTGAGGTGCAATGTTCTAAATTTCCCAGGCGCTAGTGTGTTTTGCTTCCGGACACGGGGCCAATTGTGACTGTGCGGAGGTTTCTGGACACCAGGTTGGCGGCTCACATCTCCATCGAGCCAGCTGATTTGTGCACAGCAAAAGAGGCACGTCTTATGATTCTGAGCTGCCACACGAATCATGGACATCTTAGTCCTGGGCATCTTAGTCCTCCATCATCACATCAAGGAAAGGAAGTGCAGGGCTGAATACAGATATATCCGACTGCACTGCAGCCTTTCCACAGGCCACGCAAATGGAAATCACAGACCACAGTTTAAAAACCTCTGCTTAGTTAATACCATTTCCACTGTGTTTCTCCTTCTTCTATACTGGTATGAGTGAATTGTTGTAAGAGCTCCAGTGAGATCAGAGAATTGCAGAATTGTAGCACTGGAAGGGATCCCGGGGGTCATCTAGTCCAGCCCCCTGGCAAATAGACATTCCATTGTTGCAACCTTGGTTTAAGGTGCCATTTGGCTCCTAGCTTATATACCTCAGTTTCTAACACTGTGTGAGGGACAAACTACAGCTCCCAGGATTCTTTGGGGGGAAGGAAGTTAGGTTCCATCTCTGATGGCATCGTCCAGGTAGGGCCAAGAAAGGCCTCTGCCTGAAACCCTGGAGAGCCTCTGCCAGCCAGTGTAGGCAACATTGAGCTAGAGGGACCCATGGCCAGATTCAGCAGAAAGCAGCTTCCTGTGTTCCTTTTTATATTCCACAATTCTAGGGCAGAGCACCTGCTTGGTGCCCAGAAGGTTTCAGGTCTAACCCTCATTATCTTCAGGTGTTGTTGTTGTTCAGTCGTTCAGTCATGTCCGACTCTTCGTGACCCCATGGACCAGAGAGCACGCCAGGCATGCCTATCCTTCACTGCCTCCCACAGTTTGGCAGTGAAGGTAGGGGTGGAAATATCCCCTACCCTACCTTCAGGTAGGGGTGGGAATATCCCCTACCCTACATGAAACCCCGGAGAGCAGCTGCCAGTCAGTGTAGAGGACTATCCTGAGCTAGGCTGAACACATTGACTCAGTCTAAGGGCAGCCTCCCCCCATCATTTGAGTCTGCAAAGCTTCTGGTTCCCATAATGAATGGCACTTGACAGGCTTTAAACGAATCCATTAGGCTCCTGGCGTTTGCCCCCTTGTTTGTGCTGCCATATCTGCCTCTCAAAGGACACTGTTGGGAAGCAGGTCCTGCCTTATCAGGAGGCAGAGATAAAAACACTGCCTTCCGAATAGAGAAGATTGGCTTGGCAGAAGAGGCCAATTCACAAGAGGCTGATGGAAACCAATCTGAGGAGCATAATTGAGGCATTAACATTCTCATCTCCGCTGCCCCTGAGTCAGGAGAGGGTCCTTGACTGTGTCAATTACACAGAGAGAAACGCCAGGATGTTTTAAGTCAGAGGACCTCTCGGTTACCAAAAAGGCACTCAGAAAAGGCACCCAGCTCTTTCGCCTTGATGCAAAGAGTCAGTCTGATTGATACCTTTCCCCGGGAACAGAGGGCAAAATGAGAATGAATGTGGATCTTTAAAGATATTGTTGCTACTGTTTTCGCTGCTCAGGTAGAGTGCTCCTGCCCAAAGCTGTTGTGAACAAGGCAAAATGAGCAACAGTGCTGCTCATCACTGTCCAGGGTCAGGCTTAGGAGGAGGGGAGAAAGAATGAGGTGGGTAATTAACTTAAAACTACCCACCCACCCACAATTGCTGCCCCAACAACTGGCACAAATCTTGAGTGAGCAAAATGTTATTTCTTGTGTTTTCATTGGGTAGCATTTAGAGGGGGTTGAATGAAGAAGTAGGGGCTGGACTAGATGACCCACGGATTCCCTTCCAACTCTACAACTTTACAGTCTTCAGTGTGCTTTTCTGCATTAATTTACATCCTCGGGTTCAATAAGAAGCTTCAGTGGCGCTACTGTGTCTGGCCAACTGCCCACATTCAGCATCTGCGTAAGAAGACACAAAATCATTCAACCTTATTTCAACAGTGGTCAACTTTCTTCAAAATGAGCTTGTTTCCATTGCATAAATACTGCTATTATGGGCCAGCATGGTCCCCTGCCTCAGGATCTTTGCCCTTGCAAAGCTATCACAACTCACAAAACCAAGCTTAAAGTCGCATTTTGGTTTTCTTTCTCTCACACACAAGCTGAAGCTGAACTGTGGAACTCAAAACAGATTGGAGGACCCCAAAGGCTTGAGTTTTCTTCTCTTTCTTTACCATTCGGTGAACATGGGGCACTTGGGAACAGTGGCTGGAACTTCTCAGAAGGGCATCCACAGCAAAGCTAGTAGTGCCACTTGCTGGCGACTCTTTGGAAATGCACCTGGGGAATATTGCCACTGTCTTTCCCTTATTCATGTCCTCTTAACTCCTGGAGTGAGGGACTACAGGGGAATATGCAAATCTAGGATGCACCTGAGCTTATTGGAACACTGGATCCTTCATTTCTCTTTTTCGCTCCTCAGCAGAATTGCCTTGTTTCCAGTTATGGTCAGCCACAAAGGAGTATAGTGGAAGCAGCCTTGCATCAAGTCAGAACCTTGGTCGGTCTAGCTCAGTATTACCTGCTCAGGCTGGCAGGGGCTTCCAGGGTTTCAGGGAGGAGTCTCCCCCAGTCCTACTGTGATGGCCTGGGACTTGGGCTTGGACTCAGAACCAGAGGAGTCTCAGTCTGCACCAGATCCTCTGCCTCAGACATCATCTGAACCAAGTCTGGGGCGGGGCCTGATCCTGAAAAGCCCCAGTCTGCACAGGTTCCCCTGCAACAAGCACCAGCTGGGCCGAGTCAGAGGCCTGAGCCTATCCTGGCTCCAGATGCGGGGAATACCTCACTGACAGCTGCTCCACTACCGGCTGGGTCAGGAGAGGCTGAGGCAGCCCCTGGGTCCGGGTCCAGTAACCCACCAGCGTCTCCCGAGCTGCAGAGACTCAGGTCTGAGAGGAGGAGAGACCTGAGTACTCGCAGGAGGAGTGCTCACCTTTGGGCGAGACAGGGTGGTGAGTCGTTGGGGGGTCGGGGCTGGCCATTACCTCGTCAGAGATAAAAGGCTGTCGGACCCCCGCCCCAGGTTGTGGAAGCAACATTGCTGTTTGCCAGATTCTGCCTGTGATCCTGTTCCTGACATTGCCTGGTTTCCTGCTCTGTATCCTGCCTTGGCTTTGCTGGATTGACTCCTTGATGACTCTTTGGACTCTGGACCGGACCTGGACCTCGCTTCTTGGACTGCCCTTGGGACCAGCACACCTACCTAGGGATGCTGGGGATTGGACCTGGTATCTTCTGCATGCAAAGCATTTACTCTGCCTGTGAGCTGCAATAAATCTTAAGCTGGGGAAGAGGCAGCCCACCTCCCTTTTTCTTAGCCCCCACTCCCGAATCTGGTATTCAGTGCTTTGGAACCTGGAGCAGTGGAAGCTTCTCCACTGGGACTAGTGCAGCCCTGTCCCACCAACCTCACTCTGCCCTCAGCCGGCTCACAGCTGCCTGCCTTCTTTCTTGTAACCAGTCCAGCGGGTTGGCCTGCTTGTCAGCTTCCTTCCCCTCTGCACTCTCAGTGTTCCCCTTGCACAACTCAACAGGCGGGAGGATGAGGACCAAACTAGAATTAGACATGCTGTGCCTCTTATTGGCTCTGGCCTCACCTAGTGTTGGGCTCCCTGTCTTCTGCCCCATCAGTCTCAATGGGGACCAGCCACCACTGGCCTGCAGGTTCTGTTTTTCTATTGTGGCTCATCATAGAAATGGTTTTAGTTGTCCGCTGTGAAGGCATCCTTCCCTAAATACGTCCGTCATTGCCATATCTCGCTAAGATATTAATACCAGCCTTTCCCAACTGGTGGCCCTCCAGATGTTTTGGAACATTTGCTGCTCTCTAGAAGGTCATTTAACTCTCACCATCCCCTGTGGATCTCTGGGCTTTTGTCCTGAGTTCCAGCCCTGGCTGTACTACAGATTCTGTTGGAACAGGAGCCCCCCAACCACAAACATCTAGGTCTAGGAGGAAGGGTGGTGGTATACATTGTGATTTCAAAATTTGCACAGCAGATGGCAGTGCAAAGTCAGCTTTGCTATTCAGCAAAGATATTAAAGGTGGATGATACTTTCAAAAAATATGTCTATTTTTTCCAGGTTGGGGGTGGGACATATTCCTAAATTCTGATGACTTCTCGAATTATTTATTACATTTCTCCTCCGCTTTTCCTCCAATGAGTTCAGAGTGGCCTCTATCACTCTCACCTCCACACTCTAAACCTCACAACAACCCTGTGATGCAGCTGAGACTGAGAGATGCCAAAACGATCAAAGGGGAAACCTATGAGGGAAGGTTGCAATGTTTGAGGACTTTCAGTTTAAAGAAGAAAAGGGCAGGTAAGGGAGAACATGACAAGAGGTGTATCAGATTAAGCATGGATTCTACCATTCACTAACAGACTCTGGTACCCTAAATCTACGAGAATACTATAATTCAGCAGGGGCATCCGAGGAAGCTAAATGGTGGCAGATTCAGGACAGGCAAAAGCAAGGATTTCTTCGCCCAATTAAAGGGTGTCCTTGGAGGATCAAGCTTCTATGAAGCCACTAAGGGGAGATCTGATGGATTGCCTTATTCCATGCACTCTTGCCCAGCCATTGCCGTCATAACAACGTAAGAATTTGTCCTGACAGATCCAGCACAACATCCTGTTCTCACATTGGACACCCAGGTGTCTTTTTGGGAAACCCACAAGCAGGGGTGGAGGAAGGGGGATGCGGTGGGGGTGGTCCGCCCCTGGTATCACCACTGAGGGGGCAACAAAATGCTGGGCGGCACTCATTGTGGGGCCTGCAGTGTGCCTGAGCCACATGTCTCTCCTGGGATGAGATGCACTGCCCAAACAGTCGGCCCACTGCCTTCTCCCCTGCTATAGGGTGGCTGAGTGGGAGGAGGCAGGCAGACTCCGGCGGCCCCACGGTGCCCCCCGCCCCAGGCACCCGAGCGGCTTCCTCCGCCGCTGCCCACAAGCAGGACCCAAGCACAAGGGAACTCTCCCCTCCTGCAGTTTCCACCAACCAGTACAGTGGTACCTCAGGTTACATACGCTTCAGGTTACAGACCCCGCTAACCCAGAAATAATGCTTCAGGTTAAGAACTTTGCTTCAGGATAAGAACAGAAATTGTGCTCTGGTGGCGCGGCAGCAGCGGGAGGCCCCATTAGCTAAAGTGGTGCTTCAGGTTAAGAACAGTTTCAGGATAAGAACGGACCTCCAGAATGAATTAAGTTCTTAACCTGAGGCACCACTGTATTCAGAAGCATTGCTGCCTTCAGCTGTGGAGGCAGAGCACAGCCATTGCTGCCAGTAGTCATCAATAGCCCTTGCTTCCATGATTTTGCCTAATCCTCTTTTAAAACCATCCAGGTTGGTGTCTGTCACAGCCTCCAGTGACAATGAGTTCCACAGTTTACCTGTTCTGCGTGAACAGAACTTCCTTTTGTCTGTTCTGAATCTTCCAACATTCAGCTTCATTGGATGCCCACGAGTTCTGGTGTTAAGAGGAAGGGGGGGAAACTTTTCTCCATCCACTTTCCCCATGCCATGCATAAGTTTAAATCATCTGCGGTGTGCTGCATGCACCACATATGCGTTGGGCAGCTGTGCAGACCAGGGCTTCTAGAGTATCTGCCCCTGCCCTGTGGAACGCATGCTTCACACAAACTAGATTGTGTCCTTTTTTTGTAGTCTACTGCATCAGCATGTGAGCAGTACATACATTAATTATTATTGATAAAAATAAATGATAAAGAATTCTGCAGGCTATCTCAGAGAGATGGCAGCATTTGGCAGACAGAGGTCCAGCACCGAGGGCCTTCTGGCGGTTCCCTCACTGCGAGAAGTGAGGTTACAGGGAACCAGGCAGAGGGCCTTTTCAGTAGTGGCACCTGCCCTGTGGAACACCCTCCCATCAGATGTCAAGGAAATAAACAACAAGGAAGACATCTGAAGGCAGCCCTGTTTAGGGAAGGTTTAATGTTTGATGTTTTATTGTTTTTAATATTCTGTTGGGAGCTGCCCAGAGTGGCTGGAGCAGCCTGGCCAGATGGGTAGGGTATGAGTAATAAATGATGGTGGTTGTTGGTTGTTGTTGTTGATTGTAGTAGTAGTAGTATATACTTATTTAAAAATGTGTTTTATTGCTTTTCCAGTAAATATTACGAGATTGAGAAAGCAGGACAAAGCCAGGGAGATCAAGTTCAAAAAGGATACACAGAGCCTCAAGCCGTATGCATGAGAGGGAAAAGCTATGGCCAAAGAGCAGCTGGTGTTTAGAATTATGCTTTTTACCAAGGAGATCGCTGTGATACAATCTTATAGAAAGATGAAACCCTATGCAAAGAAAGGGTCGGGGAACAGATAAAGAGTTGAGAATCACTAGTTGTAAGATAACAGCACAGGGTTGTATTGGATATTAGTCCTACTGAGAACAGAACCATTTCATTCAACGAACACAACTAATTTGGGTCCATTAATTTCAAGGGGTCTACTCAGCACATCTACAATGTTTTATAGTTTTGTTTTTACTATTTTAATTTCTACCCATAGTTATAACTGTTCCCTCTGTTTTATATACATTATAAAATGAAACAAATAACTGGGGAGGAAAGAACAGAAGGGACCGTATCCTCAGGCTAACATGTACAAATATGGGAAGTGTATTTTTGGGATAGGAGGAGAGGCAAGAATTAAAAGCAGGTCTATGTTACACCAGGAGCAGCGGTCAGGCATGGGGAGTCTTTCAGAAGCTGGCGTCCGTGGTATTCACTACAGCCAAATTTCCTCAGGAGTTGTGGAAAAAGATTAACCAGGACCGCCCCAAAGAAGCAGGGTCGAAAATTTCCATATTCTCACGCCATTCCCTGCCACAGGTTCTGTGTTGCAGGAGAGAACCGGCCCAGGGCGTGATTGTGTCCCAGAATTGCACGTTTTTCTCGTGCCATGTTTGCAAAGACTGTCTACGGCACAGCGGACAGTTTTTTTTTCCACTGGAAAAGAAGATCCTCAAAGGTTAAAGGAGAAAGTCTGTGTTAAAGCAGTGCAAATATTGGCTCTGCATAAATGCAGGATTGATTTGAAGGCAAGAGATCTTCTCTCTCTCTCTCTCTCTCTCTCTCTCTCTCTCTGCTATGACTTGACATGGATTCTGCACTCTCTCCAAGCAGAGTTGCTTTGGGTTTAAAGTTTCCTCCGAAAAGCCTGCACAGCAGTGTTACTGAAGGAGCCGATTCTCAGTTCAGGGGAAGTGGCTATAGCTCTCTAGAAGAGCACTTGCCTTGCATGAAGAAGGTCCTGGGTTTAATCCTCAATGGCACCTTTGGATGGGGCTTGGAGAGACCCACTGCCTGAAACCCTGGAGAGCTGCTGCCAATCTGTGTAGACAATACTGAGTTAGATGGGGCAATGCTCTAACTTGGTACAATGCTCTAACTTGGTGCAAGGCAGCTTCCATGTGCAGCTTCCATGTTCAAACATTATGAGTGCCTAGATGGCTATGCCAGGAACACATATAAGAAAAAAAGAAGGCATACAAATAAAACGATGGATTGACTGGGCCCCTGCAATTAGGTAATTTTAGAGAGTGGACTTTATGCCCCACCTCCTTCAATTCCTTTAGTTCAGAGCTTTCCAAATTGTGTCCACATTAGTGTGCTAAGGACTGGAGTTGATCTTTAAAGGGAGAAGGCAGTCTGCATGCACTTAAGGAGACCCCTGCCGTTGTTGAGTCACCTGGCTGAGTGGGGTTTCAAACCCTGGTCTCCCGGGTCATAGTCAAGCACTCTAACCATTTCGCCATACTGGCTCCCTGCATAGGAAGCTGGAGCAGAGGAACCTTCCTTGTAACGAGGCATTGATCCATCTAGATCAGTATGGTTGAACACTGACTGGCAGTGGCTTTCCAGGGGTCTTTCCCCAGCCCTCCCTCAAGATGCTGAGCAAAGAACCTGGGACCGTCTATCACTGCTGCTGCTGCTTCTTTTTCCTGGCAAACAGCAAAAACTGGGGGGTTGGAGGTTCTTGAACACTTAACAGACAGGCATACTTCATTGGCATTTGCCCTTGTTGGGTCTCAAGTTGGATGAGGCTGACCCAGGGGATGGTTTTCAAGCAGAGAGTTGACCCACCCTTTTGTCCCAGCCTAGCTGTCAACCATGGGTATGCAGCGGTGGCCTGACAAGGTGACATTTCACAGCACGATTTTAAAAAGCCGGAAAAACTGGCTTTCATTTTCTTCATGCATGAAACGATCTTCCAGCTTTGCAACAAGAATGCTCCGGCGTGAGGAATCCAGTTTCTCTCTCTCAGCCCCTGAGCAGTGGCTCTCTTAAAACGGATTATACTCCAAGACCTTCAGCCTTTTGCTCAGTGGAGCCCTCAACTCTTCCCAGTCAATCTCTTCTGCATTAAGTCCGCAGTGTTAGTTAGAGGCCATGTGGTGTCCTGGTGGCCCTAATGATAATAAAACCAAGAAGACTCATTTGAAGAGTTTGGATTTGGATTTGATATCCCGCTTTTCACTACCCGAACGAGTCTCAAAGCGGCTAACATTCTCCTTTCCCTTCCTCCCCCATGACAAACACTCTGTGAGGTGAGTGGGGCTGAGAGACTTCACAGAAGTGTGACTGGCCCAAGGTTACCCAGCAGCTGCATGTGGAGGAGCGGAGACGCGAACCCGGTTCCCCAGATTACGAGTCTACCACTCTTAACCACTACACCACACTGGCTCTCACTACACCACACTGGCTCTCTGTGAGGCTTTTTTGAGGTGTGCTTGAAGCTGCCTCCTTGTCTCTCTCCCCCCCCCCCCAGTGCAGTAAGCAAAAAAACCCAAACACCAACTCCAGGAGAAGAGAAACGGCAGGAAACCCAGCCTTGACCATACTCTGAAATGGTGGTGAATTTTCCCTGACTCAGAACTGCAGAACGTTCAAAGGCAAAGCGGCGGGGAACCTCTTGCAAGCGCTAATTTTGTTGCCATTATGTTCCCTTTGTGAACAAAAGCAAATTTCCTGCAGGTAGCCCTTTGCGGAGGCAGAAAAGATTTGGGAAACCTTCACTCCAAAGGGGAGGGTTACAACATATATTCAATTCCCAGCATCTCCAGATAGGCCTGTAAGAGACTCCCTGTCTCAAACCGTGGAGAGATGCTGCCAGCCAGTGTCGGCAATACTGAGTGAGCTAGATGGACTGTTGGTCTGATTCTAGATGGACTGTTGGTCTGGTCTGTTGGTTTCCTGGGTTCCTAAGTAATATAACTCAGGGCAGATCGGCTACTCCTTTTTCTGAGGAAGCCCCAAAGTTATGGCAGCAGTGGAAATCCCAAATTGCATCCTTCCCGCTGAACTAATCAGCATGGGGCTCCCAACCAACTCAATGTTCTCTTATGAAATACCCCTTGAAATTAATGGGACAAATGAACAAGACCACTCCTCAACTTATGGCATGATGACTTGGCCATTCCTAGTACCTGTAAGGCTGAAGGGGGATCTAAAACAGTTTTAAACAAGATAAATCAATCAGTCACATCCTAGGCTTGAGCCTATGAACTCCTGCATACACTCTGCTGATGGGCTAGGGATCTTTATGCAGCCAATGGGGTCCTGGTGGTGTATATAGGAGATGGAAGAACTTCAGAAGAGCCTGCTTGCTGGATCAGGCCAAAAGCCCAGCTAGTCCAGCATCCTGTTCCCAAAGCTGCCAACCTGATGCCCATGGGAAACACATCGAGCAAATCCTGAGCTCAGCAGTGACTCTCTCCATTCATGATACCAACAGCAACCCCTCATAATGCCATCCTGCCTTGGGAACTAGAGGTGCACTATATAGCACTGTGGCAAGCAGCAGCCACAGATGTAGCTTCATCCTCCATTGATTGGTCTAATCCCCTTTTGAAATGAAGTGCCCCACTGGGATCAAACCAGCAGCTGGTATTCAGACACACTTTGCCTCTAGTAGTGGAGGAACGGCGATAGTGGACAGAGAAGCCTCTCTCTTAACACAGGAACTAGTGGCCATCCAATGATTCAGGACAGCTAAAAGGGTTTGTTCACACAGTGTCTAGTTGAACATTGGAACTCGCTCCTTCAGGAGCAAATGATGGCCAACAACATGGGTGACGTTAAGAGAGGGCTAGAGCAGGGGTCGGCAAACTTATCAGGCCTTGGGTCGGTTCCTCCAGCGCCAATTGCGCGGAGGAGTGCGCGCACATACATGTGCACACACACTATTTCTGGCGCACTACCGGGTTGGCGGAGCACCAGAAATAGCTTGTGCGCATGGGCCTCCTCCGACCTGGAAGTGCACCGGAAATGATGCCTGCGCATACGCACAATCTATACGCACAAGTGGGCAGCCGCGCCGCACCAGTAAGAGCGGGCGACGGCAGCTGGCACCAGGGGTTGCTGCGGGCTGGATAATTGAGTCCCTTGGGCCGTATCCGGCCCGCGGGCCTTAGTTTGGGGACCCCTGGGTTAGAGAAATTCACAGAGGAGAGGCCTATCGATGGCTACTAGCCACAAGGGCTATGTTCTCTGCCTCCATGGTCAGAGGCAGTAATGCTTCTGAATACCAGTTGCTGGAAACCATGAGAGGGGAGAGGGCTCGTGTTCTAATCCACTGGGGCACTTGGTTGGCCACTGTGGGAACAGGATGCTGGGCTAGATGGGCCACTGGCCTGATCCAGCAGCTTCCTCTTATGTTCCTGTTTCGGGAAGCTCTTAATGTTTGATGTTGTTGTTGCTTTTCCTGTAATTTTGTTGAAAGCTGCACAGAGTGGCTAGGGCAACCCACCCGGATGGGCAGGGTATAAGAAATAAATGTTGTTGTTGTTGTTACTACATAGCCACGACTAGTAGTCATTTGAAACCCTTGTCTCTCCACACATCTCTTCAAATGTTGCAAATGTGTGCTAGATAAATGCACTTTTAAAAAGACCAACAAACTGAATTAACTTTTGAAAACCAAATTGGTGGAATCCTACTAAATGCATAATGGCTTGGCCTGCAAATCAGGATGATCTGGGTTCAAATCTTGCCTATTTCAGGCGCCCTTCCTTAAGGCAAGTCTCTCTCAGCTCCACCCCCAGCATCTATAAATAAAGACCGACTCACCTTACAGGTTTGTTGTACAGTAGTCAAAATTACAAAGGGATCACGAGGCACTGCTTATATACTGTACATTTTTAGTTGTTTTTTATTCCTTTTTCTGCTGTATACTGTAATTTTTAAAGTATAGTATATTTTAACTGCATTTTATCTTATCTGTGTGTTGCCAGAGAACAATCATGTTCTGTGGCCTTATTTAAATATAGTAAGCAAGAAAATAGGGACATGGGTGGCGCTGTGGTCTAAACTGCTGAGCCTGGGGCTTGCCGATCGGAAGGTCGGCAGTTCGAATCCCCGTGATGGGGTGAACTCCCGTTGCTTGGTCCCAGCTCCTACCCACCTAGCAGTTTGAAAGCACGTCAAAGTGCAAGTAGATAAATAGGTACCGCACTGGAGGGAAGGTAAACGGCATTTCCGTGCGCTGCTCGTTTGCCAGAAGCGGCTTAAGTCATGCTGGCCACATGACCCGGAAGCTGTCTGCGGACAAATGCCGGTTCCCTCGGCCTATAGAGTGAGATGAGTGCCGCAACCTCAGAGTCATCTGCAACTGGACCTTATGGTCAGGGGTACCTTTACCTTTACCTTTAAGCAAGAAAATAAAATGTGAAACCCTTTGAACACTAGATAGATGTTAAGCACTACTATTTTAAAATGCAGTGGCTGTAATAATCAGCAAGTGAAGTGAATCTTGGAAACATGAAGGGGATACTTCCAATCCTGTACACCTGGCAGTTTTGTACTACAACTCCCATCAGCCCCAGCATCCTAAGACTGTGCTTCCCTGGGGTTGATGGGAGTTGTAGTCCCAAACAGCTGGAGGGCACCGAATGTGGCAAAGGCCTAACTCAGTCCCGTTCCCACTGCATGCCAATGAAGCAAATGCGGAGTAAGCCTAGGCTCTCTCCCCTTTCTATACAGCGCGGTCCAAGTGTATTCAACTATAACTCCCACCATTCCTGGCTGACAGGAATCGCAGTCCAACAACATGAGGAGGGCACCAGCTTGGCAAAAGCTGCACCTCCCTTCCCCCTTTTGCCCCCTTTCTTCGCGGCACAATTTTGAGCCCCAAAACTTTTAAAGATCCAGCCCTGTCTGGGAATCCTTCCTGCAATACTCCCCGCCTCGCATCTCAAAAGGGTGGCTGCAGAAAGACGGCGATGGCGCTTTGCACGAGGCCAGACGCACGCTTTGCTCCCCTTTCTGCTGGGCGGCTGCTTCACCCGGAGTCCTGAGGCTGGCCTTCGAAAAACTGGTTGGGGGTCCGGGGAGAAGGGCTGCCTTGCTCCAACGAACTCCGTCACCCCTTTTAATTCATCCCAGCTCCAAAGCTTCTAACCCAGCCGCTTCTCCTGACACAGCCGGTATCTGGGGGTCTTTTGGCCAGGCTGCCCTCGGGGGGAGGAGAGAGGTTACTGCAGGAGGAAGAAGAAGGGGGGACCCCCTCCCTCCCCATCTCTGGAAGGTTCCGGGTTGCAGCCTGGAGGAGGCGGAGGAGGCGGGAGGGCGCAGCTGCGCCTTCGGCCTGCGAGCGCTCAGGGGGGCGCCGTCCGCTCGCTAGCTGGCCGGCCCATCGGTGCGCCGCCGCAGCTTCCAGGGCCGGGCTCCTGATCGTCTTCGTCGTCACGGGCGCAGGCAGGAGGGTCGGGATGGCCCCTCGGGGCGGCCCAGCGGCGGCGACGCCCCCCTAAGGGCCGCCCCCTCGCCGCTCTCCGACCGTCGGAAGCGCCTTGGGCGCAGGAGGAGGCGGCTCGGGCGCTGCTGCCGCGGTTGTTGCTGCACAGGCTGCGGGCTGGCCGGCCGGCCATGGCCAAGGAGCAGGACGCCGAGGCGGCCGGGGCGGCGTCTGCAGCCGCAGCCGGGGCTGGAGGCCCCCCCGGGAGCCGCGCTCGCCAGCCGCCGCCGCCGCCACCTCTGCAGCCGCGCCTGTGCCACATGCTGAAGGGCGACAACGGCTACGGCTTCCACCTGCACGGCGAGAAGGGCAAGAGCGGCCAATTCATCCGCAAAGTGGAGCCCGACTCGCCGGCCGAGGCGGCGGGGCTGCGCGCCGGGGACCGCGTCGTCGAAGTCAACGGGCTCAACGTCGAGAAGGAGACGCACCACCAGGTCCGGGGGGAAGCCGCGGCCGGGGTGACGGTGGGCGCTCGGGGGTGGGGGTGGGGGTGACGGGAAGCCGCCAGGGCTCAGCCGCAATCTGCCGGTGCTGGTAGGGGTGACGGTGAGCCTCCAGGCTCAGGCGCAGTCTACCGTTGCTGAGCACCTGCGTCACGAGAGGGCTCAGCTGGGGCTTCCCCAAGGAGGCTTGGGTGGACCTTCCTTGCTACGACCTGGCAAGGCACGTCTGATTCCTAGGCTGGCATCTGTTTTAGTTTAACAACAGCGTTCTCCCAAAGAGGTGTCAATTAGTTAAAAGGAGGGCATCAATTAATTAAAAGCAGGATGTCAATCAGCGGAATCGATCGATGCTGGCAACCGTCTGACGTGGTGGCCAGATGGAACCTCCTGAGGCCACGCAGTCTACCTCTAAATGACGATGGCCCCCTGGGGGCAAACAGCGGGAGCTGGCTGTCACCTTGGTGTTCTGCTCCAGAGACCTTAGAGGTGTCTGAAAGCTGTGGGCTAGGGACTCTTAGCCTGATCCAACCTGCTTTGAAGGGCTGACTTCTGGATGGGGCTGGGGTGGACTTGGAGTGCCCGATTGAGGGGAAATGCCCTTTTGGGGAGCAGAGGTGAAGGCAGGCCACCAAAATAGGATCCAAAAGGACTGTTCCCATCCTCTTGCTGCTCTGAGGCTGCCTGATAAGGGCTTCCAAACCAGCTTGCTTGCTCTTGCTGGTAGATATGTGCGAAGGAAGGACCCACCTTCAGTGCCCCTTTCCTGCCCTGCTGGGTCTCAGGATTTTCAGTTAGGAAGCTGCCTTGTACAGTACTGAGTCAGCCCATTGGGTCCGTCTAGCTTAGTGTCGTCTACAATGACTGGCAGCAGCTCTCCAGGCTTTCAAGTCTCTCCCAGCCCTACCTGGAGATGCTGGGGATTGAACCTGGAACCTTATGCATGCAAAGCGGGACAAGGCCTTCTTAGTTGTATGTACTTGTGAAGGTGCTGCAGCAGGTACAGGTCCCTGGAAGCCTGTAAGATTCTTGAGGCTGCAAATGTTTTCAGTCGTGCAAGCCTTAGGTGCATGCATCAAAACGTAACGTTGGAACGTAGGAAGCTCACGGCAAGTCAGACTATTGATCAAGTTGCATAGCTCAGTGGCACAGCACCTGCTTTGCATGCAGAAGGTCCTGGGTACAATCCTCAACAATGGCATTTCCAGGCTGGGTTGGGCATCTCCCTGTCTGCACCCCTGGAGAGCCTCTGGCAGTCAGTGTGGACAGTACTGAGCTGCAGCCCTTCCCCAAAGATCTGAGAATGTAGGAAGCTGCCTTATAATAAGTCACACCTTTAGCTAAGTATTGCCTGCACTGACTGGCAGTGGCTCTTCGGGTTTTCGGGCAGGGAGGCATTCCCAACCCAGCTCAGGAGAGGCTTTAAGCGACCCTTCGTACTGGGTGCCTGACACCCTCTCTGCCTACTTGGTCCCCACGACTTGCTCGCTGGATGGATGTTTTGGATCTGCCAAGCTGGGTGCCACAGTGTCTTCCTTTTTGACAAATATATCCCCACCCCAGCACAACTCTCTGTCTCTTGAGATTGGTGTTCTAGTGAATGCCTGAGGCTTGAGCTCTGGATCCTCGTGGTGATCCAAAAGAATTAAGCTGCGCAGGCAATTTCGTTTGCAATTTTGTTCCAATAACAATTTTTATTGATTCTTGTCCAAAGATATGCAGAAGTTCATACCCAGTACAAAGTATCTTTTTTATAATACTCCAGAATAAAAGAAATGCTTTTGAAATCTAATCTAAAAAGGAATGGAAGCAAAAATAAGAAAACAAAGGAAAATAAAATAAAAATAAAAAGGAAATGAAATGAAAATTTCACATGCAGTCATGGTCACTCCTTTTTGGAATGCATATCGTGAAGCTAGGGAGAGTATAGAAAAAGAGCAGTGATAGCAACTGAGGTTTTTAGGCTAAGAGATTTTATCCTGTAGGACTTTTTTGGCTTAGACAGAAAGGCAGCTAAGTACTGTGGTGAATTGTGAATGGTGTAGAGAGCAGCCGGCACCAGCTTGGCGGCTTCCAGATGTTGTCTGACTTCATCTGCTGTAGTCCAGCAACATCTGCAAGGCACCAGGTTGGTGACACTTAGCATAGCATGAGTGAGTAGAGAGAGAATCTCAAAATGTTAGTTTTGGGGTTGACTGCCGGCGGTCTCTGGGCAAAATCTGCCCCACTCCCTGTTTGGTGCCATTTTGCCTCTCGGTTACCAAGCTGGGGAGAACACAAGTTGGATGTAGATGAGCAGCGTCTGTGGAAATGAGACGTTGCAGCAGGACATCGTAGGGTGTTGGCTGTGTCCTCACCTTCCTTGCCAAACCTGGCTCTCAAGGAAAATTAGTTTCCGACAAGAACCTAAGAAGAGCCTGCTGGATCAGGCCAGTGGCCCATCTAGTCCAGCATCCTGTTCTTACAGTGGCCAACCAGACGCCTCATTAGGAAGCCCACAAGCCGGAACATAGCACAAGAGCCCTCTCCCCTCCTGTGGTTTCCAGCAACTGGCATTCAGAAGCATTGCTTCCTCCGACTGTGGAGGCAGAGCATAACCATTGTGACTGGTAGCCATTGGCAGCCTTATTCTGCATGAATTTGTCCAGTCCAAGTTTATGGCCGCCATTGTATCTCCTGGGAGCAAATTTCACAGTTTAACAATGCTGTCTGTGCAGAGAAGTACTTTCATTTATCTGCCTTGAATCTTCCAACAGTTAGCATTGGATCAACATTCAACTGACTTGGGCACCAACTCTTGGGATTATCTAGATCCAATTGCTTGCCCCTTTGGTTCAGGATTCAAGAAGCTGTAACTTGGCACTGTATGAAATACCTGCATTCAGTCAGTTGGACTTATTTGTTAGAAAACATAGGTCATCACAAAAATGCAAACAGGATAGATCACTTTAGCACAGGTGGCCCCTAGCAGATGAGCCGCCATGTTGTACAATAGGGGTCGCCAACCCAGCACCCGCATGCGCCATGGCACCCATGGGTGCCTCTGGGGAGGCGCGCCAGATTCTGAGCTTTCTTTCCTTTCTTACCTTTTTTTTTTTTTTTTTTTTTTTTAAAAAAGTAAGTCTCCAGCCCTCCTAGAAAGAAAGTTATGGAGTAAAATGTGCAGGCACCTTCTAAGCGATTTCTGTGAAATGATTGTGGTGTGGCTTACCTTGTACATTTCCCCTGGTACTGAGGGATGCTCCCTGTTGCTATTAGATAGCTACAGCATCAGGTAAGACTATATGGTCAGGCAGCCACGTCTGAAGATGTAGAAGTGAGTAGTCAGTGGACAGGTAGAGATCAGAGGTGACAGTGGCAGTGATGGGGTGAATGGGAATGTTTGTAGGAGGATCTTTCTGTTTGCGCTGGAGAGAGTAGCTATGCCTTTCTCTGAGTGTGGATGCTAAAATAATTAGAACATGGATTATGCCCTTTTAAAATGAGTTGTGGAAGAGGAGGTTATTGGGTTGTTGTTGTTGTTTTTGGCTATTGTTATGTATTTTCTGTTTTCTATACGTATTGTGATTTTATGTTGTGAACTGCCCTGAGATCTACGGGTATAGGGTGGTATACAAAGAAACAAGCAATCAAATCAAGCCCCAAAGAGGATTTGAGAGGTGATCGGCTGCTCTCTTGCATCACAAAAATGACCAGCTTCCCTTTCTTTGCTGAGGGACTTACTCCCTCCAAAGCCCAGTTGCTTCCAGGAGTGTGGAGGCCTTCCTCTTTGACTCACCTCTGCCACTGCCTTACTCTGTGGTCCTGGCCTCTGTTCACTTCCCTTGGCCTGCTATGTGTATTGCTTGTGTTTTTGCAAAGCTCCTTGAACAGCTCTGCGTTCCTTCTGATCCTTCATTGCAATTGCTGCACAATTGAAACGTTTACTTGCTCTGCGGTTGAGCTCGGAGGCCGTCTTAATGGGAAGGAATGAGCAGGCTGGAATCTGCGTTGGAAATCAGGTTTTAGGATTTGTTTTGTTTTGTTTTCAAACCACGGGGGTTTCCTTTCGTTTATGCGTGTAGGAGTCAAGCTGGATTGGCAACGTTCTTCTCTAACCCTCTAGCTCAGGTGAATTAGTTGCACAAAGCACAAAGCGTGAATGCCTCTGTGGAAATTTTCATATTGATAGATGAATGCAGGCTTGCAAGTAGCTGCTCACCTGGGTCACCTGCGGTAAGCAAGAGGCGTCCCTAGGCGAACAAGCCACGGAACTTTTGCAAACTAGAAGAAGAGGAGAATAGGTGATTCCTACCCCCTACTTCTCTGGGGCCATAAATGGTATGTGTCACCAGGTGGCTGATGCAAAGTGGCTCTGAAAGGGAGCAGAAGGCCTGCCTGGCACTCGCATCGTTGCTCTTCCAGCAAGCGTATGATTGGCGGTGCCTGGCTCATTGCCTCTGGAGATTGCAGGCAGGCAGAGAAAGGAAGGGTTTTCCAGCTCCCTGGCTCAGTTTAGTTAGTTCATTTTAAGATGGGCTGCACTCTGTAAATTTCACACTGGGGGCATTCTGTCATCCACAGTGACTGGCTGCGTAACCTTGTGTTCAGGGTAGATGAATGAAGAGGCACTTAGGTCCTCAGCATCGTTTGTCATTTGGTACCTTGGTGACTGGACAGTGTCCTCTCTGAGAAGCTGCATGCGGGCAAATGCAGGAGCAAATGACTGGAATGGGCTGCCATCGCACCTCTTGACCATGCAGGCAGGGCCCATGGCAGTCGCTGCTGGTCTGCCTGTCATGCTTCTGCACAGCTGGGGAAAGCATTCGATGAGCAGAGCAGGGGAGGGGAAATGGACCCCCTCTCTCTGGTTACTAATTGCCTATGGGGCCTCCTGGGATGATCTCATAGCAAGTGGGCAGGTACATGCTTGCAAGAGGTAATCAATCCTGCACAGCATCTGTCTCTGCCTTCCCCAGCCTAGTGCCCCCCAGATGTTTTGGGCTACAACAACTCACATCACCCACAGTTTCATGCAGTCATGGAGGGCACCAGGTTGGGGAAGGCTGTTCTGTCTAATATTTGCTTAACTTTCATAGGTTTTAACTCTGTGCCATCTGCTATGAATTTTGGAAAGCTGTTTGTCCATCTGCTCTTTTATGCATTTGGAAACAGTCTTATGATACAGTGAGCAGATTTTGCATGTTGGCCCCTGAGATCAAGGAGCAGAGTTTTAGCTATGTTTGGGTACCATTGGATGCCATTTTGCGTCCAGACGGAGGACTGATCTTTTCAAAAGTGTGCTGATTTCAATCATTGATTCAATCAATCAATCAACCAACCAACCAACCAATGTTTATTACGGCAAACAGCCAGAATATTTAAACCAGAATTTCTGCATAATTCTCTACATAAACAATAAAAACGATTGATCTGTGGTTTAACAATCACTGATTTACCGGTAACAACTACACTGTTTGTTTGTTTTCTATTCAAATTCCTGAGCCACCTGGCTAACAGGTTCCCCCTGTACCAAAGGTAGCCCAATTTACTGCCTTTAACAGTGTTCAAACATGCTGTTCCATCTTTCCTTAAAACAAAACAAAATAAAAAATTCTTTCCAGTAGCACCTTAGAGACCAACTAAGTTTGTTCTTAGTTGGTCTCTAAGGTGCTACTGGAAAGAATTTTTTATTTTATTTTGTTTTGACTATGGCAGACCAACACGGCTACCCACCTGTAACCATCTTTCCTTAGTATAAGGCCATCTCTGTAAGGTAGCATGAGATCGTGAGCTCCACTAGGTCAGGTCAAGCAAGTCCCCACTTAGCCCAGAAGGTGGTCTCAGGAAACACATAAGCAGAGAATGCAAGCAGCAGCCTGCTTCTATGGTCGTTTGCCTCAGCATCTGGCATACCCAGGTGGACTTCCTCTGAACGTGGAAGTTCCAGTTAGCTGTAATTAAGAACGTCAGCTGGACCAGACGTTAGGCCTGAAGGCACATATCCTCAGATGAAGATATGCACCTCTCAGATTACAGAATGCTGTTCCAAAATACCACCTTGGACTGCCTGTGGATTTTGCTAAAGTTACCCCCCCCCCCCGCCCAGTCTCTGTTGAATACACTCTGAAGTTTCCTGCCAAATCCTTGCGTAGAGGATCCTGAGAGTTGGTTGGAAAAGTTGCAAAGTGAAATTGAGTCAAGGACAGATATAAAGCGTTACAGCTTGAGTTATGAGTCCATGGCATTTCAGTCTGCACACCGTTTTTGATAGCTTTGGGGGGAAACGTACGTAACTGCACTGGGCAAGCACAGAATTTGGAAAAGGTCACATCTGCCGACATCATCCCCAGCCCATGAAAGCTAGAGATGCCACAGCTGGTTGTCTTGTCTTGAAGGTGTTGCAGTGGCACACCAGAACCAAAGTAACCTCAAAGAACCAGTAGACATACCTTTAACTTGCATTGTCTACCAGTTTGGTTCTTTCTAGTAAATCAGCTAAATATTTAGTGGATTAATCTTATGTAGGTCTAGCAGCCATACTTTTCTGGCTTGCTGGGTGACCTTGGGCTGGTCACAGCTTCCTCGCCTTTTTTCTTTTTCTTTTAAAATTAATATTTTACAGCTTTTCATTTGTACAAAATAAAGGGGGGTAGGGAGAAAGAGAAGAAATATAATACAATATATGGTAACAGATATATGATTCTTATCTATGCTTAATACATATACTGTACGATTATTAATATATTATGTTCTGTATAAACTTGTTCCAAATACTGGTAGGTGTGTGTGTGTGTATCTATCTATCTATCTATCTATCTATCTATGTTTGTGTGTATAATTATACTTTTTAGATATATACATTTCACTGATTTTACAATCATTTTAACATTTTAAAACTTGACTTTCTTCCCCCTCTTTCTGCTGTTCTTTAAATTTATTTTTAATACTTTCTGCATATTCAAAGGAACTTACTCCTTTATTTATCTTCTTTAAATATATACTCTTATGTAACTGCAGGTTATTACAATAACCCTGCCAGTGTTTTTATCTGTTTGCAGTTTATCTGTAAACATTCAATAAACCATTTCCATTCTTTTATAAAAAGTTATATATATATATATATATATATATATATATATATATATATATATATATATATATATATATATATATATTTAAAATGAGTATATTTAGCCAAACAAAGCCTGCATCTATGAGCAATCCGTTCATATGTTGTGAGTGCCGCTGTGCCTTCAATCCATTGGTTAAAGTGAACCATTGGTCACTAGACAATACTGTATTACAGGCTCCCTCAACCTTGGCCCTCCAGAAGTTTTGAGACTACAATTCCCATCATCCCTGACCACTGGTCCTGCTAGCTAGGGATAATGAGAGTTGTAGGCCGAAAACATCTGGAAGGCCGAGTTTGAGGAAGCCTGGTATATTAGCCCAACCTACCTCACAGGGTTGTTGGGAGGATTTGGTGATTTGGTGGAGAACCACGAATGCCACCTTGAGCTCCTTGGAGGAAAAAGCTGGGATATAAATGCAGCAAATAAACACAACGCACCAGGCATATGGTTTGCACCCGGCAGAAATTCTGTAGCTGTAATTGTTGGTTTCCGCCCCCGGGAGTCCCTGCTCATATTTGTTTTCTTCCTTTCCTGCCCATCCTTCGCCAGGTGGTGCAGCGCATCAAGGCCGTGGAAGCAGAGACTCGCTTGCTGGTGGTGGACAAAGAGACCGACGAGTACCTGCGGAGCCTGCAGCTCACTTGCACCGAGGAGATGGCCCGCACGGGCATCGTGGCAAACCCCGAGGTGTCGCCGGTCAAGTCGACTGCAAGCGACAACAACGGCGAGGCCTGGAAGCCCCAGTTGGATCTGAGCAGCCGAAACCTCAAGAGGCACAAGCACAGCTTGAGCTCGGAGAGTGGGAAGAAGGTAAGGCCAAGGCTGGGCACCTTCGGAGGGTTGTGTGGATGTAACCCCGAGATTTCTGGGTTGCTCTGGACTTTCCAGGATGGTGGCGGCCATGCACAAGTGCACTTGCACCACTTTTAAGTCATGGCTCCCCTCAAAGAATCCTGGGAGCTGTAGTTTGTTAAGCGTGCTGGCCTCGCAGAGCTGCAGTTCCCAATACCCGTTGCAAATGACAGTTCCCAGGCTTCTCCATGACTGTTATAGAGTGGTATGAGAGCACACTTTGAAGGCATGTTGCAGTTGCCTTACTGAGTTTGCATTTAAAGACGAAGCTACCTCATTTGCAATTTTTGAAACAACATGTGAAACAGAGAGCAGACAGCCTTTGACATTCTGGATTTTGCTGGCCAAGTTATGCGTAACAGAATGTGTATACTTGTGTGCAAAGAAATGCCGCTCTTAATAAAATAAGATGCAAAAATGCATTGTATTAGGGGAAATTGTATCGCAAAAAAATGTGTACTTTGGGCAAAATTGCATACAACAGTGTGGATATCGGGAGAAAACAGCACTAAAATGCCTGACGGATTTTCATGAGGACTAGCCAAACTTATATGGAAATGTGTAAATGTTAAGGTTGGGGAAATGAGCTACTGAAAGAGGATGAAATGGTCAGATTCCCCCATCCCTTGCCCAGCCGTTGAAAACACCTGATTGTGTTTCCCTTGGGCTGGAGGTGGCAGATGGACTTGCTCTGAAGGAATACAAAAAGGCCGGCAGGGTGGATGGGTAGGGGTACCCAGAAGCATTTTGACTGAACATTGGGAGTGAGTGTGGAGACTGTGATGGATACACAGCAGAGGGAGGTTTTTAGTTGGGCTTTCCTGCACCAGGGTGTGGTGGTGGGAGGGATAATCTGGCATTAGCGGAAGGGGAAGGAAGGGTTAGGGGAATGAAGTGGTCCTTAGTTACTCTGTGGCAAATGAGGTCAAGATGTGTCGTTAGGGCTCTATTTACAGGCGCCTGGGGTCATGCCAGCAGCAGATTCTCTAGGCTGAAAAGGGGGCTAAGATATTAGCTCCATTAATTCCGACCTCATGGCATGTGAGATGGAAGGTGCGCCCATTTGGTGGTTTGTAGCAAAACAGGCAGGCAAAACGGGAATTCTGCGACCATGAAACCTAGATTCTGCGTCCTGAATAATTGAAGGGAAGCTAAGCAGGTTTGCAAAAGTTTGCAGACAGTTTTGGATCGGCTCTCAATAGAGTAAAGGGTATCTGTTTGGGTGTGGGCAGAAGGAACTACATGGATAACTGAAGTCCCAACATTTGTTTGAAGTATTGTTCCCTCTCCTCCCACCCAGGCTTGCAAAACATCTTCTGCGGCAGACATGACTCACTTTGGTTCTGTGCAAATGTAATTAAATTGGAAAAATAAATGACAACAATAATAAAAAAAGTCAGAATTGCTACCTAGCTGAGAAACTTGACAAAAAATTCCTCTCTCATCCTGTATTGGAAATGGTTTTTCATCGTGGTGTTTAGACAGGTAGCCTTGTTTTTTTTTTTTTTTAAAAAAAACAACCTCAATGTGGACTAGTGATTTGTGGGCTCTTTGAAATACAGTTAAATTTACAGAATAATCCTATCCATATATGCCAAACCTTTGTGTTTGTGTGTAAGAGAGAGGTGTATTGGGGTTTTTGTTGTTGTTGTCTTTTAATTAGTATTTTGAATCCAGTTTTTTTTTTTAAATGCTGCTTTTCATTTTATAGTTAAAATTGATTCTGAAATGTGTGCCCTGGGACCTTTGGGTGATGGGCATATTATTATTATTATTATTATTTGAAATGAGCACATGAATAAATATTTTTAATGGGGCTCGCTCCCAGGCAAGGGCAGACGATCTTGCACCAGGTACGTCTTAAACCGGTTGAGAACCCTACTGATTTTATAGGTTCCTTTGCATTGTAATGAGCTCCAGGCCAGGAGCCCTGATAACCTCAGGCTGGGAAGCATGTAGCTCAGTTCCTGAGAATGCCATCATGTTCCCTTGACTCCTTTACAAATGAACTTCCGCTCATGCTGCCGCTCTGCGCAGGCTTTTGAAAAAGAGAAAAAGCAACAGTGAGCAGAGAGGGTCACCATCAGGTCAGGTTTATAAAGCTTAAATTACAGCTGCTGCGAAACACCTTATTAGAGAGACCCTGGGGCAGGATCTGCAGCCTTCCCAGCACTAATTAGCCGACTTGTGATGTTTTCCAGGGGAGTGGGTGGAAATCGCTCTCGCATGTTGCGAATGGATCACAAAGGGGGACGGAAGCATCAGCCCCTCTCCTGAGTAAAGTTGAACTCATGGCAGTGTGTACAGTGGTACCTTGGTTTAAGAACAGCTTGGTTTATGAACAACTTGGATGAATAACGCTGCAAACCCGGAAGTAGGTGTTTTGGTTTGTGAACTTTGCCTTGGAAGCGGAACATGTTCCGCTTCCTGTTGAGTGTGTCCCATTTATAAATTGAGTCTCCCGCTGCTATGGGAAAGCACGCCTTGGTTTAAGAACGCTTTGGTTTAAGAATGGACTTCTGGAACGGATTAAGTTCGTAAACCAAGGTATCACCATATGTTTTTTTGTTTAAAAGAGAAATAAATTAAATTATATGCCCCACAGAAATCCCAGTTCTGCAACCTGCCGAAATGAGGCAGATAAGTACATTTACATTTTTGTCCCACCCTCCTCTTATTCTGCATTATCGTGGTGAGGGGCCGTGACTAGCATTTTCTGTCTGCTGTAACTTTTTGTTCATCCATATGTCCCCCTCAGCTAGCTTCTCAGAGTTCAGTACATAAATGTACCTGTGCTTTCAGGTTTATACTGAAGACTATAGACATGCTCTTTTTTTTTTTTAAAAAAATTAAAATTAAAAGCCATTTCTGAAGTCTTGCAGGATTGTGGCCTTTGGCGCACAGCAGCGGTCTGGCTGCTCTCAGGCAGACTTTTAACTGGTGAGGCTGTGATTTAGGTTCCTCTGCCGCAGAAATGCAGACCCTCCTCAGACCTTTTCCATATTCTATACAGGGCTGGCTTTTAAAAACTCAAAACATTCATAGCGCAGGAAGGGTTTGGTTTATGTCTTTTATCAGAGAAGCTTCGATTGCGAGGGAGAATTTGCATGGTGGCATGTTTTTGGCCTCAATGGCGCGCTTTCCTGAGAGGGCAAGGAAGATTCATGGCCATTTGAGAGCCTGCCACGTTGCTGACACAGTCCAGTTTTAACTGTTGCTAGAACCCATGAGACATGTTATCGTCCCAGGCAGATAGCTCAGTTGGTTAGAACTTGGTGCTGAAAACGCCAAGGTTGCAGGTTCGATTCTTTTTATGGGACAGCTGCATATTCCTGCATTGCAAGGGGGTTGGACTCGTCGATCCTCTGGATCCCTTCCGACTCTACAATTCTATGATTTGGGATGGCTTGTTGTTGGTTACCCTCTAGAACAGCAGCAGGGATAGTTTTCTCAGCCCAAGGGCCGCATTTTCCTCTGGCCAATCTTCCAGGGGCCACATTCCCACAGTGGGGAGGGCTAGAGGCAAAAGCCAGCAGGGGAATGAGTGCCAATATTACCTTTGTACAGTGGGCTAGTTTCTACATCCGCTGCGCTTTCCATCCTCCCTCCAGGCAAGCAGGAGACATCATCAGAATTCAAGGACGTGTCCCAGGCGGGCAATAATCCTCCAGGAGGGGATGGAGCAGGGCTAGTGAGGGGCGTGGCTTCGGGAGAGTTCCGAGGGCCAGATAAGAAGCTTGGAGGGCCGTAGGTTCCCCACCCCTGTTATAAAACATGTTGATGCTCCTCTTGGCACCTTGACCCCCTTGGGTTTTCCTTCTCCCTGCCTGTCGCCACCATTCTTATTCCCACTGTCATTTCCCTCTGTAGTTTCCCCTTCACCGTGCTACAGTTCCCAGCACCCTTTAACTACAGTTCCCATTATGCCTTGGGAAGAAGTGCTTTAGATGTGCGCTGAACGTTCTTGAAATCTGCGGAGTGGATCTGCCAGCCTTCTTGCAGAATGCGCAAGCCCGCAACCGAGGGAGGGTCCGGGGCGGGCATGAGATCAAAGAGTGTGCTCGGTGCCATACGCATGACCTCACAGCATCCTCCTCTCCTTCTCCCGCCTCCTATTAGAGTTCTGGTCAGGAACTTGAACCGCCTGGTTGTTTTTGAGTCCGGGCGTTGGCAGGAAGCCCCTCCCAAGAAGGAAGGTATCCACCCCGCAATAGAAATTTCCTCTGCAGCTGTATTTTTAGTGAAACACAAAGCAAGTGGAAACGGTTGGGAGGTGGGAGCAAGATTAGCATCAGGATGGGCTAGGCTGGGCCCCACTTTTGTTCCCAGGGACACAAGCGAGCGCCGTGGGTCTCTGGAATCAAAGGAACTTCAGATTCCCAGCAGAAAGGGTGGGTGCTGCTGAGGAATTGTGTACCAATGTCTCAGTGTGATGTTTCCATGGCCAGGATCAGGCCGCTGGGTGCAAAAGAACAATACTATAAAATCATCTTGTTAGTCCTCATGCTGGTTCTAAAGAGATGGAAGTGGCACCTCAACATCTTGACCCTCTTCTTCCATTGCCCAGGATTTTTATGTAATTTATTGTGTATTTGTTGCATTTATATCCCACCTTTTCTCTGAGGAGTACATGGCTCTTTCCCTCCCCATCTCACCCTCACGACAACCCTGTGAGGGAGGTTAGGCTGAGAGCGGGTGACTGGGATCACCCAGTGAGCTTCATGAAAGAGTGGGGGATTTGAACCCTGGTCTCCCAGGTCTTAGTCTGATGCCACGCTGGCATTACATATGATGATAAGAGGTTTTGGCTCAAAAAGGAGCCCCAGTGCATGTTTTATGCAGATAAAATGAGTACAAAGATGCATAGTTTGCGAAATACAAAAGTGCTTCAGAAACAGTGTGAATTTTCACGCGGGTTGAAAAATATCGATTTGTAGGTTGATGGAGAAACGGAAGTAGGAGACTCATGAACGAACACATGCAAAATGGAGACATATCAAGTGATCTTGAGCGTGCAATAAGGAGCAAAAACCTAATTATCCAAAGGGGCACTCCTTTATCCCTGATCTATCTCAAATGAGATAGTGAGAGCCAGTGCAGTACAGTGGTTAGATTATTATTCTAGGAGACCAGGGTTCGAATCCCCACTTGGCTATGAATCTCCCTGGGTGCCCTTAGGCCAGTCATTACCTCGCAGGGTTGTTGTGGGGAATAAATGAGCAGCTGCCTCTTTTTTTCTCCCCTGGTTTCCTGCCTGGTGAATGGGTCTGGGAAGGACTGGGTGGCCTCAAATTCCCAAACTCTCTCTAGCAGATAAGAAAGAGTGTTGTTGTTTTTTATATTAAAAAATGTAAACTTCCTTTATTCGGGGAATTAATTAATAAGCCAGAAACTTTCAAACTCACTCACTGGCTTGTAAGAATATTAAATAGCTGTAAACCAATTAGGAATATGTTGGCAGGACCCAGGCGACTGCGTGAGCTCTTGTGTACTACTTATTCTGCAGATCCCCAGCTTAATCTTTTACATCTGACTGTTTAAGCGTCTGCCTGACAAACAGAGCTGCATTCAGGCAAGCCACAGATTTAAGTGGTGGCTTTAAAGTTCTCTGAAGGGCCTTTTAATTCCATTAACGGGTTGGCAAATGCGGGATTAACGGGTCATTTAAGACCTCTGAACAGCTCTTCATTGGGATTTCTGATAAAGGAGCTCTGGGGGAGAAACCCAAAAGGCCTCAGTAGACCAGAGCTTATTTTCCCATGGGTTTGAAGGGAGCAGGTGGTGTTTTAGAAGCTCCCTGAGGAGCTCGAAGAGTTAAGAGGCAAATTGAGCAGTCAGGTGCTGAGAACTCAGAACCATGGAAGGGACCCGAGGGTCATCTACAATGCAATGCCCCCTGCAATGCCATGGGTGGCAAAAGAGAGAGAGAACTGAGGTTGCAAAGTTGTGCACTTGGAACAATTGATGCAGGTTTATCAGACTTTTCAGTGTGCATTTGTGATGATTTGCACTCATGATGGTGTTGGAGCGGTTATACGGCACTCTGATTCCATAAGAAGAGCCTGATGAATCAGGCAGAGGGGACCTATCTTGCTTGACATCCTTGAAGCCAGTAGGAAACTCTCAAGCAG
Source organism: Lacerta agilis (assembly GCF_009819535.1). Classification (NCBI taxonomy): domain Eukaryota; kingdom Metazoa; phylum Chordata; class Lepidosauria; order Squamata; family Lacertidae; genus Lacerta; species Lacerta agilis. The sequence continues at coordinate 29,311,701 of NC_046324.1, read as the reverse complement.
AACCCTTGGAGGGGAAGGCTTTCAGGTCAGGGAGGGTGATGTCCAGCTATAGTCCCCTCACCTCTTGTTTTTAGAAAACAAGCACTTCTCTCGTATTTGAGATAGGCCAGTGTGTCTGGTCCCCAGGAAAGCAAGATGTTTAACTTGGTGCAGAGAGGGGTGGGGGAGAGGAATTATTTTGAGCCAGGGCCTAGGCTTTTCAGAGGCATGTGAACTAGTAATGGAGGTGGTGTCTCTGAGCAGGACTTGATCTTCTTCCCCTTACCACCAAATAACCACAAACTTATAAAGTCCACAAACTAGAAGCCTCGGGTCCCAGTTCCTCTCTTCTTAGAGATTAGTTGCAATGATTCTGTTAAAAGCTCACGGCTGCTGTTGTGGTCCCTGGATACCTTTTCGCAGGGGAAAGAACACCAACAGACTTTGTTGCACGATCTCCTCCACCCCATCTGCAGTGTCCTTTAGGGCCTCCTTTTGCTTTCTCGGAACCAAGCTGCTCACAGCTCTGTTTTCTTTTGGGGAAAGGGCCTGCTGGTGATCTTTCCTGGAAGAAGAGCTGTGTTCATGCCAACGGCCCAAGTGATTTGGTGATGATGGGTGGTGGGGAAAGAGTTCCATTAACAGAAGCCCGGTGTATTGTCTGTGACCACTAGGGATGGGAGATCGCTAGGGATGAGGGAGAAAGTCGACCCAACTGACAATTAAAAGCGAACCTGCCGAATTCACACTTTGCAAAACAATGCAAGGACCAAAACACAGCCTCCTTGGAAATACGCGCTTTCCTGACTTTTGCAGTGCAGTTGTAATGTGTACAAAAGTGCATGTGCTAAGGTAAAGTGTCCATAAAAATGCATATATTGGTAAAAAATAACATGCAAAAGGGGAAAAAATTGCTCTGTAAATAAGTGTACTTTAGGCAAAATTGCATACAAAATGTGTATATTGGAAGGAACTTGCACTAAAATGCTGATGAATTGTAAGGAGTGCAAACTGATGTGGCGAACTGAATTTAAGACTGAAAAAATGAGAAGCTGAAAATGACAGTTTCCCCTCTGCTTAGGGATCACCCAAGTGGCTGGGCAATCTTCTCAGGATTCAGAAAAAGCCAATCTCTTGCAGTTTTGCAGAGGATACTGCAAGGGCACTTTGGCGGCTGCCATCAATGCTGGGTCAGTGCCAGTGTGCCAGCATTGGTGGGTGGCCCCAAGGGGGTGTGATGAGGGCGAGGATGCTCCCCTGGGTTGTGGGTGGGCTTGTTCCTTGGTGATAGATTGGAGCAGCTGGGAGGTGCATGCATGTGGCTCCCAAGAGTGAAGTGGAATGGCAGGGAGCTGCATCTGTGGTTAGAGCATGAATCCAGCTCACAAACGCACATTGGTGGGAGATTTTGCTACTTCATATTCTTTTGATTGGTTGGTTGTAATTAGAATTCTGTTAACTGCTTTAGAGTGTGTGTTTTGGGGCCCCAAAGCAGTATATATAGATAAATCATAACATTTATCCAGTTTTTAGGATTATTTTATTTATTGTGTTATTGTATGTTTTAAAGAAAACCTATTTGCCTGTTTGCAAATTGCTCTATGGCTTTTGCAAAGGGTGGCAACATAAATTATCCAGCTAAGGAACACACTGCTACATTGGAACCCCTGAGAAATTATTCCCTCCTCTCATACCACTAGGGTAGCCATGCAACCCCTTTTTTCAACATGTCAGGGAGCTGTCTTTTAGCCTTTTACACACACAGTGGTCAAGATAACTTGCCTTTTTTTAAACCTCTGGCAGAAAACAACCTCCCTGGCTGACTGTTCTGAACAAAGGCTGGGATCTGTGGACAGGTTCCCAAATGCTCCAGCTGTAATTCAGAGCAATATATCAGGATTATCGTGCCAGGTTAATAGCTATGAAGCCTTCTTGATAGACTCTGATTAAAAGCACCTTCAGAAGCCAAGTGCGTCATAATGGAGACAGATCTGCCACTCTGGAAAAGCCTGCAGTGATGGAGAGCAGAATCTGTCAGGGTCTTGCAGTCAGAATAGTCAGCGGATTGGAGCGCTGTTCCTGTAAGCAAGGGCTTTTTTTGAGGGGGGGTAGTGGGGGGGGGGAAAGACGGTTAAAATGGAGACATGGCAGGGCAGGCTTCTCCAACCTGGTGCCCCCCTGATGTTTTGGACTGCAGCCTCGTTCAGCACAGCTGTAGGATACTGGGGCTAATGACAGCTATATAAAATATCTGGAGGGTGTGAGGTTGAAGCACAGGAGGGGAGGGAGAGTTGCTCTTGTGCTTGAATCCTGTTTGCGGGTTTCCCACTGGGGCATCTAGTTGGCCACTGTGTGATCAGGATGCTGGACTAGATGGGCCATTGACCTGGTCCAACAGGCTCTTCTCATGTTCCTAGATTAGGGAAGGCTTGGACAGATCTCTGTTCTGATCTTACAGGGCACTATTTACATTCCTGCTAAAGATCTCAATTAGCCGCTTAGCTTTAATTAACAGCACTGTTATGTCAGCTCAAAATTTCCTCTTGTGTTGACAGTAAGCCATCTAAAGTGCTGTTCCGGGCCTAGGTAACATTTCAAGGCCAGCAGCTTTGGTTTTTGGTGTGGAAACCCTCTCAGTCGAAACCAAGAGGATTTCGCCCCCAGCTGTCTTTGATGAAAAGGGGAACGTACATAACGTGACTGCAGAATCTCTCCAAGAAAGCACCCATAGTCAAGAAACGGGAGCCAACAGCTCTCTGAGGAGAACCATTTTGCTCTGGAGATGGTGGTATCAACTGAGCTGCCATTGGCCTACGTACCATGGCGAGTGACAAAAAGACAGCACATTCCAGGTATGCCCTGGAAGGCCCAGGCCCCACCCTGTAAGGCCAATAACTTGTTCCTGCATTATAGCCATTTCCAAAAAGGTTGGGTCACCTGGGTATTTCTCAGAGGCCTCTGAGGCCTGTTTCAAACCCCCCCCCCCCATTTAACTATAAGCATTCCATTAAAAAAAAGTGAGCATCAATACAAGCTGTTCATTGTACGAATCTTAACAAGAATTTGGTACCTGAATTCCATTCCTTTCCTTTCCTTTCCTTTCCTTTCCTTTCCTTTCCTTTCCTTTCCTTTCCTTTCCTTTCCCCTCCTCATTCATTTTTCCTTTTGTGTCATGTATTTATAGCTTGTTAAGCCTGAGGGCTAGGACTGTGTCTGTAAGTCCCCTTGAGAGCTTTTTCTGGCTGACCAGCAGGGTGTTAAATGCTTTGAATGAGCAAATAGATAGCAATCCTAATGATGAGTGAGTAGCTTGATCTGGACAGGCAAGACAGCTTTGGTGCCCAGGAGACTGTGAGTCCAGGCGGTGGGATCAAAGAGGTCAAGTTACACATAACTGATTTGAACTCAGCTTGTGAAATCTTTAGCTGCAGATTTGAGGCAGGTCTCTGGTGGGGAAAAAAAGCGTTTTGAAATGTGGGACCTACAGGTTCAGCAAAGAATTATAGACACACTTCTTCCTTGACTTAAGGATTATGTTTTTGGATGCTGCCTTAAGAGAGGCTGAGGTGCTTGAAGTGGGGTGAAGATGAGTTGTAGGATTCAATGTAGAGGTGTTTTATGTTGAGCCTTCCCCAACCTGGCGCCTGTTTTGGGCTCCAGCCATCATCCTCAGGCAGCTCCATGGTCCCAAGCATCTGGAGGGCACCAGGTTGGGGAAGGCTGGTAAAATATGTCTGCTCTAGCATATATCTCCCTAAGGAGATGATGGACTTTTAGGAGGAATTTAAAGACCTTCCTGTTTCTCAAGGCATTTGATGGCTAGAAGATAGTATTCTTGGTAACCCCATAATCACCAGCTGAGAGAATGTTTTTAGAATGTTTCTGTTTTTAGAATGCCTTTATGTTTTTATTATAATTGGTGTGTTTGCCACACTGAGCTTTTTCAGGAGGAAAGGCAGGGCAAAACATTGAAATAAATAAGGAATATGGTTCCTTGACAAGGGCCTCTAGTGATACTAGGGTCTCTGCAGCAAGGGAAGATTGCAGTGTTTGTGACTTTTTAGTTTAGAGAAAGGTTGGGCAAGAGGTGACACAATACAGTACATGTTTGCAAAATTATGCATGGCATAGAGAAAGTGGATAGAGAAAAGTCTTTCTCCCCCTCTCATAACACTAGAATTTGTGGACATCCAATAAAGCAGAATGTTTGAAGATTCAGGATTCACAGAGGATAGCCGTGACGGCTCAGCTCTGCCTCTGCAGTTGGAGGCAACAATGCTTCTGAATGCCAGTTGCTAGAAAGCACAGTGACAGAGAGTCGCTCTTGTACTCAGATCCTGCTTGTGGGCTTCCTATTGAGGCATCTATCCCATTGACTCATTGGCCTGATCCAGCAGGACTCTTCTTCATCAGGGCTGGTCCAACCATTGGGCACCCACTCCGTGTGGCAGATTTGGGATGGTGGGCAATAGCAGTGAGGGACTGGAGAGCAAAGCAGGGGAGGGGGGAATTAAGAGCCTGCCCCTTCATCTCTAGGGCTCCCTTTCTACCTTTAAGATGCTGCCCCATCAACAAGGCAGCCTGTTTTGCTACATGAAGTATGGTGTGTGCCTTTGTGGGCACCATCTTGTCTGCCTCAGGCAGCGACATTTCTTCATATGGCCTTGCCAGTCATTAGGAGTTGGAGGACAGGACAATAAAAATGGAGGAAATGTACACAGGAAGTGTGGGGGATTCAGCAGTGGGGCTGATAGGTGCTGCAGGCCCACAACACCTGGAGAGCACCGGGTTGGAGAAGGCTGTTCTCTCTTTGCAGCAAGACCGGAACGTTTTGGACCTGTGCCATGTTGCTAACAGTTCTCCTGTTGACACAGCCATGACACAAATGAAGAAGCAGGTCAGGAACGCCTTCCAAGCTGGAGCAAACATACTTGATCAGCTCCAGCCAAAAGCAGAGGTCCTCTCTGTCTCTTCTCCAGGCTCACACTACCTTCATATGCAGCCAGGGTATAAAAGGGTTTGTTTACGAATATTAAATATAGTAAGGGCTGCTGCCCCTGTTTGCATGGCTTTGCAAACCCCTGACTCCTGTTGCCAAGCCCCAGCCCAACTCCTTACCCAAACCCCCATCCAATCACAGCTCCTATATCCCCTCACAGCTCCTCTGTGTCCCACCATCTTTGCTTTATCCAGATTTCTGTTATGGTAAGAAATGCCACTGCTTTCTACAAGTGGTTCTTTCATGCCTTTCACAATCAGTTCTGGGTGTCTGTGCCCATCAAGGAGAAAACACCTATCCCTGGTGCTCACGGCCACCCGACTGCCATGAAAGATGTTGTTCAATTTTGGGTCAGTTTCAACACTGCATGTCTTCCTTCCTTGCTAAGTTTCCTTCCAGTTTACGTGAGTCTTGGCGATCTTCAGATAAACCCCCTGATGAATCACTTTGGTACCAGCTGATCATGTGGCACTTTGTTCTTCCATTCCCTTGGCGCCTCTTTTTCCAGAAAGGTAGATTGTGTTGGTCTCTTGCAGGATAAGCAAAAACAGAGGCCTTGGGGTCCTCTTAAAGTTTGCTGTAATAAATGTGTTGGTCTTTAAAGGTGCCACAAGCTTCTTTGTTGTTTGTGCGCTGCTTGTATACTTGGCCCTGCATAACCCAGTTTATTGTGTAAAACCGGAGAAGTTGAGCAGATTTTAAACTAAAAATAAATAAATAATAATTTAAAAACAAAGCAGCTATTTTTTGCCCTCTCTCACACCTTTGTTAGAGGAATGTTTGCCAAGAGGCGAAATCTTAGACCATAATGGCTGCTTTCAGAGTGTATGGAGAGAAAAACTGTTCCTGGTCACTCTGTCCTCTTTGCTTTGTCTTGGATCAAGATAGATTAGATTCCATCGCAACATTCTTCCCAGCAAAGGGCGGGAATGGATTGTATTTGGCTGCTAAGCTGAAAATGGAGCTGATAGACCCTGCCCAACACACCCCGCCTCTCCGGAGTTGGCGCTGCTCTCTGCGGGGTTATCTGACCCAGCTGATAATTCGTGATTTGTACCTGCTTAAAAGCAAATTGAAGAATGTGGAAAGGTGAAGACGTGCTGGCTGGGACTTGTATCCTAAAACAACTCTGCTGTTTCACAGGGTTGGGCGAAGACTGGCATAGGATATGCAGTGCTCAAAGTGACGGGTTTTGGTAGAGGTGTACGTGAACAGTCGTAAGACGGTTTTTATCAGGGGCTCAGCCACATGGGTTTCTGGAAGCTGCTGCATTTTGATAAACTGGGTGGGAACGGACGGCTGAATTCTTGCAAGCTTCTTTTGATTTAATTAACTGGAACATCTGTCCATGGACAGTTTTAAGAAGGGTAGAGAGGTGGCTGTGTCAGTCTCTTGGACCCAGTGACAAATGCGCAGTAGCTGAAGCTCTAATAAAATTTGTCTTTGAGATGTTCTTCCTACTAGTTAAGTTTATGACCTTAACATGTCATGGGGAGAAAGTGGATGGAGGAGAGTTTCTGCCCCCCCCCCGAAAAACCACTAGAACTCATGGACATCCAGTGAAGTTGAATGTTGGAAGCTTCAAGACAGACAGAAGAAACTACTACTAAACAGAGCACAGAGTTAGATTGTGGAACTCGCTCACACAGGAGGCAGTGATGGCCGACAACTTGGATGGTTTTAAAATGGGATTGGACAAATTCATGGAGGGGAATAAGGCTGTCAGTGGCTGGGGTAGAAATAAATTTATTATTATTATTATTATTATTATTATTATTATTACTCATGATGGCTCTGCTGGAAACCACAGGAAGGGAGAGAGGGGGCTTGTGTGGTCAGGTCTTGCTTGTGGGTTTCCTTTTGGTGTATGTGGTTGGCTATTGTGGGGCAGGGTGCTGGACTAGATGGGCTATTGGCCTGATTCAGCAGGGCAAATTATTATGTTCTGGTAAGACAGTAAAGAAAGATTCATGGCCCTATATATTTGCTTTCTCCTCCCCCCCAATAAATTATTATTGTATATAAATTATTTCCCTTTGCCTTGTACGTGTTCATTTTAAAAGGAATGTACAGAAAAGAACAAAGTCCATTTGGTTTCTAAAATAAAGCCAAGGATCTTACTATGTTTATGCAGAATTTTCAGCTGATCTGCTGAGAAACTTCTGCACATATTCTAGGAGGGGAGGAGATGATTCTGGGGCATTTTTTTGGGGGGGGGACCCATTTGGAGCCAAACTGGATGGGATAGGGCAGCTACGTGCTTGTATTTGTTCACCCATAGGAGGGTTGCAGAATCCTTAAGAAGACATGCATAAAATGCTTATACTGGGGTAAATCTGCATTGAATGCATATATTACTGAAAATAACATTAAAATGCATTATAGTAGGGGAAGTCACTTTGCAAAAACGTGTATCTTATGGGAAACTGTATGTAAGCATATTTATATTAGGAGAAATCTGCTGACAAATTTTCATTAGGCTATTTAATGTGAGAATTGAATTTAGGCTTGTCACTTTTCAGTGCGCAGTTTTCCCACCTTTAAATTGCATAAGGGCATTACAACGTAAAGGGCTGGACAGAGAGCCAAAATTGTGATTTTGTTAATGTCCGCATTTGCTAAGAGGATGTTTGCTGTGTTGTAACTTTACACACAGGCAGCTCCTGCAGGAACGGAAATCAAGGTCATCTGCTGGCCTTGCTAAATAGCAAATTCTGCTGTTATTATTAATGATAATATTTACTCAAAAGCCTGAGCTCAGTAGCGCTAAGAGGATGAGATTTGGGAGGCAGGCATGCCCATTTACTGGCAACAAGATGTTCCTTTGCCAGCTGTTCTTAGTTTGGTTTGGACTTCGACATGAGCTTAGTTCAGATGTAACACCCAACCGTGGTTTCAGGCCTGGTGCCAGTGGTTGACCAGGTCAGGGTGAGGGACCTGGGAGCTTGGAAGGGGAACACCAGAGAGCCAGTATGGTGCAGGGGTTAGAATGTTGGGACTATGGCCTGGGAGACCAAGGTTCGAATCCACACTCAGCCCTGAAACTCACTGGGTGACCTTGGGCCAGTTACTGCCTCTCAGCCTTACTCAGCTCACAATGTTCTTGTATGGATAAAATGGGGCAAGGGAGAACTGTGTACCTGACCTTGAGCACCTTGGAGGAAAGGCAGGATATACCGTGGTGCCTCGCAAGACGAAATTAATTCGTTCCGCGAGTCGTTTCGTATTGCGAAAATTTTGTCTTGCGAAGCACGGTTTCCCATAGGAATGCATTGAAATTTAATTCCCATAGGACTGCATTGAAATTTTCGTCTTGCAAAGCACGACCATAGAAAAAGTCGTCTTGCGAGTCACTTAAAAATATCGCAAAACCCTTTCGTCTAGCGAGTTTTTCGTTGCGCGAGGCATTAGTCTTGCGAAGTACCACTGTAAATTTAATCAAGTAAAAAAGAAAAAAGAAAAAGAAACCTCACTGGCCCAACCCATCACCATTCACTGACTGACTGCCCACTAGGCCCCTGGATGCTTTTCAGCAGCACGTGATGGAGCTGCTTTTGAAAGTGACCCAAGCTCAGGTCTCATCTGTGGTGGTTGCCTGCTATTTTAAATTACCAAGAATGTAATGCCCCACCTCATACAGTAGATCTACGAAACCTATTGCTCTCTAGATCTGTAGGCCAGGGCATCGATGCCTCATAACAACAGCCTGCTAGAACAGGCCAGTGGCCCATATAGTCCAGCAACCTGTTCTCTCCACTCCTGCGGTTTCTGGCAACTGGAAATTGAGAAGCATGACTGCCTCCGAACGTGGAGGCAGAGCATAGCCATCATATGTAGCCACTGGTAGCTTCCGCTTCCGTGAATTTCTCCAATCCTCTTTTAAAGCCATCCAAGTCTGTGGCCATCATAGTCTCCTGCGGAAGAGAGTTCCAGAGTTTAACTCTGCACTGCATAGAGGTTTACTTTCTTTTATCTGTCCAAAGTCTTCCAACATTCAGCTTCATTGAATGATCACGAATTCTTGTGTTAGGAAAGAGTTGGAAAAACTTTTTCTCAGTCCGCTTTCTCCATGCCATGCATAATTTCATAAACCTCTGTCATGTTGCCTCTCACTCGCCTTTTCTCTGAACTGAAAAGCCCCAAATGCTGCAACCGTTCTTCATAAGGGGAGTCACACCATTCCCTTCGCTCCATCCCCTTGATCTTGCGTTAGGGCCTTGCTTGTGGGTGAGGTTGGTGATCACATGGCTTCTGCACCCACAGCCCTCCTCCTCCTCCTCCTCCTCCCCTCCCACTTGCCCACTGACTGTTCCAAAATACTTTGTACCCTCTTTGTCAGGATGTTCTTGCTCCAGGAGATAAGGGGGGAACGGAGCAATGCAGGGAATGTTGGCGCGCTCCCGGGGCAGCTGCTTCAGAACTTGCTGTACAGTTTGGGCTCCGAGATAAACCGTGAAGAGGAACTGTGTTCCTTGCTGATAAGGTTTTTCGGACACTGGCTCCTTTCCCACCCTGTTCTGCTTGGGGAAAGCCTGCAAGAATCCTGATCACATCGTTCCACTTAATTAAAGGGGAATAACTGTATGGAGGGATGGGTGCATGTTTGCACCTGACTAGTCCACAGTGGGCCAGGAATAGTCAACTTTCTCTTCTGATCTTGGGGCCAGACCAGACTTCCCAAACCTGATGGCCTCCAGATATTTTGGACTACAACTCCCCATCAAACCCAGGCAGTCGATGGGAGCTTTAGTCCAAAACGTCTGGAGGACACCAGCTGGTGGTGTTTTTTGCTGCCTCAGGGACAACCTTTGCCAACCTTACGCTTGCCAGGTGTTTTGGACTACAACTCCCATCAGCCCCAACATTATACTGTGCTGGTTAGGGCTGATGGTAGTTCAAGGCACCAGTAGGCTGGGAAAAGCTGACCTACTGGGTTGCATTTCTGTGTGGTCATGAGAAGAAGAAGAAGAGAAGGAGGAGGAGGAGGAGGAGGAGTTTGGATTTTATATCCCACTTTATCACTACCCGAAGGAGTCTCAAAGCGGCTAACATTCTCCTTTCCCTTCCTCCCCCCACAACAAACACTCTGTGAGGTGAGTGAGGTTAAGAGACTTCAGAGAAGTGTGACTAGCCCAAGGTCACCCAGCAGCTGCATGTGGAGGAGCGGAGACGCGAACCCGGTTCACCAGATTACGAGTCCACCGCTCTTAAGCACTACACCACACTGAACATAAGATCACCAAATCTTACCGGATCACGGAAATCAAAGCTGCAATCTTTCCTGCTTACTTTACAATTGAGTGCTTTACCACTTAATTTTTATAGGAGTATGTTGTGATGGGAGGATATACTTACTGTCAGAACCAAAGCAGCAGAGTGGCTGGAACTGTGGTCCCCCCCCCCCCGATGGTACTGCTTTGTCCTTCATTGAAACAGCAGCCTATCTTTGCCCTGGCATTCTTGTCAGCTGAAAGGGCGACGTTTTCTGCAAGGATATTGCATTTGCTCTTTATGTGCCTGCTGATTAGCTGCAATTCGGCTAACTTGCTTTGGCCACCTTGAGTATTGACCTCTTTGTGCATAGGTGCCCTGCAGTATACCTGCTCTTGGCCTGCTGTGGTCTTGCAGTGGTTAATCTGGTGGAGGCAGTTTGGGTGGTCTTTCAGTACCAGGATTTGTGCCAACAGGTGGTTCTGAACCCAAGGGCTGAGGAAAGTGGGGCAAAGGTTCACATTTTGCACCTGCACTGATCTTTGGCCATGGGTGGTCACTGCAGGAACATCAGCTATAGATTAGCCAAGAAGCCTCTAGGTCAGGCATAGGCAACCTTTGGCTCTCCAGATGTTTTGGACTACAATTCCCATCATCCCTGACAACTGGTCCTGTTAGCTAGGGATCATGGGAGTTGTAGGCCAAAACATCTGGAGAGCCGAAGGTTGCCTATGCCTGCTCTAGGTGCAGGGTGGTGTCAGATGTATGTCTAGAAGGCATGGGATGTTGTGAAGGAATGAGGCTGTTGTATTCTGGTCTGATGCCAGAACTTACAAGGAAAGCAGCAAGGCTAAAGGCTCCTCAGAGGTCGCTGCATCACAGACAGCTCCAATTGTCAAAGGTTGGGATCAAACTAAGGCTTTTATACCTGCATAGGAGAGGAAGGTCAGAAGTGCACAGGGAAAAGTTCCTCACAGGAAGGTCAAAAGTACGCAGGAAAGTCCAACATTTAGCCTGAGAACCTGGCTGTTAAGGAAAAATAGAAATTTAACCAGGTGTCTTCTCCTCCTGTGATTGGCTGAGAGGTTGGGATGAGGTGAAAATAATGTGTATAAATCAAGGTGGAAAATAAAGTAATTAGTTAGAGACTTGAAGAATTAACAGTTGAAGAGTTCAAAAGCTTAAAAGGGCTGAAATGCTTTGAGCTGAAACATTGGAAATCGCATCGTTGAGTACTGCAGCAGAAAGAAGTCCAAGGAAGACCTAAAAGGGACCTAAGAGCTGGATTGAGGGTTGCAGATCAATAAGTATTGGCTTGTTTAATAATAGGATTAGCTGAATGTGTTTATTTTTTCTGTGTTTCTTTTATGTACTCTTACAGCGAACACCTCAAACTATAAAGCTTGTTTTCTTTTTGGAAAAAATACTGCTATCTAACTTGTTGCCTTACTAAAACTTTAAGTAAAGCATAGTTTGTTTTGGATAATTGGGTTGATGCCTCACTTTTTATTCCATGCCTAAGTGTCATGCCATTCTACCCAGTATAGGGTGTTGGGCCAGTTAAAGTCCAAAAGTGGGAAAAACTAGTAGTGGTGGTGATATGGAGGCGATACCCATTGGCGGAGGTGGTGATGTTAACAAGACGTGGGGGACTGGTTTGCTTCACTCTCATGGTGCAGACCACAGCCTGTGCTGTCACAAATGTACATTTATCCTCCTTGAAAAATACCACAAAGAAATGCTCCAAATCAAGGGCAGATGTGCAAAAAATAAGACTCAAAAGACGCTTGGTTATTTTCCTCTTCCAAATTTTCTTCTTCAAGCTGCTTTTCTCCTTGAGGGGAAAATATGGAGTCCAGGAGTGGGGAGGGGCTGCTGTCTTCTTCTGGCAGAGAGAAGAGCAATTTGGGGAGGGCAATTCTGAGAGGAAAAGTGAGCCGAAGGGGACAGGGTTAAGCCTTTCTCCTCACCCTCTTCTCTTTTCATTCCCCCTCTTGCCTACAAAAAAAAAGGGTCAGAGCAAAATTACACACATTTCACCACATGTAGTTTGGGTGAAGGCCCTTGGCTTGGTGGTTAGAGCACCTGCTTTGGATATAGAAGATCCCAGGTTCAATCCCTGACACATCCAGGTAGGGCTGGGAAAAAGACTCTTGTCTGAAACCCTGGAGAGCTGCTGCCGGTCAGTGTAGACAGTACTGAGCTAGATGGACCAAGGGTCTGACTGTATAAAGCAGCATCTTACATTCCCAGTTTTGCCCTTAATGATGAGTTTTTAAATTTTATTTTAAGGTACCTCACATGCAAATGTGCATACAAATAAAGCTATGGTGTAGTTTATCCTTTGCATGTAGCTAATTACACGAACCATTGCAACGAGCACAAATATATATCCTTTGCACGCAGATGGTGTAGCAAAGATGACTGAAAACATGAGCTGCGAGGCAGGAAATCTCCAATTCAGATTTTAACTCTGAGCTGTTACCCCCTGGCAAGTTGCTCTTCACTCAAGCTTGGGCCTTGTTTGCAACTTGGGGGATGATAAATACTGGTCTAATTTAGAAGATGATGTATCTGAAGCCCTTGAAACGGACTGGATAAATGTTCAGAACTGCTTTTACGACCTCAGTTTGCACACATTATTCTGAGCTCACAGCTGTAGTTGGAGTCCTACCAGGCTGCATACCTTCAAAATGGGTTTAAGAAATCTGGATGATTTTGGAGTGCTGATAGCATTCCAAAAATTTCAGGGCAATGACCTTCTCTTAAGCCTCCCTTCTGCCTGGGGAATCTCAAGATTCCCCAGTCGGATAGAGGGGTGTATGTTGAGAATTGCAGAGATCATGTCCAGGCTAGGGGTTCTGTTTAGTGTCACGTTTACAGGCAATTAGTAACACTTTAAAACCGGAGTAGAGGAAAGGGCTTCATCACCTCCAGTGGATTTGCCAAGATACTCATCTGTCTTTGGCTGGCCTGAGAGGAGCAAGAAGGTTGCCTCGTGATTCCAGGTGGGTTTTTATAGTGTTTGCAGATGATTTCCCTTTAAATTTAAGTTTAAATTTAAATTAAAAGATGACAGATAAAACCAGCATCCAACGGGTGTGTGTATTTTAATACAGATATACTTCTTTTTTTTTTAAAAAAAGAAAAGACACACTCAATGGAACAGCTGTGCAATTCCTCCTGATGTAGGTGACCCATCGTTCAGCTGTTGGGTAGGTTATTTGGCTGGCTATGGTCAGTACAGATTGGTCTAGCTATTTTCTTCTCTATGATTCTGCCTCTCTCCAGAAATGATTTCGACCCCTTCCATTTAACATTTCCCTTTTCAAATAGCATGGCCTTTATATCTGTTTCTTTTCTCCACCGCACCCAACTGCAGGATGGGATCGTGATTGCAGTGAGGGGAAAGGGGCATTTAAACCTTTCAATGCATACAATGGCCCATTGACAAACACACACACACACACACACACACACACACCCCAAAAAAGAAGAAAAAGAAGAAAAAAAGAAAATTGGGCTGGGGAAAGAGGAACTGCCCACTTGGTTGAAGATTATTACTAGGATTCTTGAAATCCGGGAGTAGAGTTGGTATTCCAATTCCAGCTTAAAACAGAACAGCATGGATTGCAGGCTGCTTTAGCCAACCTGGTGCCTTCCAGTAATACGGCTGTGCTGGCTGGGGCTGACGGGAGTCAACAGAATCATAGAATTGTAGAGCTGGAAGGGACCCCCAGGGTCATCTAGTCCAACCCCCTGCATTGCAGTAATTGCAGCTAAAGCATTCCTGACAAGATGTCCGTCCATCTTCTGTTGAGAAACCTCCAACGGATAGTCCCCCCATCTTCCCAGGTAGCCCAATCTATTTGGAGGGCACCAGGTTGGCAAAGGCTTCCCTAGGGAGCTTTGTGGCCCCGTTCTTGGGTCTTGCACATGTGCCCAAGGACAAGCCCTGAACCATTGTGTGGGGCCGCCTTTTAAGTTGGGGAATCTCTGGGGCGGGAAGCCCTTGCAGGCTCCTTCCACTCAGGCCCGCCTCGTTGTGAAACCTTTCCCCTCGGATCCTCCGATGAGTCACTCTGGCACCAAGAGGGGAAGCTGGCTCCACTCTTAACAAACATCAGATCGCTGGCGTGCTGTATGAATGGAGACAATTATGCCCGCTCTTGCTCGGTGGCAGGGACCCAACTTTGGCTTAGTGAGAGGAGCAGGGGCCGCAACAACATTTTTTGTGACAAGCTGTTTGTGGGGGAGAGGAAAGGCTTGGCTCCCTATGCCACTGTTTTAAAGTGTCTAAAAATAAGTGTTCTTAATGTTAAAGTTCACAAGAGGGAGGTGCTTCTGGCAGGCACTTGAACCGTCTTTCAGCCCTACCCTAGCAGGCTTTAAAAAAATTATATCTTAAAATATTTACTGTACTATAAATATTGCTATATTACTAAATACACTATTCCTTCCAGTAGCACCTTAGAGACCAAGACTGAAGAAGTGTGCATGCAGACGAAAGCTCATACCAAGAACAAACTTAGTTGGTCTCTAAGGTGCTACTGGAAGGAATTTTTTATTTTGTTTTGAATACACTATGATATTATGCTTTTTATACATAAAACAAATAGCTGCACGAAAAGCAAATGTGGGAATGAAGTGGTGTGGCATAGTGGTTAGCGTGTCAGGATAGGAATCTGGAGGCTGAGGTTCTAGGACCATTATGAAGCTCACTGGGTGACCTCAGGCCAGTCGCTGCCTCTCAGCCTAACCTACCTCACAGGGTTGTTGTGAGGATTAAATGGAGGGGGGAAAGTGGGATATAAATGTTACAAATAAATGAAATAAATTCAGAATAAAGCAGCAGGCGCCAGGTCAGTGGCAGGGAGTTAAGAGGCTTCCACTGGTGTTTGCAGCCTCTGAGAATGACGGAGCTTGTGGCCAGTTTCTCACAGCTTAGGATCCTTCCTCTTGCTTCGTTCCGAGGCATCCGTTCTATGTGAGTGTTTAACATATTACTTTGCTGCCTCTCCTCCCGTTACACTGAGGTCTTGGGTTACACGTAACGTGAACCGCTTCCTCGTACAAAAAGTTATTGTTCGTGTCTAATTTCCACACACCGAAGGGATCTGTATATTAAAATGTCCAACTTAGATGTCAGTTAGGAGCGGCCTTTTCTGCTCTTCATAATGTCAATTGCTGTGTGGCGTGTCATTGTCGTAAGGGACGTGGATGGCAAGCCCTCCATACCGTTTCCTCAAACCATCTCTGGACACCTTGATCCTGAAGTATTGCACGAAGTTCCCTGGCCCCAGTCAGTAACCTGGATGGCGGACCTCTGGAGGTTCCATGCAAACTGCTCCAAGGCCACATTGGCACCATACATTTAATATACTGTGATGCTTCTTTGAACTGTCATGGCTTCCACCCAAAGATTCCTGGGAGCTGTACTCTGTGAAGGGTGCTGAACGGTATTAGGAAGCCGCTATTCCTCTCCCAGAGCGGCAGTTCCCAGAGTTCCTTATGAAGAGGGACTGACTGCTGAACCACTATGGGAAATGTGGCTCCGCAACGGGAATGCAGGTCTCCTAAAAACCCTTAGCATCCTTAACAAACTTCAGCTCCCAGAATTCATTGGGGGAAGAAGCTATGGCAGTTTGAAGTGGTATCATAGTGCTTTTAATGTACATTGTGAAGGTGGCCTTGGCAACTGAGATGACTAGCAAGGGAGCTGAAGATATTTCAGAAGAGATGGCAGGGAGGGAACATGAGACAAGTCCTTGGCTGGCATCTGTGTGTGTGTTTTCATAGGGCTTCGGTGGAGCATTTTAGAAACGGTCTGCTCTGAAATGCCAGAGTTCAGCAAAAGCTTTTTAGGACAGCCTCTCCCAGTCTGGTGCCTTGAAGATGTTTTGGACTACTATTTCTTACAACATTCCCAACAGCCCATCCATTTTATCCACACAACAACCCTGTGAGGTAGGTTAGGCTGAGAAGCGACCTTTTTGCAAGGAATAAAAACACACGCTTGGTTCTCTGAGACTATCCTTAACTCATCTCAGGATATCATTAGGTGCTTGTTGTTGACATGCCTGTGCCAGGGTCCTTCCAGCTCTGATTAAATTATTTACTCATTTTTTCTTGCTGGGAAATTTAATTACCCCGCAAGCTTCTTCAAAGCAAGTAAGTCAACATTACATTTTATTGATGTGTTGGATGCTTTTGTACTTGCAGACTTTGGAGTTTCTGAGGTAAAGTGTTTGAATATCTTTTTTTAAAAAAATAAGCACAGTGTTTCCTGTGCTCTTATAAATTGCAGACACCCCTTTGCTGCTTTGTAATGCTCATTCCTATCCCCGAGAGCTAGAAAACAAGCATAAATTGTAGGACTTTCCCCACCTCCTCCTTAAAATCTCTGTGGAGCTGTATCTGGCACTCCCGAGAATGGATTTTCCTTGCTCTGACACCTGACTAATTAATTGTCCAGATGTCGCCTCGTTAATCAAGGCCAGTGCCGATGTTTATGGTGCTGAGTCTTAGAGCAAAATATGCTGAGGAGGTTTGGCTTTTCCATAATAAGAAATGAAAAGCATTCTGCCACAAGAGTCCAAATAACCATGATGAACCTGTCGACAAGGCTAGAAATTCAGGCACCATTGCCACTACTCAGACGTAATTTACACATGAGCTTGGGTGGTAGCCCTGGAAACTGTTAAGTGAAGGCTTGTAGCCAACTATGTTCTATTCAAAGTAGACCTATTGAAATTAATGAAACGATAAGTCCATCAATTTCAGCGGGCCTGCTCTGAGTAGGATTAACCATTGGGCACAAACAGAGATTTATCTGCTGTGCTGTTGGAGGAGCATTCCCTTACTTATTGCATTTCAGGGCCAGGTGGTAACCTGCTTTAACCAGAGGGCCACATTCCCTTTTTGGGAATCGTATGGGGCAACATGTGTGTGGTGGGCAGAGCCAGAGGCCAAAGTGGGTGGGGCAAAAAAATTACCTGGTTACACTAGCCTAGTTTCTATGCACACTCTTAACATCCCTCTCCATCTGGAAAAGCAAGAGGCATTCCCCCCCCCCCCCAAAAAAAAGTATCTGAAAATGCATATCTTAAGGGAAGTGTGCATAAAATACATATATTAGTGGGGGAAAATGCATTGAGAAATTGCACTGCACAGGATTGGTTTATTAAGGAGATTGCACACTGAAATTCTGCTGAATTTCCATTAGAACTTTTTTTTCTGATGTGGAAGTGAAGTGAGCCGAACTTAAGATTTGTCCAGCCCTACCTATCTCTTTGCATTTCTGAGGGGGCCTGGTTGTATGTGCACTAACGAGATGTTTTTTCAAAGTTTCTTCAAAATCTGCAAAGGCTAACTATGAATTGTGCGTTCCCAGGAACAGATAGGAGAAAATCCTTATTTTCCCTGGAAGGTAAGGGGCCAAGGGAATGTAGCCAAGATTTGCTTTTGTTTTTTTAATGTCAGAATACAGTTTGTATTTTGATAAACACTGAGATGATTGGGGGTGGTTGCCAAGGCCTGTAATTCAAAGCTAACAAAATTTCACATCAGCTCCCTTAATAAAATCCCAACAAGGCCCTTTCAGTAATGGATCTTTGAACTGTGTCATTTCAGTTTTTCTAAAATAATAATAATAATTCAAATAGGATTATTCTCTCTCCCCTCCAGCCCAGGTTCAAAGCCCCTACCCACCCCCATTCTTGTTAAAATGTGTCCTTTGGGGTTGAGAAAGCTCAGAGTTCCAATATTATTCAACCAGTTAAATCATTTCCTGTTTTCTGCAGTTTTTGAAGAATTCTCTAAGGCAGCCTGGAAATATTTGCAGATACTCACGAACTTGCTGGCTTGCAGGCCCTGGGAAATATCCTGAGTTTGTTACATTGGTCAGGAAAGATGAGACAGCTGTGTGTGTGTTGCACAGGATGATATGAACCATTAAAGACAAACTCACTCGGACCAGATAATATTCGCTGACCTAGTAATGTGGTTGCTATGGAGGGACAGAGAATTTTACGTGTCACATTGGCCTGACTTTGTGCTACAATGCTGTGCTCCATTATCCAAAACATTGTGTTTTCTAGAGAGAGAAAGAGATTGGTAGAAGTGGTGGTAATTGACAGTTTGTTGATTGATTGATTGATTGTATTTATATCCCACCTTTCCTCCAAGGAGTTCAAGGTGGTACAGTTGTACCTTGGATCCCGAACACCCTGGAAGTTGGATGTTTCGGCCCCCGAACGCTGCAAACCCAGAAGTGATTGCAAATGTTCTTTTGGAATCCAAACGTCCAACAGGGCTTCCATGGCTTCTGATTGGCTGCAGGAGCTTCCCACTGCCAATCAGAAGCCACGATTTGGTTTTCGAATGTTTTGGAAGTTGAACGGACTTCCGGAATGGATTCCGTTCGACTTCCCAGGTACGACTGTATACTGTACATAGTTTTCCTCCTTCCCATGTTAGCCTCGTGACAACCGTATGAAGTAGGTTATGCTGAGAGGCAGTGACAGGCACCACAAGTTCTGCCAACTGGGCTTGCCACCATTTTGACTGGTGACCTGGGTCTTAAACATGTTTCCATAACAGTTAGTTGATGGCCTTTGATTTTAATTTATTTACATGTTTTTAATTACATATGGATAGTGTTGTAAACCTTTTTTGTTTTTTTAAATTATATGGCAGTCTATAAATATATTTTATAAATAATAAATATTTATAAATAAATAAATATAAATAAAATATTATTTTATAAATAATAAATAAATAAATAATAAATAATAAATGAAATGATCACTGTTGGATCACCTAGTTCAGTATTGTCTAAACTGACTGGCAGCAATGGTTCTCCTGGGTTCCAGGAAGGGATCTTTTCTAGCCCTACCTGGAAATGGCACTGAGGACTGAACCTGGGACCTTCTGCATGCAATGGCATATATATATATTCCTTTTGTAACCTGAAGTTTCCATATCCAGTGTCTGGAATCTCCAGCTCAAAGGAGCAGGGTGCTAGTCAGTGGGAAGGAGCATTCTTTGCTTGAGAGCCACTGCCAACCAGAGTTGGGCTTTGCAGGCTAGATGGACCAGTGATTTGATAAGGCAACTGTTGTAGGAAAGAGTGTGCAAGAACTTTGTGTCACACCTTTGTTTGATCACTGGCACTTCCAGGGAGGGCTGAGAGAAGGCTCCTTATTTGTAATCCTGGGGAGCAGCTGCCAGTCAGTGCAGGTGATCCTGAGCAAGATGGACTAATGGTCTGACTCAGCTCCTTATGTTCATACTATATTCATTTTCCAAATATTTCAGCTATCCCTGCATTTGTTCTGCCTCTTGGGAAAAAATAAGAATAAGTTTTTTTTTTTTTAAAGGCCCTTCACTTGGGCTCATCTGACTTCATACCTAGCATATTTCTCACTAATGGTGAGTATTTACATGAGAAATCACATGATGGAGCGCAGAGCAAATAAAGGGGGGTGGGGTGGAGGAATTGAATGCAATCCAGCATTAATCTGTCTTGCTAGAAATAAATAACGTGACATCCTGCTTTACTGTGGAAGACAAACAGCCAGACCGTGGAATACAATGCTGGAATCTGCTTTAGATTAGATTACATTGGGTTTATTTATTGTTACCCTGCCACCCCAGCAAAATAACTGTTCAAGGCAATTTAACTGTTGATCAAGAGGATACACAAACATTTACCCTGAATAATATCTATGTGGTAAGCCCTGATTTGCCTCTCCCATGATAAGAGGCTATCTGCTGTCGATTTCCAAAGAAGAGACAAATATCCATGGTCCCAGATTCCCAGCCACCTCTGCCCACAAATTTTTGCTCTCTCTCTAATACGGATATGGGGAGGCTGTGGTCCTCCAGAGGTTGTTGGACTGCAATCCCCTGAAATGCAGAAATCACAACTAAAGAATCCCTGACAGATGGTCATCCAATCTGGCACCCGAAACTAGACAAAGAAGGTTCCAGGCAAGCCTTCCTGGGGAGAGTATTCCACGAGCAGGGAGCCACCACTGAAAAGGACTTATTCCAGGCTTCCTCAACCTCGGCCCTCCAGATGTTTTTGGCCTACAGCTCCCATGATCCCTAGCTAGCAGGACCAGTGGTCAGGGATGATGGGAATTGTAGCCTCAAAACATCTGGAGGGCCGAGGTTGAGGAAGCCTGACTTATTCTGTTGCTACCCTCTGGGCCACTTGTGGAGGGAGCATAGGAGGAAGGGCCTCAGATGATGATCACAGGGTGTGGGTCGGTTCATAAAGGGAGAAGTGTTCCTTGAAATATCAGCAAGGAGAGGGGTGATGAAGAAATTGGAGGGGAAGGCAAGAATGTGGAGACTTTCCTTCAAGGGATAGAAACAGTAAAGTCTTACTTTAATGATCAGATTCGGATACATTTAAAAACAAACAAACAAACAAACAACAACAACCAGGGCTTTTTCCCCAGCACCTCTCAGGTGGATGTCATTGCTTTTACGAGAGAACAAGGGAGGTATTCTATTTTTCTCGAAAAATAGCACTGATAAATAATAAGAATAAATAATACAGACTGCTTTTGTAACTTGTAGTAAAAGCTTCCTTGTGGGCCTCCACTTAGTAGGGGAAAAAAAACATTAAATTGCCTCTTGAATTCCTGCAGGTTAGTTCCAAGGCGAAACCCAATGCTCTTTTGAACTGAAACCACCTATTTATTTGTTGAGCTGTTTGGATGTTTGGTATCTTTATTGTAGTTTTTACACACCTGACACCATTTTTAGGGCTCATTTCTCTCTCTCCTTTTGCTAGCTGGGTCCAAGCAGGGAGCCCCATAGAAGGAAGTTCCCATAACTGAACAACTCTCACTTGTAGCTTGCGGCAGGAAAGAATCCTGAGCAGGGCCTTTCCTGCTGCTCTTAATAGCAGGACAGCTTTTCTCCTCATTGTAGCACCATAGAGGGAGAAGCTTCGTGGGCAAAAATTCACCCTTCTACTCATCTGTCTTAATAAAGGACAGGAGCCATTTAAGGAACCTGGGAACCCTAAATTGTTTGGGGGCGCTAACCTGATATTGCTGACATCCAGTTACCATCATCCTTGACCACTGGCCATGCTGGCTGATGGGGGCTGTAGCCCATTATTAACCTCAGGTTACTGCCTCTGCTCTATAACATCCAAGCCTCCAAGGAGTATTTGGAAAAATATTATTTGCATTAGCATCTATCGAGGGACCCTTCTTTGTAAAGAAAAAGGCAGGTAAATAGAAAATCTGCTCCTTTCTCCTCCTGTGCAGACAGTCATTGGAAACTATTCTTTGTAATTGGATTGTTTACACACCATTTTTTTCTTCTGAGATAATTTGCAGCCAAACCTTGGGGAGTTGTCATCAGGTGGTAACTCTTTTCTCTGGCAAATGTGCTGGAGAGGAGGAGGGAAAAGAGAGAACACTTTATTTATCACTAGCAGCCTCGTACCTGACGTTGCTCAGGAATTCTAATAAACCACAAAATCAGTTTTGAAAAGTAAGTCCGCAATCTTACTTCGAATGGCATCTACCTGTTGTTGTTGTTGTTCAGTCGTTCAGTTGTTCAGTCGTGTCCAACTCTTCGTGACCCCATGGACCAGACATCTACCTGTAGTTGTATGCAAAGATAGACAGGAAACATTCATCTCAGGAACCATCACGCAAAATTTGGTTATGGTGTCTTAAAGGTAAAGGTACCCCCGACCATTAGGTACAGTTGTGGACGACTCTGGGGTTGTGGTGCTCATCTCGCTCTATAGGCTGAGGGAGCCGGCGTTTGTCCGCAGACAGCTTCCGGGTCATGTGGCCAGCATAACTAAGCCACTTCTGGCGAACCAGAGCAGTGCACGGAAAGGTGCCCAAATGCATGGTGCCTTTTCTGTAACAGTCCCTGAATTTTGGAATTCTCTCCCCACAGACGCATACCCAGCTTCTTCACTATATGGATTTTGACAAATGTTGAAGACATGCCTCTTTACCCTGGCCTTTGACATCTGAGATGTGCATTTTTAGGCCCCATCCTATTCCTGAAAATGCAATATAACTATTTTTAACCCTGAATTTTAAATTGTTGTAATCTGCCCTGGTATCTGCTGGTAATGGGTGGGTAATAATAATAATAATAATAATAATAATAATAATAATAATAATAATAATAATAATAGCAGTTGCAGTGGTATATTGCTGAGATACGGTTTCACCCCTAAAATAACAGGAAACTACCTTTTATCAATTCAAACTGTTGGCCCTTCTAGCTCAGTAATGACTGCACTGACTGGCAGCAGCTCTGCAGGATCTGGCACAGGGGAACTCTCCCAGGGTTACCTGAAAGTGTCAGGGACTGAACCTGGGACCTTCTGTATGCGAAGCAAATGCTCTACCAGTGAGCCATTGTCATTAGCAGCTAAGCAGAAGATCTGAATCCTGGCCAGAATCAAGAAGCTCTTCCCATTGCTCCACACAGCCTTTCTTGTTGTGTCTGCGCTGCTGTTCTCTGCAGGCCACCTGGTGCAGATTGGGGGCGGGTGCAGGCCCTCTCTTGCTATCTTGCAAATGGAATTATCGCCTGTGTGTCATCACTCAGCTCTCATTTCGGGGGACAGGGGCGTCTGTGCCAAGAAACTTGGCAGGCTTTCATTTTCAGGCATTTTGTCTTTGTAAATCTGGAGAGGCATCTCAAATGTGATTAAGGTACCAAAGGGAAAATAATTTGCAGAAGGTCATCAGCCTGCTAATTTGCTGGCATGCCTGGCAGGGCAAAAGGAGGAGGAAAGGGGATCCCAGCATTTGATCTGCCCTCATCTCAGGACATGTTACTCACACAAGCGATGGGCAAATCTTTCAGTTTCTGTTTTTCTCCCATTTTCTCATCACCCCCCCCCAATCTTCCTCCACGTTTCCACATCAGGTTGCAAATTATTATTTTTTAAGTGGGTGTGAAAATTCATCGGTGGTTTAGTTAGAATTTCTTCTAGAATATACATGTTCATGAAAACCATGATTTAGTTTTATGTGTGAACCCTTCCCAGTGGTGCGACAATGGTTTGTTTTCTAACAACAAACCATGGTTTGTAAGTCATTGGCTTACAGACCAAAATTCTGAAGGTATGAGGATGGGGAAAGATAGCCTGTGCTGACAACATTAAAGTCTCTGCTCTGGTGACTCTGCTGGGTGCCTTGTTTGGGTCCCAGATAACCCACTTGAGCTTCCACTGTCTGCTGCTGGCCTTGTGCTTATTCCACCTTGTGGCACTATTTCCTGTAAAAGAAAGGAAAAAAAAATAGCTGATATAATCTTGCACCTTTTTAAAAGGGTGAAATGCTAAGGCAGGGGGTCCCCAAGATGCAGTTGCCCCAGTGCCGAACTCAGCCCAACACTGCTCAGATGGTAAATACTTGGTGTTGACATGGGAATGGCCCCCTCAGCCACAACTGCCTCTCCCCAGAGATGTCACCTCACTTGTTTGTGGCCCTGTGGTGTTATTGTGGTGCCTGTGGTTCACTCACAGGAAACCCACAACAGTTTTGGAAGAGAAAAAACACTGATGTGTGAAAAGCCACAGATTTCTAGGACTCACCAAGCACTTGAACTTCTTTGCATAGGGGTTGTCTCCAGCTAAGTTCTTCTTATAGTAGACTCACTGAAAATAATGAACCTAAGTTAATCATGTTTCCCAAGTTAACAATGGGTCTGCTCTGAGTAAAGTTATCATTGGATCAAAGAGATGGGGTGACTGCCCTGTGAGGAAAGCTTGCAGTGTTTGGGTCTTCTTAGTTTACAGAAAAGGCAAGTAAGAGATGACATGATAGAGAAGTCTCTCATGGCACTAGAACTTGTGGACATGAAGCTGAATGTTGGAAAGTACTTCTTTGTGCAGTGCATAGTTAAATTGTGGAACTCACTCCCACAGGGGGCAATGATGGCCGCCAACATGAAAGGCTTTAGAAGAATAGACTGGAATAGAGGAAAAGGCTATCAGTAGCTATTGCCCACGATGGCTTTGTTCTTGCCTCCACTGGCTTTGTTCTTGCCTCCACAGTCAGTACTTATTAAAACTGGTTGTTGGAAACCACAGGAGGGGAGAGTGTTCTTGTGCTCAGGTGCTTCTTGCGTTTCCCACAGGCATCTGGTTGGCCAGGATGCTGGGCTAGATGGCCCATAGCCCTGATCCAGCAGGTTCTTCTTATGTTCTGAGGGACACTGTGTTAATGTTTAGATTTTGAAAATAAAGTGTGTCTGATCCATTCAAATATACTAATGTTTTGGATTGTGAAAAATGGTACATTCTAAATTGTGCCTTGCTGGTGTGCTATAAACCAGGGGGGTTTCCAAACTGTGCTCAGAGGATCACCAGTGGTCCATGAGCTTAATTCAGGTGGTCCACAGCATGCCTGTGAAGATCAGGACCCACAGCTGTGATGGACTGTGGCAGCAGATGCTCCAGGACAGACTGGAAGTGGCAGGTGGGAGGAAGTGACTTGAAAGAGGCCAAGGGAGGATTAGCAATCAGAAATGGATTGCAATGCAGTTTGAATTGTGGGAATTAAAATTGTGATACCAAAACTATGCAGCATCTAGAACAGTGCATTGCAATTGCGACAACAGGCAATTGAATGACATTAAGCGGTCTGCCTACTGACCTGTAGCAATTTTCAAGAGCTCCTTGGGAGCTGCTGCTGTAAACCATAGACTATTTTTGCAGGAAATAGTCTGCAGTTGGAGTAGGTTATGTGAATTGCATGTATTCGCACCATGGCATCTTAGTTTTGCATCATTTATTCTGCTTCCAACTTTCAGGTTCAAGTAATTTGAAAAATTTTCAGCAAGGAAAAGTGTTGATGAAGGAGACCACCGTTGGACAGAGTGCTTTTGTGCTCAAATCCTGTGTGTGGGTTTCCCGCGGAGGCGTCTTGTTGGCCACTGTGAGAACAGGATGCTGGACTGGATGGGCCATTGGATTGGTCCAGCAGGGCTCTACTTCTGTTCTTAACTGAAGGCAAAAGGATGGAGAGTCTCCACAGTCATAAGGGATAGGAACACATGTTGTTTTTTCAATGTCCACACATTTAGCTAATGATAGGCAGCTTACCCCGTTTTTTGGCAGCATTTACCCTCTCAGATAATCCTATGTAGGGTGTTTCATTTAAGATCTAGTTGGTCAGGCGTGCTTTGAAGTGGGAGAGGGTGCTGAACGGGTGGGTCTAATTTTATCCTTTTGTCACTTAGCAAGCGTATTAAATTTATTCTGTCAGGAGGGATTGGACAATTGGTTTTTAACAAATGCACTTCCTCTAATTGAGTCTATTTTTAATCTGCCCCTGTTTGGCCTTGTGGAGATGGGTGGGTGTCTCCTGTTCAGGGCTGTTTCCTTAGTGCATTTTTTTCTTATTGTGTGACACTTTTTATTTTTTATAAAGAAAGAGAAAGAAACGATCCCACACAACAATGGCCTCTTTTTCTTTCCAAATCCAGGATCTGAATGGGCAACCCAAGGACCTCTGCCCACGACTTTGCCATCTCAAGAAAGGCCCCACTGGTTACGGGTTCAACCTCCACAGTGAGAAAGCCAGGCCTGGGCAGTTCATTCGGTCGGTAGACCCAGATTCACCAGCATCCAAGGCAGGACTCCGACCGCAGGACAAACTCGTTGAGGTAACGGATGACAGCTTGAAGGGAGGAGGACCTAGGAGCAGAAGCTCTTCTGCTCAGGCTCCACCTGAATACTTCCACAGTAGCCCATTGCCCTGGAATTCTTCATTCACTTTTTTATGCACAGCCCACACTTTGACACAGTCAAATACCTGCATGTTGGTGTTTGAATGCTGTTTTCAGTCAGTTTGTTGCAAGGTGCCTTCCTGCAGTGTGTCTCCATGGAGGAAAATGTGCTTTTGAGCGTGTGCAGAGTAGCATTCTCTCATCACTGAGCAGCTGCTTCCAACATCTGAGATGCTCAGGCAGGGTTAAATTCCGGGGGGGGGGGGAATAGTTTGGAAACCCTGAACCCCCGTGTTTCCAGAGAGAGAGAGGCAGAACAATTGCTCATCTCTACGGTTGCCTCTGCTTGCCCTCTCTGCAGGAACACACCTGTTCTGCAGCGACAGAACTCTCTCTCCTTCTCTTCCCTGAATCTTTAATGCCTGTAGTGCAACAGTACATGTGTGTGCGTGTGCGTGCACACGAGAGGGAGGGGGGGTGAGAGGGAGGTAGGAGAGGCCACCTAGGAGGCAGGTGTGTTCATGAAGACAGATTTTGCTTCCAGCACTCAATATGTCACCGATAGGTGGCTGATTATTAATTTAGCAACCCCCTGGCACGTTTCCTGAAGTGCACAAAGAGGGGAGGAGGTGAACCTGCGGAATTTGGAAACCTGATCTAGGGCGGGCGCCCAGCTCTTAGGGGCTCCCATAAATGTTTGATGCTCAGCAGCTCCTCTGTTTGGGCTGCGGTGTCTGCTCTTGTGAGGTTGGGGGGGGGAGGAACTGTTCGGCCTCTGCTTCACATTTTTCTTGCCTCATCTTCTTTCTCTTTGCACCTCTGTCTCCAGCTTTGAAGCATCTGCCAGGGGCCTGCCTGCAAAGGTGCAGGCCGCAGGTGGCAACAACAAGTGTTCAAATGGAGACAGTGTCCCGGTCAGAAGCCCTTGGGAGGCTTTGAAGAGCTCTCCTTGGCTTCTGGCTCCCCTCCAGCTTCACCTTCCTGTTGGCTACTTGAGGCAGGCAGCTGAGCCTGTAGTGGAAGAGCAGTCAGGGCCTGCCTCTGGCAAGAGAAGCCATTTGGGCGGTTGCTAGGAAATGGAGGCCCTCGGAAGAGCTAAGGGTTTTGTATTCCCGCACCAGAGTGCTGTCCGCTTCGCTGGGGGACTCCAAGCTCCCCCCCCCCCTCGTACCTACTTACTGCATTTAAATCTTGCCTTTTCTTCTGAGGAGCTGAAGGTGGTGTACATGGTGCTTCCCTTGCCTCACTCCATTTTATCCTCACAACAACCTTTTGGGTTAAGCTAGGCTGACAGACAGTGACTGGCCAAAGGTCATATGCAGTGAGTTCAGGTGCATTGTTTGTAACTACCAGAAGCATTCACTGTAGTGGGACCAAGCCTGTGGAACTCCCTCCCACCTGAGGTTAGACAGGCCCTGTCCTTGCTGAACTTCATGTGCATGACAAAAACTGGCTTATTCCAGCAGATATTTTAAAATAGCGGTTGGTTTTATGATTAACTTTGGATTGTTTTATTCTATGTATGGTTTATTTTTATGGACTGCCCTCCCACCCCGAAATGCTGGTGACGAACTAGTAGAGAAATTACTTTTTAAAAAAACCAAGCAACAACTTAACCACAGCTTTGGTTTGATAGGTGAACTCAGCACCTTGGGGAGGGGGGTAAGAGCAGCTAGGTCAGGGGTATTTGGGGAGAAGTGCAATCCAGATGGGGAGCATATTCTGGACCAGAGCCTCACCTCTGCTTTCCCTCCAGGATAAGCACTTGACTAAGCATGTTGCTTCCTGCCCACCTAGCAGTTTGAAAGCACGTCAAAGTGCAAGTAGATAAATAGGGACCGCTCCGGCGGGAAGGTAAACAGCGTTTCCGTGCGCTGCTTTGGTTCGCCAGATGACCCGGAAGCTATACGCCGGCTCCCATGGCCATTAACATGAGATGAGCGCCGCAACCCCAGAGTCGTCCATGACTGGACCTAATGGTCAGGGGTTCCTTTACCTTTTTAAGCATGTTGCTACCTTGTTCATGTGACTAGTTTGCTGAAATTTTCCCTCCAAATCCACAAAATAATAATAATAAAAAAACAGGCAAAGCAGAAAGCAGCAACACACCACATGATGAACTGATTAATTGCCTTCCATTGTCAGGTGATAATTGGCGCCCGGGCATGAACAAAATGATCCCCTTTGCTCCATTATCCTATGCTAGCAACAAAAGGGCAGTGATTGTTTGTCAAAGCCGTGAGAGCCGCTGTGTGGGGTGAATTCCCCCTTTGTCTTGGTTTAAAATAGCAGATCATAGCAGAACCATTCCCCTCTGGCTGCTGTTGGTTCCTTTGTTCTAAAAGGGACAAAACCTTTTAGCTTTTTATATCTATCTATTGCGGGGGGGGGGGGGACGGACAGTTTGCTACAAAATCCAGTGCTAGATTAAAACAAAAGAAGAGGCCAGCTGGATCAGGTGCCACCCAGTCCAGCATCCTGTTCTCACAGGGGCCAACCAGATACCCCAAAGATCTCCAAACTGTCTCCCAAGGCAGCCCCATGTGAAATGCATTGAGGTAATCCATCCATTCATTCTCTCCCCCTAACTCTCTGGTTTTCTCTCCCTCAGGTCAACGGGATCAACGTCGAGGGCCTGAAGCATTCCGAGGTAGTGTCACATATCAAGTCCAAGGAGCATGAAGCCACACTGCTAGTTGTGGACCCCGAAACAGACGAGTATTTCAAGAAACTGGGCATCACCCCTACAGAGGAGCACATCGGAGGTAAATCATTTCTCCTCCCTAGAACCAGCTTTAGCAGAGGGGGGGGGGGATTATGCAAGGGCGATAGATGTCCCTGTATAGGCCCCATTTGCACTATGTGTTTAAAGCACAATAATTCCACTTTAAACAGCCACAACTCCCCCCCCAGGAACTGTAGTTTGTTATGGGTGCTGAAATTCGTTAGGAGACCCGTGTTCCCCTCCCAGAGCTACCATTACCAGAGAACTTAACCAATAAAAAATACAGCAAAGGGAATGAAAACAAATGACACTTTTTCCGTAGAGTAGTACCCCTTTATTATGCACCCAGTAGCAGGGGAAAAGCTGATCACCCCCCCCCCATTATATATATATTTTTGGCTCATATGATTTTGTATTGCGACCAATCTCACCACATGACTGGAAGTATAATGCAGTGAGATACAAAACCATCTTCTGGGGAAGCCATGACTGTGTAAAGTGGCAGGTTAACAGCTTTAAATGTATAGTGCGGATGTGGGATACATAGGTTCTTTTCTCCGCCACAATTTCATCTTCACAACAACCCTGCAAGGAATGACTGGCCCAAGCTTTCCCAGTGAGCAAGTTGGCCGAGTGGGGATTTAAATCTGCAGTCTCCCCCTAGCTTCACACTCCACAGCAGTTGTGATGGCTGGGCCTGATGGGAGTTGTAATCTGAAACATCAGGAGGGCACCCAGTTTGGAAAGCCTGCTCTTTAGTTAACGTCAAAGCATGTTTCTTGTCTGCAGTACCCGTTAACAATGAAACATCTAGGAATCGTCTCTCTTGGCTTGAAGCTTCTGCAATCACTCTGAACATTCCTCCAATCTTGCCAAGGAAGAGAGTTGCTCTGGGCATGTGCAGAATTTCCCCCTTCATCACAGAAACTGGGACCAGGTTCCATGCACTGGGGTGTGAAGGGGAGAAGAGCTCTGCCAGGTTTCTGCTCCAGACACTTTCACAAACGAAGCACCAGCCACTGGCCTGGATCCAAGTAGAGAGCAACATTTTGCAAAACAGCCATTTAAAAAAACAACAACTAGCAGTGGATACCCCCTCTACTGGCCTTACAGTTTTTGAGTTTTGTAAGCTGCTGCTTAGTCAGAGTTTGGGGGGGGGGGGAGAGAGAGAGAGAGAGAGAGAGAGAGAGAGAGAGAGAGAGACCCCACTGGGTTCCACCAAGCATCCATATCCCCACTCTCCTTGCAACCCCCAATCCTCCTTCCTTGGCTGGGTTGAATGGAGAGCTCTGTGTGTTTTTAACACAGCTGTTTCTTATCTAACTAAGCTGAGTTCTGCCTCCAGTGCCGGATTGTCTTTTCCTGGCCTTCAGTGGAGAGAGGAATCCAAAAGAACGACTTGGAACAATTCACAACTGGGGGGGGGGGGCAGTGGATGTAGAGAAATGGTGTCAGATGCTGAGAGCAGGAGCAAAATAAGAGATAGGGTCAGGGAGAAACGCTTTTTCTTTCTTGGCATGGTGGATAATAAAGCCCCTGTTCTCCTCTTGAGGAGATGCAGCTAGCATAGCATGACCACCCAGTCCCAGAAAGCATGAAGGATTTCGGGTTGTCTCTTGGAGTGCTGAGGCCTGTTTTCAAGTGATAGCTGAGGAGGAGGAAGAGGGCCAGAACAGCTGCTGCTGCTGCTGAGTTAACAGGCAAAAGAGAGAAAGAGGGGGAAGTCTTGCAGGAGTTACAAGGCCCTTAGAGCCCAAACATCCACAGGATATCAGTAGGGATGCTTTTGTTTATAAAATCGCTGCTGTTACAGATGGTCTGGTTCCCCCATTTGCTCCTGATCTTGTAGAATAACTTTATGGGATAAATCTGGGACAGGAAGAGCCCCCAAAGCAGGTAGAGTGTTGGACCACAGTGGGACCTGGGTTCGGATTCCTACTCATTGCCGGAGCTCGTGTGGTGACTTTGGCCCAGCTGCTAAGCAAGCCTAATTTACCCAAGAGCATAAAAGTAGCCCTGCTGAATCTGGCCAGTGGCCCATCTAGTCCAGCATCCTATTCTCAAGCAGGGCCTGCATGCGGTATTTATCTATATTTCTCTCTCTATATATATATACACACATAGAGATAAATATCTCCTAACATTCAAAGTGGTTTACAAGGGAGATAAAACAATAACATTATCAATGAGAATATTAACAACAATAATTTAAGGCTTTCAAAAAGTTAAAATAACAATACGCTATATGGGTAGGCTTGTCTAAACAAAAAATTTTTTTAGTGGGCGCTGAAAAGAGTACAGTGAAGGTGCCTGCCCGATATCAATAAGCAGGGAGTTCCAAAGTGCAGAAGCTGCCACACTAAAAGGTTTCTTCCATATGTTGAATGGGTATTATGCAGCACCTGTAAAAGTGCCAGTTCCAAAGATCTGACCTGATAAAATAACATTTATACCTGAAGATATTCCTGAAATATATCTCAAAGAATACCTGATATAGGGTATTTTATTATTATTATTGGTCAAGATACAAGTCAGTGAAAACATAATAACAATAAGGAAAAGAAATGTTAGCAATGCATATGCACAAAAAAGGATAATAGGCATAGCAAATGCAGTACTATGTGTCTAAACAGAGTTAATGTATCTACTTTAATGATCTACAATGTTCTTAAGAGTGTGCATAGTTTTATGTTTTCCTGTCAATACATTATGAAAATGCTCCATTTTCTGCAGAAAGATTATGAAGTTGCCTTCCTTCACTTAATTTTGTGGGGGAAATTAAAGGGACTTTATAAGGATGCCCCCCCCTTAGCCCACTAGAGCAGTAGTGGGGAACCTCCATCTTACGGGTGCCTCTATACCTGATGTCATATGGCAAAAATGCAACTCTTTGCTAAAAGTGGAGTTGCCTTGAGAAGCATTGTCATGGTTCCTGGCACTTGCAAAGGCACAGGGCTTTGCAAGACCTGGCAGTCAGCTGAGCCATGGTGCCTGCAAAGCACTGTGCCTAAACAAAAATGTTTTAAGCAGGTGCCAGAAAGAGTACAGTACAGTGAAGGCGCCTGCCTGATGTCAGTAGGCAGGAGCTCCGAAGTGCAGCATTCATGCAATCAAAGTCACAGCTGGTTTGGCCCTCAGAAGGACATAGGAACAACCCTCACCTGCAGATGTTTGGTGGGTCTGCATGGGGAGCTTCTTTTTCTGGGGGGGAGGGGTATGCACAAGGTGTCTGTGTTAGTAGAACTTTGCATCTCTGAAACCAAAAGAAAGTAATGTTTGACACAGGGATAGTTATGTGGGTCTTTTGTTTTTTGGCGTGTTATTGGGATGTTTGTTGAGTTTCTACATGACTGTATTCAACTGGGGTTCTTTCTCCTTTGCCATCAGGTGGACTTCCTCAGCCCATGACCAATGGGTCAGCACAAACACAGGTGAGTGATGGGTAAGGATAGGTGAATCTGTTTGTTTCTGTTTCTCTTGGTTTCTTATTTTTCCATTCTTAAGTTCAGTTCTCCATATCATTGGTCATTTCCACCCCAAAAAGTCCTCATGAAAATATCAGCATTTTAGTGCATCCCACCCCCACCCCCGATATACACATTATTGTATGCAGTTTTGCCCAATATACACATCCTTTTGCAAAGCAATTTCCTGGACTATAAAGCATTTTGATGCATACCTGACCCTAGCATATGCATTTTTGTACACGTTCCCTGCCTGGAGAACTGCACAGCAAAATTGGGAGGACTGCGAATTTTGAAAAATGACTGTGTTTTGAGTTCCAGTTTGGTTTGCCTTGAAATTCAGCCCTACCCTGTTACCTGTTCAGAATGTACAGCAGAGCTGAGTGCAGCTTTCTTCAGCCTGATGCCGTGCAGGTGTGTGCAGGTGTGTCCTTGGCCCATGGTGGCTGGGAGTTGTAGTCCAACACAGCTGCACGGCATCAGGCTGGGGAATTCTAGTTTTCTGCCAGGTATTCACCTTGAGTCACAAATTTAAGATGTGACACATAGGACATGTCCATTTTGGATCAACGAGATCCCTGGCCATCTTTCTTCACTCTCCCCAGGTTTCTGTGGCTTCAGCAACCTTTGGCCCAACGTATTTGGATCTGTCTTCCCACAGAACTACAGTGCTAGGAAATGAGATGGATCACATGAGATCGAAGGGTCACAGCCTATAATGAGAAATCCTTATCAAGCTGACCCAACACAATATGCTGCCTTTTCTTAAAAAACTCCTGTGACTTGTTCTCTGCCTAGAAATTTTGTTGTGAGCCATCCAGGGGAAAGATTGCAATGGGGATTGTGTGGGGGAGACCCACCTTCCTGTTCTTCTTTATGGCCCATGTTTCCCCAAGTGGCATCACCACGCTCACCATGCTGGCACCAAACCTCATGCCACTGTCCTACAGCTGTCCAAATTGTGTTCTTAACCCCTCGTAGGAGTCCAATTCCACTTTTCTTGTAATAAACACACACCCTCTTTCCATTCCCGACAGCTGAATGGGGGATCCATGTCCTCGTCCCACAGCGATTGCCAAAGTCCTGAGAAGGAGTCTGAGGTAAACAAAGTGATCCCGTTTCTTGCCCTGCCCAAACACTGCACAGGAAACCTCGTACAGTATATATTATTTCTTTTCCCACCACCCTTGCATTGCCAAGGAAATCCCCTAGACCTTCATCCTTCCAGGGGTCCCTCTGGATCCTGCCACTTTCTCCTCCTCCTCCTGCCTCTGCCAAGTTCTGCCTCTCCCTCCTTCTCAGTGTCTCTGTGGCATCCACCCATCTTTTCTTCTCTCCTGCTTCTAATATGGAACAGGCTTTTGTCTTCTGCTCATCCGGACTGGGACATCTCCCTGCTTTCTGGCCTTCCACCTCTTGCAAATCCCAGGGGCATTTCTTCACCGACCATCTCCTGCTTCCTGCACAACTTTTCCAAGCTTGTCGCCCTTCATGTGGTTTTAGGATCAGTGTGTGGTGTCCCTCTTGGTAGTTCTGCCACCCTCAGATGTTTGGCGTGGTAGGAGCCTGGGGGAGGACATTCCCTGTGGCAGCCCCAAAATTGTGGAATTCCCTCCCCACAGAAGTATAGCCTCTTGACCCTGGCCTCTTGACACCTGTGATGTATATTTTTTAGGACCCACCCTGTTTTTGTGACTGCAGATCATTTTAACTGATTCTAATATTGTTTTGGGGGACCGTTAAGTCTAGAGAAAAGGCAAGCAAGGGATGACGTGATGGAGATTTATAAAAATTATGTGTGGCATGGAGAAAGTGGATAGAGAAAAGCTGCTCTTCCTCTCTCATAGCACTAGAACCCATAGCCATCCAATGAAGCTGAATGTTGAAAGAATCAGGACAGATAAAAGTCCTTCTTCACACAGCACATAGTTAAGCTATGGAACTCCCTGCCTCAAGAGGCAGCAATGGCCACCAACCTTGCTTCAGAAATGGTTTGGACAAATTTGTGGTGGATAAGGCTATGTGGCTACTAGTCACAATGGCGATTAGCCTGATCCAGCAGCAGAGCTCTTCTTAAGTCCTTCTTTGTTTATATTGTTATAACCTGCCCTTGGACCTTATGGCAATGGGCATGTCATAAAGAAATAGTAATAATTGTAACAACGTGGATAGGAAATGTAGTTGTTGTTGATGCTGCTGTTGCCGCCGTGTAAGGCTTTCCACTCCAAAATTTAGTTTCCCTGCTCCCTCCTTCCAAACAAGCAAGTTTTTCGTGGGTTTTTTTGTCAGCTGTTAAACATCTGCCATGTTCCACCACACAGAGGTGGCCAGAGTCAAACTGTCTTCTCTTATTTCTCCTTCCGGGGACCCCTCAGGATGAAAGAAGGTAGAGAACAATAGAAGCCACTAGGAATATGTTGATGTAGAGGGAATATGAACTATTTCCGGGGGGGGGGGGCGAGCCAGCAGATTCCTGCTCTCAAACCCC
The DNA here is from genome assembly GCF_009819535.1 of Lacerta agilis. Taxonomy (NCBI): domain Eukaryota; kingdom Metazoa; phylum Chordata; class Lepidosauria; order Squamata; family Lacertidae; genus Lacerta; species Lacerta agilis. The sequence continues at coordinate 29,277,097 of NC_046324.1, read as the reverse complement.
TATACTTAAAAAAAGAAAAAGGCTTAATTACATTCAAATGCGAAGGGAAATACTTGAATGCAATACAGCTTATTTATTTCCTCACGCTTTGCCACCACTGCAGCCCTGTTTCTTTAAGAGAGAAATATGCAGGCCTTGATTAGAGGAGAGTTTTGTGAAGACCACAGAGAGGTTTGAATTATGGGGGATCCGATCCCTGTTCCTTCAGAGGAGCAACTGGCCTCACTGTTCATTGGAGTCCAAAAACTCTGCATTCTTTCCATGCCGGCTTGGTGGTGAGGGAGAGGAATTATTCACTAGTTTCATCCAGCTTTTGCCAGTGCTGGCTGATGTCCTGCTTTATTACAGGCTTCATCGGCCTGGTTCTGCTGAGGGCCTTTCTTGGTTTTATCGCCTTGGGTCCCAATCCTGCCAAGGGCTTGTGGTTTTGAATAGACATAGAAGGAGAACCCTAAGTGGCACTTAATTGTCCCAGAGGTCCACTCTGATAGGGGAGTGGGGCCAGTGTTAGAAACGATATATAAGCTAGGCGCCAAATGGCGCCTTAAGCTTAGGTTATGGTCACCACAGCAGAATGTCTATTCGCCGGGGGGTTGGACTCGATGACCCTTGGGGTTCCTTCCAGCACTACAATTCTGTGATTCTATTATCTCAACTACATTGCTTGACTGTAGCTTGCTCTTACAACAATTCACTTGTCCCAGGAGGCAAGAAGTAGAAACATAAACAGTAGAAATGGAAATGGAATTAACTAGGGGCTAAGGCAGAAGTTTTTTAACTGTGGCCTGTGACTTCCATTTGCATGGCCTGTGGAAAGGCTGCAGCACAGTCAGATGTATCTGTACGTAGTGATGATGGAGGACTAAGATGCTCAGCAAGGGGTCCAGGATTCGCTCGGCAGTGCAGGTGCACAAGACATGTATCTTTTGCTGCACAAGTCAGCTGGCAGAAATCTCCACATAGTCGCAGTTGGACCCGCACTAGGAGCAAAATGCACCTGGCGCCCAGGAAATTTCAAACACTGGGGACAATGTCCAACCACTGCTCCCAAGCGGATTTGGGTACCACATCCCATTGCTTTCTGATGCTGCTCATCCACATCCCCTTGCTCCCTGGGTTGGCGGTTGGAGGCTGGATCCTGCCCGAAGGTGTCCAGTTGCTGACTGCTGGTTCATTTAATTGCCGCTGTAAAGCAGGTGACATCCCCTTGTCAGGCCAGGCATAGCACATGAGACCTTCTCTGCATACAAAGCACATGCCCTGCCATTAAGCTGGAGGCCCATCCCTCCTGCACTCTGCTGGTGATGCATGATGACGTTTGGGCTGCAGAGTTGGGTCTGTGGTGGGTTGACAACGGGCCAGATGGGTTGGTACTTGCTGATGTTCCAAGAACTTGGGTGCTATGAAGAGTAAGCGCAGCTCTTCGGCATCAGAATTAGGACCATAGGAAGCTGCCTTATATTGAGTCAGGCCATTGGTCTGTCTAGCTCAGCATTATTCACACAGACTTGCGGGGTCTCCCAACCCTGCCAGGAAAAGAGACCAGGGATTGAACCCGAAGCCTTCTACATGCAGAGCAGAGGTCCTGCCACTCAGCTACATCCATTGGTCCATCTGGCTCAGTATTGTCTGCACTGATTGGCTACGGCTCTCTAGGGTTTCAGACCGACCAAGGGTCTTTCCTAACCCTACCTGGAGATGCCACTGGGGATTGAACCTGGGACCCCCGGAGTTAGTTTTTCTCAGTTGCTGCTTCCTCTCCTAAGAGCAGAGGCTGAGTTTTGCCCTGTCACAGAAGCAAAAGGCTCCAAGAGACCCAGTCTGCGTCCTGCAATTACACTATATATATATATATGTGTGTGTGTGTGTGTGTATATGTATATGTATATGCGTGTGTGTATATATATATATATATATATATATATATATATATATATATAGCTGCCTCCTGTCATCTCCATCTGCAGGGCTTTTCTGCTAGATTCTCATAGCCTCTCCAAACCCTGCAAAATGAGTTTGAAAAGAGATGACAGGTTGAAGTGGGGGGGGGGGATGACCTGCCCCCCCACAGTAAATGCAGCACAGGAAGCCCGCCATACCCCTCTATCCCACCAGTCCTTTCCCTTCTTTTGAATCCCATTCTTTTCTTCTTCTTCTTTAAAAAAAAATCCTGCTAGGTGGGAGAGCCTGGGAAGAAGGATCCGTTCGAGGAGAGCGGCTTGAACCTGAGTCCCACGGCAGCGGAGGCCAAAGAGAAAGTGCGGGCCAAGCGGGTGAACAAAAGGGCCCCCCAGATGGACTGGAACAAGAAGCGGGAGATCTTCAGCAACTTCTGAGCCGGCCAAGGAGCTCCTCTTGACTCCTGTTGCGGCTCCCCCCACCCCGGCCTGGAGACATTTGCAAATGAGCACGGGGATGGTGATGGCCGCGCTGTGCCTCCGACGGGCACCGCTCCAAGGCGTGCCAGGCTCTGCTTTTTACCATAGGTTTGTGTTGCTTTGTACAAAGCACATTCCCTCCTTCCCCCCTGCCCCCAGCCTCTTTTATTGTACAAAAGTGGTCAGAGAGAGAGAGAGAGAGAGAGAGAGAGAGAGAGAGAGAGAGAGAGAGAGAGATTGAAACTGCAGGGCTCAAATACACAAAACAGGCAACTGTGAAACTGCCACAGTAACAAGCAGGAAAAGCAAGCAGCGATTTCCCTTTCCTTTTTGAATCGCTTAACCTGCAATATTTAGAATGTATTATTTATAGGATCATTTTTATATCATTAATTGTTTGAGCTTCTTCTGCCTCTTCTTGTAGCAATGTCAATATTTTTTTTTTAATGTCACAACCAGAACTTGATAACCAGAGCCTTTCCACTTAACTGGATGCTGCAGTCTGCACTGTGATGGGTTAACACCAGCTGTTGCCAACCTGGTGCCCTCCAGATGTTCTAGATAATGCCCACTCCTTGCAGCAGCCCTTGGTTTCGGGCAGGAGGGGGCATCAGGTTGGCAGAGACTGCTGGGTTCCCATGTTGGCATCCTCATAAACGTGGTTGCCTGACCATTTCGTGATTGTGCGAGTTTTCTCTGTGGCTTTAAACTTGGACTTTTTATTTTTTAAAGGAGGGGAATTTTTTCCACCCCTCCATCTGTTCGTAGTTAGTGCTTGAAACGCCCTGACCCTTTAAGCCTCAGGCATAGCAAGCCCCCTTTTCTTTGCAAATTGTTTTTGCATTGTTACCACTTTTCAGAACAACTGCGCTTTCCGAAAAGCCCCTTCCCTTCACCACTTTTCAGAACAACCGTGCTTTTTGAAAAGTCCCTTCCCTACCAAACGTGGCAAAAGACCACAATTATTTGGTGCACTCAGGTGCAGAAATGCATGCCGTCCCTTGCCAACCCCCTGGGGCCAAGGTAGGGTAGAAGCAAAAAAAGAAAAAGAAAAAAGCTAAGCGCCCCCCTCTTTCTAAATCCTGACATTTATAAGGAACACTAATCTGAATTGGCTTTAGCCAGAAGCTGGAAATAACACTTTTTAGCGAGACTCGGGAGAAGCACAGGAAGACAATTGTATCCGTGAAATACTAACATTCCTGGGAGCGGTTCCTCTGGGAGACGGTGTCCTGCTGGCAAACGGACGGGCGTCTCAAGATTTAAGCAGAAGCACCCCCCCCTTTTGTGCAAATTCATTTAACCTCCAACCGCACAACTATTTCCACTTCCAGGCCTTTTGAAAACATGCACCCCATTTCAACATTGCTGATGTTTCAGTGGCTGCACCATTAACCAACCTTCCTTTCAGTTTAGCAGCAGTACAGTATCTGCACATATCAGCTGTGCTAAGAAGGAAAGACTGTAGTGGATGGTCACCCCTTTAACATATGACTACTAACGCTTTCCACAGGCAGTGCCTGGGGTGGGAGATGATGGACAGAGTGGTTCCCAAAGCCCTTTTCAGGCCGAGGGCCACATTCCCTTGTGGGCGATCTTCTGGGGGCTGCATACCAGTGGTAGGAGAAACCAGAAGCAAAGGTGGTGGAGCGCACAGGGCTCCCCCCCCCCCACTGCAAATGTCTGAGGTTCTACACCAACCCTCACCCTTCTCCAACCATGGAATCCAAGAACATTTCCCAGCCAGGGAAAAGGACTTGATGAAAGCACCAAGCGGGTTTTGGTTTGAGAAGGGGGAGTGGCCTAGGAAGCATCCTGAGGGCCAGATGGAGAGGCCTGAAGAGCCGCATTTGGTCACTGAGCCTGAGGCACCCCCTCCCTACAGCCAAAGTCAAATCTCTTGCTTTAACCATGATGCGTAAAGATGAATTTAACAAGCTCTGAATGTGTTTTAGCTTCTGCAATGTTCTTTCTGAAGGAATAGCTCAGAAGCACAGAATGTGTCTCTTTTTTTGAGACTGCAACACATACACATCTACTGACCACCTGACCTGCTCATTACCAGCATTAGGCCCTCTATGTTACTTCCCCCACCCCACAAATAGAAAGAAGAATTGTTATTAGAGGCAAGGAGGCATGGTAAAGGTTGGATTGCCATCTTTGAGGGATTCTTTAGCTGTGATTCTTGCACTGCAGGGGGTTGGACCATATGACTCTTGGGGTCCCTTCCAACTGTATAATTATATGATTCTGTGATTCCCTAGATCAGTGGTGTCCAAACTTTTTTTCGAAGAGGGCCAGATTTGATGAAGTGATGGGCTGTGAGGGCCGACCAAAGTTGTTAACCTTTTTTTTATTGAGCTTTGCTTAGGATTGAAGTTGTTGAGGTTTTTTAGGATTTTACCCTAGGAAATAAACTACCACAGGGGCCAAATTAAACCGACCGGAGGGCCAGATTAGGCCCCCAAAACGGACTTTGGACATGCTTGCCCTAGATAGATCTTGATGTTGTTATAAGAGTTACAAGAGTTGGGAGACGGATTGACCCAAGGGGCCCAGGTCACTGGGAAGTTTCCAGGGAAGTTTCCACCCCTCCCTGTGTTAATTCATGGGGGGGGGAGTATACAGTTCATTTTTTTTCTGTGGTAGGTACTGAAACGTCTTGAATCCAGGCCTGAGTGAAAGTGGATAATTCTGGGGTATTGCTCCTACTTACTAACTGAATTTGACCCTTCTCGATGAGTGATGTATGTGAACTGTGTGGGCCACATAAAAGTAAAGCACACACTCCTGCGGAACCTCTACACTAGGCTCTTCTGTTCTTGAGGAGATCCCTTTGCTAATCTGGTGCCCTCTAGCTGTTTTGAACCACAGTTCCCATCAGCCTCAGCAGGCACGTCCATGGTTTGGGCTGACGGGAGTTGTAGTTCGGATATCTGGAGGGCACACAGTTGGCAAAGGCTGCTTGAGAGTGATCACATTGCAGCAGCAACTCAGAAATTGTTATCCAAACCCTTCTCCTGATTATGCTAAGTGAGGGAGGAGTAAAAAAAAATGGAAGCTAGCTAATGATTTTATAACACTGTTAATCTGGTAAGGGGAGGCAGGTAGGAAGTGTTTTTTCTTCCAGCCTTCTTTATTGAGACATCACAACCTTTCACACCCTTTTCTTCTTTACAACCACTTCCACAACAAGTATTAAAAAGCAAGCTAGATGGGATGCAGTTTCTCTTCCATAAAAAGAGGTATGTATGACTAAGCAATTGCCACCCTTTTAATTAGGGCACAAATGTACATATAAGTATTTAAGAAGGGGGGGACGGGACACTTGTTTTCAGGGATTCTTCAGCTGTGATTCCTGCATTGCAGGAGGTTGAAGGAGATGATCCTTTGGGCCCCTTCCAACTCTTACAGTCCTATGATTCTACAATACCCTGCAAGATGACCAAGTGCCCTTTGATATAAGTACACTCTGGGGGCTTTGTGTATGTTTTGCGAATAACTGAGCTGAGTAAGGTGCCTTAGATTTTTCTCCTGTCCTTTGGGGAAATGGCTGCCGTGTAGCAAAGCTGTCTTGGTAAATGGTACCATTCTCATGTTATGTGATTGGTTTTCAGGAATAACTTTGTATACAGTTTCGTTGCAGGAGGCTTTGAGAGAAATGCAAGGTGGAGTGTCCATGATGGACAGCCCTGTACTCATAGTCTGCCCCAGAAGTAGCCAAAGTAGTGCTCTCTAGGTGTTGCTAGACTCCATCTCCCATCATCTCTCACCATTGGTTGTGTTGGCTGGGGCTTATGGGAGTTGCGGTCCACAACATCTGGAGAGCACCACGTTGGATACCCTTTGTCCACACCAGCTTTTACCAATTCAATGGTCTCCAGCTATTTTGGACTACAACTCCTATCAGCCCTAGAGCACCAAGTTGGGGCAGCTGGTCTGGATGCCTAAGAAACATGCCCTCATTCTGCACCTGAGTTAATCTAATTTAATGCCACATTTTGACTGATTTTGCATAGTCTGCCTGGCTAGTATAGGGACACCATTGTAGTCCGCACCTCTGTCCCCTCAGAGGCCTACTCTCTCTGTCTTCTGAGGTAGCACCAGGCATCACCTACCACTTCTGAATTTTATCTCAGTAGGCATGAGAACCAGAAAGCGAGCTTTTTAAAAACAACAACCCACCCCCCTCATATTTCAGACTGATTCCATGGATGTTCAGTGATTATAAGCTCAGCAGACAAGAAAGGTTTGGCTACACATTACTGTGCTCTTCACTTGATGATGATTGTTTTTAATTTTTTAATAAAAAAACAGGGTTTCTAGCCCACATGGAATTGGGGGAAATGTCAGGAATTCTTTCCCCCTTTGAGACTCATTCTTTGCCAAGCTTTACCAAAACATTCCAATTTGTTTTTAAAAACCTGCACCATTGAAGACTGTGAAGCTATGTAAAAATAAATATATGTAAATATGACTAATTTGCACAACTCAGTCTGCAGACTTGGATTTTACCACATTCCCAAACCATTTATTATTGGAGAACAGCTGTACTTGCTGATTCCCAAACCAGCCCCAGTTATGCTCAGCTAGTCCCATAGATGCCCATTAGTATTGAAAGGGGGCTTCCTGCTGATGCCACATGCAGGGTGTGCATTATGGGGCAAATGCAAATAAGAGTGCATGTAGATCTTCCTTCCCCAGCCTGGTGCCCAGATGTTTGGAATACATATCCCATCACCCCTGACCTTTGGCCATGCTGGCTGGTACTGATGGGAGTTGTAGTCCAACAACAACTGGAGGCCCCCCAGGTTGAGTAAGCCTGCCATAAAGCTCTCTTGATGACTTGGGACCACTGATTCTAGGAGGATAATGAAATGTTTGTGAATGAAAATGTTACTTTCCGAAGAATACTCTTCAGAAAGCATTTTTTAACAAAGAAAACACTTAGTGAGTGAGACTGGTAGTAATTCAGGTATATGCTAATACCTGCTGATAAGGTTGCTTGAAACTTGATTTTGAGAACGGTGTGAGATTTCTAAAGGCTTTTTTGGGTGGGGTGGGGTGAGGACTGCTTTGATTCCTTAAATGATTGGAGGGCACTTGTTTTTCAAATTAGGCTAAAGTTTTTACCTCCAAAAGAGTTGCCCCCCCAATGCATTATTAGCAAAGGCGCTGATGCACCAGAGGTGTGTCTGTGTGTGTGTGTGTGGGGGGGGGGTTGCTGCTACTGCAATTCCCATCATCGCTGGCCATTGGACCTGCTGCCTTGGGCTGATGGGAGTTGGAGTCCAGCAACATCTGGAGGATCACAGGTTCTCCACCCCTCTGATACATGGAAAGAAGAGGTTTACATCTGGTCAGTGGAAGATGAAACAGGATGGGAGGCCTTTTGAAAAACGCCTGGATAACACCTTAGGCTCCATGATCGAAGAAAGGTGAAATATAATAGTAAGGAAATGAATGAATGAATGCAGGACTGGTTTGAACAAGGATTTCTAAAGTCATTCTTTAAGGATAGGAGAGGTGTGACAGAAGCACAAATTTGAGGGTTGTGGTACAATTGAAATCTCCAATACAAATCTGTATCTATAGAGGTATCTTTCCCCCTACCCCTTCCCAGCAAGCAAACATCCCAGTCTCTATTCTGTGGATTGACTCATGACGATTTAAAATCACGCCTGGCTCTCTTTTCTCTGCCATCCTATATGTTCTGCAGCACTTGACAGTTTCTGCACATCTAACTTAGACATTCACTAAAAAGTTATAAGAAGAGCTGTTAACTGCATTGTGTAAAAAAAAATGTATACTAAAATGTCAATAATAAAACTGGTTTCCCATGTACAGCGAGTTTTATGATGTTGGTGTCCAAATTATTATTTCCTTATGGTATCCCTCTCTTCCTCCCATCCAGCTTTTGTGTCTGCATGTTTCCTGGCTGTGCCAGATTGCCTCACTTCTAGGTGCATTTAAATTATCAGGGAAACATATTCCAGCCCCTCAAGGAAGGTGTGAAGCAGGGCCAGTGAGGGGGTATGGCATAGAGAGAGTCCCAGGGGACATATAGAATGGCCTGGAGGGCTACTTACAGATCTCGGGCCCAAGTTCCCCACTCTGGATTAAGCCCCCTCTTCTGGGAAACCTGAGCACCAAACAGAGACCGTTAGACAAAATTATTATTAAAAACAAAAATCGTTTATTTTATAAAAATAAGAATTACTCCTTAGGTAGATGCAGTTCTCAGCATTTGGCTTATGTGACAGGCTAAGCAAATCTCAAGGCTTGCACTGTATTCCAAATACCCCTTTTGCTTGGGACATCTCAAAGGCTTTGTTCTCACATAGAACTCTTACCCAGCCTGGTGTCTTGGAGTGCATTTTATGGCTGCGCTGTCTGGGGCTGATGGGAATTGTAGTTCAAAACATCAGCAGGGTGATAGATTGGGAGGAAAGCTGATCTAAAATCTCCAAGCCTTGGAACCCATCAGATACAATGGGGGGTTGGGAAGAATTTTTTCTGTCATCTGTTTTTAAACTTCCAACTCTCCCTACCTTGGCAACAGGCTAATTCCTCCATGACGCTGGGACAGGCCTGAATGACATCATCCAGTGGAGCTGGATAACTCCTTTTGCCTGGTAACTAGCTTATTAGCATTTAAATTGGAAATTCTTCAAGGGCAAAGGCAGCTGACGGAATCCACAGACCTCTTAGGAAGGTCTGGTCTGGGAAGAAAATATGACTGGCCTCCCTCACAGTGTGTGTGGAGGCAGGGAGAGGCATAAAGACAAGGAAATACAACACATCCCGAGGGCTGGTTGTTCTTCAGGCAGAGGCTCTCAGAGTGGGAGCCTTGCCCTTTCAAAACAATGGCAGGAGGATGTCATGTGAGCTGAACCTTAGAAATTCTAGTCAGACATATATAGTTTATGGCAAAGAGATCTCAAGACATATCAAAACATGTGGACCTTCTATTGACAGGACACAAACTGAACTTTCTGTTTGTTTTCCTAAGCTCATTTTCACCCCTAAGGAAAGTTTCATCCATTTTCAGCCTGCCTTCCCCCATCTCCTCTTTCTAGCCACAGGAATCCAGCAAAATCTTCATTTAAAAGATACTGGGGGCTGGACTATACTTTTGAAGTACAGTAGACTCTCATCATTTTAAATACTCATGGCTTTGCCCAAGGAACCATGGGAGCTGTAGCTTGTTAAGGGTGCTGGGAGTTACTGGGAGACCCCCTGTTCCCTCCAGCTTTAATTCCCAAAGTACTTTCAACCTCTCTTCCCCAGGAACTCTGGGAGCTGTAGCTCCGTGAGGGGGAAAGGGGGGTCTCCTAACAACTCTCAGCACCCTGAACAAGATGCAGCTCCCAGGATTCTTGAGGAAGGGAGCTGGGGGGACGACCATGGCTGTTTAAAGTGGCATGTCACTGTTTTAAATGTACAGTGCTGATGGGGCCTGAGCTAGCTGAACTGAGTTACGGTATGTCAAGATGTACACGTGCAACTGATTTAAGTGGGACTTGAGTCCAGCTAACTTAGTCTGGGATCTAGCCCAATACGTTGCACTTATTTAACCACTCTCTGTCTGGCTTCATACTTGGGTTAAAAGGAGTCCTTTCAGGGCAGCCTGTGACACCACACTTCAGTCAACTCTATGGTCCTTTTATGAGGAACAATGCTATTTGGACCCCTCTCACTTGTGCATGGCTTGGAGACCAGGAACAGAGTCGTTGCTATAGTGCCACCAGATTTCAGTGTCAAAATCCCTCTTGCTCAAGCCACTGGCAGGTCAGCTACAGCATCATCAGTCCATTGGTGGGCCCCCAAGTCCTAGTCCCCCAGTATGGTGGCCTGTTCCAGTAAGTGTCGCATCTCTCAGCGCTTCCTCGAAGCCGGACAGATGTCCCTGTTGAGGCATTCACTGCAGCGTGGATTTACAGGTAAGCAGACTTGCTGCCCAAACCCAACAAGAAGCCAGTTTATCTCGCTCCAGAGATCTCTAGGAGGAGAAGGGAGGGAAATGTTCATTTCTCATCATTATTAATTTGATTAATCACCCACCCTTCACCCTAAGGCTACAGGAGTTGTAATTCAGAAAGATTTGAAGGGTCGTTGGTTAGCTGCCCCTGGAGCTTAGCTGATGGCCTAACCCTGTGGTAAATTTTGTATGGGAGAAGGCAAGTCTTCAGATGTCCCCCTCTGAGGCTGTTTAGGGCTCTGAAGATGGAAAGCACCACTTCGAATTGGGCTCCAAAATGGAACGGGAGGCAGTGAAGATGGCATGTTGATCATAAAGCAAAACTATAGTTAAAACAAGCCACAGCTCGTAAGCCAAAAACAAACCATGACCTCATATTTTGCTTAGGCTAAACAAACCATGGCTTGGCATCATGTGTGGCCCAGGTCACTGAATTAAAAAAGAAAAGAAAACCGAGAGAACATGTGGAGTAAAGGAAACAAGTCAGAATTGACCCCGACTGCCTCACCTGGGGAGCCACTCTTCCAGAGCCAGCCGAGTCTCCTCAGGAAGCTTTGTTTCCTTCTTTGCCCACTTCAACCTGTTGGAAATCCGGTGCACATGTGTGTCCACACCTATGGAAAATGGTGAGTAGAGTCAGGGGAAAGGAGATCCCACATTCAGTTCCCAGGATAGTTAGAAGATATTTGACCCCTACTTGAAGGAAATAATGGTATTGTCTTTGAGCGGAGCTTTTGACCAGAGGAGGGCTGGGGGACCTGTGGCCCTACAGATGTTGCTGGACGTACAATTTCCAGCACCACTGGCTGCTGGCCCAGCTGGCTAGGGGGCTGATGGGAGTGGGAGTCAGGAAACTAGAGGGCCACATGTTCCAGATAGTCACTGGGCTGTCAGTAGCAGATACAAGAACATACTGCTTCACATAGTGCATAGTTAAACTGTGGAACTCACTTCCATAGGAGGCAGTGATGGCCACCAACCTAGGTGGCTTTAAAAGAGGACAAATTCATGGAGGAAAGGGCTATCAATGGCTACTGGCCATGATGGCTATGTTCTGCTTCTAAATTTAGAGGCAGCAATGCTTCTGAATACCAGCTGCTGAGAACTACAGGAGGGGAGAGGGCTCTTGTGCTCAAATCCTGCTCGCTGGTTTCCCACAGGCATTTGGTTAGCCACTGTAAGAATAGGATGCTGGGCTAAATGGGCGACAGGTCTGATCCAGCAGTTTCTTCTTAAGTTCTGAGGGATACAACACAATGTTTTGATTTTGAAAATCAAGTGTGTTCAATTCATTTGAATATACTAACGTTTTGGATTGCGGAAAATACTGCATTCTAAATTGTGCCTTGCCGGTGTACTGTAAACCAGGGGGTTCCCAAACACTGGTCTGAGGACACAGTGGTCCGTGAACTTCATTCAGGTGGTCCACAGCATGCCTGTGAAGATCAGGACCTGCTGCTGTGAAGTGGCCGGTGGAAGGAAGGGACTTTTGGAACCAGAAATGGAAATTTCAACATCCTTATTAGGGCAAGACCTTTATTAGGCCAAGTCAGACAGTCTGGCTAGCTGGTAAGCAAAAGTGGTGGGAGGGGAAAAAATAATGTCCCAAGTCTGCATTTTGTAAGAGTCTTAAGTCAGAAGGTGGGAGGAGGCATTCAGAAGAGGCTCCCAGGTGCCATGCATGTATCAGGTTGCCTCAAGGCCTCAAATATAACAATGGTTGATTCCCCCACCTTTGAAATTACTGGGCACTGTCTGTCACCCAGGACTGCTGCCATCTCTGGGCAAAACACACAGGCTCCTTGATTAATCGGGAAGGAATTCCACCAGAGAACCGCGAATGATATTCTCCCCACCCTCAGTTCTTAATCAAGTGGTTCCTAAAGTCCCATTCATGAAGAATCAGCCCTCCCAGGTTTCCTGTAACCAGCAACCTAAAATGTTAATTGGAAGTACTGTACTGTTAAAATAAAAAAGATGGGTTGGTGCAATCATGGGCCACGGAGCCACAGCGCCACCTCCTGCCTATAGCAGGATTGCACCACAGTCCCAAAATTCAAGATAGGCGAAAGCGATGAAGCCTCCTCACAGGAACTGTTTTGAAGTGGCAGCTATTCATTTCAAAAGCACAGGCGCAGCATAGATTCTAACACTGAATTCAGTGGGGCTGCTGAGTAGACATGGTTATGATTGCTCTGTAAGTGTGTGAGCCACAAAGGACCCATTTCACCTCTGCTGGCCTTAGACAAGCTATGTAGGTAAGAAGAGCCCATCTTGTCTAGCATCTTGTTTTCATGGTGTCTACCCACATGCACCAAAGGGAAACCTGCAAGCAGGACCTGCACACAAAAGCCCTCTCCTCGGGCAAAAACACTCAAGGGGTGTGTGAAGCAAGACTGGTGTGTGGCCTGGGGAATGTTCCAAGGGCCAGATAGATAGGCCCAAAGGGCCACGTTTGGCCCCTAGGCCCAAGAGTCCCCATCATGGGTCCTTCTAGAAGCTCCGTTTCCTAGAGCAAATGAGTTGGGACTGCTAAGAGAAAAAAGGAAACAGTACCAATTCCAGAGACGTCCTGCCAGGCAATGTCCATCACCAAATGGGCCATCTTGGGTCCAACCCCTGGGAGTTTCACCAGCTCCGCCACAGTCCTTGGGATGTCTCCAGCATAGTCCTGCTTCAGAATTGCTGTGGTCTGCTTGATGTAGCTCACTTTCCGCTGTAGTCAGTGAAAAATGGGGGGATGCGTGCTAGAGGTTTAGCCAGCTGACAAAGAAGGCCTCAAGGAATAGAGGGAATAAGGGGGCTGACTGTGAGGAATGAGGGGCCCGGATGAAAGCAGGGACCACAATGGCAATGGAATCTAGCAGGGATGTGCTTTCAGAACTGCAAGGCAGGAAGGATTATGGCCCTTGGTAAGGAGGCCTCTCTGGTCTTGTAATTAAGATCTTGAACCTGTTTGCTTATTTCCTCCTCCCACCCAATTATTTTCCTTCTGTGCTATTGATTACTTAATATTGAAATACAGGAAGTCCACAACTTGTGCACATTTAACTTGTGTGCATTCAGCTTTACATGCATGGCAATTTTTTTATTTTAAAAAGAAGTGGAAAGTGGTAGGTGTTCTGTGAAAAACGCCTTAGGCAAGCCTACCTCCATTAAACTCAGTGAGTTTTGAGTACACAAAATTTTGGCTTTAGGTGTGATCCCTGGACTGTAAACCCCATGTACGTTATGGGCTTACTGTAATAGAAAAGTTATACTATTTCATGCTACAGTCGAGAAAGCGTTAAACAGTCCTAAATTAAATATTTGCTCCATATGATTTGTAAAGGCGGGTGGGGTACATAAACTTACAAACTGTTCTGATTTCTGTCTCCCCTCCCTTAATCTTACTATTTCTGTAAGTTTAGACATCAAAGTGACATACCACATTGTATTAAACCACTCATATTCTTTCAGCATTTTGGGAGCGTACCACTTAGGGACTAATATCAATTTTGCTCCTCTTAAGAAGTCTCCAGCTAGAGTAAGATGCTCTGAATGTACAACATTTTTCAGATATCCCACGAGAATCTTAATGGGTTTGGTGGTATGAAAGAACCAATTACAGTTAAACTGTGGAATCCACTCTTACAGGAGGCAGGGAGAGCCATCAATTTGCTCTGTACGGCTTCAAAAGAGGATTAGACAAATTCATAGAGGATAAGGCTATCAATGGCCACAGTCCACCATGGCTATGCTCTACCTCTACTGTCAGAGGCAGGAAGCTTCTGAACACAAGCTGCTGGGAATTGGAAGTGGGGAGAGCTGTTGCATTCAGGGTCTGCTTATACGCTTCCCATTGGGGCATCTGGTTGGTCACTGTGAGAACAGGATGCTGGGCTAGATTGGCCCCCTTTAACCTGATCCAGCAGCTATGATCTTCAGACGTTAACATTTTCTAAAGTCTTTAAAGCTGTTCTCCCAACAGTTTCTAAGAACCTTACTGCAACTCTGCCAAACACAAATATAACCAGCTTCATTTCCTCAAAATGCCCAGCGCTGATTACTAAGATTAGGGCAATAAAAAATTGGCTTAATGCTCTTCCTCTTTCCTATTCTCCCAAATGGCTCACCTTCCAAAACCCCACAGGGTAGATGAGCTGGCCTAGAGTTACGTCATCAGTCTCCAAGATGTTGTCCACAGTGAGGCCATGTTCCCTCAGGCGCATCATGGCCGCCGAAGTCACCTGATCTTTGGTTTGGCTGGAGAGCATGAGTGACAAGAGGACCTGGTAGCGCCTAACCTACAGTATGGTATGGAGATGGAAGGTGATCATCACAGGGTACCATCTTTCGTCAGATCTACTTTGTTTTTTTACTAGAACCACCTAGGGGCCATATTCCCAAGGCAACATATGCCAGTAATGGGCAGGGCCAAAAGTAAAAGTATTTGGAGCAATGGATGTGGCTAGAGCCTTTACATCCCAGCTATGTAAAAGCCAGAGGTTTCTACACACACAGATTTCTCTGCTGTCTTCCATCCAGCTAAATCAGGGTTCAAGGGCACATCTCAGCCAGGCAAAAACATCTCAGTGGTTAGCTTTCCTAGCTTCAGGTGGGGAAACCCATGTTATCATTGTTAAAACCAGATCTGTTCTACAAACAGATCTCAACCTCTACCTGCTGCCCAGTCCTGCTCTATGAGGGCAGGAAGGCAGACAATACAACCTGCCAAGATCCTTCCTGCTCCTAAATATGTTCAGCTCAGTTTTGAACTCCGGGCCTCTCTCCTCACCTCTGGAGGAGCATCACTGTCAAAGCATTTCCCAGCACCCATCTGGTCCACAGGGGCATCTCTCTCCTTCCTCATTTCCCGGATGTTGCTCAGGTGCTGTTCCCAGTTTTTTGGCGCCCACTTCTGCTTCTTGCCCTCTGTTTCGTTTGCTTTGCCCAGACTATTTCCTCCGGGAGAGTCATAGGCAACACTGACTGTCTTCTGCTTTTGGTGGATCTTTGTGCAGAAGGTTTCACTCAGTGCAGGAACACCCCCTTCCCCCCCTGCAAAAAAGGAGGAAGAGAATACTGAATTGCAGTGAACTTTAAATTGGCATTGGATACTAATTAGCTACCAGGCTAAGTTCAAGGCACTGGTTCCGATTGATTGCATTTATATCCCATCTCTTTTCCCCAATAGCTCACAGTGGCTCAAACCCATGGCCCAGAGATTAAGTGTCTCATGCTATACCAACTGCATGCACAAAGCCACCTTCCCACCTTTGGTAGAGCATCTGGTTTGAGCACAGAAGGCCCTAAATTCAATCCTCAATGGCATCTCCAAGTGCGGCTGGAAGAAAAACCCCTTATCTGGAACCACCAATGGATCCAGCTCAGTGGCAGAGCACCTCCTTTCATACCCTCCAACATTTCTCCGATGAAAATAGAGACGTCCCATTTCATAACAATAATTTTACTATTGTTAGGGGGGGAAATCACACACATCTTACTGGGTTGCCCTAGCCACTCTGGGCAGCTTCCAACACATATAAAAACACAGTAAACATTGAACATTTAAAAAACCCTTCCCTATACAGGATTGCCTTCAGATGGCTCAGGGGTCGGATAACTCCATATCCTCCAACATTTCTCCAATGAAAACAGGGACATCCTAAGGAAAAGTGGGCACAAGGAGAAGGGGACGACAGAGGACAAGATTGTTGGGCAGTGTTCTCGAAGCTACCAACATGAGTCTGACCAAACTGCGGGAGGCAGTGGAAGACAGGAGTGCCTGGCGTGCTCTGGTCCATGGGGTCACGAAGAGTCGGACACGACTAAACAACAAAAGGAAAATGGTACATTCCAGGATCAAATCAGAAACCGGGACGGCTTCTCTAAATCAGGGACGTCCCTGGAAAAGAGAGACACTTGGAGGGTCTGTGCTTTGCATGCAGCAGGTCCCAGCTTCAATCCCCAGCGGCATCTGCAGATAGGACTGGGGGGTGGGGGTAGTAAAAACTCCCCTCCTGAAACCCTAGAGAGCCATTGCTACCAATTCCTGTAGGCAAAACTAGGCTAGGTAGACCAATGCTCTGACTCAGTATAGGTCTCAAGGGGCTCAGCCCAAGCCCCCTGGCTCTTGCCCCCGGAGCCAAGAAGCCTCCCCGCACCCCCTTGCAGGGTCTGACCTCTCCTTTTGCTCAGCTGCAGCCGGGTGGAGACCCCGCGACTCGCGCACATGCCTCCGCCTGCAGCCCAGAACTACAAGCCCCACAATGCCCCGCGGCGGCCGCCGGCGCTTTCACCATCTCTGCCTCGCACACCAAGCCGGAAGTGGACCCGCGTTTCCGGTGGAAGGGGGCGGGGTCTAAGGGCTGAGGAGGAGGCGGCGGCGGCGGCGAGTGGGACGGGGGGTGGGTTTCGGAGTGTGTGTGTTTATGTGGGGGGCTAGGAGCATAGGAGGTGAGTAGCCTCATTGGGAGCAATGGGTGCCATGGGGATAACAAGGTGCTGGGGGCTCTGGAGTGAATTGGGGGTTGGGAAGGAGGGAGCAGCAAGCCTCCTGCCCTCCCCCCATTGACTTTCTCCCCACCTGGCCTACCTCACAGGGTGGTTGTCAGGGTATAATTTTTTTGTGGGGCAGGGTGGGATAGAGACTGTGCACGTCCTGCCTTTTGCTCCTTGGAGGAAAGCTAGGATGTAAATAAATATGTAAACATGTAATGCCTGGATGGTTGCAAAGTTTGTTGTCTGTGGGGACAGCCTGGCCTACCTCATTGGGTTGTTGTGACGATAAAGGTTTTGGGGTACGGCTTAGACCCATGTGCAGCTGCCTTTGGCTGCATTGATTGGAAAAGGCTTAACGGAAATGGTGTTAAACGTGTAACAACAGCTGTGGCATGAGGGTGTTTTGTAGAGACAATTAATGAATTAGCTTCTGCAAAGACAGAGGTCGTGGTGGTGTTACCAAGATTCCCAGTGATGTCCTGAGTTTGTCTTGCCTCCGTGAGCATGCTAGGAACAAATAGCTATGCATGTGTTTTGCAATCTCTTAACTTGCAGGCCAATTTTAGAGAGGGGAATGTGTGCTGCTAGCAAGCAATGCATTAGCCAGGCATGTCCAACAGGTAGATTGTGATCTACCGGTAGATCACTGGACGTCTGTGGTAGATCACGGGTAGATCTCTGGTTCCCTCAAAGAAGCTTAACAACTTTCAACTTTTACCTGAACCCCCCCCAACACGGGGCTCTCCTCCCTAAAAAAAGCCCAGTAACTTTGACCTGAACTCCCCAAAAGGCGGTAGATCACTGCCAGCTTTTAGCTCTGTGAGTAGATTGTGGTCTCTTGGGAGTTGGCCACCCTTGCATTATACCATTGTGACGCTGAGTTCTGCAGAATTTGTTGTGCATGGAAACAACTTTCAGAATGGTGGCCCTCCTGCTAGTCTTCCGAGTCTTGTAGTGGCACTGAGATATTTGTACCAGTCAAGGTGCTCTGATGAAGTGGATGCAGCTGTATAACCTGCCTCAGGGGGTTGTGGTGAGGACAAGAACTGTAAAGCACTTTTATGTTGGGAGTAGCATAGTGGAAAAATACTCAAGATAACTACAATAAATGAAATAAGAGCGGTTTCAATAAAATCTGTAATAGTAGTAGTAGTAGTTGGCATCTGTCTTGAGAGACAATGGAGTGCACCTCCAGAGGTGCAGTCAAACTTCTGCATTAGCAGCACTGAAATGACCTCCCCTGGGCCCAAGTCTGGGCAGTGTGTATGGAAGTGCTGGGCTGCCCAGATGGCAAGACCCCCTTCTCTTTCTCGCTGGTGTGGTCCAAGGAAAGCAGAGCAATATGTTTGGCACTAGCTTGGCTGCAGGAGTTGCCGGGAGGAGGTGTACAAGATGCCCTCCAACCGTCTTAGGGACTCCATTCCGGTTTTATGTAGGGTTTACTCCTTAGCCTTTTCTTCTCCCAAAGTTATCCCACAAGGCAGTGGAGGTTTAGAATCAGAGTTTTATTTCTCCTAATTGGGCTACCTTCCCAGGTTGATGAGCCCCATCTGCCCCTCACTTCTGTCACTACAGCATGTGAAGAAACCACATTCTTGGCCGTTGGACCCACAGTTGGTCTTGTCTGCTCAGTCCACTGGAGCCTGTCTTTGCATGCAGGGATAGTCCCTAACTCATTGAGGGTTTGAGACCCATGGGCTACCCTCACCTGGTTTAGCTGGCCAGTCAAAGCCATTCCCGGGGTGTGGCCACTGTTGCCACAGGTGAGAGCTGAGTGCAGGTTGGGGACCAAAGGTGGACAAACTACCTCAGAAGAAGCATGATGTGTCCTCCACCAGAGGCACTGTCCCTCTCCTAACATCCTATCTATTAAAAGAAAAGAGAGCTGTTTCACAATGGAACAGATGATCTCTAGAAATGGTAGAGGTTTTTACACAGAAGTTGGATGACCATCTGATTATTTAGCTATGATCATTGCAGGGGGTTGAGCTAGATGACCCTTGGGACCCCTTCCAACTCTACAATTCTGTGATTCTATGACTTTGGTTTGCATAGCCTCCCACCTGCCCCCAAAGACTAACAAATTTATTGTGACGGGCATTTGATTTTGTTATAGTGAATATGCCTGTTTTACCATGTCACTTTGTTCCTATTTCAATTGGAAGATGGTTTATGAATCTTATTAAATTTATATATTGTCTTTCCTCCAAAGAGCCTAACGCAGCATATACCCCCTGCCCTGCATCTTATTTTCCCCAACAACCTTGTGAGGTAGGTTAGTGTGAGAGAGAATGGCTGGTTGAAAATCACCCAGTGAGTTTCAGTGCTTGAGGGGAGAATTGAACCAGAGGCTCCCAAGTACAACACTTTTAGCTGCTATGCCACAATCATGCTCTGGGGGTACATAGGAAGTTGCCTTATACTGAGTCAGGTCCTTGGTCCATCTAGCTCAGAATACTGACTGGCAGCGGCGTTGCAGGATTTCTGGGAGGGGGCATTCCTAGCTCTATCTAGAAAAGCCAAGGATTGAACCTGGGAATTTCTGTGTGCAAAGCAAATGCTCTACCACTGCAAATATGATACGCTCATAATATAAATGGATGATGTACTCTGGCTTTGCAGTCTGTGTCACATGAGGCTCCAATCCAGTGCTTAGCAGGTGCTTTGATGAGCATGTGGAACTACTCCACCCAGTGAGCTCTTGGAGCAGCTTGTGCATTCTATTGGATGCACACATGACACTGTCTTCAAGGAGTGGAAGGGGGAACCTCTGCTTTTATGGCACACGCTGTGTGTCTATGGAGCATCTGTGTTGTACTAACTATATGAAGAAATGAGAAGCTTTTGACTGTGTTCTGCTGATGGTGCCATCCTCTGTTTTCTACTTGCACAGGTTCCTTGATTCTTTCTTAGTTAACAATGGCAAAGCCACAAAGCAAAGATCCTGGCCTAAAGGAGAAGTTCAAGAATCTCTTAGGACTTGGGAATTCCAAATCTAATTCCAAGTCATCGGAAGGAAAGCAAACGGAATTTATTATCACAGCAGAAATACTCAAGGTAACACGCGGATATACCGGATGCCTTATTTACACCAGGAGGTGGAAATTAAAAGAGGGCAAAGGCTACCTAAGCAGGTTAAACACAGGAAGCAGAGAGCCAGTGTCCTGTTTTATGGTGTGGCAAGCCCAAGGATGGGTACAGAGCTAGGCAGGGCTCAGGCTGGGTGCTAGAACAGTTGAGGCAAGGCTAACAAAAAGCTCAAATGGAGGCTGAGTCCAAGATAAGGTAGAGGCTACATTCAAAGTGTTAGCTTCACCCATGCTGGAAGGTGATATTTTATCTAAAGCACTCCAGCCTTTTCCAATAGTCTCTTACTGCCTCTGTCCTTATTGGGTCATCTGCAGTGGAGTCCTTCATGTCAGAGGATAGCAGTGCCATATCCTCAGTCTGGAGGGATGCTGGTTCTACTGGCTTATCCAGCAGCAGTGCTCCTGGGGTTGGCCCTCTGGGCCCTTCCCCTTCTGGTTCAAGACTCTTCAGCCTCCTCACTTGAAAGAGGAGCCTGATGGCTGGTCGCTGACAGACAAAACTCTTCCATTTCCACTTTTTGATGACACTGCATTTATCTACCTGTGAATTATGATCCGTGCCATCTGTTTGCTTGTTGTTAAGAGTTCTGCCAGTCTCTTCATATGGTGACAATATGCTGATCATTGGCCATGACCCCACACAATAAGAGATCACAAAAACAGAGGAATTGTTTTATTTGAGCTCAGTGTTGCCATTGAAAAAGCACATACACATCTTAAATCAAAAACAAATTAGTTTAGATATTAATCACATTTTTTAACCTGCCCTTGCTTGTGGGGCTCAGAGCAGCATTTTAGCTGTAAGGTTAATCGGGCTGCAAGCAACCTTTGATGGTTTAAAGCTGCCTTCTTTTCCTTTCAGGAACTGAGCGTAGAATCTGGCTTGAACAATCGGATAAGGGCAATCGGTCAAATCTGCGAGGTAGCAAAAACTAGAAAGCTTGAAGAAGTGAGTACATGGGCAGAAAACTGATGAATATATCAGGAATTTACACCAAAATGCCCCTTCCCCACCATGGACAGTGAGGTGTGAATGCGGGGGGGTAACCTGGAGTTTTCTGTGCCCTCAGCATGCAGTGGAAGCCATCTGGAAAGTGGTAGCTGATATGCTGCAGCCCGACCGACCAGCTGAAGCCAGGCATGCTGTGCTCCACCTCCTGAAGGCAATTATTCAAGGGCAGGTAAGACATGGAGTGCACCTGAGGTGTGCAGAACCTAGACACTGTGAATGGAACTATGGAATAGCAGAAAACATGATTTCCAAATTCCAGTAGCCACAATTTGTCAAGAAGCCACTCCTCTCATCTTTTAGGGCGAGGGGCTCGGTATCCTCCGAGCTCACTTTTTCAAAGTGATTAAAGATTATCCTTCTAATGAAGACATGCACGAACGACTTGAAGTGTTCAAGGCTCTTACGGATAACGGAAAATGCGTAACGTATTTGGAAGAAAATTTGGGTATGTCCCCTTTTTAGCCACTAATTTAATCGTGGCAAATACTTGCTCAGAGAGGAGAGTGACCAAAACCTGCAATGTGTCTTAGTTCCATAATAATGGAACATTCAATTTACTTGTGCTATACAAAAAATATTATTAGTTAGTATGCTTTGCATGTAGAAGGTTCCCGGTTCAGTCACTGAACTGAACTTCTACGTAGGGCTAGGAGTGTCCCCTGTCTGCAACCCTGGAGAGCTGCTGCACTCAGTCAGTGTCAGCAAGACTGAGCTAGATGGACAAGACTGAATAAAAGGAACCAATGGCTCGACTTGGTATAAGGCAGCTTCCTATGTTCCTGTAAGTTAACCCCCTAATAATGAATCCCAGATCTGAATCATACACACATAGTTTGACACAGAGGCAGGTTTAAAGGTCAATGAAATAAATACAGCAGCATATGTCTCCTCTGTGGGTGGGCTGGTGGTATTTCCTTCATGCTTGAGGACTTCCCAGGAGTACTTGGCTGCTCACTAGTCCAGCAAGGCGGTTCTGATGTCCCTGCAATAAGACATATCTGGTGAATATCTGGATGGGTCAGGCAGAAGCACAAGAGGTACATCTTTCACGGCTGTGAAACACCTTCTGGGGTTCAGAAAACAGGAGGTGTTTCAGCAAGTTGAAAACAAGTTAATTTGCAGTGATTTTGTTTCCAGGCTGCATTCCTCTTTTCTTCTCCTTCAGCTGAATTTGTCCTTCAGTGGATGGATATTGGTTTGACTTCAGAGTTCTTGCTGGTGCTGGTCAACCTAGTCAAGTTCAATAGCTGCTACTTGGATGAATATATCGCTGACATGGTCAAGTAAGGCTAATCTTTAAACCTTCTGTTGGTTCTAAGAAACCCTGTTTGAGGGTTAAATTGGCAGTCTGACCTCCATGTGGACTCCATATTTTCATCTCTAGGTAGGGCTGGGAAAGACTCCTGCCTGAAACCTTGGATTGCTGCTGCCAATAAGTGCTGATGATACTGAGCTAGATGGATCAATAGTCTGACTAGGTAGAAGGCAGCTTCCTATGTGCCTAATCATAAGTGCATGATGATAAAGGAGAATTCAGACAGGGCAACCAGCTCTTGTATCTCTGGGATGGGGTGGGCTTCCTGGTAGGGTTGAGCCAGTAGATTTTGAAATTTTGCCCTGGAGGGCTAGATTTTTATTTTTATGTTTTTCTTTCCTACAGCATGATTTGTCTCTTGTGCATTCAGACATCTTCTGCAGTTGACATTGAGGTCAGTAGTTATGTGTAATATTATGGGTGTTAGGACAAAGTGCCATTATAAATAGGAGAGCAATATTTGTGGTGGTGGTGGTGGTGCTTTCTTAAAACACTCCTACCCATTCTCTCTTCCAGTTCCCAAGGCTGGAATTCCCTCCAGAATCCTCTGGGATGTCAAACCTTTCTCTCTCAACAATCCCTCCTTGGAACCAACTTATTCTGTTAATTTGTCATTTGTTGTCTCAAGTGGAAACAATATTCCCCTTCTCTTGATTATTACCAGTGGGGTTGTGGTTTGGGACAGAGTTGAAGCTGGACTGTAAAATCTCGGCTGTGGAACTCTTCCTACTGAAATTAGAGAGGTCCCCTCTCTAATGCATGACTAAGATTTTCCTGGTTCAGCAGGCATGTAAAGGTAGTTCTCTGTTTCTATCTGTTTGAGAGCCAGCCTGGCAAAGTGGTTAGGGTGTTGGACTAGGACCTGAGAGACCAGGGTTCAAATCACCGTTCTGCCAGGAAGCTCACTGACTGACCTGGAGCTCAGTCAGTGCCTCTCACCTAGCCTACCACAGCCTAGCCTGTTGTGGGGATTAGTGATGTGGCTGGCTATGTGGTCTAAACCACTGAGGCTTTTGGGCTTGCTAATTGGAAGATCTGCAGTTTGAACCCGTGCTGCAGGGTGAGCTCCTGTTGCTCTGTCCCAGCTTCTGCCAAACTACCAGTTCAAAAGCATACCGGTGCAAGTAGATAAATAGGTACCACTGTGGCGGGAAGGTAAACAGCGTTTCCGTGCACTCAGGTTTCCGTCATGGTGTTCCATTGCACCAGAAGCAGTTTAGTCATGCTGGTCACATGACCTGGAAAGCTGTCTGTGGACAAACACTGGCTCCCTTGGCCTGAAAGTGAGATGAGCTCCACACCCCATAGTCACCTTTGACTGGACTTAACCATCCAGGGATACTTTATCTTTAACTTGTGGGGATTAATTTAGGAGTAGGGGGACCATGTACACTACTTAAAGCTCATCAGAGAGAAAAATGTGAGATGTAAGTGCATTTTAAAAAAATGATTTTTAATCGTTCTTGTTCTTTGTATTTCTTTTTTAAAAAGCACTTCATGTATTTCATTTGGAAATCCTGAAAATGAAGTGTTTTAAAAGTACCTGAAATAAATAAGATTAATGATACTGTTCCAAGGCAATCACATTCCTTTCCCCCCTTCTCAGGTTTCCCTGCAGGTCCTTGACGCCGTGGTGTGCTACAATTGCTTGCCTTCGGAAACCCTCCCAGTCTTCATAATCACCTTGTGCCGGACGATCAACGTGAAGGAACTCTGTGAGCCTTGCTGGAAGGTCTGTTATCTTGCCAGTTCTCTGGGTAGAAGGCAGTTTGGTGGTCCTGGGGGAGAAAAGGCTGAATATAGGAAGCTATTTAGCCATGTACGCCAGGGCGCTCTCCTCTAGTTGGTTGGCTGTTGGCAGCTGTCCAGTGTCTCATCCAGGAGCACTTTCCCAGCACCTGCCACCTGATCAGGGAAGGACTGTATCTGAGTGGGTAGAGCACCATCTTTGCACACAGAATAATAAAATAGATTCATAGAACTGTAGAGTTGGAAGGTACCCCAGGGGTCATCTAGTCCAACCCCCTGCAATGCTGGAATCACAGCTAAAGAATGCTTGGCAGATGGTGATCAGACCTTTCTTTAAAACCTCCAGTGAAGGAGAGTCCACCACCTTCCCAGGTAGTCTGTTCCAGTGTTTCAATGGTTCTTAGCATCAAAAACGTCTGCCTTCTGTTGAGTCACAGAAGCATAGAATCACCGAGTTGCATAGTTGGAAGGGATCCCAAGGGTTATCTATTCCAACCCCAGGAAGTCAGTAACTGTTCCAGCTACCTGTCCCAAGGCTTCTGCATGCATTCACTGTGCTGAAAAACCAAAGGTGGCGTTTTGCACCAAGTTCATTCTTGCATTATCTTTTCCAAACTGTTAAACTTGATGATTCAATATCTTGCAACTAGAATTGTGCAAATCTTGTATAGATTCTTTATTTGTACTTCAGGGTTTTGTACCAGACTTTGCACTTTCCATAATTTTTCAGTGCATAATTTTTCTGCATTTCTTTGTTTTTTTTGTCAGTTTGTGTGTGTGTGTGTGTGTGTGTGCATGCATGTATGTATGTATGTATGGTCTGCAGAATTCTGAGGGCTTTGCCTCCGTTTAACAACATGCTTCTGTTTGTCCTTCAGCTCATGCGCAATCTGTTAGGAACTCACTTGGGGCACAGTGCCATTTACAACATGTGCCGGATCATGGAGGACAGGTACTTCTGTGCCGCCTGCTGAAACCTCTGCTTTCCCTGGGGCGGGAGCAAGCGCAAAGTTGGGTGCCACACTGGTACAAGAGAACTACTTTAATGCTGCCCGAAAGATTGTAGGGGTACAGGGGTTAGCCCTACTCTTGACATCCCAGAGCAGGCAGCTGGACTTGCAAGCTTTGCATGGAATGCTTTGAGACCAATGCTCAGTGGCGATTCACTGAGGAAGGCTTGGATAGGGCTGTCTTAGCAGCTATCCAGACACAGAGAAGAGCATGAGCTCTTGATATTTTCCCCCCAAGTCCTACTACAGGCAACTCCCCATTTACACAGGGGTTATGATCTGGGGCACCACATGTTTAAGTGAAATCGCGTGTATTGGGAACACAGCTGAAAAAGCCTGCAAATGCCACAATCACTCCCTCCAAACCTTGCTCAAACTCTCCGTAGGCCTCAGGTCGGTGCAAGGGCTCCTGGGTTTGCACTTGCAAAGGCTCGCAGGATTGCTAGATGTTGTTTTCGCACCATTTTTGCTGTTTCTTCACTCTTTTAGGGCCATTTTTGCTCCTTTTCGTGCCACTTGCAGGTTTGCAGCAATGCACGGCCATGTGTGACTTGAATGCGTGTAAATGGGGAGTTTCCTGTATATTGTCACCACTGTGGGAAGTTTTAGAAAGATGGCTCTGGGCAGGCCCCTCCCTCCCCCTTTCCCACTGCTACTGATTTAAGGAAGATCCTGAAGCCCAAGTTTGAGACCCACTAATCGTGGTCAAAATTCCCATGTTTGCAGGACCTACATGGTAGATGCCGCACTGCTGAGAGGGGCTGTGTTCTTCGTGGGCATGGCCTTGTGGGGAGCGCACAGGCTGCAGTCACTCAGGAATTCACCAACTTCAGTGCTGCCCTCCTTTCTGAAGGTAATTCTGAGCCCTTCGAACCAGGGTCATGCGGGTGATAGATGGTGGAGGTTTAGATTAAAATCCTGGCTCAGGTGTGAAGTTTGCTGGGTGACCTTGGGCTTATTACTGCCTCTTCGACTAACCTACCTCATAGGGTTGTTGTGAGAGGATCCCTGTACACTGCTCCTCGGAGAAAGGATAAAATGCATAAACAAATCTTGGAGAACGCGAATTCAGAGGGAACCTATGGGCTACTGAGCTGAAGCCCCTCTCCATAACGGTTGAAAAGATTGCTGTTTCTCTTGCTGTACAAAGCTTCACAAGCAGCAAGGATGGAGGTGTGTTGGAAGAAGCCAAAGATACCTGCAAGTCACAGCCTGCTATTTCATCTGGGACCACGCTGCCGTACAGCGTGGTTCAATTGCATCACTTACAGCCTTTTCGTTTTTGGCTGCAAATTGTCTATAGTGAGTTTGCCAGGACTCAGAAGTTCCTTTCTTTTCTTCTGAGTTGCAGCCTGAACTTTCTGATCTTGCTTGTGCACCTGAAGTCTCTCTGGCAGTTTTTACCACACACGTTATTAGTTTTGGATGGCAGGGTGCATAGCCTTCAGGCTAGTGGAATCCACCTTTTCACTATAAGCCATGAGGTGCATCACCTGAAGCCAGGTGCAAAATCATGGCTAAGGAAGGTGAACATAGAATTGCAAAGCCTGGGAACCCAACATTTCCTGATCTCAGCAGCCTAAATTAGGAGGGGGGGGGGAATACTTTTTGTTGTCGCTATTGTTACAACAGTTGGGAGTTGGAAACCATTTCTGCTCTCCGAATCACTTGGGAGGTCTCCCAGGAAAACTTGATCTCCCTTCTGATCACTCCAGTTGTGTGGCACCTAACATACTTTTCTGCTCGCTTCCTTCTTGAAGTGTCCTAGCCCAGTGGAACCAGCAAATGGGCTTTCTTCAGGTGGTCCCGGTATGTCAGTTCCTTACTTGGGGCTTTCTCTCCCCCTTCCAGGCCATGACGAGTCCTAATACCATTGTGTCTTATGAAATAGTCCTTTCCATCACAAGGCTGATCAAAAAATATGGGAAGGACCTCCAGGCAGTCACTTGGGACATCCTCCTGAATATCATCGAGCGGTTGCTCCAGCAGCTGGAGGTAAATGGGAAGCCCATTTTGTTTTATTTTTAAAACTGTTTTTTGCAAACGTAACAGAAAGAAGAGAACCACTACCAGCTGGCATTACAAATAAAAATATTCTGACTTAAACATATTAATATAGAAAGTCCATATGTCAAAATGGCATCCAAATGAGAGCAAAGATGATAAGCTATACTTTCAAGCACAGAAAGGGCAGTAAGATCTTCAGACTGCTGAATAGCAGATGATGGTGATGATAATAATGATAATAATGATATTTATACGCCGCTCATCTGACTGGGTTGAGTGCTTATTTTTCCAGCCTTGCAATAGCAGTCTCTGCAGCCACAAGGTCTCACAAAATCAATATTCGTTGTTCTAACACCATGGAATAGAATTTAAAGAGGCTATTTTGGATGTGTTCTGGGGGGAGGGGTGCAAAATGGCAGAGTTATTGCAGTAGGATTAAAGAAGGGTTTCACTTTCTTTAATTTCTAGCCTGCACCTGCCTGTTCTGTGTCTTTCCAAGCATCAATAAAGGATAGAGGCATAGGAGACTCTTTGACACTTATTTCCAAGTCAAAACATTCAGAGTCTCGTGGCACCTTAAAGACATCACAATTTTTTAAATGGCGTAAGCTTTTGTGGACTCGCCCACTTCATTACGTATATGAAGTGAAATCTTGGTTGGCAGATATATGGGGAAGAAAATTATAAGGTGGAAGTTGAATTACAATTAAATGTGATAATTAGAGCTTAAATCTATGTTACATAGGCACCCTTTTTATTGTAGCCAATTGGTGACATGGCTGAGATGATTGTATTAATACTTGTAGTGGGGCAGGGAACCATTGGCAAGAAACAGTCATTGATAACACAGATATTCCGGCATTGGTAACCTAATTCACACACATGTAGTGTGATAAAAGTTTTTTTCTCTTGATTTAGCCTGCAAGTGACTGCATTGAGATTCTCGGGGGCTAATCAAGTTGCGTTTTCTTCCTTTCAGACCTTGGAGAGCCAGGAGCTGAAATCCATTGTCCATGACTTGCTGACCACGGTGGAGGAGCTATGTGACCAGAATGACTTCCATGGCTCTAAGAAACATTACTTTGAGCTTGTGGAGAGATGTGCAAATCACAGACCTGTAAGGCATGGCAATGTTTGAGAAATTTCCTGTTGTTTTCTTTAGGACTTCCTTAAAGAGCACTCAGCGGAGGGGCACAGGGAACTAAAATCTTACCTTATGCAAGGGATGGGGGGGGGGGTGGATCCAGAACTGGTTTGCCCTCCAGGGGGGATTTTTTTGGGCAGGTGAGCAGGGCCACTCTGGTTTTAGACAAGGGCTATTCTCAGCCCTACCTGGACCTCCTGCATGCAAGGCAGATGCTCTGCCACTGAGCTACGGGACTTCTGCTGCCATTTAATCAACAGATAGTGTTGACAGTTCACCCTTTATATATGAGTAATCCTCAGTTTACAATCTTACTTTGTTGAACTTGGATTTTTTTTTTAAGTACTGGCCTGCCTTTCCTTTTGCTTAAAAGGAATCTTCTGTTCTGAACCTGATCACCTACCGAGCTCAGTCCATCCACCCCGCGAAGGACAGCTGGATCCAGAAGCTGCAGGGGCTGATGGACAGGTTCTTCAGGTAGGGACCCTGCAGCTCTTCCTGTGGCTCCTCTTCTCACATCTTTGACTTTCCACCCTCTGGATGCTGGTCACAATCCAGACGATGGGAGTCATTGAGAACAAAAGCTCTGAACTTCATGCTTAAATCCCATTGATTTATTACCATTTTTTGCGAATATTTCCCACCCCTGGCTGTGTAAAAGCATACTACATAAAAAATAAGACAGACACAACCAAACATAGGTATACATTTGCAACAGGTTTAGGCATCCTTCTATCACTTAAGGGTGCTCAGCTGTAATGAACCACATATCGTTGGTGGTCTTGAAATAAAAATTGAGGTGTTCACATGTGAGATAAAACTGAACTAGGTTACACCGGAGTTACTTTTTGGCCTCTGGCTTTTTCAGTCTATCAGTAAGTTTTCCTGTTAATTCAGTTGGCCAGACATTGGCATGTTGTCTTGTTTAAAGAAAGTCTAGACCCATTTCCCCCCAGTGTTTGCTTATTAATTGTCTTATTGGCACCATAGAATGTATTACCATGTCTTGTTGAGTCAGTTTGAGTTGCTTCCATCAAAGAAGAATAAAGCTACTAGTGGCATTGCTTCAATAGCATTACCCATAATCTTAGTTTCTGAGAATACTTCTTGCCAGAAGCTTTGGATAATAAAAACAGGACAACCATTGGGGTAAATAGGTTACAATGTCATTACGGCTTCTCCAACATATTTTACTCCTATAATTCATTAATGTTATTAGTGTTACTCCTGTCCTCATCATGAGTATTTATTGTGGTTATGGTCAAGGAATCCAAAATGAGACCAGAAATAAAACATACAGCTCACCAAAATATTAAATACAAAAAAGTGCAACATAGTAACAGCAGCTCAGTTAAATACAGATTACCTCAGGTAAGCCCCTGACTAATTGCTGTTTTATTTTCAGGTGCTTAATTGCATTCTTCTTCTCACTGCCACCAATAGATCTGGCCACTATTAGTGACATCCAATGAGATTTTATATCCCCGCAAATATTTAACATATAATTGGTTGTTTGACCAATCATTCGCTGACCTGCTGCAGCATGAAAATTACAAAATAACATGTTTCACAGATTCCACTTCCTGGTCTTTGAGATGGTAGCACATAAAATCTGTCCTGAGTAAAAGGCCTACGGTAGTTATGTGGACCTGCCTTTCCTTGGATTTCCATCAATTCCAGATTTGAGAAATTGGTTCTATCAGCAGGCAAAACTACTGAATACTGAGTTAATATTTGATGGAATCTTGTTCGTGAAATGCGTTTAAAATGGATGATTTGGGCTCCTCCTCCTTTTTGAAAACACCAATGTCCCTTTTTCCTCCTCAGGAATGAGACACGGAGTGCTGTTCGCATCAAAGTACTGCATGTTCTCTCTTTCGTCTTGAGTGTCAATAGGCAGATTTATGAGGTAGGTTTTCCTTTTCACTCTGGGAAATGTTCTTTGGGTGATGTCGGACACATGTTTAAGTCTGGCAGAAGGCCACTTCCTTGAACTTCTATCAAGATAGGAAAACAAAATGGCAGCAGAGGACAAAAAAAATGAGTTTTCAACCACAAAAACTATATTTTATGTATGCACATGCTGACAACTATGTTCAAATTCATCAGGTGAAATATGCCACTATTTAAAATTTTTAGTAGCTCTTCAGCTTCAAATGAGAATAGCATAAAACCTCCTCACACTAGGACAACATCCTAATAACTAAAACCAACCTTAAAAACGACACATTACTACCCTCCAATACCAATAATTATTATACTTTCCATGGGTCATGAATACAAGGAGCTAAATTTGTACATTTTTCTGTATGTTTCATTCCCTTGTATTTTCATTTCCTTATTTCTTACATGTTGTTGAACTATGTTTTGGATTAAATAAAATTCATTCCTTTGTTTGGCTTTTTGATATCCTCAGTTAAAGTGCTGTCTGGACCTTCCCCCAGCTTCCTGGCTTGCACCTTATCAATTTTATCTTCATTCTAGTGAATTTAAAATATTTCTATCCTGGTTTTTCATAAAACATACTCACCACACATTTACAGAAACAGTTGAAACCTACAGTGAAGAATTACTAATACAGTATTAGCACAACTGTCAAAATCAATGTTCCACCTCTTTCTTTTACCAGCCTCTTTAGGCCAGTCTGTCTTAGCCAGCTCACAAAAGTATTGTCCTGTTGCAGGAGGAGTTGATTAACCTGGTGGTCCTCTCCCAGCTGGCCCATATCCAAGAAGACAAAGACCACCAGGTCCGCAAACTGGCCACCCAGCTGCTGGTGGACCTGGCAGAAGGCTGCAACACCCACCACTTCAACAGCTTGCTGGATATCATAGAGAGGGTGAGGCAGCTGTGAGCTCAGCTCTTGGCTTTGGCAGCAGGAGCTGTGTCAAAAACAAGGGAAGAAATTTTGCTTTGGGGAGGGATTTGCACTATGAACTCGAGGAGCTTTGCTGGTTTGAATATCCTGTTTGGTTTTGCAAAGCTGAGTGTGTTTTTACAGTGGGGATGGCAGTATGTCAATTTCAGGTAATGATCTAAAGAGCTTTGCCGTTTAATCTTGCGTAGGCATCAACAGATGCTCTGTTTTGGATCAGGGTAGAAAGCTTCAATCAACAAATTATTTGTTTCTTCTGTGTTTCGTAGTCGTCAGGACAATGGCTTGGTTATGAAACCTACAAATATTAAAGTATTAAGATTTCCTGAAGTGTGGTTAGCAACTCCACTGAAATCTCTGAAAATGAAGAACCAGATGGAGTGTCACTGGGTGTTATGGACACAGCTAGCCACCTAACCAAGCTTGGCTATGCTGCAGCACATGTTGGTATATTCATGTGAAGTCTGATGAAAATGGAATCTCAGTCCTATTTTCGTGGACAAGACATAACAGCTATAAAATAGCTGATTGTCAGATCTAAAAACTCCTTTTGGGTTCACGAGCATGGAAAACCTCCAAAACAGCCTGTTGGTCCAGGCAAAGATACCATTTTGCTTCTTCTAGAGAGTTGCAGGCCTCATTCACACCATTTAAAGCTCTATAATGCTACTTTAAACAGTCCTGACTTCCCCCAAAGAATTCTGGGAGCTGTAGTTTGTTAAGAGTGCTGAGAGTTACTCGGAGGCCCCCACGAGCTGCAATTCCCAGCGTTCCCTGTGAATATGGATTGATTGCTAAACCACTCTGAGGATTGTTGCTCTGGGAGAGGAAGAGAGGTCTGCTAACAGCTCTCAGCACCATTAACAAACAACAGTTCCCAGGATCCTTTGCAGGAAGCCATGACAGTGGCATCGTAGTGCTTTAAATGTATGGGATGAATGTGGGTGCTGTTGCTTTGTATACTTTATGTAGCTCTGCTGTTGCCAGGGGTATTTATTCTTGCCATCCTAGCACTTTTTTGTAATCCTTATGTAATTGCGGCCCTCTGCAAAGCTTGTGTATGCTCTCTCTCCCTGAAAAGGTTGCTTCCCATTCCCTGCTGCCTCCCCCTGAACTGGAGGAAAGAGACTTGCTGTCTTACTCTGCTTCTTTAGAAGATGTGAAGACAGCAGTCCTGGGCCTCCTGGTCATTTTCCAGGTAAGTGACCAGGTTGTTGAGCCCCGGGGTGGTTTCCTCTTGTGCTTTTTAGTTTAAAAATAAATAAATTCTGGCTTTCCTCTTGACAACATCTTGCTTTCCTTCTTTCAGACAAAACTCTACAGTTTTCCCGCCAGCCATGCCACCCGCGTCTATGAGATGTTGATCCTCCACATTCAGCTCCACTATAAACACAGATACAGCCTCCCAGT
Organism: Lacerta agilis; assembly: GCF_009819535.1. Taxonomy (NCBI): domain Eukaryota; kingdom Metazoa; phylum Chordata; class Lepidosauria; order Squamata; family Lacertidae; genus Lacerta; species Lacerta agilis. The sequence goes on along the minus strand of NC_046324.1, from coordinate 29,244,644 downwards.
CGCCAGCAGCATCCGGCTGCAGGTGAGGAATGTGTGCGCCTCTCAGTCCCACCTCCAAGCCAAAGGACTCCAAACCAAAGCATTTTTTTTCTGTCTGCTGGAGGAGGACATCCAGAGATAGGCAATTCTTCCCAGGAAGGGACTCCTATACCCTGCACATTCTGCTCAGTTGATTTTTTCCCTACCATTGCTGTGCTGGGTTTGGCAGAGCAAATGGTTCAGTTCAAAGTGCTCCTTCGTCTTTCTTGAATGCTCTGACCTGCTGGCAGGGGCAAAGGGGAGGAGCGGCATCTCATACAGTGCCTTGCAAGCCTTGCTGCCGCTACTGATTTCCCCACTCCTGCTGGTGGTAAATTGTGCCTGGCAAGTCGTGGCAAATGGCTTGCTTAGGTTAGGCCCCGTGGGCCACCAGTTCACTACCTTGGCCTGCAGAGCTGATGTCTCCGTCGCTCTTCTGCTCCTGTGGCACTCCCTGCTGCTTGAAGTGCAACTGTCTTTTAGAAACATTGCAGGACTGTTTGGCTTGGATTGAGATCTCTGAACCTGCCTTGGAGCATGCGGAGAATGCTTGGCTAATTATTTTTCTCTTGCTTATTTTTAGGTATTTGACTTCTTGCTCTCCCTTCGGGCCGACTCTCTCCACCGACTGGGCCTGGCTACCAAAGAAGGGCTCATGAGATTCAGCCCCTACTGCCTCTGCGATTTTTTGTAGGTTTTGTTTGATTGTAGCCACTGTTTCCCAAAAGTAATTCTGCTATGTTCTAACCTGAGGCTCCCTTGTACCATGCTGCCCAGAAATTGAAATCTCAGTTGGAGGCCCTCTTGGTGGGCCTAGCCTATTGCTCTGCAGTGGTGGCCCTTGTGCCTTTGGAAATCCCAGTAGATCTGCATTGGGCAGTGATACTTACTTCAGGGGTTTTGAAAGGCCTTAAAAGACCTATTTGTTTCAATTGGCCTTCCCATGAGTAAGCTTTCTCCCGTTTACTGGATTAAGGATAGTAGATTGGAAGATTTGAATGGGCTTCCATTCTTTTGAAGGGTTTTAGTAGTAATAATTTGTGTGTGTGTGTTGTAATGGGTTTTTATCGTACTTTGCACAGACAAGTGGCATATAAATATTTTAAAGATAAATAAAGCCACTTGGAACATGAGTTCTTCGTTGGGTAGTTGTCGGCTGTGCTTCTTCAAGATGCTACGGTCTGGCAGCAGGCTGATTTTTCCTCCTTCTTATGTCACAGGGAACCAGAGAAGAAACCTGCCGGCACCCTCTCCCCTCCTTCGGGAAGCCCCAGTGTGCCTCCCCAGAGCACGGCCATTCGTATGGGCCACTTACCTTACTCCCTTTTCTTTCAAGTCCTTCTTCAGTGCTTGAAGCAAGTGAGTGATGAACCAAAACCTGGTAATTGGATCCCAAGCTGCAGATCAGGGATGGGGAACTGGATGCGGCCCTCCAGGTCTCTCTGACCCTTGGGACTCTCCATAACCCATCCGTGGCTCTGCCTTCTTTGGTCTTTGGCCCTGCCCATCACTGGCATGCTGTTTTATTTTGAGAGTAGTGCCGTATGAAAGACATTGCACATAATGCTGAAGTGCATATGGAGCATTGCATATAAAACCTAGTCGTTTTTAGTGAGAACTAAAAATATAAGTCATGCTGGAAGGGTCTAGTTGCCAATCAGGAATGGGTATATATGGATGCTGCATTTATACCAGCCTACAACTCCCATCAGCCCCAGGCACCCCATGCCCATGCTTCCATCAGCCCCAGGGTCATGTGGCTGGGCTGGCTGGGGCTGATGGGAGTTTTAGGTCAAGGCATCAGGAGCACCACTCTGGGAAAGGTTGCTTATTGTAGCCATAGTACGTTGAGACTCTGATGGTTGCAGTAAACCAGCAGTCTCTTGGGCAGCTCTGCTTCCTGGAGATGGAGCCTGGCATTCCATCTGCCCAAAGAGTGTGATTTGCAGCCAGGCTGCAGTTCTTTCTATGCCACCCTTGAACTCGCCTGCTCCCCTGAGTGTCTCTTTCCTTTTTTTCCTTTGTAGGAGACAGACTGGAAGGTGTTGAAGCTGGTTCTGAACAAGTTACCGGAGTCTCTGCAGTATAAAGTGCTTTACTTAACATCCCCTTGCAACATTGACCAGCTGTCTTCTGCCCTCTGCTCTATGGTGAGAATCTGCCTTTTTATGACACCATCCGAGCATCCAATTGGGGCAACAAAAGTCCACATTAGGGAGCTTTTGATGGTTGCCCTACAATTGTGGCATGGGTTAGTGTCATGGGAGAGCTCTCCAGCGGAGAAGCCTGTTGCCGTTTGCTGAATATCTTGACTGCCATTCACAGTAAGGCCCTTGGGTGGGTTGCAACAATGGAGAACAGGAGTGGGTAACCTGTGGATTCCTCCCTTTGGATTCTGTAGCAGTGACTTTTTGTGTGTGCCGACAGCTTACAGACAAAAAGATGACTGAACGCCTGCGGGGCACCCCAGAAACTTTCTCCCGTAACGATTTGCATCTGGCTGTGGTTCCAGTGCTGACTACTTTGATCTTTTACCATAATCACCTGGACAAAAGCAAGCAGGTATTATTGCATGTGCTGAAACTGAGTGGGACGTGCTCAATGGGTGAGCCAGGAGAAGGACACTGCTGCCACATAAACAAATATGGCTTAACTTGAGCTTGGCATTCCTTGACTTGCAATTAGCTATTAAACAAGAAACAAAAAACTTGTAAGTCATCAATCTTTTCATGTGGCAGTGCCTATACTCTGGAGCTCCCTGCCTGTTGACACTAGGCAGGTGCCTTCACTGTGGTCCTTGCTTATTGCTTGAAACATATTTGCTTTGGCGGACCTATCCAAGCAATGTAGAATGTTGACATGTGTGATAATCCCTTTTTAGTTTACTGTTTATATATCTTTTAACTGGCTTTTACAATCATTTTAATGTAGGTGTTTTTTGGGGGGGCGGGGCAGGGACAAACCACTTGGAACTTTTATTATGATCAAGCTATGAATTTTGTTCATATAGTCATGTGTGAATTTTGTTAAATTAAAAGGAACACCCAGAGAGCCCTGCACCGAAGTGCCTGTAAACGCATCTGAACTGAATGCTTGGTAATGTTCCGTTTGTGTCTTTGCCTTCACCCAGCGGGAGATGGTGTATTGCCTGGAGCACGGCTTGATCTATCGCTGCGCCAACCAGTGTGTCGTGGCTCTCTCCATCTGCAGCGTTGAGATGCCAGATATCATCATCAAGGCCCTGCCTGTCCTGATAGTCAAGCTGACGCATATTTCAGCTACAGCTAACATGGCCATCCCCCTCCTGGAATTTCTTTCAAGTAAGTGTATGCATATTCCATTCTTGCTTTTCAGCGTGTGGATAACAGCTCAGGAGAGGAAGGGACCTTTGCTTTCCCTCTGTAGGTAGATTGGATGGCTGTAAAAGATGATTGGACAAGTCCATGGAGGATGGTAAGGCTATCCATGGCTACTAGCCATAACAGCTCTGCTCTGCCTCCATATTCAGAGGGAGCAATGCTTCCGAATACCAGTTGCTGGAAGCCACAGGAGGGGAAGAAGAAGAAGAGGAGGAGTTTGGATTTGTGCTCAGTTCCTGTTTGCGGTTTTTTCACAAGCATCTGGTTGGCCACTATGAGAACAGGATGCTGGACTAGATGAGCCACTGGCCTGATCCAGAAAGCTCTTCTTAGCTTCTTATTCGGTACAGTCAAAGTTTCATTCTGGAACTTTTTGAAAAGCAGCAGGCCCCCACCCCACCCCAGCTGTGCCACAGCATAAATCTGATTTAGAAAGCCTTCCAAATCCTCCATGTGTCTTGCTATGTAGTGTGAGAGGGATGGTGAGTAGTTTGGGGAAGCCAAGTCAGAAGCCCGCTGTGGTACATGGAGCTAGTTGTGTTCTTTGGATTTGGAGCAATGGTGGGGCTCTTTTAGCCCAAGGGCCACATTCTCTCCTGGGCAACCTCCTAGGGTCCAGGTGTCTGCGGTTGGTAGGCAGAGCAACAGGTGCTACTGATCTTTTGTGCAGTGGGTTATGCAAGAGGCTTTGTTGCAGTCCAAGGACATATTCCAGCCAGGCCAAAGCATCTGAAGCGGGATGCAGAGCAGCAGAGGTGGGTAAGCACCAGGGAGAGTCACAGGGCAGGATAGGGAGGGCCACATTTGGCCCCTAGGGTGGTGTTTCCCCACCCATGCTCTGGAGAGGCAGCCAGATCATAAGCACATGGCGGTGACCTCTGCGATTCACGCTGGAGAAACCTGTACCTGTGACGGAACAGTTTGGGCATGTTTTAACCATGCCCAAACCAGCCCCCCTGTAAACAAGGTGGCTCCCTGTGTGAAGTGGGTTTCTGCTAGCCATCCCATCTGCAGCCAGACTCTCTTACTGTTTCCTCTTTTCTCAATCCCAGCATTGGCCCGTCTGCCTGCCCTCTACAGGAATTTTGCAGCTGAACAGTACGCCAGCGTCTTTGCCATCTCCTTGCCCTACACAAACCCCTCCAAGTAAGTTGTGGTGGTTATTTTGGTGGGGGTGTTTTGTGGGATGTGCTGGCTGAGGCTGATGGGACTTGTAGTCCCAAAACATCTGGAGGCCACCAGGTGGGAAAGGCTGCTATAAGCTATAACCAAGGCAAAACTCCCTCCCATACGTCATCTGTCGTAACTGTTGTCCTCTCTGTTTCTGCAGTCTGCATAACAAATGACATATGTTTGTCAGCCTTTCTCTTCAAATTTTATTTTTCAGCCTTCAGTGGGGAGTTTGGGTGCCTTTCCATGATTGCACACTTTAAATCCTGTTGTTAAATAGAAACATTCCCCTTAACCTTTTTATGTTATAAGTTTCCAACTAGTATAAGTAATATCACAGTGTGATGCTAATGGCGTGTTGCACAATAATTCATGTATATACTATTTTAAGCATTGCATCTTGCCATAACATGATTATTCCCCTTGAATGCCTTCCAGGTTTAACCAGTACATTGTGTGCCTGGCGCATCATGTCATAGCCATGTGGTTTATCAAGTGCCGACTTCCCTTTCGGAAAGACTTTGTCCCCTTTATTACCAAGGTAAGCTTGTTGCTGTGCCTGAGAAGCACAGAGGAAGAGCTGACATGCCGGACAGGAGCCAGGGAACAGGATGGGACCATGATGGACACTGTCACTCTGTGGTGAGCTCTGCCTCCAGAGTAGTCCACAAAACAGAGGAGGAAACTTCTTGCCCTGTTCCACTGCGGGACTATGTTTTGGGGTGGTTTTTCAATGTGGCGTAGATACTCAGTGGGCTGGTCCACACTAAATTTTGTTCTTGAGCTTTACAGTTTGTTGTTTGTCTAGAAGGAAGCAGACCACAGGTTCAGGTTTGGGTGGTGTACTCAGCCAAACCATGGCTTGACTCACAGAGGACCGGGAAGCAGGGGAGTGCAGTTTCCTCCTCCTTCTCCAGGAACTCGTGAGCTTGTGTTTTCGCACAGTTTGGTTTAGCATTGTGTATGAACTGCCAAACACCTTAGCAGAAGGCAGACAGGGATTAAAGCTTGGAGGAATTTGCTTGGGAACAGAGACTGAGCCAGGGAAAGGGAACCTGCTGCCTTCTGGATGTTGCTGGACTCCCATCTCCCAGCAGCCCCAGCATGACCAGTGATCAGGGATGATGGGAGTTGGAGTCCAGCAACATCCAGAGGACCACAGCTTCTCCATGCCTGGACTCAAAGATCTCAGTCCTGCCACCCTCACAGGCCCAGTTTGGTGGGGGAAATAGGAGAGGGCCTTCTTGGTAGCTGCTCCCGGATTTTGGAACTCTCTTTCTAGAGAAGCCAGACTGGCTTTCTTCTTGTCCTTCCACCGGCAGGGGAAGACATTCAATTCTGACAGGCGTTTGGGAACTAGCTGGTTTTTAAGGAAACAGTTTTTAATTGTGCTGTTTTTATTGCTTTTATGACCTGTATTTTAATAGATTTGTATTTTATATTCTTTTAACTCCATTGCAGTTGAATTATTTTTAAATGGTTTTTCTTTTATATGTTTTTAGCTTTTTTGTATTTTGTTTTAATTTGTGTAAGCTGTCTTGAGTCCCTCTCCGGAGAAAAGGTGGTATGAATGTAATGATGATAATAATAATAATAATAATAAGCAACTTTCAACTCTTTTTTTGTATTCTCTTTATGACAGGGTTTGCGATCAAATGTCCTCCTCTCCTTTGATGATACCCCAGAGAAAGACAGCTTCCGGGCTCGTAGCACCAGCTTGAATGAGAGACCGAAGAGGTAGGTGCTCCCGGAAGGTCCACTTCTTTTTACCGCACTTTGAAGTGCTTTTTGTTAAAAACACAGATTTGTTGCCTTTCGGGGGCTGCTACAACTTTTCTGATGAGTCAGGTTTCATGCCAATGAAGCTACCTGATTTTGTTCTGATGATGGTCCATGCCCTTGCAGCTGAAAGTTGTGCCACCTCGATTCATTGCTCAGTCCAGTTTGAAGTGTCTTACAGTGGTACCTCGCAAGACGAAATTAATTCGTTCTGCAAGACTTTTTGTCTTGCGGAAATTTCGTCTTGCGAGGCACCGTTTCCCATAGGAACGCATTAAAATTTAATTAATGCGTTCCTATGGGAAAAAAGTCAGGGAGCGCCGGTCGGAAGGGGCGCCAGCCGGCACCGGAGCCGCGCGGCGCCGCATTTTAAGGCTGCAGCGAGCGAACTGTTTGCCCACTGCAGCTTTAAAATGCGCCGTAGCTAAAAAGGCTTACCTTTTGGCTCCGGTGGGGGGGGGGGTTTCCGAGTCGCGTCCGCCATTTTGGATCGACTCAGACATGCGCAGTCGATCCAAAATGGCGGACGCGACGCGGAAAACACCCCCCCACCGGAGCCAAAAGGTAAGCCGCGCCCCTCCCGACCGGCACGGCGCCGCGTTTTAAGGCTCCGGCGAGCGCTGCAGCTTTAAAATGCGGCGTCGCGCCGCAGCTAAAAAGGCTTACCTTTTGGCTCCGGTGGTGGTGGGGGTGTTTTCTGCGTCGCGTCCGCCATTTTGGATCGACTCAGACATGCGCAGTCGATCCAAAATGGCGGGCGCGACGCGGAAAACGCCCCCCCCACACCGGAGCCAAAAGGTAAGCCTTTTTAGCTGCGGCGCGACGCCGCGTTTTAAAGCTGCAGCGCTCGCTGGAGCCTTAAAACGCGGCGCCGTGCCGGTTGGGAGGGCTTACCTTTTGGCTCCGGTGTGTGGGGGGGTGTTTTCCGCGTCGCGCCCGCCATTTTGGATCGACTGCGCATGTCTGAGTCGATCCAAAATGGCGGGCGCGATGCAGAAAACACCCCCCCACCACCGGAGCCAAAAGGTAAGCCTTTTTAGCTGCGGCGCGACGCCGCGTTTTAAAGCTGCAGCGCTCGCTGGAGCCTTAAAACGCGGCGCCGTGCCGGTTGGGAGGGCTTACCTTTTGGCTCCGTTGTGTGGGGGGGGGTGTTTTCCGCGTCGCGCCCGCCATTTTGGATCGACTGCGCATGTCTGAGTCGATCCAAAATGGCGGACGCGACGCGGAAAACACCCCCCCACACACACCGGAGCCAAAAGGTAAGCCTTTTTAGCTATGGCGCGATGCCGCGTTTTAAAGCTGCAGCGCTCGCTGCAGCCTTAAAACGCGGCTCCGGCGGCTCACAGTGGTACCTCGCCAGACGAATTCGTCTTGCGAAAAACAGCCATAGACGAATTCGTCTCGCGAGTCAACTAAAAACTCGCAAAACCCTTTCGTTTTGCGAGTTTTTCGTTGTGCGAGGCATTCGTCTTGCGGGGTACCACTGTATTTTGCCTCCTCTCATCCCGCAATGCAGGGCATGAGGACCTGTAGCACTCCGGCTGTCATTGGACTCCCAACTCCCATCACCCCCTGCCAGCATAGCCAGGTGTCAGGGATGATGCGTCTTGTCGTTCAACAGTAGCTGGAGGTTCCCCACCCCTGCTGTAATGATCAGGTTGCAGCCCATTTAGCTGGTGGTTACACCGGAACATTTTGTAAGCTTTTCAGCACCAGACTAGAAGCTTCTTCACCCCCAATCTGGAGAGAGAAAGAAGCAAAACTTGGCAAAAAACATTATGATTTGTTCAGAGAGAACTATGGTCAATTGAAAGCATTAAAGCTGCTTTCAGTGGGTTTTTTTATTAAAAAAAACTCTGCGGGTAGCATTTCTGCTTTAGCCAACTTTGCATCTGGGAAAAGCAATCCTTGCCCTGCATTCACTGTCCATGCAGCAGTTTTTGGGTTAGGGGTTGAGCGTTGGTTTGACCCTGAATGTTATTGGTTGGGAATCACAACCTATGCAGTCAGATCCTGCTTATGGGCTTTCCATTGGAGCATCTGGTTGGCCGCTGTAAGAACTGGTTGCTGGACTAGGAAGGGCCACCTTTGGGCCAATCCAGCAGGGCTTTTCTGATGTTCCTGTGTTCAGAACTTGCTAGTGGTAGTGGTGTATTCCATAGCAATTGGCTGCATCATTAGTCTTTGGGCCCTTCCAGACTGGTGGTGTCTTTTTGGTTTTCATGTCATGGATACAACATTACTGCGTTAGTGCTGGGTCCGTCCACACGTCCTTCCCATTTATTAGTTGTTCTGCAGCGTTTCTCCCAACATTACCGAGGGTACCCTCGCACTGTAGTGCAGCGAAAAATAAATTGGAACATTTGTGGTATGAAAAGCTACAGGATTTCAGCAGGGAGTTTCAGGGCATGCACCAAACTGGAAGCAGAGCAGGATGTCCCCCCAAAACTTCTACAGATGCAAAGTGCTATGAAAGTGGGATTGTGCACAACAGCCCTGATACCATTGTGAGCACAAACCATCATGAAGGCACAATAAAAAGGAAGTCTGGAGGGGCCACATGGAAAACAATGTGGTGCTCGAAGTGCCTTTTGAGTCTGGGTGACCCAGGTTCAGATCTCTGCCTGCCCATGAAGTGTGTCTGCCACTTCACCACCTCAACAATGATACCCTCAAGCTTCTTAGGCAGATAATTTTCCAACTAGGCCCATGAGGTTCCAAAGGCGCATGGCCTACCTTTCATTTCACTGCCACCCTGGGAATTGTTTTGTGCCTGCAAGTTAAAGCACAGCTGGTGTAATTCTTGACCTCGGAGTTACAAACGATGCTCTCCACTTCTCCAGCCAGCCTTTTAGTGCCCATCATTTTCCTTTTGAGTTGTGGCTTCCATCGCCACTTCCTTGCCTCGACATTTTGGATTTTATTAAGTTGGGATACTGTTGAGTTGAAAAGTTGTTCTGCAAGAGGTACTTTCAAAACACCCACTGCCATTATACTCAGAGTGGCAGTAGCCATGAGTTGTCGTTGAAAAGTAGCAGGAGTGTCAGTCAACCCTAAAAGGCACCTTCGGTTGGATGCAAATGGTTTGTGTGTGTGCTGCTCTGTAAAACCAGGAACCTCTTAGAGCTCCTTTTCATTTTCTGGGTATGAAGCACACAGACATATGCCCTGGGTGTTCTTTGAGCGGGAGATACACCCTCCCTATGGTATCTATTTTTTGAGTCATTCAGGCAGCGGTTTCACCCTCAAACCTTAGTGATAAAGTTGCAGTGAGATCCAGCAGCATAAAGTAGAAAGTAGCCAGGCATTGCCCTGAGGGAACTTGCTTACTCCATAGGTACATTTTGTTTTGCTGGAGACACTTCAAAGAAGGAAAAATAGCAGAAGCTGTTGCCACTTGTGCTTTATGCTGCCCTCACCCCAGAAATCTGCTTTAGACCTTGATGTTGGGGCTGATGATTCCATAGTCTTCTGTCTTCTCATTTAATTGGGTTTGGGTTTTGTGAACTGTGCCTCTGAGCGAATGCATATTGCACTTCCCTACCCACTGAACAGGCACACTTTTATTATTTTTGCTCAGGGCTCCATAGTATTCTAACTGCCACTTTTGATCAGCTTTCGTTTTATTTACCCTGTGCTAGTTTCATCTAGGGTCCGTCCCCACTTTTATTTCGTAACATTTATCAATCTGGGGTGGAATGGGGGAGATGTCGGCTGTCTTTCTGTTGTCTTTTTTCATTTTTGAAATGTTTGTTTATGCTTTTTGAGTTTTGCTTATTGTGTTTAATTCCCCCCCCTCCTTTTTTGGCATCCTGTTTTTTTTGTTTTTATTTTTACATCACCTTCCGGGACTTTTGTGGCCTTCCAACCTCCATCCTTCCACTGATTTTCCTTCTGTGCAAAATCACACCTCCTTTACGTGGGGTCTTGGTGGTGGTGCCGCTGCCTGTTCTTCACCCCTAGTAGCTTTAAGATAGCCAAAAATGCCAGGCAAAGCTTGAATAATTCTCCTCCAGTGAAAGAGCTGAAAGAACCCTCTGGTGTCGATGCCTTCCGGTCCCGCAGCATCAGTGTCTCTGACCATGCAGCCCACAGGTAGTGATTCTTGGAGAGCCACCTGGGCTCACGGCCACATTACTTGCTATGATGGGGAGGGTGGCAGATGGAACAGAGGGGATTTGCATGCTGGGGTTCTTGCATGATTTCCGTAGAACTCAGCCCTACCCAACAAGGTTTGCTATGCAAGTGCTTTCTATCTGTTTGCCTGTTTTAAGGTTGAAAAGGACACACAATTTAACACTGCTGCACATGTTTGTTTTGTTGCGAGACTCCCATTGATGTGAGGGGGCAGCTGGTTTTGGTTGTGCTTGACCTCCCCCCCCTGCCCCCCAAATGGTGGTTGTTCCAAAGGCAACTTCTTGAATTAAAAAAATTTAATTAAAAGTGCTGCATTTTATAGGGCAGCTGTCACAAGACTATTTAGCCATGGGATGGAATAGAAGGTAACTTTACCGTGTGTCACAAGAGACCTTTTGATATAAAGTTTTGATAAGCTGGTGATCAGATCTGTTCTGTGCCTCTTCTTTTGTACAACACAATGTATTGCTTAAATTTTTAGAGGGATAGCCCTTGGGTTTGTCCCCTGTAGCAAAAATGACAAAAGTGTCTTGTGACACCTTTTAAAGATGAACAAATTTACCTTATGCTATAATAGCTTTCATGGACTCAAGCCATGGAATGCTGTGTCTGATGACGTGACCTTGAGTCCATGAAATCTTGTGCCATCATATATTTTTTAGTCTTTGAGGTGCCACAAGGGGCTCCTTGTTTTTCAGGTACCCTTCACTTTGGGGGCTGCTGATTTCTTTAGTCCTCCTGCTATCCCATGGTTAGTTTCATACAAAGTATAAAAAGGAATGTCAGTTTATAACAGTAATGACCTGGCACAATCCTAACCGTGTCTACTCGGAAGTAAGTCTTACTGAATGCAGCGGGGCTTACTCCAAAATTTGCAGGGTTAGGATCACAGCCCCCATAATCAGCAACTGTGTCTCTTGGAGGGCTGCTTTGAAATGGAATCCAGGTCTGTGTCTACCTAGCCTGATAAGTGACCTCCTAGTAGGTCCTGTTGCCACAGATGCCATACAACTACAACCTGCCCGCCCCCAGCAATTGAGGAGTCAGGCAAGCCTACTCCAAGTAGATGAAATAGCCCCTCTTTAGTTACTCTCCCTCCTAGATTTTAAGAAGACACATGATCCCATATTTCAGGTCAGTCTCCTTCATGGAGCCACATTCCAAGGTTTGATATCCATAAAAAACTGCTAAGCTTGTGTATGTGTGTCCCACCCCCCTGCCTCCCAGCTTGCTGCATGCTGTAGAGATTGTGAGACGACTGGTTTTCCTTGTCCATTGTGCTTTGGCAAACGTCCGACCCACCTTTTTCCAGCCGGCTGCAGACTTCCATCACCAGTTCCAGCCTGGGATCTGCTGACGAGAACTCTATGGCTCAAGCGGACGACAGCCTGAAAAATCTCCACTTGGAGCTGACGGAGACCTGCCTCGACATGATGGCTCGATACGTCTTCTCAAACTTCACAGCTGTGCCCAAAAGGTTGCAGTTCTTACTCAAAGCCCGAGTCCCCAGCCCTCTTTCAGGGATGGCTATTGTTGGTTTTATATGCCAACTGCTTTGGCTCCTTACTTGCTTCTCAGTGATCCAGAATAGAATCTCAAAATGTGATACGCCCTTTCCTTATCGTGAAATATTATGCCCCTTATAATGAAGTATGAACTGGATCTTCGTCACCTCTCTGCATCCTGGTGCTGCTTTGGACTATTTCCCAGTAGGCCCCAGCCAGTGTGGTCTGTGGCCAGGAATGATGGGATTTGTAGTCCATCAAGAGGGCACCAAGTTGGCTAGCCCTGGCTTAGATGGCCTTAAAAGGACTGGATGTGGGAACCAGTGAATTTGTCTTATTTGCCATGATAGCTATGTGGAGTCCCCATGATCAGAAGGAATGTCTCTCCGGTGGTGGGGAATGTCCTCTTTTGTGGGCAGAGAATGCTTTCACCTGATGGACCTTTGGCCGGATTCATCAAGGCGGTTCTTCAGTTCCTTCATTTCAGCCTTCCTCGACCTGGTGCCTGTCATATGTTTTGTTGGACTACAGCTCCCAGGCGCCCCAGCCAGCACCGCCATGTGATGCTGGAGCTGATGGGAGCATGGCTATATTGGCTGGGGATGATGGGAGTTGTAGCAGCTGCTTTAATTCATTGCCCATGTCTTCCTGATGCTTCCAGGTCTCCGGTGGGAGAGTTTCTCCTCGCTGGAGGGAGGACCAAGACGTGGCTGGTGGGCAACAAGCTGGTGACAATTACAACAAGCGTTGGGACAGGAACCAGGTCTCTCCTGGGCCTTGACTTGTCAGAGACACAGAACAGCACAGAGGCAAGGTAAGCCCCAATGCACCTCTCACCCCATTTTAAAAATAATAATAATAAAGCAAAGGAGACGGGAAATGACACTGGGCACTCTTAAAATTACAGGGGTTGAGGGTAGGGAAGAAGGGGCAAATAACTACGTTGTTGTTCAGTCGTGGCCAACTCTTCGTGACCCCATGGACCGGAGCACGCCAGGCACCTCTATCCTCCACTGCCTCCCGCAGTTTGGCCAAACTCATGCCAGTCGCTTCAAGAACACTGTCCAACCATCTCATCCTCTGCCGTCCCCTTCTCCTTGTGCCCTCCATCTTTCCCAACATCAGGGTCTTTTCCAGGGAGTCTTCTCTTCTCATGAGGTGGCCAAAATACTGGAGCCTCAACTTCAGGATCTGCCTTCCTTTGCCTGACAAAGACAACAGGCATATAAAAAATAACTATAGTGGGGTGCTTTCACCGAGTTTTTAATTTTGACTAGCGGTGGGTGTGGAAATGGGAGGAAAGGGCCCCTTTGCACAAAGATCCTGGTCTCGAAATCTGTCTGGGGCTGGGAGGCCACTTGCTCACCCTTCTCCGCCTTCTGCCACAAGAGGATTCCCCCTTATGCTGCTTTACACAGGAGAAGAAGCTGCCTTTTACTGAGTCAGACCACTGGTCCATCTAGCTCAGTACTGTATACGCTGATTGGCAGGGGCTCTCCAGGGTTTCAGGCAGGAGGCATTCTCAGACCTACCTGGAGATACAGGGGCTGGAGCTTGGGACCTTCTGTATGGAAGGCAGGTGCTCATCCCTTTCTGCTGTGGGCCCTTCCCCATCTACCTCAGTTGATAGCAGCGCTGGAGGGTCTTGGCCTTTCCCAGTCTCTTGGTCCCCTTAATTGGAGATGGTGGTATGCCTGCTGGGCCTTCTGCATGCAGAGCAGGTGTTCTGCCAGTGAACTATGGCCCCTCCCCACAAGATCTACCAGCGGAGACAAATTATTTCCTTTGCGGACTGATGACGTTCCTGCTTTGGATTCCTAGCTCAGACCACACCTTGCAAGTGAGGCAGACCAAAGAAGCTCCAGCCAAGCTTGAGTCCCAGGCTGGCCCACAAGTGGTTCGAACCCGCAACCGTGTTAGGTCGATGTCTGGTAAGGAACCTCCCTTGATTTCTCTATATGGAAGATTTAGGTGCTTAGAGCCATAAGGCTTGCTTATATTGTTTGTTCAGGATCAGGCCTAGCTACTGCAGAGTAGTTACTCCTGAGACAAACGGGGTTTGAGAACGCCAGAGGAGCAGCCTGCTGGATCAGGTCCAAAGGGGCCCATCTATCCCAGCATCCTGTTCTCACAGTGGCCGGCCAGATGCCCCAATGGGAAGCCACCAAGCAACAGATACACTCTCCCCACTTGTGATTCCCAGAGGGATAATGCGCCAGTATTCCAGTGGAAATAAATTGATGGTGCTCTGAAGGATATGCATATGCCTCCAATTCACACACTGTATGCCAGGGCAGTGTGCAGCAATATAGAAGAAGGTGCCATGGAATATTGACCTGCTGATCCCTGGTAAATGCATCCATAGCCTTCAGTTGATTATCCAGCGCTTGCAGGCTGGAGCTGGTAGGAGTTGCCTTCTAAAATGGTGGTTGGAGTTGTCTTCTAAAATGGTGCTGACTGGGGGAGGGGCTGATGGGAGTCGTAGTCCCAAACATCTGAAGGGCACCCGGTTAGCAAAGCTTGGCTTATTGTGACTGTTCAGCCTAGCAGTTCTCTCTCCTAGAATAACTGGAGTTCTGTCCTAATAAGCAACTTCTTAGTCCTACCTACTTGTTTCCAGTTTCTGGGGTTTCTCTGTGAATTCCTCTTCTCCTTGTTTGCTGGACAGTGGCCCAGGCTTGGCCTCATTACTCGGGGGCTAATGAACCAGGGGCTTGATGTCATTCTCTTGTGCTTGAATCCTGCTTGCAGGTTTCCCACAGGAATCTGGTTGGCCACTGTGAGAGCACGATCCTGGATCATGGGTGTTACTCAGCCGGCTCTTCTTAGGTTCTCAGTGCTTAGTCAATAGAAACTGGTTTGGAGAGGTGCATCTTAGTTTAGCCTCTACCCAGCAGGAGATGGATTCTGACCTCAGTGGAGCCCACCACAATCTCCATACAGCTCCTGTTGAAGAAGTGTTAAGGAGAATTCACAGGTGTGCGGAAGATTTGCCCCGCCCAATAAAAGACATCACCTGAACTACTTTAGGGTCTGTCTCTGCCTTCTGATCCACACTGGTAATTGCTTGCCCTGATAATAATAGCTTAGGATATGAGAGAATCCCCCAGGCAGAGGATCTTTGCACTGCTAGATCAATACTTCAGTCCTAGAGTGGGATTAACAATCACTGGAAGCCCCAGGGGGGATGGGCACTCTTGTGTTCATATCTCCCTTGCAGGCTTTTGTTTGGACACTGTGAGTACAGGAGGCTGGACTAGATGGGCCACTGGCCTCATCCAGCAGGCGCTTCTTATATTCCTAAGCACACACAGTTCAACTCCGTTTATTCTCCATAGCTGCCTATGTTTTTTGTATCGTCTTTGAACCAATATGCAGCCCCTCTGCAAAATCCTCCTAACCTCTCTGCTTCCTCCGAATGCCCTTTTGCCATCCAGGTGGCCACGCCTTGCGGGTTGGGGTGTTAGACACCTCCACCTCCCATTTCCCAGCCACCCCGATGCCCCAAGGATTTCAGAGCTCTCCTGCTCCTACTGCTGCTCGAGCGGAAAAGGCTGTTCCTGGGCCTCTACAGAAGGAAAAGGCCAACTTGGCTGCGTACGTCCCCCTGCTAACACAAGGCTGGGCGGAGATACTGGTGCGGAGACCAACAGGTAGGCCAGGTGAAATATATGCCTTTACAAATATGTAAAATGGCATGTGTTGGTGCACACGTTTCCATGTTGCTGAGTGTAAAGGGCTTAATCAGTGCCTTATCCTAGAATCATAGGAATGATGTAACACTGTGCATTATAATAGGAGTCGTTCAGGAATGTGTCCTAGTTGCAGCCCTTTGTTTATGTTGTGACATGGACAAGCAATGATGTTCCATCAGCCTGGTGAGAAGTGTTTTGCTATAATGCTAAAAAGCAATTATCACTTGGAGAGAGCACTTCTTACCATGCCTTATGGCTCTGGTGTAGGGGACCTCCAGCATTCCGTCAAAAGTTACCAGGTATTCCCCAACGAGAAGATCAGTTACGGTGCACAAAGCCCTGTGAAAACCAACTTGCCCATTGCTATCTGTTTCCCCCCTGCTCTGTATGTAGCTGCAGGGAAGTGTGGCACGAGGGGCTGGAGTTCAGTGGTAGAGTACATGCTAGGCATGCAAAAGGCTCTAGGTTTCACCCCCTGCATTCCCTGATCAGGAGCAAGTGACAGAAAAGCCACAGCGCAGGGCAGGAGGGACCTGCAGGCTGACCTGGCAAAAGGCAGCTTCTTGTGTTCTTATGTGATTCTTTTAGGGTTGTGCATGGCACCCCCAATCCAGTCTGGAACTCTGGATCAGCCCTGATCTGACTCTGGACAGTCTAGGACCAACCTGGACCAGGGGCCTGAATTGATTTAGTTTGGGGGATGTCATCCCTAGCATTTAATTAAGGTTTTAAACATGGTGTTGGGAAGGGAACGTGTTGATCAGTGGAAAGGTCAATCCTGCTGGAATCACCAGCACCTTTCCTGCAGGCTGGGTGAAGCAGATCCTGCAGATGCTGCCTGCCTCCCCTCACCCCCAGGCGATCCAGAGCTCTTTTGGCCTCATTAGGCCAAAGCCTGGGTCAGCCCAGTTTGGGTCCGGGCATTGTTTGAATCTGGTGCACAGCCGCAGTGTCTTCTAGACAGAGCTCTCCATTCACCTAGGATGTTTGTGCTGGATGTTTGTGATGTGCACAACCTGGAATGAGACCCCTAAACCCATGCAGGACATTTACAAAAAAAGGGAAACAAGACTGGGAGCCGCCGGGAGAAAGTCATTAACTGGGATTTTATTTTATTTTTAATGGGGAAGATTCCCCCCTCTCCAGGCAAAGCTGTGCAAAGGATGGCTTCTCAGTGGCATGTTCTGCTTTGTTCTGCATCTTCACCTTCCCACCACTCCAGGTAACACGAGCTGGCTGATGAGCCTGGAGAACTCCCTGAGCCCGTTTTCCTCGGATATCAACAGCATGCCCCTGCAGGAGCTCTCCAACGCTCTCATGGCGGCCGAGCGCTTCAAGGAGCACCGTGACCCCACCCTGTACAAGTCCCTCTCGGTCCCTTCCTCCACCTTGCCAACGGGGACTGCCAAGCCGTACTTTCTGCAGCGCTCAAACACAGGTGAGGCAGCGCGGTGGCTGGCCCGGGAGAGAGGGTGCGAGGATGAGGCCATAGCCAGCCATTCCCAGCCCAAAGTGCTTCATGGCAGAGCCACTCTGCTTTAGGAGAACGGGAGGCGCAATTCACCTTCCTAAAAGGAAGCCTGAAGCCCAGCCACCGTTACAGCAGGCGATGTGTGGGGCTAGCAGGGGCTGATGGGAAGTGTAGTCCAAAACAGTTGGAGTGCTCCAGGTTCGGGAAAGCTGCCTTAATCAATTAGGGATAATTCCATAGAAGTTAGATCATGCTTCTTGAATAAATTATGCTGCCTTGGACCACTTGAGCCACATTCACACCATTCATGGAAAGCGGTATGGGGTAAGGTAAAGGTAAAGGACCCCCTGGATGGTTAAGTCCAGCCAAAGGCAACAATGGGGTGTGGCACTCATCTCGCTTTCAGGCCGAGGGAGCAGGTGTTTGTCCACAGCTTTCCGAGTCATGGGGCCAGCATGACTAAACCAGTGTTTTTCAACCACTGTTCCGCGGCACACTAGTGTGCCGCGAGATGTTGCCTGGTGTGCCGTGGGAAAAATTGAAAAATTACTTTATATATAGTCAATATAGGCACAGAGTTAATTTTTTTAACATTTTTTAACATTTTCTAATGGTGGTGTGCCTTGTGATTTTTTTCATGAAACAAGTGTGCCTTTGCCCAAAAAAGGTTGAAAAACACTGGACTAAACCACTTCTGGTGCAACGGAACACCATGACGGGATCCAGAGGATTCTTTGAGGGAATGACTTTTTAAAAAGTGGTATTATATTTCTTTTAATGGATGCTGTGAATGTGGTCTTGCTGAAAAAATGCAGGATAGAAACATAAATACTTAGGATTGTATCCAATGTTATCCCTATGTGGAGTAGACCTATTGAAATTCACCAGCATGACTAAAGTAGGGTTACCATTCGTCTGGATTTTCCTGGAACCCCCCCCCCCCCCATAAAAAGCTCAACAACTTTCCCTAAAAATCCTTTTTGTGTCTGGATTTTTACTTCTGGAAATATGGCAACCCTAGACTAAAGATTTGTAAATTTCAGTGGGTCTGTTCTGAATATCAGTTGGATACAACTCTGAATAATCCATCTTAATTACGTGCATATAATTCAGTCATAGAAAGAAGCACACTGCCCAATTCACTAAACAGCAGAACCTGTGCTTCTGCTGAGGCAGCCTTAGCCAAAGAGTGTTTTGAACAATGCATGTTTCACTCATGAGTCTAGGTCTCCTTCCAGAAGTTGTCAGGGCAGACTGGGTGGAGGACTTCTCTGTTAAAGCTCCCTTGCTCTGAAACAATGGTCTGCAGCAAGAAGGGGGGATGGAGAATTCCCTTGCTGCTCAGGTCTGTGTTTATTTCAAACACCAATGTTCTGTGCCAGAGTAGCTCAGATTCTGTAACCTGGCTAAATTATGCAAATTAGTATGCATGGTTTCTTTTTTTTCTTTTTGCATAATTTTTTTCTGTGATCTTTTTGTGTGTGTAATTTTGTTTCTGCTCATCATGGGGAGAAAGGCACAGATCTGTGCAAGAGCCCTGATAAAACTGGGAATGTTTCCTGCAGTTGCTCTGACTTCAGGCATTGCCCCCACAAGCACATATTACACAACCACAGGGACTAGAATCTTGTTTCTTTTTTATTTGTTTATCCTGCAGGCAGCTGCATATCCTGCATCTTTTCCATTCTCCTTTGGAATTGCAGCATTGCACACAGCTCTGCTGCAGCCCTGCCCACACGAACAGTGTCCCACCTACTCACTTTCCAGCCCCACCCCCTCTGTTTCTACCCACTCACTTTCCAGCTAATCTGAATAGCCCCGATGACAGTAAATGAGGCTGCTGTTGGGTTTGTTTCTGTTTTTAGATGAAAATACAGTTAACGCCCAGATTCTAAATATTGTGCACTGTACCACACACTACTGGCCAACCTGGAAGGCATCAGGTTGGGGAAAACTGCTCTCCCAAATTTTACACCTGTGCAGGACGGATCTCAAGAACAGAGAACATGCATGCCTCCTGGCATTTAAACCCTTCCAGCATAGTGGGTTATATGCAGTGTTAATCCTACTCAGAGCAGATGCATTGAAATCAAAGGCCATGACTCCTGTTTGTAAATTCATTTCAGGGGGTCTACTCTGAGTAGGGCTTAGTTGGAGACAACTCTAAATTCAGGTAAATTTATTATTTCAGTCACAGACCAGTTTAAATTCAGGTGTAATCAACAGCATCTAAAGTGCGGTGTAAAAAAGAAAGAAAGTAGTAGTGTTCAGATGCCCATTTGCCAGGAAATTTTAAGTTGCAAGAACCTGGGAGCTGTGAGCTTTTCTTTTTCCTGGTGTTTTAAGGCTGAACCGCTGCAGTGATGGAAGTGCTGGTGGTCCCCCTTTGGGTTGTGTTTTAGTTTAGGGACAGGGAGGGTTTGGGGGATAAGTGACTAATCTCCTACCTCCTTTTCCTGACTTCCTGAACCATACCTACTTGGATAAGCCGCCTCTTCTTAACCATTCCATTGTCCAGTATTCAGTGTGGGTTATCTGGATGTTTCTCCCTCCCTTCTCTCATTGACTGATTTACAAAGCCCAGAACAACTTAGTTTCAGGATCCCTTCCAATCGGAACCATTTGGATCCCTTCCAATCGGGATTCAGGCCTCACCATGGGACTGAAACCGCCTTGGTCGCGCTGGTCGATGATCTCCGGCGGGCTAGGGACAAAGGTGAGAGCTGTTTCCTAGTTCTGCTGGATCTCTCAGCGGCCTTTGACACCATCGACCATAACATCCTTCTAGACCGGCTAGAGGGGTTGGGAGCTGGAGGCACTGTTATACAGTGGTTCCGCTCCTTCCTCCTGGGCCGTGTTCAGAAAGTGGTGGTGGGGGATGAGTGTTCAGACCCCTGGGCTCTCACTTGTGGGGTGCCTCAGGGTTCTGTCCTCTCCCCCATGCTTTTTAATATCTATATGAAGCCGCTGGGAGAGATCATCAGGGGGTTTGGGCTGGGTGTTCATCAGTATGCGGATGATACCCAGCTCTACCTCTCTTTCAAATCAGAACCAGTGAAGGCCGTGAAGGTCCTGTGTGAGTGCCTGGAGGCGGTTGGAGGATGGATGGCGGCTAACAGATTGAGGTTGAATCCTGACAAGACAGAAGTACTGTTCTTGGGGGACAGGAGGAGGGCAGGTGTGGAGGATTCCCTGGTCCTGAATGGGGTAACTGTGCCCCTGAAGGACCAGGTGCGCAGCCTGGGAGTCATTTTGGACTCACAGCTGTCCATGGAAGCGCAGGTTAATTCTGTATCCAGGGCAGCTGTCTACCAGCTCCACCTGGTACGCAGGCTGAGACCCTACCTGCCCGCGGACTGTCTCACCAAAGTGGTGCATGCTCTGGTTATCTCCCGCTTGGACTACTGCAATGCGCTCTATGTGGGGCTGCCTTTGAAGGTGACCCGGAAACTGCAATTAATCCAAAATGCGGCAGCTAGACTGGTGACTGGGAGTGGCCGCCGAGACCACATAACACTGGTCCTGAGAGATCTGCATTGGCTCCCAGTACGTTTCCGAGCACAATTCAAAGTGTTGGTGCTGACCTTTAAAGCCCTAAACGGCCTCGGTCCTGTATACCTGAAGGAGCGTCTCCACCCCCATCATTCAGCCCGGACACTGAGATCCAGCGCCGAGGGCCTTCTGTCTGTTCCCTCACTGCGAGAAGCAAAACTACAGGGAACCAGGCAGAGGGCCTTCTCGGTAGTGGCGCCCGCCCTGTGGAACGCCCTCCCATCACAGGTCAGGGAAATAAACAACTACCTGACATTCAGAAAAAACCTGAAGGCAGCCCTTTTTAGGGAAGTTTTTAATGTTTGATATTGTTGTATTTGGTTTCTGTTGGAAGCCGCCCAGAGTGGCTGGGGAAATCCAGCCAGATGGGCGGGGTACAAATAATAAATATTATTATTATTATTATTATTCAGGGTGCCTCGGGGACCTCCTGATCCCTTCCACCCCAGCTCAATCACTGAGATCATTGCAGGAGCATCACTGGCCATTTCCCAAGTTGGTGAAGCTCCTTTGACAAGGAACTGAACCTTTTGTGCCATTGACCCAGTATTGTGTCTGTGGAGACTGTTCCAGCTTTTAAACACCTCTGAAAACTTTCCCATTCTGCCAGGCCTTATTTGGGCAGTTTAGAATACATCTTTTCACAATAGTTAACTGATTTCTTATTTTAACACACACACACACACACACACACACACACACACACGGTTTTATGTACGGTACATTTGCTGTACATTGCTCTGGTTTTTGTTTTATGAATTAGCGGTATATAAATATTTGTATGAATTAAAATAGTAACGCAGGGCAAAGTCCACTGTGAAGTTCTCTGCAAGCCCTTTTGAAGTTCTTGCCCTTTTCGTTGAGAATTGCGAAGGAGGACCATCTGCTGCATTGCACTATGTTGGATGACTCCATCCTCGTTTGGGGGAGGGGGAGGAGGAGGAAGAAGCTCCTCTGTAACACAGCCTTTGGCAACGTGGTGCCCACCAGATGTTTGGGACTATAACTCCCATCATTCCCAGCCACCATGGCTGATGAGTATTCTGGTCTAAAATGGCCGGGTAATAAATTAAAATTATCACCATCATCCCAAGCTATGTTGCAGGGTGTGATGGGTTTTGGAGTCCTCAGCCCCCGAAGGCTCAGCCTTGGCTACACCTCTTCTAAGTGCTCTCACACTTCCCTACCCTGTTATTTTCTCCCATGTATTTTGTTGAAGCTGACTCTCTTTCCGATTATGTGTTAAAACTCAGTGCTTTAATTTTATTTATTTTCTCCTTAGAGTCTCTTCCTCTCTCTCTCTCTCCTTCCTTTTTGATGTCATTCCCCCCCTTGGTTTTCCCTTCACAGTGGCCTCTTTCTCTTCCATGTACCTGACCAGTTCTCAAGAAAAGTTGCACAGGAGCATTTCCTGGGCAGGTATACTTGCATATCTTTAAAGGAGGTTTTTTTTAAATAAAATAATAATAATAAAAAAAAGAAAAGCAAGAAAGAAGAGGGAGGGAGGGGGAGCAAGTATTGACATAAAAAGAAACAAGCACTGTGATTCATAGAGGCTGCCTTTCCTCGTGCTACCATCTACTCCTTCCATGTTTTATGTCTGTCCCTGATCTCATTGCACTCCAGGGATGGAAATTCCAATGGGCATAAACAAGTCCAAGCCAGACATGGCCTCGGTTGGTCCATGAAAGCTCCATAATGCCTTGGTTTTGGGGTGGGTGGGGAAGCTCTTTATAGGGAGGCCACCAAACGGTAGGGCAGGGCTGCCCAGTGTGGTTGCCTACCAAATTGTGTTGGACTTCCAACTCCTACCAGCCCCAGCCAACGTCACCAACAGCTGGGGATTGTTATACCTTTATCCTGGCCTTTGGCACCTGAGATGTTTTGTTTTCGGGGCCCATCCTATTCCTGTGGTTGTGATATGTTTTAACTATTTCATATTTCAAATTGTTGTGACCCATGCTGGGACCTGCTGGTGAAGGGCAGGAATATTATTATTATTATTATTATTATTATTATTATTATTATTATTATTATTTGCATTCTCACATCTGGAGTGGACTACATTGGCTATCTCTGCTATAGAACACAGAAAGAAGGAAAGTTGCAATTCGGGTGCGGCTTAGAAACAGGAAAAACTGAAATTGCCAATGTTTCTCCACCCCTGCCTTTTGTTCAGTTTTGAGTCTTTCACTTCCACCTCCTAACTCTTTTGTTTGTTGACCCTGCAACCCAGCCACAAATAATAAGTCTCTAGCAATCAAAATTCTATCTGAATTAAGGCAAGGAGGTTAAGAAATATTTCAGGGGGTCTGTCTTTCTGTTGCCCACTCACACGAAGGCTGCAGTCAAGACTTTGGCCTTTGCCAATCTTATGCTCCTCAGATGTTTTGGGATTATTAACGCCTACCAGCCCTAGCCAGGATAGCCAAGCTCGCTGGGGCTGATGGGAGCTGTAGCCTGAAGCAGCAGCAGCAACAACAGTTACATTTATATATTATCTTTATCTTCCAAGGATCTCAAAGTGGTGTACATGGTTCTCCTCCACCCCATTTCATCCTCACAACGACCCTGTGAGGTACGTTAGGCTAAGAGATTATGACTGGCCCAAGGTCACTCAGGGAGCTTCATGGCTGGGTAGGGATTCAAGCCTTGATCTCTCCAGTCAAAGTCTCAACATTCTAACCAGTGCACCCACACATCTGGAGGGCACCAGGTTAGCAAAAGCTGCAGTCTAGAGGTCCTTTTGGTTCTACAGTGAACAGAAGCATAAGCACAAAGCGGATCAATGCTGTTTTTGTGCAATGTACAGAACATTATCCAACCCTCGCTTTAAAAAAAAAATCAAGTAAAATTCTGATGTGGCATTGCTGCAGGTCCCCGTTGATTGCTGTGTTGGTGAGATGCTGTTAAAATGTCCTCAGGATCAGGCAGGAGCCTCTCACTTTGAATGAATCTCTCTTTGAACAAATCTTAAAAACCTTGGTTAAAAAACGGCAGCCATTTCACTCTGAAGCATTAGAGGAAACTGGGCAGGGGTCTTCTGGCTTGGACAGTTTAGCAGATCAGCACGTTTGTTTGGGGTGTGTGTGTGTGTGTGTGTTTTGTGTGTGTTTACAGCTAACTCTTGAATTTCTGCTTTGAAATAACTTTTTTTTTTTATCTTGCAAGCTGCAATCAATATCCCCCCAAGCTGCTGCAGTGGTGGTCTTGTCTTTCCTTGCTGGTTTTGTTAATTTCCTTTGTGTGCCAAAAACTATATATTTGTTAAGTTTGTTTTTTTGGGTTTGTGTGTGTGTGTGGGGGGGAAACAATCTCTGCATGTGTAATTGGCCTCTATTTATTTCTTGTCAGAATCTGCCGTGGTTCTGGAAGAAGGAAGCCCACCGGAGATGGATTTAAAAGAGGCAGAGTCTCGCCTGGAATCTCAAGAGATTGAAGACTTTGAAGCTGTGTGTCCGGAGCAAGGCCTAAGCGAGGAGAAGGTGGTCAAAGGCCCCGGGATGTATAGTCGGGTCAGTAAGCTCCCTTGCCTGATCTTGAGTCAAACCTGTCAGGGAGAACTTTTCATTGGGTGGAATGTCCCAGGGAGAACGTGACGTTTTTGCATAATAGGACATTCTTGAACTTTCTTCAGATAAATATGCCTTTTGTGAGTGAGTGTGCACACATGCATGGGGTGTAGGTTTAGCTGTTATTGTCAAAGACGAGTGTAGTTTCATTGAATCGTAGAGTTGGAAGGGATCCCGGTGGTCATCTAGTCCAACCCGCAACAATGCAAAAACCTTTTTGCCTAATGCTGTTCTTGAACTGAGGACCCTCAGCTTAAGAGTTTCAGATTCATATGCAACATTCTTGACCCGACAGGGCAGCCTTTGCCAACAAGGTCGCTTCCAAGTGGTGTTCATTTCCTTGTTTATTGGACCAAATTCACAGAAAAATCTCTATGCGGTTTACATAAAAGAATACACACACACACACACGCAATTGACAGAACTTTAAAACACATGTAAATGGCTTAGACTGATGGGCTGTAGCCCAAAGCATGAAGAGGCTTTGGCTGAGGCTGCAGTCAAGCTTTCAGGGAAATTTTGATGCTTCTCTTTGGGGTTGTATCCATTGTTGTGCAAGTGGAATTCTGTTTGCACAGCAGGACTTGCTCTTCTCCTCTCTCCCACCCACCCCCCAAACGCTCCAGAGGGAAAGTCTTTTGCATAGGAAGCTGTCTTACACAGAGTAAGACCATTGGTTCATCTAGCTTGGTATTGTCTACACTGACTAGCAGCAGCTCTTCAAGGTTTCAGACTAGGTTCTTTCGCAGCCCTCCCTGGAGATGCCACTGGCAGTTGAACCTGGGACCTTCTGCAGGCAAAGCAGATGCTCTGCCTCTGAGCCCACAGCCCTTCCGTGAGCAGAACAGCATGTTGGATGCAATCCTATGATTAGAGCAGGTATGGGGAACCTTGGGCCCTTTTGACGTTGCTGAACTCCAACTCCCATCAGCCAGTGTCTAAGGAAGATGGGAGTTGTAATTCAGCAATACCTGGAGGGCCCAAGGTACTGCTGTATTAGAGCTTGGCAGCTGGTGGCCTCCTGGACACACTATCCAGTTGCCAAACCTCCCCCTGTCTTCCTTTTTTTTTACTCGGCTGCTTGGGAAATGGAAACAGGGTTGAGGGTGGCCATCCCTTCTCCTCTACCAAGTGTGCATTCTTCTCCACATACTGCCATACAATCATAGAGTTGTAGAGTTGGAGGGTACCCTGGGGGTCATCTAGTCCAACCCCATGACATGCAGGAATCTCAGTTGAAGCATCCATGGCAGATGACCATCCAACCTCTGCTTGAAAACCTCCAAGGAAGGAGAGTGCACAACCTCCCAAGGGAGACCATTCCACTGTCCAACAGCTCTTACTGTCAGAAAGCGCTTCCTGATGTTTAGTTGGAATCTCCTTTCTTGTAACTTGAATCCCGCAGAAAAGGTCTAGCTTCCCAGTCCCTGCTTGGCCAGATGGGTTGCTGTCAAGGGTCATCTTCTCTAAAGTTACCTTTCAATGACCTACTCCCTTCTCCCCTTGCTCTGCCCCCTGGCTTTGTAGTCCTCATCAACATCCAGTCAAGAAGAGAAAGTTCTGAAACCAGATGATTTGGCCCCCATGGGCATCCCCATCGAAAGAGCCCGGAACTTGGAAGACAGCCGCGAGTTTGAGGCACTCTCTTTCCAGCCTTCCCAGCCCCTCAGCAAGTCCAGCTCGTCTCCGGAGCTTCAGACCCTCCAGGAAGTCCTCAAGGATGCCGGCAGCGAAGAGCCGCCTGGGAAGCTGAGCAGTGACGGGAAGTCCAAGTCTCAGTCGGGACACTTGGAAGGGGAGGCAGCCGGGAGCTGGCTGGGCAGAGGGGAAGATGACCGCCCCCCTGGGGCGCCCAAGGTGGGCTGCAGTGCCCCTCTCTCTTCTCCGCGCTCCCCAACGGGCCACCGCCCCCGAGGGTACACGATCTCTGATTCAGCACCCTCGAGGAGGGGCAAGAGGATTGAGAGGGACCCCTTCAAGGGCCGCGCAGCAGCTTCCAATGCGGAGAAAGTGCCAGGAATCAACCCAAGGTGAGTGAATTGTACATGTGAAGAGGCTGCATCAGACAAGGGAATACTCTTTCATTTTTCTTCCTGACCAGGGCTCGGTGACACATCATAGACAGATTCGGTGTCCAGATCAGTGGGTCTCAAACGTTTTTGGGCCCTCACCTCCTTGGTCCCATAAACAAAGCCCCAGTGCCCCCTACCCTGAGGGGTGTAGCGGGTTGGGGGGCTGAGGGGGCCATGGCCCCAGGCACGTTTTTCTAAGGGGTTGTGACCAGGCACTCCCACGACAGGCTCCCTCATCGGAGCCTGGCTCCAGTGCACGAGGGAGCTGCAGAGACAGACACCAACACCACCAGCCACAACTCCATTCCCGGGTCAAACCTGACCCGGGTACAGAGAGAGGAGAGTGACTGCCAGGTATTAAGCAACATGAATGGCCCTGCTTCTTAGTGTCCTGGGAGCATTTAGCTGGCTAGTGCTTGAAGCAGAAGGCTGGCCTTTTCACTTGATCCCACCACTTCATGTCTGAATTTGTCCAGTTGCTTTTGGCGGGGCTCACGTGTACGCTTGGCTATTGCTGTTTGTAGCAGTGGAGAGTTCTACATGCTTAGATTGAGCTGAAACCTTGAGAGATAATGGAATTAAATCTATTTTAATGTTTTCTCCTTAGCTTTGTGTTCCTGCAGTTGTATCACTCTCCTTTCTTTGGTGATGAATCCAACAAGCCCCTCCTGTTGCCAAACGAGGTAGGTTTGAGCACGTCATTTTAAATATTATAAATAGTAGGGGCTGCTGCCCATGCTTACTCTGTTTGCCAACCCCACGTACCCTCTAACCACTTTGCTAACCCCCCTTCCAATACCCGGCCAGCCCCCCCTCCCTTTTCATAAAAGGTGCCAAGGTGGCTTTGACCATGCTTGCCGTTCTAAAGCTTTCCTCATTTATATTTTGATTCTTAGACGTTTGAGAGATCAGTTCAGCTGCTGGATCAGATCCCCCCCTACGATACCCACAAGATTGCAGTACTATATGTTGGGGAAGGGCAGGTAAGGGCCGTGTGCATCAGCTAGATTTTTTTTTGGCAGAAGGCACTCAGGGATAAGCTGTTCCCTTCAAGAAACTGTTCCCTTCTCCTGCCTGCAAAGTTTGGGGTACCCTGGGGTGCAAAAGGGCCTCCTCGGTGGCAGCCTCCTCATCTCTGTAATTGCCTCCCCTCTAAGGTGCACCAGGCACTGAGATTGTTAGGAGGTGAAGACACACCACTTTGCCCAAATCTTTGGGAGGGAGGTGAGCATTATTATAAGCCCCTTGGTTTGAAATGTTGCTCTTGCTCACTTCATTAAATTATTTGACGTTGGTTATTTTAATCATTCTTATGCATATGTGATTTTTGGTTTTATTGTATTCTGCTTTAATCATGTTAGTATCTTTTGCCCCGAGACTATTTGCTGAAAGATGGATTAAAAATACTGTAAATATGTCTTCCAAAAGTCAGATAGTTGTTTATTTCCTTGACATCTGACAGGAGGGCATTCCACAGGGCGGGCGCCACTACCAGGAAGGCCCTCTGCCTGGTTCCCTGTAACTTCACTTCTCGCAGTGAGAGAACCGCCAGAACCACATGATAAAATGGCCTTGCAGAGGATCCATTTTGTGGAGGGACAAAAGAAGCTTTTCTGACATGGAGTCAGACCCTTGGTCTGCCTAGCTGCCAATACGGACTCTACAGGGCTTCAGGCCGGGGTCTTTCCCAGCCCTACCTAGAGTTGCCACCGGGGGATTCAACCTGGGCCAGCCTTCTGCATGCAAAGCAGATGCTCTACCCCTGAGCTACGGCCCTTCCACATCCTAAAAAGGCCCCAGGTTTTTCTCTAGGTAAAATAATATGGAAGCCTCAAGCCTGTTGTCCACACAGCTGTTCTCGTGGTTTTGTCTCCGCCCCAGAGCAATAACGAGCTTGCCATCCTTTCCAATGAGCACGGCTCCTACAGGTACACAGAGTTCCTGACCGGCTTGGGAACGCTCATTGAGCTGAAAGACTGCCAGCCAGACAAGATTTACCTTGGTGGCTTGGATGTGTGTGGGGAGGACGGGCAGTTTACCTACTGCTGGCACGATGACATCATGCAAGGTAGGCCTGAATGAGGGAGTGTCTGTGTGTTGAGGCTGGGCAGCCTTTGTGCCCTTATTCTTTCAGGGATAGCGCTTCCCACTTTGTGGAGGGCTCTCTCAGAATTGGCCCAATGCAATTTGAAACCTAGTTTGTGCAGTGTGTAAGTTGAATGCCTCCCATGTGAAGAATAGCAGGCCTGAGGGTGCCTTTAAGGGCAATAGAGAGGGCAGTTGATGGGTTTGCCCCAGGGAGCAACCCCCCCCCAAGTCTCCTGTGTAACCCACATTGAGGCTTTTTTTTTTTTTTTTTACTTTCAGCATTGCTGCTCATACACTAAACGGACCTTCAACTGGGTGTTTTGGGATTCCAGCTCCCATCAGTCCCATCAGGACAGCTGTGCTCCCTTCTGCCCTGGCTGGGGCTGGTGGGAGTTCTAGTCCAAAACATCTGAAGGTCACCGGGTCGGGGAAGGCTGGTCTAGCATATGAAACGTTTCCTCCTCCTGGGGCTGAGACTCCAAACTGCATGTAGCCTTTCTCCCTTCCTTAGCCATTTTCCACATTGCAACTTTGATGCCCACCAAAGACCTGGACAAGTACCGCTGCGACAAGAAACGTCATCTGGGGAACGACTTTGTGTCCATCATTTACAACAATTCAGGGGAAGACTTCAAGCTGGGGACCATCAAGGTAAGGAAATGTGCCTCTGCTGAGCAGCTTGGGCCTGACAGATGGCCACAGTTTGGTTCTGGGATGGATTTTTCTTCCTGGAGATCATGTGGGGATAGGAGCAAGGTTTTGCTGCAAGAATCACAGCTCTGTGGTGTATGTCATGCCTCCTGTTCCCAAACTCAGAGGATCCGGGGGTGCCCCAAACATTTCCCTTTGCCCTCACAGCCACGAGCCTCGAGCTTGGCTTGTGTCTGAGAAAACTGCTCCATTGTTTGGCACAGAACAAGCCTGCCAGACTCTTCCTACTTTGTAAACTCCTTCCTTTCCATTCCCAACTGCCAGTCGCTACACATCTCAGTCTTAACTGGGAACAGTTACAGGTGGGTAGCCGTGTTGGTCTGCCATAGTCGAAACAAAATAGGAAATTCTTTCCAGTAGCACCTTAGAGACCAACTGAGTTTGTTCTTGGTATGAGCTTTTGTGTGCATGCACACTTCTTCAGATCTGAAGAAGTGTGCATGCACACGAAAGCTCATACCAAGAACAAACTCAGTTGGTCTCTAAGGTGCTACTGGAAAGAATTTCCTATTTTGTTTCCTATTTTGTTTTAACTGGGAACATCTGAGAACCTCAGTATCCCTCGACCTGGAAACTAAACCCTGCCTGCAGGCTATAGGGCTTTCCTCTAGACTTGCTTTGTCCTTCCCTTACTAAGGTGGCTGCAAAGGAAGAGAGAGTTTCTCTGCCTGTAAGATACAACAGAGCACGTCTTAGGCCTAGGCATTGCCCCTGGGCCTCGCTGTCTCTCTCCCCGCCATACACCCTAATGTTCCTCCCCATTCCAGGGCCAATTCAACTTTGTGCACGTCATCATCAAGCCGCTGGATTACAACTGTAACCTGCTCACTCTGCAGTGCAGGAAAGGTAGGCCCAGGCTTCTCTCTCCTTTTCCCCACCAGAATTTGTGAAGGGTGTTACCTCCAGAGATTTCCACTGGCCTGGCTGTCTCAGAGCATTGGGAAGGATTTTAGCTTATGTCTTGGGTGTGCAGGGGAGGAAACAGGATGTACAATTTCAGAAATAAAATTCTTAATGTTAATTTAAATTTTTTTGTTTTACTCCTGGACATCTAAAAGCCACTTTTTCAGAGGCATGGGGAGAAAAAGGTGCAACGGGACAAGTTTGTGGAAATGATGAATTCTTCAGGGACGCAATCTCTTACCTTACAGAATGCCTGGTTTTTTTTTAATTATTTCAACTGTGTGATGTATTTTATTCTGTGTTATGTATTTTGTTTCCTGCAATGGCTTCGGCTACACAAACAAATAATATTCATAAAATTTGTACAGTTATGGACTGAGGATGCTGCAGTCTCCCTCTCTTTCTCTCTCTGGTCTGTAGATATGGAAGGGCTTATTGACACCAGTGTGATGAAGATTGTTTCCGATAAAAACTTGGCTTTTGTCGCCCGCCAGATGGCTCTGCATGCCAACGTGAGTGCTCTTGTGGGAAATGGTAACAGATCATCTTTCATTTGAACTTGGCAACTCAGCCTTTGGCAACCTGTTGCCCTCCAGCTGCTCTGGGCTACAGATCCCCTTGACCAGAGCCAGCACAGTCGCAGGAAGCCGGGGCTGATGAGAGTCCAAAAAGCTTGGAGGGAATCTGGTTGCCAAAGGTCCTGTCTCTCCAGCCTTGCTGGCTGATGGGAGCCATCATCCAAAATGCCTTGGAGGGGGTGCCAAGTTGACAGTTGACTGCTGCACTTGGATGGCGTCTTAAACCAGCTGGCCTGAGTTGACTTTCCTCTTTGCTTCCCACTGTTTCCCTTAGATGGCTTCTCAGGTCCATCACAGCCGCTCCAACCCCACAGACACATACCCGTCTAAGTGGATTGCCCGCCTGCGGCACATCAAGAGGCTCCGGCACAGGGTAACACTGCCTTTTCTCTCTCTTAGTGTATTCCCTTGAGTTTCTTTTTCTTGTGGCATGTGATTTCCCCCCCCCTCTAACTTACACACACACACACACACACACACACACACACACACACACACACACACTATCCCCTACACCAGGGTAATAATCATAGAATTGTAGAGTTGGAAGGGATCCAGGGGTCATCTAGTCCATGTAGGCAAACTAAGGCCCAGGGGCCGGATGCGGCCCAATCGCCGCCTCAATCTGGCCCGCGGATGGTCCGGGAATCAGCATGTTTTTACATGAGTAGAATGTGTCCTTCTATTTAAAAGGCATCTCTGGGTTATTTGTGGGGCATAGGAATTCGTTCATTTCCCCCCCCCCAAATGTAGTCTATCCCCCGACAAGGTCTGAGGGACAGTGGACCGCCCCCCTGCTGAAAAAGGTTGCTGACCCCTGATTTCTAGTCCAATCCCCTGCAATGCAGGAAACTTTTTGCCCAATGTGGGGCTCAAACCCCTGACCCTATGATTAAGACTCTCATGTTCTGTCGACTGAGCTATCCTAGGGGTTGTTTGGAAAATACCAGCCGGTCTCTTTGTAAAGACTTCTGAAAGCCTTGGAAACAAAAGGTTTTTTTTTTTTGAAGGATTTGAAATACGCTCTCTACTTTCCCTTCTTTCAGATCAGAGAAGAGACTCAGTACCAGGCTTCTGGTTTCCCCAGCATGCACCCTCCCACCCCAGCCAAAGCGTCTGCCCACGTTCCTCAGGACCAGGTTCCCACCTATGAAACGGGACAGAGGAAGCGCCTCATCTCCTCGGTGGACGACTTCACGGAGTTTGTGTAGCGTTGGAACGTGTCCTGCGTCAACTTGTCTGGTGGGCAAGGCTTTCTTGTTTCCCCCACCCATCTGGCTGCTGCGGAGAGGAGATTCCATGTTAGCGACACTCGGAGACGGGTCTCCCCGATCCAGGACACGCCACTGCCGCTCTGGTGTCTCATGCTCCCTTTGAAAGCTGCTGGTCCACAGTCCTGTCAGGCTGCCATTCTCCAGAGAGGAAGGTGGAGGTTTCTTGGATTGCCATTGCTGTCGTGCGTTTTTTAAACTAACACTTTGAGGATGCGCTGCTATGAGTGAATGGAGGCAGATCTAAGACACACACGATGCTTGTTGAAGGGATGGAAGAAAAGGTGTCTCAGTAGCCTGACATGAACTCCCCAGCAGCGCCATGAATGTTCCTGGCTGGATGAGTCCCAGGCCCCAGTGTGCATGCGTTTTTGCCTCCAGCTCATGGTGAGGAGGCCTGGGGGTTAGTGACTTCGTTTTTCCCCCCCAGAGGATAATGGCGGTGTGGATTTTGGTGCTGGCGAGTAGTCTTTCCTGAACAGTTGTTCTTTGCAGCAGGTCAAGATGCCAAACACTGAGCTTGTGCAGAAACAATTTGGCTGTGCCCAGAGTCAAGAGACACTTTGGGCTGATTTTGCTCAATCTATTCGCTGCAGAGTTGGGGAGGGAAGAGGAGCATGTTGGCCTTGAAACAGGAGATCCCTGGCTTTCCCTTTTTAAATTGTCCCTTGCTGGAAGAAATTTAACCTCTTCCTTACCTTTGCTGGGACGAGCTTTTATTGCCATTGAGGCCGTGGGCTGTGTCGGCCTTCGCCAACCTGGCGCCCTCCAGTTGTTTTGGATTACAACTCCCTTCAGCCCCCCCAGCCAACATGTGCTGTGAGTTGTAGTCCAAAACATCTCCAAGGCTTTCTGGTCATTGCTTAGAGGAAGACCAGCCTTCCCCATCCTGCTGCCCTCCAGATGTGGCTGGGAGTACAGCTGGCATCGCCACTGTGGTTGGGCTGATGTTATAGTCCAGCAGCACCTGGAGGATGCCAGGTTGAGGAAGTCTGACCTGGGCGCCACTTGATTTGAGGCGGTGCTGCAGTAGAAGAACCATGGGAGTTTGCCCTGTGGGCTGTTCTGCTCACTTTTGCTGCCATCCTTCTGTGGTCACTTCAGGACTGCAGGCTGGCTTTCACAGGACTAAACCCAAGGGCCAGCAACGATGTGAGGGTTTGATTTGTAGCTAGTCTTCCTTGGAAATAGCAAATGGTACAGAAGGTAAGCCTTCCTTTACTGGGATTTTAAAAGGGGGGGTCACCTAAAGATGACTGGATGTCACTTTCCTTTGTATCCATCTTGTTTGGCAAATGTCTTACAACACAGTTAATGAAATAAAGTATTTCTTTGACAACCAGATTTCCAGTTGACATCTTGCACCATTTGTAGCTTTCTCCTTCCAGTGTGATTAAATGTTGGATCACCTTTATCTATAGGCTTCCTGACACTCTCAAATGACTCTTAAGGTGTTAGTGAGACAGGGCTTACCCTTGCAGAAGCCATGCTGGTTCTGCTTCAGCAAGGCTTGTTTTTCTGTATGCTTTGAAATTCTGTCTTTAATAATGCTTTCCACCAGTTTTCCTGTAAGAAATGTTAAGCTATTTTTTTTAATAATTGGTGATACACTGGCCACTTTACGGTCTTTGTATGGAAACTGATCTTGGGGACAAGTTGCATATTTTTGAAGAAGATCAGCAATTTTACATTAGAATTTTCTAAGAACTCTTCAAGGGTTGCTATTCAGACCAGACAAAATCAAAAATTCTTTCCAGTAGCACCTTAGAGACCAACTGAGTTTGTTCTTGGTATGAGCTTTCGTGTGCATGCACACCTCTTCAGACCAGATTTGTCAGTAAGGCCTAGAATTCCGCCTTACTAGTCACCACTATTCATTCCTCATGTGAAACTTTGTTCCAGCGCAGGGAGACTGCTCTACATCTTCCACCATGAAGACAAATGTGAAGAATTTGTTTAGCTTCTCTGCAGCCTCCCTTTCTTCTTTTAGCACACCTTCGACTCCCCTTGTTGTTCAAAATCTACATGACTCTTTTGCTGGTCTGCTAATGTATTTAAATAATTTTTTGTTGGTGGTACTTATGTTTTTAGCAACGTGTTCAATTTCTGTGTTTCTGCATCTCTTATTGTCTGCATTTCTTCTGCTGAAGTTTGCGTTCCTTTTGGTTCTTATTTGGACAAGACTTCCATTTTCTGAAGGAAGCCTTTTCTTACCTCATCTAATATTGACTTTGGTTGTTAATCACGTTGGTGTTCTCTTGGCCTTCATGGTAACTTCCCTGGGCTGTGGTGTGCATTCTAGCCATGTTTCTAATATCTTGGTTTTATAACCCCCCAATATTTTTGGAGAGGCTTAACCCTTTTGACTTTGTCTTGAAAATTCCTTTTTACCAGTCCCCTCATTTTTTGCAAGTTTCCTACTTTGAAGTAAAATGTGACCATGTTGCATTTTCTTGGCCATGGCCTATGTACATATATGCTGAACTGGATAGTGCTGTGCTCACTGTTCCCATTGAGTTCAACAACACTTACATCTTGCACCTGGGCACTACTTAAAAGCAAGTCCAGGGTTGCTGCCTTTCTGGTTCCATGAGCAGATGTTTTGAAAGATTGCCTCCTTCCCTACAGACCTTCAGGTGTTATTAAGATCAGCAGAGGGAGTCCTCTTGGTCGTTCCACTGCCCTCAGAAGCTTGTGCATCATGGCCCAGCTGAAGACATTACCTCTGGCGGCCCTAAGGTTTAGGAATCTCCTCCCTACAAAAGTAAGTGATGCAGCTTTTGATGAAAGCTTTACCCTGGTCTTTGACATCTGAGATGTATATGTTAAGGTCCACCTAATTAATGTGATTCTAGGGTGTTTTAAACTGTTTTTAACATTGTTTTTTAGTTGTTGCAACCCTGGGACCTTAGTGTGAAGGGTGAATATGCTGGTGGTGATTCTAAGGCACACTCATTTAGGGTTTTTAGAAATGTTACCTCTTAGTTGTGACTGGAACACAAATATGGCCACTGTATTTGTGGGTTAATGAAGTCACCCAGGGTTGGTTGCCCATGGAAAGAGTCCTCTCTAATGGATAATTTCCCTCTTCCTTGGAGTGACACCCTCCTTCTCTGTGGTGGTGGTGGAGCTGTTACTCTAAAAGTAGAGTGCTGCTGTTGTGTCCCTGAAGGCCTTGCCTACCACCAACCTTTCCTCTTCTCCGGATCAGCCACCTTGGCCTCAAGGTGTCATGAACTGGTAGGAAACTGGCAAGGGGTGCAGCTGCGACTGGGACCCACTGGGGCAAGCCACGGATGGGAAAGGAGAGGTTGGGGTTGTGGAAAGTACACATGGAGTGACAGATGAATGGGGGTCAGTGTGCAGGGACCGAAGAGCAGGAGCCCGTCTCCCCATTACCAAGGTGGGCTTTGAGGTATATGGAACAGTGGGAGGTGTGCTCAGGGAGGCTGAGGCAGGAAGGACCCACTGCCCGGGTGGGGCTCATTAGCTCGGGAAGGAAGTGTGTGAGTCCTTGACTGGAGCAGGTGAGGCTCACCTGCCTCATCCAGCCCAGATGCTGCAATCCACATGCAAGATATAAAGGGGGAGCAGAGCCGAGCTGCTTTGTCTGCTTAACTGCCTATGTTGATGGACCTCGGCTTGGATGTGCTTTGGGTTTGACTCTGGCCTGTGTTTCCTGATTGCTGGATTTTGGACTTGGCTTACTTAGACTACGATTCCTGACCGTTGGGACTTTCTTTACATGGATTGACCCTCGGACCATGTTTCCTGATGGTTGAATTGTAGACTTGACATACTGTATATGCCAGCGGGACTTGCTGCCAGGGGACACAAGGGGGCAGGCGTGTCCTATGATGGCCAGGCCTCACTGCACCCAGTGCCTACCCATGACTTCTGTCCATAGGGCAGACAGTTGTACAAATAACATTCTGTGGCAGTGTAATCAGCACCCCACCCAGCTTTCTAATTGCATACCTCTTGTCGTTGTTTGAGTTTGCGAACTTGGGAGTGGGTTGCTATTTATTGAGTTTCAATTAAATTCACTTTAGCAAGACACTTCCATTTGCTTCATAAGGCACAGAAATCTTTATTGAGCCGTCCATTAACTTTTAAAAGTAGACTTTGTCATTTCTTTTTCACCGTTACAAAAAACAACATATGTTTGCAAAACTTAACATTAATCACAATTGCTGTTGCTTCCGCTGTTGCTACCAGAAGCCTTGATAAAAGCCACCTGCCTCTAAAGAGAGAGCTGGGTTGTGGTTTTTGTTTAGCTGGGCAAGAGTTCTGTGCTAAGCAGCAAGTTACTGTAGGCATCAGTGTGGGTTTCGGACACAATAAATAAGAACCATCTGCCTGTGAGTAAATACCAAATATACATTCAAGAGTTTATCTGGCAGGTAGGGACGTGAGTTGGGTCCGCTGCTGATGAGAGAGGGGGGCGGTGGGCAGCGGGCATGGTCTGCGCTGAAGTAGATCTATCTACAGCAAAGCACCAGGGACATTCTCCTTCTTCCCAAACCAGCTCCTTCCTTGCTACCTTCACGTCTTCTGTGCTCCAGAATGCTCCTCCTCCCTGGGAGGAAAACACCCCCACCCCCTCCTTAGCGTAGAGCACAGCTCTTGTGCTAAGGTGCTTGCTTCCCTGACTTGACAAGGATTTACCCTCGTAAGGACCTACATTAAAACAACAACCCTATAAAACTATGAGACTTTTTAATTTAGCAGAGAAGAAGTGCAAAATCCCTTCACTTAGTTCAAGCCATACCCATCTCTAGCTCGCTTCAGTCACTTCCCACACACACAGGCTGCATTCTTTAAATAAGCCAACAGATTAATATCTTCTTCCTCCAGTTGTGGCAACAGAGGCCTGCCTCTGGTCCAAAATTTGCAGCTTTTTGCATTGCATTGTAGGGAATGCTGGGAGCCCAACGGCTCAACTCACGATAAAAGCTTCCAATGTGCGCTCAAGTCTAGTGGATGATGACCGGAAAACCTCCCTGCTGAATCTCCTTATCAAGGACCCATTATGGAAAGTCTTTAGCCCTGCAGCAATTTATCTCCTGGCCAATGCAATGCAATGCCCTTTTCCCACCCACTGACCATCTCCTACCTCCTAGCGATCTTTCTTTGTTCCTTCGCAGAATGAAGCAAGTGCATTTTCCACTTTGTACCTGATGAGTAAAGCAGCTTGGAATATTTTAGGAAAGAGTTTGTTAAAAAATAGCACCCTTTATAAATAATGAAATATTATAAAAAGATGTGCCTATAACCATATTTTCCTCATTTTTAGGATGATGGTTACAGCCAAGAGAATTAGCAATTAAAAAAAAACCATTCCAGAAAAAAAATCTCTATTTACAACTCCTACCAATGATGTTGGCAATGGAATAAGCAAGTCAGCATTTAGAAATGGCACTTGTGGAAACCCAGTCAAAGACTAGGTGGAGGCCTTGATACCAGAGTTCTTCTTAGACTTAGCAATGTCTAGGAGAAATTATGGCTAGTGCATTGCAGAGAGTTCCTGCCCCCCTGCCCTGGATGTGGGGAACAGAAAGATCTCTCAAACTTCCTTTGGCACAAATCCCAAACACACAGGCGCTTTGCTTGCACACCACAAACATTATAGCAAGAAGGCTTTTAACACACTTTTTTTTTAATAACTCCTATCTACATGTGTTGAGCACAGTACCAAATGCTATAAAAATATAGCAAACATACAAAAATATACATTATTTTTCTCCTTGTAAAAATCCCGTATAAATTACTTGCAATATACAAACATTAAACTGGCCTATGGAATATGATGACAGGAGCAGTGCTATTTGTAGGGGGGGGGCAGCAAAATGTTTTGAACAAAGGAAGCCAGGATTGACTCCCAAAAGCAGAGTTGAGGTTCCAGAGAAACTACAAGCCAGCTGTAGCTCCCAATGGAAGGATGCAACTCATTCACGTCAAATGAATTGGGGGATGGACTTGAATTTTAAAACACACTTGTTTTCTGGGACGCTCCAAAGGCCACCCTGAATCAAAGCTCATTTCCTTGTGTAAAGCAAGGAAACTGATTGAGGCTAGGATAATACCAGCACATGTACAGTGGCAGCCAGTTCTATGGGTTAATAGCACATTGCTTTAATGCTGCCGTGGGGGAGGCGGGTAGCAACAGCTGCAGCATCTATTGGCGCATGCTGTGATGCAGACTGCTGAGGTTTAGCCAGGGACACACCTGTGGGAGCTTACAGACCAGCTGGCAGTTGAGCAGCCATGCTAAAATTCTTTTGCACAAAATTTGCACAGAGGTGATACGATGTCACCTGCTTACTGAGCATCCATCCTGATACTTTAACACAGAGCTTATGCAACACTGCCAGCTGGTACTTGTTCTCCCGCATTTCCCACTGCAACTTTCCATTGCTTTTTTTCTTCCTTGATTTTTGCATGGTAGAAAAGCAACATGCTCAACTGCATTAGGAAGTCCAGGGTAACAATCAAATTTTGCGTGAATAAAAACCGTCTGCCTAAAGGAAAAACCACCTGAAAGCATAGCTTTGGCTGTGATGTCGACATGTTTCCTAGCCTCAAATCAATTTTTAAATTGAATCTTTGCTTCTGAGCTGCTTGGGAGCATCGCCTCTCTAAGCTTGGAGAAGCAGATCTTCCCTCTTCTGAAAAAGGGAAGAGTACAAACGTACAAACGTTAGCCGTTTTATACTCTTCACGATATGTGGCACTGCCGAAAATGTGGGCTGTCTGCTGGCCCTTGGAGCCTTGGGGGAGCTACCCACAACAAGGGTAGCCGGGGGCACTCCCCTGTGCTCATATTCCAGTGGCCTGTTTCAAATTATGATCTACAAACAAACAAAATACTGCTTCCATGATATATTATCCTGCTCTTATTTTAAAAGTTGCATGTGTCACCGTTAGCTAAGGAAAGCATTGATTAAAGTGCTGGGCAGTAAATAGAAATAGTAAACCATATATATATAAAATAGACACACAAACACCAAATATAAAGTAAAACACACTCGGGCACCTCAACATATACAATGATGGATGCAACACACCAAGCTATTCAATTGGGGAAGGGGGGGGGGAGACACTGTTGGAATAAGTACCCAGTGAAACCAGCTCACAGGGACAGGTCTCTCTGCAAACAGCATCACCCCCCAGCCTCCCTTTTCTACAAACACTGTTGGCCCATCCAAATGTCTGTTTCTGTTGACAGCATTTTGGCTGAAGAACAGGGGTCCTTTCTCTTAAAGACTCTCAGGCTAAAGGGAACTTTTGGGTTCCTTTTAAATATACCCATGCTGAAATTCTGGAGGAGGGTGTGGCTGCCTCGGGAGAACTGGTTGACTCGCCCCTCCGTAGTTTCTTCCTCCAAAGTGCACCTTCTTCGTGAAATGCCTAGAAGGGGGACCTGACCCCTTCCAGGCGCTGCTGTCTCCACTTCCCAGCCCAGGCTCAGCCTGCTGAACCCTGGAGACCTCTCGGCTTCTTTGCCTGGATGGTGCAGCTTTTGCCTTCAGCAAATCTCAATGAAGAAGCATTTAAAAGTAGACCAGGTTGTATTTCTGTTTTTGATATTAAAAGATCTGGCTTTGCTTCCTTACAAGTTTTTTCTTCTTCTTCTTCCTTTTTTTCCTACTCTTGCCTGGATTCCGGTTTCTTTTCTGCCTTTCACTTCAAGGATGCTAATGCAAATATTGCACAGCTGGGCTCACCTTTTCTGGCTCCTGCTTGCCCTTTGAAAGATGGCATGATCTTGTCTGGCCTCTGAAAAAACCTTAATACTGTGAAAACACGGATGCACTGCTAAGGCCACGGGCAGTGACTGTGGAAAGCAGTGGGTGGGAACTTTGGTGGCTCTAGGCAACAGCCACCTTCTCGTCTGTTGGCACCAAACTCACAAAAAGGCTCTTGCTCTTGCTTACTGTCCCCATAAATGAGAGGCAAAGTTTTTGGCAACCAAGTTTGAGACTGCAAAAGCCTCTTCCCTTCTGCTTACATGATTGCTGCAACCCTGTGGAACCTGGCTGCTATTTGCCACTGGGATGGACCCTGTTGTTTGCCCGCAATGGCTTCTTCTTTTTTACTACTGGCACGGCTGATGCATGTGTCTTCTGCGGAGACAGCAGGGCGCCCTGGCTGATGCCCTGCAGGGGGGCTTGGATAACCTTGATGGGTGACGTGGAGCTGCTGCGGGGCCGAGAGGGCAGGAAGCGGCTGCTGTTATTAGGGGCGAAGTTAGAGGAAAGCACCCCAGGATCTGCTCGGATTGGGTGGTGCCGGCTTGCTTGCTGCCCACCCCTCTTCCTGGCCTGTCCGCTCCGTTTGCCCTCTAGCTGGCACTCAATGTGGTACACATCGGCGGTTGCCTCATTCACCTGGTCAAACCGGATGAGCAGTGTTTCGAAGAGGGAGAGAAGGCGCTCGATGTCGGCATCCACTTCGGAGCTGTCCCGGGTGCTGGGGGCCAGGCTGAGTCCGTCTAGTTGGCTGGAGGAGGTGGAGGCGCGGGAGCTGTCAGAGGTGGCAGTGGGCGTGGGGCCTTGCAAGGAGTGGGAGTCCTGGCTGGAGGAGCGGGAGGGCAGCGGCTCCATGCCTTCGAAACGCACCTTGTGGCGGAACTGCAGAGGACAGAAAGGGGTTGATTCAATGGCTGGGACTGTTTTACAGAGCAAAAGGCTGGCTGGGGCCTGGCAGAGAAGCCAAAGCCATGATTTTTGCTCCCAGCTGTCTCATTGCTGGTGTCTTAGAAATCCTCCCTTGCCTGACACCATCCCTTTCGGGACACAGGGTAGCAGCAGCACCCCCCCCACCCCCCCCAAAAGTCCCTAGCTTTGATGCACAACCAAGTTGATAAATTGGCTTGCTGCAATTCTGGTCTGGCAGACCAAGTGCCAGAGGGTGTAGGAAGCTGCACGTCTCCTGCAGTTCCGGAGAACGTGGTATTTGGGTGCAGAACTTCAGCTCCACCATCATCACAGCTTCCTTTTCACAAACAGCACCTTGGCTGCCCTGGAAGACTTGACGGGATGGTTGGGCAAAATAAGTTCCCTGTGTTTGGGGATGGGACGGCAGTCCTCCCCATGAGTAGCAAAACAGAATAAATTATGCAGACTAGGAAATTGTGCATAATTTATGCAGGTTGCAGAATGTGTCTTTTCTGCCTTTGGCCAGATTTTTTAAAGTAGCAGTATCATCACAACAGACCTTCCATAAGGGAAAGGGCTAGTCTGGAAGGGTTCTTCCCAAGAGTTTAGAGAGCAACTGCATAGCGCACATACCCCCATCCTCAAGCACAACTTTTTTGGGAAGCGGGGGTTTACCTCCTTGGCTTTGGTGAACCCCATCCACATCTTGAGCCTCCGGACAAAGAGCTCCACCATCTCGTAGTCCTGGGACTCGAAGGCCGGCCGGTACATCTCGAAGCGGGTCTCGCGGTAGTGGTGCATGAGCACCGCGGCAAAGAGCCGCAGGACCACCCACAGCTCCAGCATGACGTAGCTGGCGTAGAAGAGGTGGGAGAGCCCCACGGATTCAGGGAGGAAGAGGGACAGGCTGCTGCTGCTGCTGCGGAAGGCGGTGAAAAGGAGCTGGAGAGTGCTGGGGAAGCTGGGGAAGGCCTCGGAGTGGGAGAAGAGCTGGGCAAAAAGGAGACACAGCAGAAGTCTGAATATTAGCTCTATGTGGGTTGCCATTGTAGGCAACCATGTCCCATTTCACGTGCTGCCGCTGCTTGTGGCAGGGGGCAGGGAGGCTTAGTTGGGCCTCTCCCTAGAGCATCTTGTGGCTCTCCAGATGTGCTCTTGAATTTCAACTCCCATCAGCTCTAGCAGGTGGTATAGACAAGGCTTGGGGACAATGGGAGTTGTAGTCCAAAGGCATCTGGGGGCATGGCAGCAGAAGCCTGTAAGCTGGCTTTTGGAGAGAACCTTGCTAAACTAGTCAACCCCCCTTCTCTCTGCCTGCATCTGGGAGTCCAGGCTTACCAGGAAGCCGAGCTGTGCATAAGCCAGAGTCAGGATTGTGAAGGCCAGCCCTGCAGCAAAAAGCTCCTTCGTAGACCTCTGCAAAGTCTTGCCAAAAGTGGACCATTGGCGGATGAAACGCAGCTGTTGGGAAGCCTGTGGGGAAGGAAGATGAGAACAGAAGTCTGTTTAAAGCACTTGGCACCCCATGAACTGGCCCCTTGCACATCAGTCTGAAGGGCCATTAGGGGGGGGGCGTGGCTGTCTGCTGACACCTGCTCTGTCTCTCTGGGCACTAGATGAAGACCTTCATATTCTCCCAGACTGTTAAATCTCCAAAGGAATTCTTTTCTCAGTACTGTTGTTTTTAAAGGTTTCTTCTTTTTAAAATCACACTGTAAGATGCTCTGGAAATGTTTTGCCTTGAAGGCTAGAAATAAATTAATCCATGCTCCTCTCCGAAAGGGACTACAATTCCCTCTCCTGACAGGACAGCAAAACTCTTACAGATGATTCGTTTCTTCCAATTCTTGCTAGAGAAGAAATGGGCTTAACATGTACAAAGTAGTGGGCCCAATCTTGGTGAGGCTCTTTGCCCTCTGCTGGCCACAAGCGGAAGCTGGTTCTGTCTTCTGCTGAGTCGCTCAATCCCATGAAGGCTCTTTCTCATCCCCTCGCAAGCCCTAAAGCAGTTCTACATGGCAAATCTTTAGGAAAAAGGAAAAGTCAGCCAGCCCTCTTGAAGTATGAAAGAAGAGGCAAGACTGCTGGACTACAACTCCCATCACTGGCCATGCTGGCTGCTGGGAGTTGAAGTCCAACAACATCCTGGAGGGCGACAGGTTCCCCACCTCTGCAATTTGCTGAGATGGCTTTGATTCACCAGCATGTCTTGTCTAATTTGGCTGCACCTGTCTTCACTTTCAGGTAGCCTTCCCCAGCCTATCAGATGTTATTGGGGGGTTCCCAATGCTCCCACCAGCCAGCCAGCAGGGCCAATGGTGAGTGCCGGTGGGAGCTGTAGTCCAGAAACATCTGTTTGGGAAAGCTGCCTTGCCTCGCTCTTCTGTTCCCTGGAGCAGTGACCAAACAGGCATTGTCCCTGGCTTCTTTTCCTGAAATGCATCAAAAGGGAGGTTTGCATCATGCATGCCAGCAATCAAACTGTACCTTGACTGTCAGCATGAAGAGGAGGCAGGCCGCCAGGCAGCGGAAGGCGGTGTGAAGAGAAGCCACCTGGTAGAAGCTGGTGAAGCCCTGCTTGTCCCTCAGGTACTTGGCCCATTGCCGGTTGGCAAGGGTGACCTGGCTCAAGTGGACGACTACGGTGCCAGTGGTCAGGAGGATGAGCAGCCACTGCCAGTAGCTGGCCACGCTGGCAAAATAGGCCCGGCCTGCCTTCTGGATGGAGAGAGACTCTGAGATCACAAAGTAGACGACCACAATCATGAAGAAGACCTGGATCGGGGGGGGGGGGGGAGGAAGGGTCAGTTAGTGCCACGGAGATGGCGGCTTCATGGCAGCAGCCAAGTACGGCCTACTCAAGAGGAGACTCACTCAACTGAACGGGCCCAAGTGTGTCATGCTCATTATTGTCAATGGTTCCACTCTGAGTAGGACTTCCATTGGAAATAACACCAGGCTTGTATGCTTTTCTGCTTGTTATGGGATGTGAGCCCTCCAGTGTGGAATTTAACACAAATTTTAAACTTTATTGGACAGGAAGTACAACTATGTATGCCCTTTCCCTGCTTTGATTCCCTTGTTGGAGTCTATAAAAAGAGCACAATCTCCATTCTTAGCAACTCTGTGTGCCTTCTCCAACTTGATGCTCTCCATATATTTTAGGAATGCAGCCCCCACCCCAATCCTTAGCTAGCTCAGCCATGTTTTGGACTACAGCTCCCATCAGCCCCAGCATCATATGTTTGGGGCCTGTGGGAACCATAGGCCAAAACATCCAGAGGGCACCATGTTGGCAAAGGAGGGCAATGCCTCAACAGGTGACACCTGTCCCTTCCCTTACTCAAATTCTTCATGCGGTTGGCACTAAATAAAACAGTGTAAACAGGAGGAGCAACAGCATCTATGTGGTCCCCAGTTGGAAGAATGACTCTTCTGGGAAGAGGCGAGAGAAACCTTTCTTTGGGACTGACCATCATGAGGAGCTGCAGCGTGACTCCCTGGCTAAGCAGAAGGGGCGGGAGAGCGGCCACGGCCACGGCCGGCAGTGCATGCTTCACTACGGGGAACTCCAGCCTGAGTGTGATGACCGCATGGAGGCCCAAGCCAGGGTTGTA
The DNA here is from genome assembly GCF_009819535.1 of Lacerta agilis. Classification (NCBI taxonomy): domain Eukaryota; kingdom Metazoa; phylum Chordata; class Lepidosauria; order Squamata; family Lacertidae; genus Lacerta; species Lacerta agilis. Next base: position 29,200,486 of record NC_046324.1, on the reverse strand, counting down.
CTGGGCCAGCTCCACAAAGACTGCTCGGCTCCTGCAGGAGGTAGGAAAGTGGGTCAGCAGCAGCAAAATAACATAGGAAGCTGCCTTATACAGAGTTGGTCCATCTAACTCAGTACTGCCGACACTGACAGGCAGCAGTACTCCAAGGATCCAGCCTGGGAGTCTCTCCCACCCTTATCTACAGATGTTGGGGGCCAAACCTTGGAGCTTCTGCAGTCCAGCAAGGAAGATATAGCAGCATCCTGTGTTAAGAGAAGGACTAAACAGGATGGTTCATGTCTACTTGTTGGATGAGCGAGTCTGCCTAGCCCCTCAGATCGGCCTTACTAATCCGAGGCACAGATTCCCCCAACATGCTTACACGTTGCTGATCCAGTTGTTCTGCTGGAGGATCTCCAAGCGAGCCCTGCTTTCTTCCAGAGTTGTTCCCAGCTCCTGGACATAACCACCACTGTCATAGAAGGAGAGGTAGCCCCAGTACCAGGCCCTGAAAGAGAAGCAAAGGCAGGCCTATAGGTCAAGCCAAGGCCTAGATGGAATTTGTCTGTTCCCTTGTCTTCCGTGCATTGGCAGGGCTTGCTGTTCTGCTCTGCTCAGCCCATCTCCTGACTGAAAATGCCTGAAATTTAACTGGAGGACAAGTATGGGCCCTGTCTGCTCTTGCCACAGTGTCTCACACACTTCTGCCCGTTGTTGTGAGCTTGTGTTCATACACCCAAATGCATTGGGAGCGAGGGGAAGGGACGAGAACTGAAAAAGAGGGAATGATGCCCTCAGGTTTCACTATTCTGGTCTCAAGTATATCTAGAAGCATCTAATGTAATTAAATCACCTATTCGGCCTTCTCCACAACTGTCATTATTGAACATGTGGACAAACAACACAAAAGCTTGTCACCCTAAAGAGCTTTTGACATGAATGTTAGCTGCAGCCAGGATTTCAATAGCTCAGCAATGGAAAACCTTGAGAAATCTACATTTGCCTTTGTGGTATAGGAACTTATGGACTTGTTATTGTGGGGAAAATTACACACAGGCTGTGTGTTTCCAGGGGGGATGGAGGATCCAGAACACTTTTAGGACATCTGGTGGGGTTTTATTTCCAATGCTTTGGACATAGATGCTCAACATTCACCATCCCTGCCAGCTTGGGAAATCTGGATTTCTTGAGTTATATTGGTATGGCACCATTTCTTTCTCTTATTATTTATTGCTTGTTTGCTTTGTATATGGCATGGTGGTATACCCTGCTATTGTACTTTTGGGTTGCTAGTAATGGTAATTATAAAAAAAAAAACAATGAAGAAGATACAGGGAGCTGGCAAGAAATGCCCTTCCTCTGATTTTTGCAAGGGATGTGCAGGAGGAATCTAGTGCTTCTTACCCTGGCAGATCAGGTGGCGAGTAAGTCCATGATTGTGTGAGGTTGCCGGAAACACTCTTCCAGCCTACTGCATAACTGGCCGTGTCAAAGCTGTCTGAACCAAGGATGCATTTCCCCCCAGTTGCAGATGGATCGGTCCCACTAAGGATATGGCGGACGGTACTGGAACACTCCGCTGGAAAAAAAGCAGTCGGAAGAGGGTTCTCCATTGGTCGTACTACTGTGATGACATTGCTGCATTATTATTTTGATGACCTTGCTTAGTTCTGAGGTTTTAACTTAGGGTTCCAGTGAAGTGCATATTGTTTTAAATGGCAATAAATTTTATGTAACGTGCCCTGGGACCGTTTGGTGCAGGGAAGGCTGGAAGTATTTGTTTGTTTGTTTAGTGTTTGGAAGGAAAGGTGGAATATAAAAGCAATTAATACATCTACAAACAATTCCCACGCAGAAACATACTAGGAAAGGTATCTGCTTAAAAGGGCTTGTTGTGTGTGCCTGAATCTATATATAAAATAAATGTGTATGTGTGTGAATTTATTATATATTTCTATTTCCATCTCTCAGACGTTCCCAAAATTACAGCCTCTGGCTTTTGAGAAGAGCATCTAAAATGGCAGCATCCTGTGTTACAATTTCCAGGTGCAGAATCGGGAGAGGCAAGAAATCAAAAGGGTGGCCTGTCAGCCAAGGCTTGTTCCATGGAAGGCAAGGCCCTCCATCACCTGGGCCTGACATTTTTGGTTGTCTGCAGAGTCTACAAATTGCCACAATCAGACCCCAGGGGGTTAGCAAGAGGTGCTGGGAGATTAAATCATTTTGGATCTGCCTTTGCCAGCCTGGTGTCCTCCAGTCTTTTGGACTGTAACTCCCATCAGCCCCAGCCAGCATGGCTGTAAGATGCTGGAACTTAATGAGAGCTGGGGTCTAGCAATATCTGGTGGGTGTCAGGTTACTGAAGGCTGTTCTAGATGCTTCAAGCCTGCGCATGACAACAGAGGCTCACACACCACCACCATTGTTATGAGTCCTGCAGAGACAGGAAATTGCTTCACTTACAGAAATACAGTAATCTAGCTGCCAAACTCTACAGTAGCTGCAGGTTCTGAACAAACTTCAAAGGCAGACCCACATGCAGTACATTACAGTTGCCTAACCTAGAGGCTACTGGGACAGAGTTCAATGAAGCCAGGACCTTCCCATCCAAATCAGGTCGCAGCTAGGCCACCAGCCAAAGCTGGTAGAAGGAGCTACGGAGGCCACTTGTGCCTCTGGTGATCCAGTAATGGACCCAGGAGTGCTCCCAAGTGGCACACATGCACCTCCAGGGAAGCGTGACCCTATCCAGGACCATCTTAACGAGGATCTCCCACCTACCTTCTTGGAGGCGGATCTGCCGCAGCCGTGGGGACCCCAGGGTGACGCTGTAACTTCCCCGGCCTGACTGGTTGTTGTAGAGATAGGGCAACAGCCCCTGGGACATCCAGACCCAGAACTCGTCAGATCTGTGCAGGCACGGTGGGGAGAGAAAAAGGAAGGAGGCGGTTGAGTGGAGACTTTGCAATTCTGCAGCCAGTTTGGCATTAACCAACCCAAACTCCTGAATGATTCAGACTTCAGTAGTCACCAGTTTCCGTGACAAAGAGGAATTTCTTGGGCCCGGCAAGGAGATTCTGTCTCTTCAATATGACATCATTTATGCAGGGAAGCTGACTTACACTGAGTCTGATTCCTGGTCCATCAAATTATGTACTGTCTACCCCACTCTTCCCCAACCTTGTCAATGCCAGACATTTTTTTCTCATCAGCCCCGGGCAGTACGGCTGTTTGGGACTGCAATTCCCACCAGCAAAGCTGAGCACAGTGCTGAAGAGGAACGTTTCCAAACATGGGGCTGGAGACCTGAGCAGCAGCTGAGCTATGCTGAAATACCTCTTGATGCGCAGGAACTGCTCACTGCCCAGCTGCTGCTTGATGGAGCTCTGCAAGAGGAACGCCCGGCTGTTGTGTGAAGCATCACCATAGTTGGTCAGGAGGGTTGCCAGGAGGAACAGCATGTAGATGAAGAAGTTCTAGCAGGGATGACAGATGGAGGATCTGATTCGCTCTCTTGCTGGGAACCGCGTGTGGCTGCCTCAGCAGAAGACCCACCCACAGCTTGCACAAACCAGCAGAATCTAACCCCCTGCCCACCCTTGGAGTGGGACCGCCATGCACAGGGATGCTCCTTAGATTGGGAGCTGTTGGATGGGCCCTCCTTGGAACATAGAAAGCTGCCTTATACTGAGTCAGACCATTGGTCCATGTAGCTTAACACTGTTGACACACTGAGTGGCAGCAGAGGCTCTCCAGGACTGCATCCAGGGAGTCTCTCCAGTCCTACCAGGAGATGGCATAGGGGATTCAACTTGGGACAATCTGCCTGCAGAGCAACTGCTCTACCACTGAGCTCCAGACTGTCTTCTTTGCTCCTCTCCCTATGGAAAGCTGCCGTATCTCAAGTCAGACCATGGGTCCATCTAAGCTCTTAAGGATTTTAGGCAAGGAGTCTTGTCCAGTCCTCCCTGGAAAAGCCATTGGGGATTGAATCTGCGACATTCTAAAGCAGTTGCTCTGCTACTGAGCTTTCAAAGTGCCCAGTGCTGTCAGGAAGGCACAAAGGGCCTGCCCTCCTCCTCTTCATTCCTTCCCTTGCAAGTCCCCCTCCTAAAATGCATCAGACGCCACAAACTGGCAGCAGCTCCCCCTCTTCACCTTGAGCAGGCCGTGCAGAAGCTTCACTTTCTTGGCCTCTTCCTTGGCTTGAAAGAGAGCAAATCCCTGAGGGGGCCGGACCCGGCCAATCTTCTCCGACACATGCTCCACGAACGGGTACTCCACCAGAGTGTCGTCGTCCTCGGGGTGCAGGCGCTTGGCCACCAGCGAGAAGTAGAGGGCCTCCAGCAGAACCTGGGCAGGGCAGAGGGGAACATTCAGGGAGTGGCTTCTTGAACCGCTTGACGAGTGCACAAGTCATCAGTGGGTCCGAGACACATCCGTGAATTGTAATTCTCATGTCTACTGCTGAGAAACTTGGGCGATTGATTTTATTTCTATATGCTGCTCAATCAGAAATGGGACATGGGTTGGAATGGCAACCTGGAATTGTCGGGAAGCAGCCCCTCCCCTCTAACGCTGAGCTTCCATCAGAGCCTACCTTGGACGGTTCCCAGAGCAAGAAGGAGGAGAGGAAGCTAAAAATCCCTGAGATGAGCCACATGAGGGCCACGCTGGAGGTGAAACCCACTCCAATCCACACGGAGACTCCAAAGCAGATGACCAGGCAGGCCAGGCTGATGGCATGGGCCAGGTAGGAGCACCAGAAGGGAAGCAGGCGCTTCCGGAGAGCGTGATCTGTGACTGCAGGAGACACACACACAAGACAGAAGTGGTAAGCAGGGGCTGGTTTGCTTTATTCAGTCTGCTTCTGTGGGGCAGGGAGAGCAGCTACATGCTACACACGCAAGGCAGGGCCTGCATAATTCTTAAAAGTTTAGAACCCTTTTATTTAAATAGAGGGGGGGGGAGAGATGGCATTTGGAAGAGTGTACCCAATTACCTGTTCTTTTTCTCAAGATCTGCACACCCTGTCCTGGTGCTGCAACAGAAGCCTGGTAAGAAGCACCACAGGGGCTGGGCAGGTGCCCTCATGCAAGGTTGCAGACCCGCACATCCATAGAGTTACAGGAGTCAGTAATCTGGCTTCGTTCCATAGAATGGAGTGTGCATGAGGGGAGGATGTAAGAACGTAAGAAGAGCCTGCTGGAACAAGTCAAGAGCCTAGCTTCCTGTTCCCACAGTGGCCTACCATTATGGGACACCCGCAAACACAAGGATCCAAGCACAGAGCGCTCTCTCCTGCTGTAGTTTCCAGTAACCGGTATTCAGAAGCACTGCTGCCTCTGACCGTAGGGACAGAACATACCCATCATGGCTAGTAGCCACGAATAGCCTAATCATCCTCCACGAATCTGTCTCCTCGTCTTTCAGAGCCATCCAAGTGGGTGGCCATCACTGCCTCCTTCGGGTGCGAGTTCCTTAGTTTAACTATGAACTGTTCTGACTCTTCCAACGCAACAGAGGAGGTCTTCAGAGTGGGAGTGTGATAAGCTGGAGTGGGAGTGTGATAAGCTGGAGGTGACGGAATTCATATCAGTGGTTCCCATAGTGGGTGGTACCACCCCCTGGGGAGGTTATGGTATTACCTAGGGGGCATGAAAAGGCTAGGGGGCAGCACAGGGGCATTGGAGGTGTAAATGGCTATCATACTTTGAAAAGCTGGCATCACTGGATCAAGTTCATTAACTTTGTGGAATTAATTAAACTAAATAGTTTTAACTGGATTTTGAATAAATGTGCAATTAATTGTTACTCTTTTGAATTTTATTGTGTTATTATCTTCCTTAGTGGGCTATGAAAATTGCTATAATGAATAATGCTTTTCATAGGGTAGGGACGTAGGGATGAATTTATGGAACTAAGGGGCAGTGGCCGGAAAAAGCTTGAAAACCGCTGGTTTAGAATAAATCATATCACAAGGGGATGGGAGGTGGCTCAGTCTCTGGGAGGAAGATGCTGGCCTAGGCATGACTAGAAAGTGAAGGTGACATGATGGGTCTAGAGGTCTGTGCATTCCCCACCCACTTCCACAATCCCACTTCCAAGCTGGTCACCAATTGCCAAATCCTGCCCTACCTGTTCGCGTTGATTTTGCTGAGCGGTTCAGTTCTCTGCCAGGGGCTGCTGCTGCTGCTGCTACATTCTGCCCTTTCTCGGTCAGCCGTTGCATCATAATAGTCTCCGTCTTCTCCCCAAGCATGCTGGATCTGCCAGAAAAAAACCACAAGGGCGTTAAGCACTGCATTTCCTTTGGGATGGGGGTCAGTAAGCAGCTGGCCTTGTGCACAAGCACCGGCACCACTACCCCCTCTGACATGGGAGACTTACAGTCCTGAGATGAGGTCAGTTTCAACCCTGGGGTATGGCCCCATTTCCTGAGGGTGGGAGAGGCTGCCAGCTCCATCGGTGAGAATCTGCCGGATCAGATCTTCATCTGCGACCAAGAAAAGTGTGTCAAGCTGGGTTCCCATCAAGATATTTTAGCAGCATGAAGTTACTGTGTGGGGCATATGCGTTACTCTGCAAATATATGCAGAACAGCTTTGCAAAAGGCTGATTCTCCCATGCAGCCATCTCTGAGAGTCCTCCTTGGCCCTATGCTGCGTGCGATGGACATGAATGCCCTAGAAAGGGGGAAAGGGAACCCTCTGCCTCTCACACACTCTTACTCTGCCTTTCTTCAACTGCACAAGTATTTCCTTCCTTTGTTCCTTCCACTCCTACATATAAACAGCACTCAGGTTAACAGGGCCGGACCTACTATTGGGCGGAGTGTCACCTCCCTCAGACAACAGGTGCCAGAGGGTGGCAGCACCTCCCAACCCCCAATTCTGCTTGAATCCCCTAATCTAGCCTGCTCTGCACCTCCTCAGGCAGCAGGCTGCCCTCAGGAACCAGGTAGATCAATATCCCGATGCCAGGGTTAAAATCAGATGCATTGGCCCCTCTAGATTCCCTGCTAGTCCTTCATCTCAGGCAGCAGATCTCTTGTTCCTGACTATTAAGGGCACCAGACCTCAGAAGGGAAGCTGCAGCCCTCCAGATGTTAAGACTCCAGCTCCCAGCAGCCCGCATGGTCAGGGAAGACGAGAGTTGTAGTCCAGCAACACCTGGAGGGCCACAGGTTCCCTACCTCCGTGTTAAAGAGAAGTAAATGTTTTTTGCAAAGAATCCTTTATGAATCTGTTCAGATTTGGACTGTTTTCCTGTCCACCCACCTCTTACCTGAAGCTGAGAAGTATCTGGCCTGAGCTTGCGGGAAGCCAAGCGACAAACTGTCCTCCTCAGCCGCCAAGGGAGCCTCCAGGCCAAGATGGCGGCTAGTCCTGCCCCTCTTCAGCTTCTGGATTGTGTTGCCCATGATGGAAGGGTCGCTGAGCAGGTCAGGCCAGTTGAGCAGGCCCTCGCTGGAGTGCCACCGTATCAGGCTGAGGCAGAAACAAGAGCAGAGAGGAAGGATGAGCACGGGGACAAGGAACACCCTTAGGCAGAGCTCTATAATAAATACAATCCTCCTCTTCAAGCTGACCCCACAGCCCAAACTGAAGCCAAACACTATATCCCGAGAGACAGTGTGGTGTAGTGGTTAGAGTGCTGGACCTAGGACCTGCGACACCGGGCTTCAAATCCCTGCTCAGCCATGAAACTCACTGGGAGACCTTGGGCCTGTCACAGTCTCTCAGCCTAACCTCCCCTCACAGAGTTGTGAGGATCAAATGGGAAGAGAACCACGTACACCACCTTGAAGGAAAGGCAGGACATAAATGCAACAAATAAATAAATCCCGTTTACCTTTTCGAATCGTCCAGGAACAAATCTGTTTTGGTCTGCTCTGAAAAGGCCTGTAGGGAAGGAAAGAGGGTTCACTGCTCAGCCAGCCTTGGTTCTTTGGGATCAATGCAGCCCCTTAGGGAGGACCACTGTGAAGACTATTCATTAGACACTAGGCCACAGGCAGCTGACATGAGCCCCTCACTCAGATGGTGCTGGACTCCGACCCCATCCATCAGCTCTTGTCAGCAAGGTCAATCAATGGGTCAGGGATGATGGAAGTTCAGGACCTCAAGGACCTTAACTCTCAGCATAACCCACCTCACAAGGTTTTTGTGAAAATAAAATGGAGGGGGGGGGGAACCAAGTACACCACTTTAAGCTCCTTGGAACAAATATGGAATATTAATGTAGTAATAGTAATAATAATGATGGGAGTTGGGAGACCAGCAACATCACAAGGGCCAGGGGCTCTCCACTGCTGGATGAGGTAAAAGGACACAGATCCGAAGGAAAGAAAGGCAGGGCCTGAAGTGGGGCAGGACCTAGGACCCCTTTAGAAACCACCCCACACTTCTGTCCTACCACCTGCCACTCTCACCTCTGTCCGTAGCCCAGGGAAGGTGAGGAAGGCGCTCTCCATAAGAGACGAGTCCAGGTAGTTGTCAATCTCTAAGGACTGCTGGTCTGAATGGGCCAGGGACTGGCTGACAGACACCTAGGAGAGAAGAGGGCGCTTGAGGCAAGGAAGGACATTTTCCTTTCAGCTGGAAGGGCAAAGGGATATCATCAGATTTGCCTGGGTAACCCCCACTTTTGAGGAGGATGCCTAAAGTCGCTTTGATCTCTTTTTGTTTGTTTGTTTAATGCTTTACTGAACTTAGAAAAACACAACATAAAATCAAGGTTATCCATAAAAAAACCAACCAAACAAATATCTGTTACACTTTTTTCACAATCCTTTTGGTTCCAATGCCACTTTGATCTTATTTTGAACGGAAAAAGCCAGCCAGCTGCCAACAGCTCTTACTTGCTCTCCCTTTTCCGATTAAAAAAAATGTCTGTCAGGGATGGGGGATGAGGGTGCCACTCCTCTAAGTCAGAAATTCACAAGAACCACTGACTTGCTAAACAACTTTGTTATTCAGAGGGACCTGTGAAACCTCAGAGGACTGTTGTCAGTCTGTGCAGAAGAATGCAGCTAGTTGGGTCAATGGCTACCAAACTTGGTGGTATAAGATGGCTTCATATGTGCCACCCATGAGCTGTTTTCCTCTTCTGGGCACCAGCCAATCTTGAAGAGGAACCTCAAAAATTCTGGTAAAGAACTGTGCATTTAGTGATGATGCAAACATGATTTCAGATGTTGGTAAATGACCATGGCTCAATGTTAGAGTATCTGCTTTGCATACAGAAGGTCCCAGGATCAATCTCCAGGTAAAGGCCAGGAAAAATGTCATATATAGGATGTCATCTAGAGGAGGGAGAAAGGTTGTTTTCTGCTGCTCCAGAGAAGCGGACACGGGGCAATGGATTCAAACTACAAGAAAGAAGATTCCACCTAAACATTAGGAAGAACTTCCTGACAGTAAGAGCTGTTTGACAGTGGAATTTGCTGCCAAGGAGTGTGGTGGAGTCTCCTTCTTTGAAGGTCTTTAAGCGGAGGCTTGACAGCCATCTGTCAGGAATGTTTTGATGGTGTTTCCTGCTTGGCAGGGGGTTGGACTGGATGACCCTTGGGGTCTCTTCCAACTCTAGGATTCTATGAAAATTCCCTGCCTGAAACACTGCAGATTAGCTGCTGGTTAGTGCAGGCAGCATGGAACTAGTTGAGCCAAGGGTCACCTGACTTGGTATAAGGCAGCTTCCTATGTTCTGTGGTTACCAGTTTTAGCCAGAATGTTTTATTTAATACATTTCACTGGTTATTTCTTTAATGGGCTGGAATGCAAACATGGCAATTCCAATTTTTAGAGAATATAGCCATGTTTATTTATCCAAGCATCATAATATTTTGCTTGTGTACACCTGTGTATTTTGCGACGGCCTGCGGCCAATTGAAGGCCTTGCCCCCTCCCCCAACGCACTGTTACCTTGCTCCGTGCCATACGGAAGAGGAAGAGGAGGGCCAGGTACAGGGGGTAGACAACCAAACTGGACACCAGACCAACCACAGCTGTCTCGCCGTTGACCGGGATCAAGGTGGAGATGGCCACGTTGCTAGGAAAAGACAGGAGAGAGTCAGCAGGGAGGGCGTTGGCATCATTTCCAGTGCAAGACTATGCTGAGATGGACACATTTGCTCTAAGGGCCCCACTCATATTTATGAGTGTAAGGTGTTTTAAATTGTTTTTAATATTTCTAATGCTGTAACCCGCCCTGGTACCTTAGGGTGATGGGCAGGAAACAAACAAACAAGGCAGCTACCTTTGGTGGCATGTTCTTAAGCCCACAAGACATGAGGGAAACACTGGCCATGCTATCCCAACAGCCTCCCCGCTGATCTTCTAGAGAGGACCAGAGATTTCCAACACACCTGAAGCTGACATCTCCCACAACGCCGTACCACACGGCATTGGCACACAGGAAGAGGAAGACAAGGAGGCAGCAGCAGGATGCCCTCTGGACTCGGGTGAAGCGGCTGCGGGGGGGACGGTCCCACAAGGACAGCCAGACATGCTTCTCAAAGAAACCCCGCTGCAGCTCCTCAATGAAGATCCGCAAGAAGCTCCTCAGGTCAGCCTCGCCTGTGGAGCCAGAAGGGGGGAAAGGGTCAGTCAAAATGCCCATCTTGACATTATTGCCCCTGCAGAGAAGGAACCTCACCTCAGCCCGCACCCCTAAGTGACTGTCCTCATTTCAGTCTTCAAAGTCAAGCAGAGCCCCATTTCAGCTTCCACATTTATTTATTTATTTTTTAAAAAAGTTTAAACAAAGTAATAATAATCCAAATAAAAATGTGCACCCCGCCTCCGAGACCATTATTTATCATAATTATCCAACTTTCCAAAAATTTAACACTTCTTGAGATGGTTTGACCCCTTTTTGTTTTAACAATGCAAATTCCACAAATACTCTCCACATTTCCTCAAAGTCATTTCTCTTCCAAATTCCCCTTCTTGCTTTGATAGCACACGCAAATTTATCAGTAATCACTATATCCCTCACTTCTTTATACCATTCTTCTATTTGAAACCCACCTTGCTTTTTCCATTTCCTACCTACGAGCGCTCTCAGCAAGTTTGTGATTATTGCCACATTTATTTAACAAAAGGTATAAATTGCTAAATCATCAGCAACAAAAACCCTAATGGGAGCTATAATTGGAAATGGCCATGCCAGCTGGGGCTGATGGGAGTTGCAGTCCAAAAAATCTGGAGGGCAACAGCTTTGGGAAGGCTGTTGTAGGCAGATTTTGAGTCTTCAATGTGCTCCCCCCTCTCACTCACTGGCAGCAAAGACTTCCTTCTCCACCAGGCCGTCATTCTCCTCGCTTTCGACAGACAGCCAGTCGTTCACCAGGAAGTGGTAGCTCTTGCAGGTCTGCAAGTCTCTGACAATGACGTGCTGCAGGTACCATGAAGGATTTAGCCCTAAGCAGCATGGAAAGGAGAAGGAAACACAGCTTTAAGACATCTTTTTAAAATCTAATTTGATTCCAAGATACATCCACTAACATTCTCCATGAATTTAAACTGATGGGGGGGGCAGGCGGGGGGGGGGGGTCCTGAGCACAAGGGTGGCACAAGACATTCTGTGGCCTGAGGTGAAATACAAGATGGCACCCCCCCCCCCGGTTGTACATACAAAAGTCAAATGAAAAGGCAGCTGAATTTGACTTCAACACTGGCAATGGGATTCATACCTAGTTTAGGAAATGTGTAACAGGCTGTTTGGCCCACATACATCTGTCCTCCAACAGGAGAAGGGTGATAATTGGGAGATTCACAAAGAATAACCACTTCTCCTTAAGGCTGCTCACTTCTCCTTCTTAAGCCATATGCTACCTGAGGCAGTTTGCCTCATTCTGACTAATGATCAAACCAGCCCTGCCTGAAAATGGTCTGTGTAGTTTTTTAAGTGACCGTTTTTACATTCATTATGTTTCTCATTCAGCTTTAACAATTCAGGCTCTGCTAAACTGTAATTATGATATTCTCTGCAAAATGCTAGCAATGAGTTTCGTTCTTTGTCTTGGCAGATGGGAGAGACGCAGCTTCAAAGGGAGGGAGGGTGTGTGCTCCAGCGGGAAACTGCCGAGTTGCAATTCATCATTTGGGTTGCAGAGGCTGGATGGATCCCAATTTGTTTTCTAGGTGCACACACAACTGAGCTGGTATGGGGTGGGATTGAGTGTTATCTCTACCCACCGATGCCACCTAATAACAGCTAATAACCCTGGGAGAGCCAGTGTGGTGTAGTGGTTAGAGTGCCGGGCTCATCCATCCTCGGCCATGAAGCTCACTGGGTGTGACCTTGGGCCAGTCACTGTAGTCTCTCAGCCTAGCCTACCTCACAGGGCTGTTGTGTGGATTACATGAGGAGGGGGAGAGCCAGGGAACAACAAACAAACAAACAAACAAACAGGCTTTGGGTCCCAAGGCCTGGCGTGCCTCAGCTGCAATCTGCTCTCAAACACGCACCTTTATTGTCGTGCCAGATGCGAATCTTCCACACACTCCCGAGGCTCCGTTCTGTGGCGATTTGGAAGATATTGAGGCTGTTGCGGTGGAAGGTGTTTTCCCCATCCAGGTGCCGGTGCCCAGATTTGCTCTCCATCCCATACAGAGTGATTCCCACATGAGCCGTTGTCCCTGGAAGGAAGGAGGAGGGAGTGCAAATTCTTAAAGAAGGAAAGTAGCCTGGTTTTTGTCTCATGTGGGGCAGGGGAGGGGTAGGCGAAATGGGACCCTTCAAGCATCCTTCAACCCCCGCATCCCCCAGCCTCCAGCCTGGGGCAAATGGTCCCCCACTCTCTTTGCACCTCAGCTTTGCATCTGGAGAAAGGGGACCCTGGGGAGGAAAGGCGTCCAGTTCATTTTAATTCACAGTTCCTGATCCAATAACTGAAGCGAAGATTTGCACTACTCTGAATTTCGTGGTGCGGTTTTATGTCAGGAATTTAAAAAAGAAATATACGCCAGGAAAATTTAACCATGATCCACCTTACATTGCGAATTACATTAAAAATGCATTGTTTCGGGGGGGGGGGAGGGCAAACAAAAGAAACCCCAATTCTCTAACACACACCCACACAGTTGTTTAACATACAGCCTGAGGAAGCGTCCCGGTGATCTCAAAAGGTCACTCGTGACTTTGTGGCACTTTGGTTGGTTTTAAATTATTCACTATCATTCATTAAATTTGCTAGCAACTTGTTACACATAAAGGCCTCAAAAAGCGACATTAGGAAGAACTTTATGGTGGCAAGATCATTTGATGGTGGAGCGTCTCCTTTGAAGATGGTGGACTCCCTTCTTGTAGATTACTCACCTTTTTTTTTTTTTTTTTTTTTTTTTTACACAATTCTATTATGACTTGCAATGTATTTAAAACGTTAGCGTAAATAAGCATAAGTAATAATTTAAAGACATTCATACAAAAACACATGCAGGTAATAAAAAACACACCTCTAAAGGGAGACTGCTGTCCAGCAGGATTCAGATTATTCTCCATCCCCTCTCTTCTTAGCAAGGGGAAGTGAACCAGGCTTCACAAATGCCTCCCCCCATCCCCAACCAGCAAGTTTGGAAAGGGTTACTGTGCATTATGGTCAGCACAGGAACATGCTTCTCTGGTGTGCTATTCCACCACACCCAGGGATCACATTACAGCATCCTTGAGAGCAGCAGCTGAGGGGCTGGACGGATCCATCCTCCATTTCCTCTCCAAACAGGAGTGGCTCTAACACTCATTCAGTTGCCAGGATTTTACTGGGAGGGGATGTTTGTCCTGGATATTCTCTCCACAGAGTGGCTAAAAAGGCTTAATCCAGGCTCCTCTTTGCTCTGTTAAGGGCTGCCAAGGGCGCAACAGTTCCACCTAGCTTACCCCAGCGACCCTCTTGATCTGTGGTGTGCGGTTTAAGCAGGGTGGCCTTCACCAACCTGGCGCCTTTTCCAAAAACCTTTTTTTTTTCCCCGAAGAGGAGAAGAACTAAGCTCTAGTCAGAACAGAGCTACTGAAATTAAGCCCATGGATTCCAATGGGTCTCCGCTGAGTAGAATTCAGCTGGCTGCAGTCCTAAAAAGCTAAACCTAAACCTAAGCATGCTTACTTCCTACTCCCCCCCAAACCATTCCCCTTTTGTGCCATGTCTGTTTGGATTGTAAACTTGCAGGTAGGGATGGTCTTTCCCCCCCGTAGTGATTTACAAGCCACTCCTGAAGCCCTTTTTGGTTGAAGAGCAGGAGAAAAGGCATTATTTTTTAAAGGTCTATTTTTATTTTAAAAACTCATACCCAATACAAAGTATCTTTTTATAATACACCAGAATTTTTTAAAAAATGGTTTCAAAATCTAATCTAAAAAGGAACAGGAGAAAATAGAAGGAAAAGGGAAAGAGGATGGAAAAAGATAAAAAGTCTTCTGGTTCTCTATCTGTCATGAACATCCAACTATTCTGTTTTCTATAAGTCAATATTGTTTTCAATCTTCAAATCCAGCAATTACACGTTCATTCCCCTTTTTCATGCAAAAAGTCCACAGTTAAGTTTCCAATCCTTAATAACTGTCAATACAGTGGTGCCCCGCTAGACGAATGCCTCGCTAGACGAAAAACTCGCTAGACGAAAGGCATTCGCTAGTGGAAGGCTGCCCCGCAAGACGAAATTGTCAATGGGGCTGCCTCGCAAGACGAAAAAAATTGTTTTTTCGTCGCACGAAAACCGCTATTGCATTGGTGCTTCTCTAGACGAAAAAATCGCTAGATGAAGATACTCGCAGAACGAATTATTTTCGTCTAGCGAGGCACCACTGTACTGATTTTTCTCTAATTAAACACATTAGCTTTGCCATCTCAGCTAAGTCCATTAACTTTATGAACCATTCCTCCATAGTAGGTAGGGCTGTATCTTTAAATAATTAAACGCTAACATGGCTGTGGGAGAAGACACAAACATTTCTCTGAGAGTGCCCAGAGCATCACAGCTACTCACCTGACCCCTTGCCCCAGCCCGTTTTCACCAGGACCTCATACTTGTACAGCCCGTTCTTCCCACAAAAAGGGATCACCCCCGCGCGGTTGATGTCGATCAAGTCCAGTTTGTGCACAATCACAGCCGCCACCGAGTATGTCACAAAACAGATGGCGCAAGTCAGCAGAACAATGTAGTTCAAACCTGGGCCCGGAGGCTGAGCAAAATATAAAGCATATATATATATACATATGTATGTGTGTGTGTGCATGTGTGCATGCGCTTTCCTTCCCTGTAGCAATTTATAGGTTACTTTGAGGAGCAAGGCAGCTCACTCACATTAAAAATACAATCACTATATAGTTATTTATTCCATGTAATGTATATACTGCTTGATTGTAAGAAAAAAGGGGGGAAGGGTCGAGGGAATCAAAACAACAGAAGTATCAATATAAGGATCAATATAGAAAAAGTTAAAAGCAGCTGTCTGAAAGAGTTAATAACCCTTAGACTTGACTCACAGGCCGAATGAACTGCACAGAATGAAGGGGGACAAAAAGGCTTGCACCAAAAGCTGTCAAATGCTGGGTTAGGCACACAGCCTTGTCAGGGGTGGCCCCCTCCAAGGGAGCCATGCCTTCAGTCTTCCAGTGCCCCTCCTGCTCGTTGAAATATTGGCACAAGGAACTGTACAGGCCCAGGGTCACTTCCACGGCAGTCCAGGCAAAGTGGTTGGTGATGTTGAAGTAATATTCCCTCGCAGGGTTGCTGGTGCTAAGGGAGACAAACAAACAAACAAACAAACAGTAAGGAAGGATTGATTGTAGAGGCACACTTGACCTGGGGTTGTGGGGAGACTTTGGTTCGTGGTTCAGCCACACATCTTCAACCCAGGCAGATGAGTCAGAATAGTGGCATCTCTGCATTCAAGGCATGGATTTAAGTGAGGAAAGACATCCATCCACCTCCTGCTATATCCACTAGCGTCAGCCACTAGGATAGCTTCTTCCAGACCCCACCCACAGCAAGCTCTTTCCCTGCCTGGGAGCTCATTGTGGGCTCTCCTGCATAGCTGCAGAGGTGTCACTTACTCAGGGGAGACAAAAAAGGTGTAGCGCCGGTGGTCGCCCTGGGGCATCCTGGTCATATCCTCCAGATGGATCTTCTTGGAGGCTGTGCAGTTGTGCTGGTGGGTCTCAGGTGAGTGGAAGAGACAGACAGCAATGAATGGCTCCTGCTCACTGGACACATAACGGTCTTGTTGGGAGGAGGAGAGGAAAGACAGGGTCAGAAAACAACTAGACGGGGGAGCCACGAGCAACAGAGATTGTGCAATAGAGCTCTTATTCATATGGGATTTAGATAGATAGATGATAGATAGATAGATGTAATTTAAGTTGAGCAGTTAATGTGCGCAACAAGCAGCCATTGTGCACATTCATAAGACCTCCTGAGGAATGTGGACATTATCTATCTGTCCATGGAGAGGGAATTGTGCACATTTCCTGGTCAATATACACAATCTCCTTCAGGAACATGCATAGGTTGACTGAATTCTGTAAATTCTCCAGCCAATATGCATAACCTCCCAACAGGCTATAAGGAATGTGCATATCTAGATAGCACTCTGGGCAATATGCACTTTCTCTGGTCAGTATCCATGGTCTCCCAGAAGCAGAAGGCCTGAGGAATATGTAAAATAGCTGTCTGCTATGCTGCACATTAACCACTCAACTTACATAACCATATCTATATATATCTACAGTATATACACACACACTTCCAGACAGGTATTAAGGGATGGGCGTTCCCCAGGCATGCAAATTTTTAGCACGATCCACTTTACTTGCTTGCTTATTTATTTATTTATTTCCGCTTGCCCTCAGAGCCCAGGGCAAGGTGCATCAAACATGGAACAAAGACCGATATCAATTCTAAAATGCACTGGCCTAATCTCACTGGAGGAAGGACAGGAGAAATGCATACACAACAGACATTGTTTAAATTCTGGGTCGATGTAGCAACTTTGTGGAAGCCACAAAAACCCACACTTACCATTTACAACACTGAAGGTGACCTGGAAATACAACCCTGCTTCTGCATTGTCATCCTCCACCATGACCACTGCAGTCCCCGAACTCCTTTCCTCAATCATGACAGTCGCCATGGTGATGTTCTTCTCTCCAGGGTCCAAGACCATCACAGCAATGGCCTTCTCGGCATCCAGGCTCCCCACCGGTATCTCTGTCCCGTTGTTGTCCTGGAACTCCATGGACGCCACCTCGGAGGAGACGGTGTAATTGGTAACGAAGCCGAAGGGGAAAGGGTTGTAGTCCACCCGGATCATGACTTGAACAATGTCTGTCAGGTCGGAGAACATGGTGTTGAAGGCTAGGGGGATGGAGAACTGGCAGTCGGGGTGCTCCTCATAGCAGAGGAGGCCCAGTGGGCCGGCCCGCTTGCCCTTGGCCGTGATGTTGCTACCCGCCAGTTCCAGGGGCTCCTCGTTGAGGACTCGGGACTTCATCAGGATGCGCATCAGGTCAGTGGAGAGGGCGTACGCCTGGGAGGCCACCTGCACGGGGCTCTGGCCATTGCACGTTTCCCGAGGCTCAGTCTCCTGGGAGACGGTGTTGACAAGGTGGATCAAGTCCCCTGCAAAGGAGCCAGGAAAGGTTAGTATAGTCGCTACTGAGGATGGAGGTTCAATTAATTAAATCAGGTGTGGGGAACCTCAGGCCTGGGTTGCCAAATGTGGCCCTCCAGGCCTCTCTGCCTGTTCCCTGGAACTTTCTCCAGGCTACACCTGTCATTGGCCCCGCTCCACACTTTCTGCAGGTGCTTTTGACTAGCTGGAAGCAGAAACCTTTGACAGGGATGGGGGGGGGGAAGACTCACACCCCTTATATGAAATGGTACCCTTTCATTGACTTTGTTAAGAAAGTCAAACATGGTTTTCACCCTCCTTCGACCAATGGAACATTATGGAGAGATATGCTTGCTTGATTGCCCTTCTTGGAACATCTAAAACTACAACCATCAACTGCTGTTTTTCTTTTTTTCTGTACAACTACTAAGCTCTGTTTTCCTTGTATGTCTTGTTACTTGAAATTAAAAATCCATTTAAAAAAGAATTTTTTCTTGCTAGAATTTAAGTCTAGTGTAGAAAAGTAAGAGTAAGAGTCTGATCCACAGCTCCACTCACTTTTCTCCCTGGCCCCAGAAGAGTGCCCATGAGGGAATGTGACCTCCAAGCTGAAAAAGATCCCTCACCCGTGAATTAAGCACTGTGTTGATCATCCAACCACAAATTAAACCTCCTGCCCTCCAGTTATGTTTGATGCTGAGGATGACCATAAGCAAAGATGCTGCAACTCAATCCTGATGGAAGGGAAAGAAATGCAGAGAAGCCAACAGTGCTCAGCAGAAATCTAGATGGACCCTTTTTTTTACACCTGAACCTTGAATACTGATCCCACTGGGTTTCCCTTAGGATCTCATGAACTGCATAACTGCATAATGACACGGAATATTGCATTCCACTCTCTCAAATTCACAGAGAAAGGAATTATGAATTCCTAACAAATGAATGTGAGGGTTTTCGTTTGCTGAAGCGAAGTGTAAAGTGTTTCTTACTCCCTTACCTCTCACTTAAAGGGAAACTATGTGCTGTTCCCTCGGGTTCTCAAGAATGGCTTTCAAAATTGAAGATTTGCTATGCATATGGCAAATTGATCTGGGGATTTATTAACATAGGAACACAGGAGGTGGGCTTAAACCCAGGTATTCCTCCATCAAACTCTATATTGTCTACACTGACTGGCAGCAGCTGTACACGGTTTCAGAAAGGGAGTTTCCCCCCAGTTCTACCTGGAGATGCTATTAGAGATTGTATCTGGGACCTTCTGTATGCAAAGCAGATGCTTTGCCACTGAGCTAGCCCTTCCCAGGTACTAAAACTCCCAACTTTTACAGCTGTGCTGGTTGAGGTTGGTGGGAACTGTAGTCCAAAACATATGGAGGACTCGGGGTTGGGGAATGCTGCTTCAAAAATGAACTTCCCTGCGCACTCACCCATGATGTTGAGGATGTTGTCTGCGATGGTTGTTGGGGTCATGGTCCCTTGCATGGTCTCTCCCTGCAAAATGGCCATCATGTCTTTCAGCTTCTTCAAGGTCTTTGTCAGGCAAGCTTGGCAAACAAACTCCTTGTTGGCTACCTGTGAATCCAAGATGCAAGTTAATTGACCTTATATGTCGAGCCATCAAGCTGCCAGTCCTCATGTGAGCATAAGATCTGGCTTCTGCAAATGGCAAACTGCTACTTCCCACACAACAGTTTCCAGGCATGCACTGCTATCTTTGACACCAAACACTAGCAAATGTACTCACAGGGGCTGAGAAACCCCAGCCCATGGGAGAACCATGGACACCATTGAGCACCTTGGAGGAGAAGTGGGATATAAATCTAACAAAAAAATAAACTTGGTGTCCTTCAGATGTTTTGGACCACAACTCCCATCAGTCCCAGTATCCTATGGCCATGCTAGCTGGGACTGATGGGAGTTGTGGTCCAACTCCCTTCAGCCCCAGCCCCCCTCCCACTTGCTCCCTATGCCCAAGAGGCAGAGCAATGCGATGCCACCTACCGTACACTGAGCCAGGGCAGCCGCGATTTGCTGGATGTCATCCACAGTGGTCACATTAAGAGAAATCAGAGTTTCTGTAATGTTCCTCCGTGTCCAGGCCCGGAGATGGTCTTCATGTTTGGTTTCTGGTTTCAAACGCATGGAGCACTCATACTTACATCGGGGGTGAAAAGAAAAGTATGTGAACTAGATTCTTAAGCCAGTTCTTATGAGAGCCTATGTACTATGTAGTGTACTGGTTAGGGTAAGACTAGGACCAGGGAGAGACCAGGGTTCCCACTCAGCTATGAATGAAGCTCACTGCCTCACATTGGAACAGCCACTGCCTCTCAGACTAACCTACCTCACAGGGTTGTTGTGGGGATTAAATGAAGAGAGGGGGAATCATGGGTGCTACCCTGAGCTCCTTGGAGAAAATGATGGGATAGAAATGCAATAAATCAATGAATAAACAAGCCATGGGCTCTCTCTTTCAGTGACAAGCAAGGAGGGAAACCTTTCCATTTCCATGGGGTAAGTAGCCTCTGGGAGAGGGAAACATGTTGAGTAAGGCAATCTCACAGATAAACTGGTCCTAAGCTATTAAGGGCTTCCTGTACTAATAGTAACACCTTGAACACCTTGCACTATCATTCCAGCCAGCCACCAAAAAGGTGTTGCTTCATACCTCATTTAAGATGGTGATGAGAGCCAAGGAATATTCAATGACCTGTTGGGGATCACTCTGTTTCACCAGGCCCTGCAGCACCACCTCGGTCTGGTTGTAAAGCCACTGGGGAAGGCTGCGGAATCCTTCCGGAGTGCTGGGCAGTGTGATGGCCATGGAGCTGGGAAGGAAAACAACCTCTCAGTGTCATGCAAAAATTCCCCGCACATAGAAAAATAGATGGGCAAGAGAGGGCTTTGTGTCTTATATGGTAGTTTTCTATCTGCAGTATTATATTTTAAATATGGGACAGTGTTTTTTGTGTTCCCCCCCCCCCAAAGGGGAACACTGCAAACTTTGTGTGAAGAGTCCTTGTGGTTTAGGGAGATGGAGCACTTCATATGGTGCTTAGCGTTCTTCAATCCCTAGTTGTTTTCTTGAGATGCACAAAAGCTAAAGGGAAGGACACACACTCCCACTCAGGCTCCTCACATGTTTTCCTCTCCACATTAAAGCCTTGTTGTGATGGATCAGCTCGGCTTCCCCAGAATTGTTCTAAGAAAGGAGCAGGGGCGTGTGATGCCAGCAAGGGAAGCAGGCATCTCGTTTTAAGATGAATGTTGCATTGCTCTGTTTCCAATTTGTCCCCGGCAGAAGCCCATTCATCACCACGAAGCTGTTTATTACTGATGAGAAAAGGGTGCTGAATCCTTTCTTGAGTCATACAAATTGGACAGCGCTTACAGACACAGTCTCTCCCCTTGATTTATAAACCAACAAACTTGCATTTCAGAGAGTATCGATCTCCTGCCTGCCGCCCATATTATCTCAAAAGAGCTGTAAATTTGGACAAACCCTTGTCATCAGCCTTTCCCCAACAGATGCCAGGAGTTATTGTCAACTCCAAAGCACCTGAAGGGCACTGCAAAGGAATTGTTCTGTTACATAAAATTGTAACTCTTGCTCCTAAGTTTGCTAGGGCATCAGGAGGTTAACTCGTTAAGCCTGGTCAGAGGTCAGTCTGGAAGGTGGCACCCTGGCTGGGAATTAAGTGTCTGTAGCTGGGAATTAACACCCTAGTACTTCCCTGAGGTTTTATGGGTTGGTAGATTAGAGAACCAGGAGGAAAGATGACCAGATCAAAGTGTGATCTCAGGATACAAAGGAAACACACCTCTTGCTATAATAATAGATAACTGGCTTTAGCTTGAGGGTTTTAAACTAGAGAAAGGGAAAGCAGAATGTGTCTGACTCTTTAGCTGAGGTGCTATGAACAGATGCTAAATTGGGTAAGGCTGATGCCAACTCACCCTAAACTTGGAAGTCTCCAGGCTCTTGGAAACCCCTCTACAGACCTACAGGAAATTCTTTCCCAGGGATGTGGAGTGTACTCAAATAAAAACTGCTGAACATTTTGTACTAACCCATGCAAGTTTGGACTGATCTTTGAAATAGGTTAAGACTATTTCCAAGCAAACAGGACTGGGTGGGGGCATCCCTTATTATGCAAGGGGGGGGGGAGACTGGTGGCAGCAGGCTCACCTGTTGATGGACCAGTCATCCAGCCTACCCATCTGGCTGCCGACAAAGAAATGACAAGCATTTGGAAGGGACTGAGGAAACAGTAGGGTTTGTGGGTGTTTATGAGTGCTCATATGGGTTTCTGAAGTCAGCAGAGCAGTATTCGTTCATCTTCTGCAAAAAGAATACTATTTTGGAAAGGAAAGACCCTTCTATGTGGAGATTTTTGTCCTAGCTGTCACCTGTATTGGATTTGACATTGCTTTAACTCTTTTTAATGTGTCCAACAGTTTTAAATGTGTTTCCACTGCATTGTGGAATTGCTTCAAGATGCTCCCAGTGGAAGTGAGCCACAAATTAAACGACAGCAACAACCATCACCTGTTGAAAGCCACAACGGTTGCTCCCAGCTGGTCCTGCACCAGCACCGAGACAGACACCAGTGAGCCTCCTTCCTGGAATCCAGGGGGCAGGAAGGCAGAATGTTCGGAATGGCTGCCTTTATATACCCAGAATTCCTCACAGTGGCCGGTTCGGCAGCGGGCAGCAAGCAGTGTGTATACCAAGGGGGTATCTTCGTCCTCTGTATCTCTCCAGCCTGCCAGCCAAATACACACAGAAGGTAGATCAGGATTTACTGGGTAATTTGCAATGGGTTGCTTCCAATATTAGAGTAGACCCATTGAAAATCGTGGCCACAACTAACGTAAGGCCACTAATTTCAATGGGTCTGGCTCAGAGGACAACTTAGCTGATACAACCCAACCGATTTATTTGTTTATACTAAATATTCATCAACTGTCCACTCATATGCAACACCAACATGGTGTACAGCAAGTACAATATAGAATTTTAAGGTACCATAAAGACATAATACAGAATAGTCATAAAAAAATGGCAGGCTCATCTTAAGAAAATATGAACAACTGAATAAGACTGTTGGCATAAAATGTATTCAAGAGACACTTGAAAGTGAGCAGCAAGGATGCCTGCCAAATTTCTGTGATGTAGGTGACATTGGGAATGCCCAACTCCTAGCTGACACCTTTTGGGCTTCTGAAACATGAACTAATGGCACTACTGTTGGTGACCAGCATGGCTTCCAGTTGTTCAACAAATTGACTTTTCCCACCTGAATTAAGCTTCTGAAATGAAGAACCCTTACAGGGTTGTTGGGAGAGGAAAATGGGGAGGAGGAATATGTAGGCCACCTTGAGCTCCCTGGAGGAAAGCTGGGATATAAAAGTAATAAATAATCCTTGGATAAAAGGCGGCATATAAATTTAATAAACAAACAAAAGAATAATAAAGATGGCTCAGGATACACTCAGAGACACCTGTTCCATAGGCCCCATAGCCAAAGACTAGCTTTAAGACAAGTCTCCAATAAGTTCAATCATCTATCTAAGGTGTGGGCAACCTTTAGCCCTGCAGATGCTGCAGAGCTACAACTCTCATCTCCCCTAGCCATTGGCTACACTTGCTGGGGCTGATGGGAACTGTAGTTTAGCAACATCTGGAGGACCAAAAGTTCCCCAAACCTAGTCTATCTAATATACTACACTGTCCCTCCTATTTCTTTTAGGGATCTATCAAACCAAGCATAATTTGCTGTCAGGTACGTATTTTGAAGCCAGTGTTGGACATAATCTTGCACTCTGGTCTCACCTGTACATTCGAAATGAATCTTGGCAGTCAACGCTTGGATAGGTCCCATTGGAGACAACCAGCAGGACCCTCCGAATGGTGGCTGGTTTGGAAACAGGTCGATGGAGGCAAAGCCTTCCTCCCCTGTGGCCAGATCTGTAATGTGCAGAGTGAAGGTATAGCCCTCGCCGTCCTTCAGAGCCCCTGGCCTCAGAACCAGGTTCATTCCTCTGCTGCCGGTGGAGGTGGTCGTTCTGTCCAAGGCCAGAGTCTTATTTTTGAAGCTGTGTGCCGACCATTTCTACACAGACAAAAGAGGCGCAGAAAAAGACCAAGAAAAGCTTCAACTTTTGTCATGCAGAAATTTAAAAAGGAATTTCTAACGTTTTCAGACTGAGTTTGCGTGTGTGTCTGTGTGTGTGTGTAGAGGAAAGTTACTTTCAACATCCGGCCAAAGTTTTGGATGATCGTTCAGCTCCATTCCCAGACATCTGGGCCAAGGAGAACAGGCAGGAGCCCAAACTGTCTGCTGGGAATACTTCCACCGTGGGATCCAGCTTGAGTCTCCTGCATTACATCACTTTCCAACTATTTTTTTTAGAGAGAACAGGAGAACACGGGTGGGGGTGAGATTGAAAAGTCCTAGGACCTCTGCAGGGCCCCATCACTTGGTTTAAAGCAGGCTTCCCTAACCTGGTACCCTCCAGATGCTGCAGACTACAACTCCCATCAGCCCCAGTCAGCAAAGCCAATGGTCAAGGATGGTGGGAGTTGCAGTTCAACAGCAACTTGAAACTAGATCTGACAGAGACTCAAGAGGTCTGTTCTCTGTAAGAATCATGTTCTCTACTTGACGAGGAAGTAGGATCTCTTGGGAGCTTTTGTTTGTTGTCGCTTTAAATGTTTATAGACCACACTTCCATAAAAACACAGCCAAGTGGTATA
This sequence comes from Lacerta agilis, assembly GCF_009819535.1. Lineage (NCBI taxonomy): Eukaryota > Metazoa > Chordata > Lepidosauria > Squamata > Lacertidae > Lacerta > Lacerta agilis. The sequence continues at coordinate 29,176,131 of NC_046324.1, read as the reverse complement.
CAGAATACATAAATACTGGTTGGTAAAAAGAAATTCACATGGCAAAGGCCTGTGTGAATAATACAGTTTATAGGAAGTGTCTGAAAGAAGGCAGGGATGATTCCTGATAAACATCAATCAGCAGTGAGTTTCACAGGGCAGGGCCCACCGCACTAAAAGCTCGATCCCTAGTAAAGGCTGTCTAAATCTCAGGGATTTCCCAGAGTGCTCCATCAGCTGTGGCATAAGGAATTCAGTGAGAACTTCCATCTCATGCTCAGCCTGTATATAAGTGTAAATAAAATCTGATTATCACAGAAACTCCATAAAGTCTCCAGTGGCCATCAATCCAAGGAATCCAAACCCATGAAAAGTGTTCGGACCCTGGAAAACCTCTCACCGCCTAGAGATTGGGTTGTGCTTAACAACACAGGCCACATTCACAACAGAACATTTAAAACACTGTGATACCACTTTAAACAGCCACGGCTTCCTGCCAAAGATTTTGGGAGCTGTATGGTGTGAAAGTGGGAAAAGTGGGTAGAGAAAAACTTTTTTTCTCCCTCTCTCATAACACTAGAAGTTGTGGGCATCCAATGAATGCTGGAAGAATCCTTCATGCAGTGCATAGTTAAAACCATGGAACTATCTCCCACAACAACTAGGGTGACTTTAAAAGAGGACTAGAAAAATCCATGGCGGAGACCATGGTGCTCTGTCTCCATGGTCAGAGGCGGCAAAGCTTCTGAATACCAGTTGCTAGAACACACATGACGGGAGAGTACTCCTGTGCTCAAGGCCTGCTTTGCGGGTTTCCCATCTGGTCAGGATGCTGGACTAGATGGGCCAATGGTATGATCTATGTTCCTACTTATAGGGGGCACATCAGGCACCCAATTAACTGGCAACTGACTGTGCAAGGCTGACCCCAGAAATATCCAACGGCCACCTTACCCCTTGTTTGGAATTATTCTGGCAGTTCAAGCAGGTGCCCTCCAGGTACACATAGGAGCTGCGGCTCACTTCGTAGACAGACTGGGCCTTGCAAGAGACACACTCCAGGGAGACGATGGGGACCGTCCCCTTCTTCAGTAGCACCTGGGAAAGAAAGCACAGTGAGTCCACAGAAGCAGAGGTGTCAGCAGAATCCCTCCCCAGAGGATAACTGGAGCAAGCAGAGTCTGTGTTAAAAAGAAAGAAAAGAAAGAGCAGAATTCTGAACTATAAGAATCTGAATTCTGCACCATGAGGCCCTGAATCCCACAACCGATATATTTCTTTTCTTAATTTTTTTTAGGTTAACTTGTTTGTAACATCTGATTTTATTGGTAATTTTAAAGTATATTTTATGTAAACTGCTTAGAGGTTTTGATCATTGAGCAGTATATAATTTCTACTAAATAAATATAAATTCTGCAAAACTAATGGATTTACATAATTTCCCCATCATTTTGTGTGATTTGTTCTGTTACTTAAAATAATCATTTTGCACGATGTAGGCTGTAATCTATAGGATGACATGGGGCTGGGGGAAGGAGGGGCAGTCCATGTGACATACAGACCTAGAAGGGGTTTTATCTAACAGGACTAGGAAGATTCCATGTTCATCGAAAACAACCTTCCCTAGCCTGATACCCTACAGTATTTTGGACTACGGTTCTCATCACCCCCAGCATCATAAAACGGCTATGGTGGCTGGGGGATAATGGGAGTTGTATTCCAAAACATCTGCTGGGTACCAGTTTAGGGAAGGCTGGCATGAACAGGCCCTTTTTCACACAGCTGGAATCTACAGACAAAGAGTGATGATTTTCCAACCCCACAAGAGGGACTTTGCATTTTGAGGGTCACATCCCCTCCAACCATTAGTTAATACTACACAACTTTGCTCCAGGGGATTATTTCATCAAAATTACCCCAGGCTTCACTAAATTAAAGGCTGCCAAGTTTGTATTTGCTTCTGCTTCCTGCCTACATCAGATACGTTGTGTTTTACGTTTCTCTTAGATGCCTTAGTCTCAGAATCCCAGGTTTGTAACCTGCTACCTATAGCACTTGGGAGGGACTTGTTCTGCCCATATCTCCATCCGAGAATCAACTCTACAAGCTGACCTCATGGCTGCCTCATCAGCCTACTTTGGGAGTCCTGTTTGGTTTTATAGTTTTTCTTCATTCCACCCACCCCTAACTCCTACTTTGGGTAACATCTTAATAATGAAGAGTTCTGGAGGACTCAAAAGCTTTCCACACTTGTGTAACACTTTGGTTGGTCCCACTGAAGCTATTGCCCAACTGTGGATTGTTGGAGAAAGGGGAATACCGATCACCAAGGTTTTCCTCAATTAGGCAATCGAAAACAGGACTGCTGACTGATTAAGCAAACAAAAAGGGCAAGTATGAAAAAGGCTTGGAAATGATAATTGAATGGCAAATGCCCAGAATTCCTAGCTGGGTTCCATAGGGAAATGCTTTGCTAAACCCTGGCACCCCAGGATGGCCTCCACTTCCATGGAACACTTGTCTCTCCAACAGCATAGGAAACGGTCTCATAATGAGCCAGATCATTGGTCCAGCTACCTCAATACTGTCTGCACTAACTGGCAGCATCTCTCCAGGGAATAATATAACATGTAGTTAAACTATGGAACTCACTCCCACAGGAGGCAGTGGTGGCCTCCCACTTGAATGGCTTGAAAAGAAGACTGGGCAAATTCATATTGGTGCCAAGTAGCCATGATTGCTCTGTTCTGCCATGTTCGTGGAAAACAATCTTACTCGGCTACGAGTGATCACCAAAGAAGAAAGCTCTGCCTTCATGGTTGGAGGCAGCAATGCTTCTGAATATGAGTTGCTGGAAATCACAGGAGGGGAGGGTTGTTCTTGTGCTCAGGTCCTGCCTGCAGGTTCCCTTTGGGACATCTGGGTGGCCTCTGTGAGAGCAGGATGCTGGACTATGATGGGCCTTTGACCCAAGGAGTGTGGTGGAGTCTCCTTCTTTGGAGGTCTTTAAGCAGAGGCTTGACAGCCATCTGTCAGGAATGCTTTGATGGTGTTTCCTGCTTGGCAGGGGGTTGGACTGGATGGCCCTTGTGGTCTCTTCCAACTCTATGATTCCATAATTCAATCCAGCAGGCTCTTCTTAGATTATTACAAATTATTTCCCAATCCTACCTGGAGATGCTGGGGGTTGTACCTGGGGCCTTCTGCAATACAAAGCAGATGCTCCACTATTGAGCTATAGCAACTGTGAGATACTCCTGCTATTGTGCCATTATCTCCATGCAACTCTAAATAACTCCAGAAGCCAAGGCTGTCTCTTGAGCCTTCCGGCGATAATAGGCATTTTTGACAGTAGCGATAGAGCTGTTGTTTAATGTGGCAGGCTGTTAAAAGAGCACCAAAGCCCTCCCTCTGCAGAGCAAGATTGAAGGGCCCCATCTGTTCCTCCCGTCCCTGCGACAGTCAAATCATTGTTTTGCATTCATGTAGGCAAGCGAGATAGTACGGAATGTCCTTGAAAGACTATCAATTTGACTTTGGTTCTTTCTGCCTCCCCACCACACCTTCCTCTTTCCTTCCAGTCTTCAGTTTCCAAAAGAACAACACACACACACACACACACACACACACACGGAAAGAGGGAGAAGAGCAAAAGGGAGATCAAGGCAGTAAGAATTTCCACTTGCAGACAAACGGCATCTCGGGTTGCCAAGCCTCTCCTGGAGCTGGTGATAGAAACCATAAGGTTTTTTGGCCTGCAGATTCCTTTTGCTGCTCAGTTTTGTTTTGCGGCCTACCAATAGGTGCAGTTATTTAAAAAAGAAGGGGGAAAGTGTGTGTGTGTTGCCCTCCCTCTCTCCCTCTGCTTTTCCAAGGCACCATGGGAAGAAAAGCAAAAAAGAAAACCCTCGGCTATGAGCAAAAGGGTTCTTTTTCTCTCCTAATGTTCATATTTGTAGATGGGCAACTCTGGGCATTCCACGCCTGCGTCTGCAACCCCACCCAACACACTGGGCTATCCTAATCTATCTGGCAGCTGTCTCCCTGCAGAAATGGGAGCCATGTAGCTCAGTGATAAAGCATCTGCTTTGCATCCAGAAGGTCCCAGGTTCAATCCGCAATTGGCATCTCCAGGTAAAAAGACTGAGGTGTCAGGGTTGGGGATGAGCTCCCTCTCGCCATGAGGCCTGGAGAGACCTTTGCAGAGACAACAGTGATGGGCCAGATGGGCCAATGATTTCACATATGGTACGTCTGTGTAGGAAGAGGAAGATCCCAATGTCAATCCCTGGTAGGGCTAAGAAACAGCCCCTGTCTAAAAACCTGGAGAGCTGCTGCCAGTTAGTGTAAACAATACTGACTCAGTATAAGGCGGCTTCCTATGTTCCTGTTTAAATCAGCCATTTATTCAGAACCATGAGAACTGGAATCTTACATTTTAGTGGAAGGAATATAGATGAGTAATATAGCACTTGCTTTGCATACAAAAAGTTCCAAGTTCAGTTCCTAATGGTACCTTCAGGAAGGGCTAGGAGAGACTCCCTATCTGAAACCTTGAAGAGTCACTACCTGCCAATGTAGTCAGTACTGAGCTAGAGGCACCAAAGGTAGGACTCCACATATAGCAACATGTGTGTGTGTGTGTGTGTGTGTGGACCTTTAGGACCTGCTGCTTCTCAATGAAAGCAGCACTTTCAATTTCCTTTGCAATCTTTAACAAGCTTCCCGATGGGGGAGCTGAAGCCACAGGAGACTGACTTCACCACAGTCACACTGTGAATCTGTGGCAGAGCCAGAATGCAAACCCAGGCCTCCCAAATCAGAGTTCATCCTATCCCACTTGTGCACTTTGAGGGGGGGCCATTTTCAGTCCAAGGGCCACATTCATTCGTGAGCAACTTTCCAGGGGCCACATGCTAGTGGTGGGTAAAGCCAAAAGCAGTGAAATATCTATGGGAGCAGAAATCCTGGGACTTTTCGGCTCAAACTTCACCTCAGAACCTCAGCCTCAGCCATGAACATGCAACACTAGTGGGGCACAATGGTTAGAGTGTCAGACTTGGACCTTGCAGGCATGAGTTCAAATTCCCACTCAGCCATGAAGCTCAATGGGTGATATTGGGCCAGCCACCTTCTCTCACCCTAATCTACCCCACAGGGTTCTTGTGAGGATAAAATGGAGAGGAGGCAGAACCATGTAAACCACCTTGGAGGAAACATGGGATAGAAATATAAGAACAAAACCAATAACATTACCACAGTAACAATGGTAGTGTAGAGCTTACGGGTATTGCAAGCATTACAGAGAATATGTGTGAGGTGATGTGAATGCTTAAAAATGGGAAGTTTTGTTTTGGGGTGGCGATGTCATGATGGCTGGGGCTGATGGGAGTTGTACTGAAAGATTTACGAAGACAGAACAAATTCTCAGATTCATCGGGGAGGCAGGCGTGAGTGGCTCTGATCCCAGGGACCTGAATGCAGTCTCAACAGAGCACCACAATCATCAGTACGAACTAGGGCCCTGTGTGGCTGTTCACACAATTACCGGTAAGTACCAGTGGAGGGGCATTCTCAAGGAGAGTATGAGCCTGCCCTTCCCTACTACCCTGAAGCAACCCACAACGGCAGTACAGGAAGGCACTGTTTGAGGACTCCATAACACCAACCGTTTGATTCGTAGCTTCAGGACTCATCCCCATTTTCCAGACGACGAGGTCAAATGTGTACTCCACATCTGCTTCCAGTATGGATCGGGAAACGGTAACGACTCCCCCTGTGGCAGTGAAGTTGAGCGCACACCCCACAGATGAGCTCTGTTGCACACAAGGAAACAGGGAGGAGGAGGGCAGAGGAGACATTCAAAACCTGCCTTAAAACGGAAGGTCAGTCCTGTCCTGAGGGTCTGAGACCAGAACCTGGGTATAGGTCAAACTTCTTCCTGTTCTAGTACCCTCATCTTGTTAAAACAGGCTGCACCAACCGTGGCAGGGCTGGCTGGAGCTGATGGGAGCTGTACTCCAAAATCTGAAGGGCACCAGGTTGGCATGCCAAAGGAAAGAGGGGAAGTGAGTAAGAATAAATGCAACTTCCACACCTACAAACGGCCTCCGATGGCCAAAGGCCGAGGGAGCCGGCGTTTGTCCGCAGACAGCTTCCGGGTCATGTGGCCAGCATGACAGAGCCGCTTCTGGTGAACCAGAGGAGCGCACGGAAATGCCGTTTACCTTCCCGCTGGAGTGGTCCCTATTTATCTACTTGCACTTTGACGTGCTTTCGAACTGCTAGGTGGGCAGGAGCTGGGACCGAGCAACGGGAGCTCACCCCGTCGTGAGGATTCAAACCGCCGACCTTCTGATCAGCAAGCCCTAGACTCTGTGGTTTAACCCACATACTTCAGGGCAAAATATGTATGCCGTCAAAACACAATTTTGGAACAGTCATGAAAGATAGCAAAATAAAGGTGGTGTGAAACAGGGCAGGTGAGTGTTTTCCCATTAACAGTCCTGGGGCTCTGTTCCTAAAATTGGGCAAAGGAAGTCAAACATTTGAACCGAGGGTGTTTAATGGGAAAACACCACTGCAGTCTAATGAAAAGAACCTCTTTGTGGGGTGGGAATCCAATGCACAGGTATAGGATAGGAAATACCTGGCTTGTCAGCAGAACAGGTGGATCTCAGGATTGTAGCTGATCCCAAGCTGAACCTGAGACAGCAGTGTGATGCGGCTGCCAAAAAGGCTAATCTGATTTGGGACTTTGTTAACCAAATTATGGTTTCCAGTGCATACGAATCAATCACCTGGGGATGAGGTGGGGGCTCTCCTTGATCTAACTGGATTTTCTGCGTTGAGCAGGGGGGTTTAGATGACCTAATAAACCCCCACCCACTTGCATCTCTAGAATTCTATTTTAGGCACATACATGCCATACATTTAAACTAAATTTTGTCCGCCCCCCCTTCCCCCGCCCCAAAGAACCCTGGGAACTGTAGTTTATGCCTCAGCAACCTGAACAAACTACAACTCCTAATATTCTTGCGGGGGGGGGGGGGGAATGTACCTTAAATATATTGTGTCAATGCAGCCACAGTCTTGAGCTCAGCAAGCTTTAAGCCAAACCCAGCTACTGTGCCCCCCCTCCCAGTTGCCAATCCAAAAAGCGAAACACATCAAGGCAGAAAGCAGGAGGAGAATGGGGTCTCGGCTCACAATGCCCCTCCCCTTTCTCAAAGTACAGATCTCCTGCAGCACTAGTTCCAGACCAGGCTTCTAAGTCTTTAGAATGATGGAAATCAGATCCCACAAGCGCACCCCCACCCAGCTGCTCCTTCACTCAAAGCCCAGGGCTTGCTTACCTTGGAGGAAGACATACAAGACCACTGATAATGCAACGGCGTCTGTTCCCAGTCTTCCAGGTTAGGGTCGTAGGATTTCTCCCCGTCCAAGATCAGGTCCCGGGTGCTGGACCACACACGGTATGATCCTCCATCGATGATGGGCACAAGCTTGTTAGGCGTGACAGTTACGTTTGCAAAAATGCTCTTGGACAGTGGTGTGTCTCCGAAAGAGACCAGGAACTTGAAGCAGTAGGTGCCCAGGTTGAGTGCCAGCTTGGGGATGACCAACTGTGGCCGGCTCACATCCACGTTGGACAGGAGGACTTTGTCAGAGGCGCCCAGTTGCAGGCAGCTGGGGGCTTTGTAAATCTCCCACACATACTTGGTCTGGTACCTAGTGCAGCCCCGCAAGTCAAGCTGGGCTTCCAAGTAATTCTTCTGCGACCGCTTCATGACCACTTGCCCAGGTAACGCCAACTCAGCTTCTGGCTCTTCACATTCTAGAACCTGGACCGTGATGGTGAGCTGGGCGATGGAGAAGCTGATGAGGTTGGAGGCATTCACTTCCACCAAGTAATCCCCGGGCCTTAGGTAGATATGGCTGGCGGATGGCACACTTGTCCTTTCAGCTGGAGAACCATCTCCAAAGTGCCACCCAAAGGCAACTTGCCTTGCGCTGGGCAGCACAGACACCTCAAACGCCGTCGTCCGGTTAGCAAAGGAGCTGACAGGCAGGAGGGAAAGTTGCGTTATGAGGTCTTGGACTTCCATCACAATGGTTATGTTCAGGCTGCCCAGACGGTTCCAAGCGGTGAGATGGATCTCCAGCCGACCTGGAGCTTCTGGGGTATAAGAGATGCTTCGGCCTTCCACGCGGACCTGAGAACGACCGTGGTCTCCCTCCAAGGAGAGCTGCCACAAATATGACACCCGCGAGCCACTGTCAACCTCAGCTGTGAAGCTCCTCTCTACTCCAACAGGCATGCCTTGCTCACAGCAGTCTGCGACCTTCAAGCTATGGATGGCCTCCAGCACCACAATGAGGACTTCTGTGTAGTCCACACTGATGTGGTTCTCCGCAGTCACCCTTACTAAGTAATCTCCAACCTGGGTGAATGTATAGGTGAAGCTGGAAGAGTTGAGTGCCATTGAGTGGTTCCCGCTGACACTCATCTTATAGCTCACAGAGGAACCAGAAGCCATCCCAATGACAAAGGATACCTCTTCCCCAGGCTCCAGCACCTCCTTGCCCACAGTGAGTTTTAGGCCCTGAATTGGGTCTTCCACGGTCACGCTGTGGCAGGTCACATCCCAGCTGACATCGTTGGAAGCATTTAAGCAGACGGAGAAGACTCCAGGTGAGGGGAATGTCAAGGCCACTCTTTGCCCACATATGGTGGTGTTCAGCAGCTTCCAGGTCCAAGCTACGTCAGAACCCCTTTCCAGCTCCCCAGAGAAGTTTACCTCTGAGCCTGACTCAACATAGCCAGTATAATTCAGCCTCACAGTCCTGATCCTCACTCCCACAATGGGCTCCTGAATGTATACCACAAGCGTTGCGTTGGCAGAGCCAAATTTGTTCTCTGCCACGACGGTAACTGCCTTGGCACCAGGACTTGGGAAGGAATGTGTGATGGCAGAGGAGGCAGTTTGGAGAAAGAGGCCGTCCTCCAGGTACCAAACATACATCAATCCAGTCCCAGCAGTGACGCTCGTACTTATGTTCACAGAAATGTTGACCGCAGCAGGGTTGGGGTAAGCGATGGGCTTCAAGACACCAACCTGCTCAATGAACTCCACTGTCTTGTTCACTGTTGAGCTCCCCAGCATATTTGTGGCTTTCAGGTGGATGACGTAGACCCCTGCTTCCAGGACAACCAGGGAGAAGGTCTTTCCTGCAGAAGTCTGCACAGGGTGGTTTTCCTTCAGGAGAGCCCAGTTGTAGGAGATGTTGGTGCCATCCCTCACTGCCGCCTGGATCTGGAGCGTCTTGTTGGTGGGGAAGTAGGTGTCATCCATGAGGTCGCCACCGGCAATGTGAAGCCCTTCGATCTGCTCCAAGACGTAGATGAAGATGCTGTCCTGCAGGCACCCAATCTCGTTCTCTGCAGTCACGATTACATTGAATGTCCCGATTGAACGGAAAGTGTAGGAGATGGTGGAGTAGCCTGGGATGGGGGTGCACCTGTCGCACAAGATCCAGGAGTACCGGATAGCAGTGCCAGCGAGGAGGGTGGCCGTGAAGCTCACAGAACCATTCAGAGGCACCACCGTCCTGCTGGCGTTGATGGTCAAGCCTTGGAGGCGCCTCTTCACTGTCACATTAAGCCTTGCTTCACGGAAGCTCACATTGTTCCAGCCCGTCAGGGTGATGGCATAGGTGCCACTCTTGTTGTAGGAGTGGGTGATGAATTTCCCCAGCTGGCTCATGCCATCCCCAAAGTACCACAGATAGCTCACATTGGTCCCACTAGCATTGGCAGAGAACAGGTAGACTTGGTTCAGTTCCAAAACCTTCGAGCCGTTGGACTCAATCCTGACTACCCCAACCGGCTCTTGGACTTCCACGAACACCGAGTCGTTATTGAAAGATACGTTGTTGCAGACTGTCACTGTGACCAAGTAGACACCGGGGGCTTTGTAGGTGTAACTAACTTCCGTCCCACCAAACCGAGTGGATTCGTTTGTCCCAAAGTCCCAGAGGTAGCGATAGGGGTAAGGGGGTAAAGCTGTGACTTGGAACTTGCTTTCGTTGCCCAGTCTCACGAACTGCGGCCTTATGAACAGTGAGACGTTGGTGACCTCTGGCTCCACACAGACCTCGGTGTAATAATGAGCTTTGTTGACCTTGCTTGAGAGGACCAAAGAAAGATGAAAGGTGCCACTGCGGGTGAAGTTGTGTCTCACTGTTGGGTCCCCATTCACAGTGACGTTGGACGACCCATCTCCAAACGTCCAGTCAAAAAGGTAGTCCTCTGGGTTACCAGAAACATAGGCAGTGAGTTGTACGTCGGGGTGCTCTGGGATACAAGTGGAAGGCTCGATCTTGAGAACCATCAGCACGAATATCCGGACAGGAACAGCTTGGGAAACAGAGTTGACTGGATTCGTCGCTGTGACGTTTACTGTGCAATTCATCTCCTTTAAATAGATGTGCATCACGGATGCCAGAGAACTGTTCACCACAGTCCCATCACCCATGTCGAATATCCATAGGATGCTGTCCCCTGTTTCCACAGAAGCAGTGATCTCTACTGGCGTGCGGAGTTCCATTGCTTCCTCCAGAACCACCTGCAGTCCGCTAATCTCTTCAAAGACACGGTAACTCTGGAACGTTTCTACAGCACTAATGGTGTTGTTGGCTCTCAGGCTGACGTTGTACACCCCCTTGTTGCTGTAGGTGTGGACTATGGCCGGCAGGCTTTGCACAAACGCCACAATGCCATCCCCAAAATCCCAGGTGTAAGAGACCCCATAGCTAGACGGCAGGGGGACAGCTTCGAAAGTGACAGGGCGACCAGCAACCAAGACATCTGCGTCAACTTCCAGGGTCACTTCCATCAGGTAAGTATAGATGTGGACAGGAATCGTGTAGGTTAGGTTCTCAAATTCATTAGATACTAAAACACTCAGGATATATTCACCTGCATTTGTGACCAGGCCGGGGAGAAGGGGGCAGGGGGAGAGAGGGAGAGGGAGGGAGAGAAATGAATAAGAACTTCCCACTCCTGTGATTTCTCTCTTTGAACAATATGTGCATATTTGGTAGATGAAGGATAAGCAACTGTGAAATGCTTACTTTTGAGGATGTTTTGGTTTGCATCTTAATCATTTTTTTAAATTTAAAAAAATCTGTCCAGTTTTTACTGCTCTGTTGCATGCTGCTCTGGGCACCTTTAGTTGGAAAGGGAGGGCAACAGCAACAATCTGTCAATTTCATTGAGAAGGGGGAAATCTGTCAATTTCGGTTTCTCTCAGTTTCCCATTTTTCCACTCTTATGTTGTTATCCAGATCCATTTGGAAACATTCCCACATCATGAAAATCCATCAGCATTTCAGTGCTAATTTCTCCCACTGTACAAATCTTTCTATAAAATCTTGCCTAATATGCACATTTTAATGTAACAATTTCCCCTAATACAACCAACTTTTGTATGCTGTTTTCAGTAACTGTACTTCAAAATTCAGAGGTTTGAATTTCTGAGGATGGCTGAGTTTCATTCTCATATTATTTCAGAAAGGATAAATTAGGTAAGGCTGCCATGAAAGGAGAACTGAATTGATTTTCTTCCCCATCCCCATCTTTCATGTCAGAGAGGGGACAGGACTGAATGAGGAACACCCAACACTACAGAGACTGTCTTCCAGAGTGGAATGAGAGAACAAATCAAGAAAAAGTACTTAATCTGCACCATTTGCTCTTAAAAACACAAAATTTGGAGCACATTGGTTTCACTTGCCAAACAGAGCGTATGAAGATTTGAATGTTATCAGATAATTTCATTCTGCGTATTCATTTATTTATATCATTTGTGCTTGATGTTCAAAACATCATGCATAGAAAACCTCATAAGAAGAATAAACAATAAAAACTTTAAAATACAGCCAAATTAGCAGCAGAGAAATCCTCTGAACATAAGCACCGTATTTTTCGCTCCATAGGGCACACCGGACCATAGGGCGCACCTCGTTTTTAGAGGGGGAAACAAGAAAAAAAATATTTTTCTGGTTTTCCTCCTCTAAAAGCCCTGTTTTTTTGAGGATCAGCTAAAAGTTTTGCAGCTTTTTTTTGCAAAGGGAAAAGCCCTTTTTTGAGGATCAACTAAAAGTTTTGCAGCTTTTTTGCAAAGGGAAAAGCCCTGTTTTTTTGAGGATCAGCTAAAAGTTTTGCAGCTTTTTTTGCAAAGGGAAAAGCCCTGGTTTTTTTGAGGATCAGCTAAAAATTTTGCAGCTTTTTTGCAAAGGGGGAAAAGCAAAGCTCCTTTTGCAAAGGGGGAAAAGCAAAGAGGAAAAGCCCCATTTTTATGGGGTTCAACTCACATTGCTGCAGCTTCTAAAGGAAAGGGAGCCGTTTCTACAGTTTCCAGACAGATAATCTAATCAGCCAGTCACATGTCACTGGGGAAACAAACAACCTCCCTCTGCAGCACATTCAACAATTGAGGGCGGGGCTGAAAGGGAGCCAGGACTCTTATCTCTCCCCCGATCTCTTGCTGATCAGCTGCTGAGCGGGGTCCTTTCAACACCCCCTTTTCTCTTTGTAACATTAAAAGCATGATCCTCTTTTGGCCCCTGGGCAATTCAGCTCCAGGGACCACCATTCGCTCCATAAGACGCACAGATATTTTCCCCTTACTTTTTAGGAGGAAAAAAGTGCGTCTTATGGAGCGAAAAATATGGCAAGTTCCCAAGCGGTCCCCAGAAGAGGCAGGTCTTGCAACTCCCTTCTAGAGGCCTGAAATGAGCTCTAACAGCCTTGAAAGGGCAATTATCACAAAAAAGCTCCTTAGCTGGTCAGTCAAATGACAAACACACTGGTTTTGTGTGACAATCCCTGTTGATTTAGAGGGTTGTTGATCGTGCAGGAACCTTTCTCATAAAACCCCCACAGTGCATTTGCCTGTTAATTAATTGCAAACTACTTGACGGTCACAATAACATGGGACCAGACACCACATTCATGATATATAATTCCTGAAATATAAAACGTTGCAATTGGCGCTGTATGATGTCCTACATCTCCCTTGCCATGAGAGAATTTGGGGGAGGAATCCTACCAAAAGAGGACAACTTGCCTTCCAAAGACCATCCATCAATGGGAATTTCACACAAGGCCATTATACACCACACTTAATAGCAACCAGTTGGCTAACTACTTCTTGCTGAGGTCAACCTGACCTCCCACAGGGATGGAACACAGAGTAGAGCACCAGGAGTACCGGTAGTTCAAAAATGCCAAGGGGGAACATTTGGGGAGAGGCAATCTCAAAGGAACTTGCTTTGTAGAGCCACTGAGTGCTGTCTGCGTACACAAGAGGCAGCGACTAGAAAAGGGGAAGGGGCCACAAAGTGAACTCTGAGAGTTGGGATAGCTCAGTCGGTAAAGCATGAGACTTTTAATCTCTGGGTCATGGGCTTGAGCCCCACGCTGGCCAAAAAGATTCCTGCATTGCAGGGAGTTGGTCCAGATGACCCTTGCGGGCCCTTCCAACTCTATGATTCTATGAATTCCCAGCTGCTTGTTGGGCCCATTTGGGTGCTAATAGTAGTCAGATACTTAGCTGTGATTCCTGCATTGCAGGAGGTCCATTGGGTCCCTTCAAAGTCTATAGTTCTATGGCTATGATTTGAATCTACACAGAAAGTAGAAGCTGTCCTAGGCACACATCATCCCATTTGCCCAATTGGCCATGGTCGCAAACAAAAAACAAAACAGAACACCTTTCTCACCTGATTCTTGGTAGGTATGCGATACATTATGCCCAATTACAACCTGATGAATGTTGGGGTCTGGCACGAGGAAAGACTCGTTATAGGGAGGCCTGAACTGGAAAGCAACATGGTCGCCGTCTCCAAAGTCCCACCTGCAGAGCAGAAAAGGTAGTAAGGCATGCAGTTGCAGGCAGGTAACAGATCTCCCTGTGGAGATGGCACTCCCGAATCGGTGGCACATGCCCTTCTGGCTTGCACTCTTTATAAAGACTTGAGGAATGAGATTATCACCCCTCTTTTATTGTCCATTCTGGGTCACCCAACCACTGCCACAGTGTCCTTTTTCTTGGCAGATCAAGAGGAGCAGGTGACAGCAAAGGTTGCAAGGCTTTTAGCTGGGGCAATCAGAATAAGATCCACCATTTGACTATTGATTCAAAACCCCAAAATGTATTTTATATAATTGACTTTTTATTTCTATTTTTTTGTATATTGCATTGTTGTTTTATTCATTCCATTCAATTAAATGCAGTTGCAGGCAGGTAACGGAAAAGCTGGAAGGCCAACACAGCTGCCCAGTCCATGGAAAACCTGCTACCCACCCCTGATTCATGGAGTGGAAACACTCCCCTGCGCAGCCCTTCTTTTTCATTCTGTTTTGTTCCAATCATACATCAGGAGAACTCACAGGAATGTGGCATCCACAGCAGAGTCTATTGTAACCGTGGCTGCCAGTTCCACAGTGCTGTTCTGAGGGACGAGGGGTGGGATCTCAGAGACCACCAGATCCTTCATCCTGTTCATCTTCTCCACGGTGATGTTGTAGTCCACAGTAACGTTGCTGACGTGGTTGGAGGCAGTGAGCTATAAGGGAAGGGGAAAAGAAAGAAATAGCTCTGGCACAGTATGGAACAGATATATAACCAAGGGGCATGTGCACCATGACATCCTTCAGCATCTGTTTCCCCCTCCTCTCCATCATCCACTCTGGGAGAGAGAAACGTGCTGGAAATCCTCACATGCTTTTACCCCTTCATTCCTCTCCTTGTTACCCAACGCGTAAGAACATAAATGCAAACGATCATCAGGTCCAAAGGGGCCCATCTAGCCCAGCCTTCCTGTTCTCACAGTGGCCAACCAATGGGAAGCCCGTAAGCAGGACCTGAGCAGAAGAGTACTCTCCCCTCCTGTGGTTTCAAGCAACTGGCATTCAAAAGCACTGTTGCCTTCAGCAGTGAAGGCAGAGCAAAGCCATCATGGCTAGTACCCATTGGTAGCAGCTGCCCGTGACTTACCGACAGCTTGTACACAGCCGGTGTCTGGTAAATAACATGGAAGACATCGTTGTAGAAAGTGAAAGAGCGCTTATCGTCCACAGTCCACCGGAAGGTAACGTCCGATCCGGCATCCATCATGGGGACGTAACTCTGCAATGGATGGGAACAGGCAGGCACGAGTTTCAGAGACAAGTTTACATGTGACTTTCCACTTCAAATCATGGCCATTCTCAGAGCGGGGCCCCTGGCAAGTAGGCCCCATCATTCTCAAACCACTTTTGTCAAAAAGCAGAGGAGAAGTCAACAGTATGACAAACTCAGAAAGGGACGGATCTGACAATGATTAGCTGGAAAATGGTGTAACAGCCTTCCCCAGCCTGGTGAGCTCCAGATGTTTTGGACTGTAATAGCCACAGATGTGCTGGCAGGGGCTGATGGGAGTTGTAGTACAAAATAGCAGTGTTGGGCAGGGTTAATACGAGTTGCAGCACAAAGCACTCAGGAAGGCTGAGTTAGAACACATAAGCGTTTTAGTGCCTATTTTCCTGAACATACACATTTTTGCAAACCACTTCCCTTCATATAATGCATTTTAAGTTATTTTCACTAATATATGCATTTTTTTACACCCACACACCCACACCCGCTTTTGTACACATATCTTGGCTGAAGCACCGCATTGCAAAATTCAGAAAAGTGCAAATTTGAAAGGATAAGTGTATTTCGGTTTGTGCATAGTTCCAGAACGTGCAGATGAGGCAGGGTGGTGCTTAAAGGAGAACCAAAGCAAATTTATCTCCTTACCCTACTTACCACACGGTTATTCAGCAAGACTCTGGTCTCTGGGTCTGGGGTTGCGCGGAGGCCTCGGATGGCATCCTCTGCTTTCACAGTGATGGTGATGTTCTGGGAGCTGACGGCATTCTCTGCCCACAGCACTCGGGTGCTGGCATTCTCCCCGATGTTCTCCAGCACGACGACTGAGAACCAGGTATCATTGGTGTCCCTGGTGCACTCAGGCACAAGTGGGATGACAGCAGGCGGGCAGCTCCTTCCAAAGGGAAAGCTCTGGCTCCCCGCAAACCATCCAGCAGTTGCGTTCGTCCCAGAAGAGATTTTCACCACCAGCCAAGTGTGATTGCTTTCCACGTAGATTCGGCCACCTTGCTCTGGAGGGTAAATGATGCGGAGACCCGAAACCGGAGAGACAACCACGAAGTCACAGGATAGGTTGGCGCTGAAGGCTCCGTTCTCTACAGTGGCCCTCACGGCATAAAGGCCAGGGCGGTCCACACCCAAATTCTCTTCCCTGATAATGGCTACTGTCTTTTCAGCAACAGAAAGGACCCTAAAGTAGCAGGTGGAATCGTTATGCCAGCCACCGGCCTCAGGGTACACGAGAGAGCCTGGCTCCCAGTCTGAAGAGTTCAGGGTGAAGTAACTCATCTGGTAAGATGGCGCCTGGCTTGGGTGGCAAAGAATGAAGGCCCCAGGCCCTGCGTCGTGCTGGATGCTCACGGTGTCATTTGGCCTGACGAAAGTGTCTTTGTTCCTGAAGTGCAACTGTGAAAGAGAGGTCACGGTCACTTCGATACTCCAAGCCCAGCCCACTCTGTATGGGTCACTGCAGGCCCTACCACCACCCCTGTACTGCAACTGTGAGTTGAGTGTTGGGTGCAGGGGTTGGTTATGCTGGTCACACCCAACTGGGTACAGCAGGCTCAAAATAACTCATTTATCTAAGATACTGTGCCCACGTTTGCTTATTTCTTTCGTGCTCCCAATCCATTTTCCTTTTGTGAGTCTGAGGTCTGGGCAGAGGTGGAGCTAGCTTCTCCGGCACCTGGAGCGGCGCACAAGCTGTGCACCCAGGGGTGGGGCTAGCCTCCCGCGGGGGCATGGCAATGTCACCCCCCTCAGGGATGACACCTGGGGCGGACCGCACCCACCGCACCTCCTTCCTCCGCCAGTGGGCCTGGGACTATCGGTTTTTTTCCCCTTTTGTGATTTGTAAACCACCCTGGCAGCCTTTCTTGGTTAACGTACAGCATAAAAATTATTTAATTCCATCTGTTACATCTTCTCAACCAAATTGGTCAATAATGCAGCTATCTGCCCATACAAGCCTCCTGCTTACCAAGAGCGCAGCCCAGGCTGCAACACATCAGAAGCAGACAACGGGGCAAAGCAAAACTAGTCAAGGTAGCAGAAACTACTGAGCCCAAGCAGACTCTCAGAGGAAAGGAGGGCGGCAGCGGCCAGGATTAGTAACAGAGTCTAGCCAGAAGCAATTGGACTCGGTATATTGATTCCAGAAAATATTACTGAGTGACTTAATATGGCACGATGGTAGAAATACCCCGGATGCACTTTGGGTTCAAAACACTCACAAGGTAGCGTGTGGAAGGGCCAGGTGGCAAGGTAAAAAGTGACTCTTTGAGTTTGCTCCTCCCTGACAGGTTTTCACAAGTGCGAGGAGAGGGGCTGGGCGAGCTGGTGGCAGAGTTGTTGGCACAAGTCTTCGGATCGCAGCAGTTTTGTAGCGGAAGGCATGTATTGGTCAAAGGGCACCACAGGAGCCCAAGCGCACACTCCATTTCTGCCCACGTCCCATTCTCTTCCGAATTGGGTAACAGCTCCGTGGTGTTCAGGACTTCCTTGCAGACTATGGGCAGGAAGGAGAAAACAGATAAATATTGCCTGAGCCTTAAATGGGCTCCAGAGATGTATTAATATTTTTATTTATTTAATCAAGAACATAACACCCCGTAACATGTAAGATATAAAAAACAGATGTAAAATATAGTTGAACAGAAATTAAAACGAAACACATGAAACCAAAAATCAAGGTACAAATTTGAGTTGTTGCATTCATAATATCTGGGAAGAATAATAATTATTGATACTGGGGGAGCAAAACACATCCTTTTCTGTTATGTTCTGCTTGTAAATATGTTGTCTGGGGTGGGTGGGTTGTCTTATGACATTCTTGTGTGACGCTGAAGGGTTACTAAGTGTTCCCTTGTACACAGTGGTGTAACAAAGGCTGGACAAAACAACAATGCTGGAACATTTGTGGTATGAAAAGTTACAGGATTTCAGCAGGAAGCTACGGGCATGCAATGATTGGAAAAGAAGCAGCATCTCTGCCCCCAAACTCTTTGCAGGTGCAAAGAGTATTGAAAGCTGGATTGTATATAACCATCCTGAAACGTGAGCACAAATAATCTTGAATAATGCACAATAAAAGGGGTGTCTGCCAGCCCCAAGAAAGCCCTGGTTTTCTGCTACTCTGGTGGGTAGGACCTGAACCAGTGGATTCAAATGACAAAGAAGGAGATTCGGACTAAACATTAGAAAGAGCTGTTTGACAGTGGAACAGACTCCTTGGAAAGGTGGTGGACATTACTGATTGCCATCGGTCAAAGAGTTTTTAGCTGCGATTCCTGCATTGCAGGGGACTGACTCTTGGGGTACCTTCCAAGTCTACAATATTATGATTCTATAACGTTCCAATGTAATGCAGAAACTGGGGCATGAGACCAACTTCCTTCTTCTCGTACAAATATTTCAGATTCACATTAGCAAGAATTCCCAGCTAGCCACATAATGGCATCTCACCTTCTGTGAGTGCTGGGCGGTGCACTCGAAACCGGACTTGGACATCCCTCTTCAGCTCCTGAGTCACAAGCTCCAAGGCTACCAAATAACCCTCCTGCTGGAACTCCAAGCTGGGAAACACCACCGTCTGGAAAACACAACACTCAAAAGGTTCACAGAGCTGCAGGGTGCCTTAGCAGGGGAGATCTGGGCCGGAAGGGAACCACTAGCATTCCTCACCTCCACCGTTCCTGACGGGGCTGACAGCTCCTCAGTTTCCGTAGCGTTGCTCGTGGCCACAGGAGTATCAAAGGTGGGAGTGCCCAGGTAAAAGTGCTCAGCATTTAAAAAGATCTCTGTTTAAAAGGAACAGGTAGGGAATAAAGTTAGCCTCTATCCCTTTTTCTTATAGAGTGACATTAAGAGGAGACTGTCGGATCAGGCCAGTAGCGCATCTAGTCCAGCATCCTGTTTTCACAGTGGCTGAACAGTTGCCTGTGGGAGACCTGTAAGCAAGACCCATGCCTAAGCACATAACATATATCAAGTTATGTTACATATTTGTTGCTATATAAAAAAATAAAAAAACCACTTAAAAAACCCCCCCACAACTACCACAGCTATTGGGAAACAGAAGAATCAATTGGACGGAAGATGCACTTATTTTGGACACCATCTAGTTATTTGGATACTTTCAATGGGAAAATGTACCTGGATGCATCTTCCAAAGTTATTATTAAATTCCTCCCCACAAGCCTTTGAAGGACAAGCAGCCTTCTGATTCTGTAAAAAGCAAGCCTGCCCCAGGAAGCCGATGGGCAGAGCCTACTCAGTGCCTGGATATAATTTTCATGGACTGGGGGAAGAACTTCTGTGTCCTTTGTAACTCCTTGCCCTTCCCTCCCAGCCAGAAAAAAAACTAGAGTAAGTCACACAGAGCAGAAAGACTGCAAAGGATGAGAGAAATGATGCACAATGTGTTGTCCGGGTTGCAGAATTCTTGGTGCAGAATTTTAATGTCAAGTACAGAGCTCTGCCCACAAGCTGCCTCCAAGAGAGACCCCTCATGAAGCCACCCACCTTGCGGCTTGTGCTCGCAGACATAGCTGTGCTTGGCTGTGCAGAGGTCTGTGTTGCACTGGCCGGCTGGGCCCATCCGGACACAGTGGTCAGCATTGGACGGGTGAGGCTCTCCAGGGAGCCAGTTCTGACAGCTCTGCAGATTGAAGCCTTCCTCTCGCTGCAGAGGGCTGGGGCTTGCGTTGAACCCGATCCAGACATCCAAGCTCCTTTTTGGGGAAGAGAAAGTCCAGAATAGTATCAGGGAATCACAAGGCATTAAGCACGCCACCAGTGCATGCATGGAGGAGTTTGCAATCCGAATTCCAAAACTGGAGGAGGCAAGAGCAGGGGTGCCAAAGGCAAGAAAGCGAA
Source organism: Lacerta agilis (assembly GCF_009819535.1). Classification (NCBI taxonomy): domain Eukaryota; kingdom Metazoa; phylum Chordata; class Lepidosauria; order Squamata; family Lacertidae; genus Lacerta; species Lacerta agilis. Next base: position 29,156,071 of record NC_046324.1, on the reverse strand, counting down.
TCTTACAGAGTCCATCTAGCTCATTAACGTGTACACTGACTGGCAGTGGCTCTCCAGGGTTTCAGGTGGGGGTAATTTCCAGCCCTACCTGGAGATGCCATTGGGTACCGAACCTCAGACGCCCTGCTTGCAAATCAGATGCTCTACCACCTAAAAATAAAGCAAGCTTCTAGTCTTCATCGTTCTGAATAAAGGGCTGATTTAAAGAGGAACGGAGGAAGCTGCCTTAACAGTGAGTCAGACCCTTGATCCATCTAGCTTATTATTATCTACACTGATTAGCAGAGGCTCTCCAGGGTTTCAGGCAGGGGTCTTTTCCCAGCCCTACCTGGAGATACTGGGGATTGAACCTGGGACCTTCTACATGCAAAGTACTGGTAGATATTCTATCACTAGAAGAAGAACGGGAGGAAATGCTTAGGCTTCTGAGCAAGGTCAGTCAATCAGTAGGAGATTAAGCTGGAAGGGTCGTGCCAAAAGCTCCATGCAAACTGTGATTTACCACCCAAATCTAACCAACATCTAATTTCTTGGTGCTGAAATGGGCTGATGTTCTGAACACTGGTAACTCTTGCATTGGACTAGCACAACAAATTGTACACAGGACTGTCAACAACAGATTCTCAGTAATTCCCATTAGCTCAAAATGGAACTGTGGGGCTACTAACTGGAACTGGCTAGGAAGATCACTTTTCCCAGTTTTCAAACAGCTGCAGTGGCTGCTCATCTGTTTTCAGGCGCAATTTGTAGTGCAGGTGGTCATGTTTAAGGCCTTCCACATATCAGTTGCTGGAAATGGCAGGAGAGGAGACTGCTCTTGTGCTCGGGTCCTTCTTACGGGTGCATCTGGTTAACCACCATGAGAAAAGGATGCTGGACTAGATGGGCCATTGGTCTGATTCCGCAGGTTATTCTTATGTTGTTATGCTTAGGAGCTGGGGACCTAAAGGACCACTTTCAACCTAACTGATCATCACCTAGGGCCCTCTTCCACATTCCTCTGAAGTAGGGAGAGGGTGATAACTGGAGAGAAGGCTTTCTCAGTTGTGACACCTTATGTGGCAGCCTTCCCCAACCTGGTGCCCTTCAGATGTTTGGCACAACTCCCACACAGCCTGAGCCTGCATGGCCATTTTGCCCTAGCCAGCTTCAACTGTTACAGTGCTCTCTCTTCCAGCTAACGGAGGTTAAAAGACAGCAGGGTGCAAAAACACAGGAACAACCTTGGCTAGAAGGGGTGGAGGCACTGAAGTGGATGTCTGCATGATTTAGCAGCCGCAGAAGCAAAGAGTGTGGCTGGAAGAAGATGTCACATTTCCACGAACGCCACACTTCGAAGCCTGACATTTCACGAGCACTCTGGACACATCTGGTTGGAATAACAACCCTTCTCACCATTGGGGACATTTCTCTCCCACTTGAATCTGCTCTGAAATTGCAGTCTCTGTTGTAATTCAGGGAGGCTGCTAAGAAATGTGCATTGTCCAGATGTACCGAAATCAGCCTCTGAGTACGGCAGCCTGCTGCTCCTTGGGAAAGCTTGGGGCTTGTAGGAGCAGCACTCCTCTTTGGGTGCCTCTGATGATCGACTGCTATGTGGCTCAGTTTCCATCGGACTGTGGGAAATGGAGCAAAACAGGACCCTGGAGCCACCAACTTTTGGCACTGCCTCTCTAAATCACTCTGTTCCAGCTGGTCATTGCAATAACTTTGTAACTAAGAACTAAATAATTGAGCTTCCTTCTTTCCTCCTCCCTTCCAACTGCCTTTTCTTTTGTGTTGTGCCTTTTAAATTGTAACCCCAAGAGAAGGGACTGCCCTATCACTCATGATGCAGAGCCACTCTGGACAGCACCAGTTATTAGATAATCAGAGTAAAAGTATGCTTTTAGCTTGTTTATGTATTTGTGTTACTGTACTTTATTCTTGTTATGAATCACTTTGGGTGCTTTTCGTTGTTGTTGTTGTGGGAAGCAGTACATTTTCAATAAACCCGTACATTAATTCAACTATGACCAAGCCTCTTCCCATCTCCACCCTTGCTGAAGTAGCGGGTGTCTTCCATAAGACAAGACGGCGTGGCTTAGCTTGCAAGAAGATAATAAGTGGTTCTCCTACCACTGAGACTCTTTGCTGGTCCTAGTAATAAATGAGGTCATCTCAAAAAAGAGCTTTTGCAGTGAAAAAACGGTGACAAAAATAACTTGGCCTTCCAAGCCAGTAGGGCGTGCTTTTTCCTCCTTCTTTTTAAGCTACAAAAATATGTCTAAAGAACAAGAAACCGACTGTGTTTTGCTCCTGAGCAATTGGCTTCACTTAGAGACTAGGAAACATCCAAGCCGCTGCCATCTCTGAAGGCCCAGAGAGATTTTCCTGTCCTAATTCCAGCTATGATCTAACTCAACTCATTCCCCACCCCACTCAGAAAAACGACGAGATGGGACTGCACCTCCCGCCTGCTGACCACTGGGCTCAAGTGGGGGCTCTTTGGGCAAGTGTGTCAGTGGGCAGGAGGGATGGGCAAATCTATTCGCTTTGGCTGCTCTCCGTTTCTCATTTCTCCAGTCTTAAATTTGGTTCTCCACATTTTCACGTCAGTTAGCTGATTATTATTTCTGAAAAGTCCTCACGACAAAATACATCAGCATTTGGATGTGGATTTTTTCCTAACATACAAACTTTTGTATGCAACTTTCCCCTACCATGCATGCTTTTGCAAAGCATTTCCCCCTAACAGAATGCATTTTTGCAGGCAAGTTTTGTTAACTTGTGCATTTCCATGCACACTTTGCCCCCCCCCCCCAGTACATGCATTTTTGTACACGTCGCTTGGCTGGAAAACAGCATTGCAAAATGTGGAGAAGTGCAGATTTCGTTCACGTACTCTTTCGGAAAGTGCGGATTAGGTAGATTCGCCTTTAAATGCAAAGCGAATCAAATTTCTCCCTCACCCCAAGTGGGCACCTTCCCCACCAAGCACTTCCTTCCTTGAGCACTCAACACCTTGTGGAGAGGTGGGGGTGGCTCCACCAGCTGAAGAAGAGGAACAGCAAGAAAAAGAGGAGAAAGACATCAGGCATTGCCTTGTTCTTATGTCTCCTGGGTCAGTACTTGTCGTTGTGCTCCACCTTGGATTTTGATACGAGTGGGTGGCATAAAAATATTTTTATAAACTTTTTTTTAAAAGCATCAATGGAGAGAGAGAGAGAGAGAGAGAGAGAGAGAGAGAGAGTTCTCTGGCTGCCACACAGGCTAATGGGAAACAGATTCCTTCTGCAGTTGCTTTCCCACAAGAAACTGAGTATGTGAAGGACCTTCCAAGAAAATGCTCAGTAGCTCCACCAATTCATCTTCTATCACTGAACTAGAAGCGGGGGACGGAGGGGGCGGTTGGACGGACGGGAGGAGGAAACTTCATCAGCTTGGAATCCTTTGCGCCCTGTTTATCTAATAGAACAGATCAAATAAATACAGCAATACCAGGACGTAGATGACACTGGGACGGGGTGGGGAGGGATGAGAGGGGAAGCAAGGCGTACGGCAGCTGGGAAGGAGCTCACCCCACCGCGCCCCATCCCCTCCCTTGGGGGGTTTCATTCCGCCTTCAGCCCATCCAGCAAAACAAAACAAAAATACACAGCAACACCCCAGCCTGCACATGAATTGAAGTCAAGAGGCAGTATCCAGCTGAGTTGTATTCAAAGTAATCCCACATAAGTCAGTGTTCAAGCCCACCGATTTCAACGGATCTGCTCAGAGCAGGACTAGCACTGGACATCACCCAAAGGCCGAGAGAGCAACTGGCCAGTGACTCTTAGTGACTCTACAACCAAAGGTTGGACGTATCAATAATCTCAGACTCCAACCCTGAAAAGAGCCCAAATCTGGGATATAGAAGAAGGGCCAGTTGGGAAAATGGACTTGGACCTTGAGCTGGAGAAAAAAGATTCATGTGGCGGTCTTCCCCCAACCTCGTGCCCTCAAGCTGTTTTGGACTGCAACTCCCATCAGCATGGCTCTTGAAACAAACCAGATGGGGTACTGGCTGGGGGATGATAAGAGTTGTAGTCCAAAGCAGCTGGAGGGCACCAGGCTGGGGAAGGCTGTGTTAAGGACTTTGAAGGGAATAAAACACAGATGTTCTCAGTCTTGTCTGTGAGGTATTTGAGCAGATGCCGGCTAGAGCCCAGTGCCGGAGGAAACTGGCTGTCTTTCCTCCAGACGGATGAATCGGGAACTACGTAATGAGAAGCAGTCAACAAAAGAAAGGACAGCTCCTCCAGGTGTCCTGTTATTGCTGATTTGCTTGCACAAAGCTTAGATCAGACATCCCCAAACTCTGCTCTCCAGATGCTCTAGGACTACACCTCCCATCATCCCTAGCTAACAGGACCAGTGGTCAGGGATGATGGGAATTGTAGTCCCAAAACATCTGGAGGGCCGAGTTTGGCGGTGCCTGGGTTAGATGATATCTGGCCTTTACTGAATATTCACCCTGATTTCAGGGGGTTAAACTAGATGGACCTTTAGGTCCCTTCCAACTCTATGATTTGTTTGCAGGGTGTTTCAATGTCTTACAAATTGTATGTTCATAAATTATTTGTTCTCATCACACTTTTCAATCCACTGGCCTGTCCCCCTTCTCCTTTTTGTAAGTGGCTCTGTAGCGCTAAATCCACTTGAATTACATAAACCTAACTTTCCTGGTATGCGCTTGAATCCTTCCTGCAAAACACTTTGACAGTCTTGAGACGCCCAAAGAAGGAAAGAAATAAAGAGGAATAAAGTAGAACGTCCTGTATCTTGGCAGTGTCTAGGAAGGCTCAACAGGAGCTGCTGATTCCACCCACTATGAGGTGGAGGCAGGATAGGTGCCAAATTGCAAAGGATTTGATTGAGCAGAGCCAAAGCAAATTGCACAGTCTTGAGGAAACTTATGGTATAGCAATGTAGCCTTTAAAGTGACAGAGGGCTGGAGGTTTATGAAATCACAGAAAGGCAGGCCTGATGCAGAGGCGATGTTTCTGACCTAAGATTGTGTCTTGGGATCGTGAACTCTCTTCCCGTCCTCTAGGAGGAATTCTTTCAGTTTGCTTTTTTTCAACAGACTGGCCCAACTTGATGGATCTGGGTTTTGCTCAATGATTGAAACTCCCAACACGTGATCCGATTTTGCACTCCTTCAGATTTTGCAGTGCGGTTTCAGAGCACAAGAAGTACAGAACTCCCCTCCACACAGACACACACATTTTTACAGTTAAATGCATATAAAACACACATTTCAAAGTAAAGAACAGAGAAAAGCATTGGAAAATACATCTTTTTAAGGAAAGGGTTAAAAAATACACACGGTATCACATGTATCTATGTGTACAATTCAAAAGTGAACTTTACATGCATTCATTCCAAACATCCAGACAAAACTAGATTGATCTGTGATTGAGCACCAGCAAAAATGAAATGAGATGGGTGTAAGTTGATGTGTCCATCTCTATATTCCTCCCATAGTATGCTTTAACCTTAGTAGGGTGTTACGCCTGCATCAGCCCTAACTGTGGTTAACCCTAGCACAGATGGCTCCCATTAACAGAGTTTGAGCTCGGGATTCGAAGTGGATTTGCTGCTTAAGACCAAAGGCCCATCTAGTCCAGCATCCCATTCTCAGAGTGGCCAATCGGATGCCCCAACGGAAAGCCCCTAAGCAGGACCTGAGTGCAACATGTCTGTAAGGGTCCAGTAGTGCTCCTCACGAGTAAAAGGCGACGACGCAGGATCTGTATATTTACATCAGTTTATTATACAGATATGTACAAGTCAAAGCTCAAATTCCATGACCGTCTTAGTCACTCTCAGATTCTGGAAATGGCTTTTGCGAGAGCGCCTCCGACAAAACAACCTGGGGACCCCCAGTCTCCTCCTTTCCTCTTTCCGTTTGAGCCCCCTACGTAATTGGGGCGATGGAACTACCAATTCCCCCTCCGTCCCTGAACTGCTGAATTGGTGTCGGGACCCTGCAACATCTGACTGCCCTTCCGCCACGGAACTCCCCCCCTGCCTATCGCTCCCACAGGAAGTTTCAGGGCTTCTCTGGCGATGCTGGGTACTTTCAACATCAGGGATGCCTCCCTCCACCTCAGCCTGCTCTCCGCTGCCTCCAGAGGATCCCCTGACAATGACTCTCCCCACTTTTGATTCCTGGCAGTTGGCATTCAGTGGCATTTACTGCCTCTTGACACTAGAGATGGGACATACTTCTGGCAATGACAAGATAATGTGTTAGCCACCAATGCAGGACATAATGCCACACGCACAGCCATGATTAATGCAAGGTGAAGGGATTTGCAGTGGAGAGAGAGCACGGTGTAATTCCATTGATTATTAAATCTGACATGGCATCTTGAATCTTAATGTGTTCTTTCCCCTGTCACCTCCCCACCCCCCCCCACCCCCCCGCACACAGATCTGCCAGACAGATTCAGCAGTGTCAGGACTCAAGCCTGCAATGCGTCCATAATACTTTGGGAGTCTGGCAATCAGTCTGAAAAGGAGGAGATGAAATAGTGCAATAAATGAATCATTTAAGAGGCTGGGGACAGGAGGAGATGCTCTTTATCAGTGGAAACAAAAATTAATGGGTTTTGGATGATTGACTGAAGAACACTCCTAATTTGGTCCCTTGCTAAGAGCAAAATCTCACGTTCACAATCCTGCGCTTCCGGGTAGGTGTTTATCATGGGTAGATACTCCTCATTCAGCTATGTTTGTCTATGTAATCTGTTAAGGGTGTTGAAAGTTGTTTGGAGCCCTCTATTGCCCTCCCAGACCTATAGTTGCCAGAGTTCCTTGGGAAGAGGGCCTGAGTGTTAAACTACTCTAGCAACTGTAGTCAGAGTATTTGGAGGGGAAGCCATGACTGTTTAAAGTGGTATCATAGTACTTTAAATGTAGGATGCAAATGTGGCCCTTAATAAACCTCAACAAGTATCACCTTATTGCAGGTAATTAAAGAACCGTCTATCTTTTAATCACTTACCTGGTGACGCGGGACACTAAGAAACTCTGGATCTGGGGGCTGCTGACGAAGGCCAGAGTACCGTTGCCATATTCCCAGCAATGCTGCTGAGCCTCCGGCCATTCTGCTTTCTCCGCCACCAGCCAATAGCAGTGGTTGTTGCCAGGGAAGACCACGCTATCCAAGGGGCACACTGGCTGGACCGCTGCGGAGGAAGCATCAACATGTCAATGTTCAGGCTGCTTCCTGGAAGCTCAAGGGTCAGACTCTTGTCTTTCCTGACCAAGCTATGGCAACAAAGTCATGGAAGAACCGCAGGGCAGCCAAGGCCAAAACAAAGAGCATTACCTTGCAAAGCTTATTTTAGCAAAAGTCACCTAAATAATGTGGATGAGTATAGGGAGAAAAGAAATCATGGTAACTCTCTACTGAGCAAAACTGGACAAAAACAATGTATAATTTGAGGAGAAAGTAATAGAAAGGTTTTGCCTTTGTTGCTCCAGGCCCTTGTACAGAGCAGGGAGACATTCAACCACACAGAAAAGAAACCCCCTCACAAGTGGACAGTCAATCACGGCATGTGATATCTCAGGAAACAACAGGCCTGGTTGCTAGGCAACACCTCCACTCCACCGTGCTCGTTTAATTTAACACTAACCAGAAATAATTAATTAGGGGTTAATTAATTAACTGATTCAATAAAATGTTGTTCTAAATTAAATGCACACAAAAATACCTGTAAGTTGCAGTCCTTAATCTTTTCTAATAAATTCATTTAAATATACTATAACAGTGTGTACATATGCAGATAAATATCCACATGAATCAAACACACATTTTCCTATTTCTGTTCAATAAAACCATTGGTTGTTACTGTATTACCTCAAGAAACATTGTTTATGTCAATATTGAAATTCCTGACACATACTCTCAAATCACAAGTTCTGTGCATCTCTTGTGTCTACCACATTTCACTGAAGTCTTATGGGAAAGTAGAATTGGCAAAAACTGCCAGCTTAAATATAACGGTTTGCTGGGCTGCTCTGTAATATACAACAAATGTCTCCATAATATCCTGTCACCCCAAATATAAATTGACTTGGAATGTATCCAATTCACTTCTATATAATAAGCTTCTTTAGTAGCCCAGGTGATCTAGTAGTTTGAATATGATTGGAAAGGGTGTGATTTCATGGTATAGTCCACATTCTACAAGAGATAGATGTTATTGGGAGTTATTGGGTTGTGTGGGGGTATTTTTTTTTAAATGTATTTTGTGGTTGTACATCCTGTGAACCGCCCTGAGAACTGCAAGTACAGGGCGGTATACAAATTTAATAAATAAGTTAAGTAAGTACCGGTAAGTATTGCGGCTTGTATTTAACTCTAAGGCCACATTCACAGCCTACATTTAAAGTGGTATACCACTTTAAACCATCATGGGTTCCCCCAAAGAATCTTTGGAGCTGTACTTTGTTAAGGGTGCCGAGAGTTGTTAAGAGGCCTTATTTATTAATTACATTTATATACCACCTTTCCTCCCAAGGAGCTCAAGGTGGTGTACATAATTCCTCCTCACCCCATTTTATCCCCACAACAACCCTGTGAGGTAGATGAGGCTGAGAGACAGTGACTGGTCCAAGGTCATCCAATGAAATTCACGGCTGAGGGGGGATTTGAACTCTGGACTCCAGAGTCCCAGTCCAGCATTCTAACCACTGCACAACACTGTTTCTCTGTTCCAGACTCAGAGCTACAATTCCCAGAGTGGTCTAACAATCAAACCCTCTTCACAGGTAACTCTGAAAATTGTAGCTCTGTGAGGGGAATCTGGACTTCCTTACCACCCTCAGCACCCTTAATGAATGACAACTCCTAGAATTCTTTGAGGGAAGAAGCCATGATGGTTTAAAATGACACATCATAACACTTTAAAAGTGAATGCCACCTAAGTTCTGCTACTGAAATTAATACACTTCAATTAGTTATGTTCATTAATTTCAGTGGCCTACTATACGTATGGCTTATGCAGATATATATATACCCTGTATATTTGCATTGTGGTAACCTGTCCTAGGATCTTGTGATGGATGGGTAAGAAATTGGGAACAACAACAACAACAACAACAACAACATTCAACTCACTTTGTCTGGGCCCTTTCTCCTGCGCTGTGATGCTATACACAGCTGACAGGTCAGTTCCCCCTCGATTCCTTATCTGCAACCTCAAACTTTCATTTGTCTTCACCAAACGAGGACACTGAAGCTCTATCTGTTCTGGGGCTGCCACCACCGTGACGTTGGTCTGTGCGGACGTCAACCGGCCACCGACAAAGATGACAACTGTGACGCTGTACTGCCCAGGTAATGTGTACTGGTGGAGGGCAGTTGTTTTGGTGGTGTTGAGAAGGCCTGTGTGGTCCCCAAAGTCCCACCGAAAGGTGTCAATGGGAATTGGGGCCCAGATGCTGAAAGCCACCCCTTGGTAAGGGGCAAAAGGAGCGTCAGGCCCCACCAAGGAAATGGGCAGCTGTGCTGGGAAGACACTCGCAACGAGGGCAGGGCCGCCACACACATGCCCGGCGGGAGGCCCATCACAAAATGGCAAGCAGTCCGAGGAAGAGTTTGGTTCAAGAGCGATGCCACACAGGCAGTGCGCCTCATGGCTGAAGCCCGCGTAGTCCTGCCCTCCAGCAAAGCAAAAAGCGCCGCATGTCTCTTCCGTCAGGTTCTGAGGGAGGGTGGAGATGAATCGGACAATGGAATCGGCCACACCTGTGTTGTTGTCTGTCAGGCAGGCAATGTAGTCAGCTCCTGCAAAAATGGCGGAGGGGTGGGGAGAGAGGACAAATCAAATAAAGTCTCACATAAACACAGAATTCCAAATTATAGTTCTCAAGTCATTAGGCCAGAGGCAGGGAACCTCCAGCCTGGAGGCTCAATGCGGCCCTTCAGGATTCTCTATCAGGCCCTCAGAACTCTCGCAGGCGACATGCCCTAAGATGCGCCCCGCACCAGCCACGATCTGTAGTCTCCTCAGCTGCTTTTGCCTGCCTGGAACGTTCTCTGAATTGTCAACGATGAACTGCCCTATCTGTGTGGCACCCGCTATCTTTCACACGGCTTGGATTTATTTTTTAAATTTGACTTTCTGAGCAAGCAGTTTGTGGGTTTTAGACCCACTTAAAATAATGGGTGTGAATTAGGTCCACTAATTTCAGTGGGTTGACTCTGAATAAAAGTTAGTTGACTACAACAGTGTTTTGCAACCTTTTTTGGGCAAAGGCACACTTGTTTCATGAAAAAAATCACGAGGCACACCACCATTAGAAAATGTTAAAAAAATTAACTCTGTGCCTATATTGACTATATATAAAGTAATTTTCCCACGGCACACCAGGCAACATCTCGCGGCACACTAGTGTGCCGCGGAACAGTGGTTGAAAAACACTGGACTACAATCCCATGGATTTTCTAAGTAAAACAAATACATAATCCTCACTTCCCTATATGGTAAATATTCCCACTTTTGCTGGTTCAAAAAAACATTGTAAAAGGCCTGATAAGCTGATTTTCTTATCTCAATGCAGCACAATGGAACTTCATAAAATGGGACTAAAAGGCATCTATTTTTGTAACGTCCTTCGGAGACAGGCCAGACTTGCATACCAGACTGGTACATTCCCTTTCTTGAGCCAACATGCTTATGTCTCCCATTATAAAAAGAAAATCTTGAATTGGCCTGACTTAATCAACCCACCATTATATATTTATTTCCCAGACTTCACCCTAAGTTCCCATTGTGGGTTACAGTATTAAAAACAACTTTCAACTATAATGCCCACACTCCAATCCATAGCAAACAGAGGAGAGGCGCCTCTCCCCCCATTGATGGGGTGGCTGATACAGGGCACGCTTTCACGACATTGTGGGCCCTGTCTCCTTCTCTGCTCCCCCCCCCCCATGTGGCGGCCATTTTGTCTTCTGCCACACTCTACAGCAGCCATTTTGTGACTGGCGGCGCTCACTCAACATTCTGAATAAGCCCATCAGCCCAAATAAATGTCGGCATCTCCTGTCCTAGCCTCACCACAAGTAACGTCGCTGAACGACACGTTGAAGAGTGGGACGTTTGCCACCTCGGGTGGCTGAGCGCATCTCGTTTCCGACCGACGCGCAACCTTCACTCTTCTCTCTTCCACCCAGCGGGGGAGCCAGGCAAGGCGGCAGTCGCAAAGGAACGGGTTCAGGCTTAAGTTTCTGAAAGCAGGCAGAGGAGGGAGATGAAAGGCACATTCTCCTGACAAGCAAAAGCCAGCCTTTTAAAAAATTATTTTCCTACCAATAACCGCTGTTACTTATAAAACAGAATGCAGGATTCCCGCCCCCTGCCCCCCCCCCAAAATTATAAGTGCCTTGCAATTTCACATTGGATGGGTTGCTGCAGGATTTCTCTGGCCTAGGAAGAGAACACAATGTCTGCAGTAGGTTTCCAAAGGATTATGACAAAGTCTGTCAAAAGCTATGGCACGTTAATGGCAAGCCCTCAGAAATGTCAGAGCTAAAGAAACAATGGGAAATTTCTTTGCTGCTGTGAACCTACTTTCTGCAACGCTACACACCAAAGATTAGTGGGATGGAAATGTGGGGGTGTAATTTAGAGATTAGGGATGCGGGTGGCGCTGTGGGTTAAACCACTGAGCCTAGGGCTTGCCGATCAGAAGGTCAGCGGTTCGAAACCCCGCGACGGGGTGAGCTCCCGTTGCTTGGTCCCAGCTCCTGCCCACCTAGCAGTTCAAAAGCACGTCAAAGTGCAAATAGATAAATAGGTACCACTCCGGCGGAAAGGTAAACGGCGTTTCTGTGCGCTGCTCTGGTTCGCTAGAAGCGGCTTTGTCATGCTGGCCACATGACCCAGAAGCTGTACATCGGCTCCCTCGGCCAATAACGAAAGATGAGCGCCGCAATCCCAGAGTCGGACACGACTGGACCTAATGGTCAGGGGTCCCTTTACTGTTACCTAATTTAGAGATTAACTTTCTAGAGTCCCTGCAGCTGCTACCAACAAAGGTGGGACTAGAATAGCATTGCCATATTTAAAAAAAACAACCCAGGAAACCACCAAAAGTTGTTGACGTATGGCAGCCCTTCACTAGAAGTGCTGTAGTGGTGTCAGACCAGGGAGATCAGGGTTCAAATCCCTTTTCAGTCATGAAGCTCACTAGGTGACCTTGGGCCAATCACTGCCTCTCAGCCTAACCTCATCTCAAAGGGTTGTTGTGAGGATTAAACAGCGAGGGAGAGAACTATGAGTTTCACCTTGACTTCCTTGAGGGGTGGGCATGGAATATGGAATATAAATGCAATAAACCCACTGCACTATTACATTAGAAAAAGGAGGAAAAGAAACAATACTCTATTGAAAAGACATGGAAGCTAAGCATGCTCAGACTTACATTTCACTTAAATTAAATAAATTATCAAATATTCCATGTTGTAATGAAGAAATCTTGTTGTTGCTTATATCTCTGCAGTCAGGGAGAGACAAAGAACAATATTATCTTCAGTATTATCTTGAGTACAAAAAGGCTTCGTTTTCTTGCCCAGACCCCCACATCCTGCCCCATATCAGCTGGAATGAAACAAGAGAGAAAGGAACCAGAGCCCTTGCTAATTTAGCAACAGCCTAAATAGGTTTCAACTACAGGTTATGTCATATTTTAGAGATGCATGTTTAGCACTACCCTCCAGGAAAAAAAATAAGGATTAGGCATGGAGAGAAGGGACTTTAATAACACTTTCCCGCACTCCCTGCAATGTCATTTTCCTGCCACAGGTCGCTCCACCATCTGGCAAGTTCCCCTTTTCCAGGTGGTTTGTGGCAGGAAAATGGCACAGGGAGGAAATGGTTAAAGCCTCTGGAGGTTTTTTGGTGGGCGAGGGGAGAAAGGAAAGTGGCAGGAGAGAGAAAATGGTGAGAGCTAATTAGGCCTTTTAAAAAGCAAGTTTAATGTCATATGTTGTTTGGACCTTAAATCCCACTTTTTCATATAAGCCCTTAGAGCTGGTCTCCGTTTGAGCTGACACTGGCTTTCAGCCCAGAGTGGGATGCCAGCCTTGGTGTCTTTTCAGATCAAGGTACCCTGAGTATGAAACTGCAGCTAATTGTTGTTGGCTACGTTGGCCTTCTCCTTAAACCACCTCTCCTTTCCTGCACTAGGAGCCAACAGGCCCTAAGATGCGTCAAAAATGTTGGTCCACCCAACCGACCACTTAGGGCTGACAGCCCATCCAACACTGTTCTCCTTTTTCCCTTTTCAAGAAGGATAATATTGTTCAATGAATAGAGGGCAAAGGCTTTGGCTCGCTAGGGTAACGACGTTCTGAGGAAACCAGGGAACCAGAGCGGCTCAAATCACAGCCCATTTTGCTTTTTAAAACCTCATTCTGCGGTAGGGATGCAGGGCTGTGTGTGAGAGAAATTCATTTGCGCTTCCCAAATCAACATGTGAAACAGAACACAGATATCCTTCAAAGTTTGCTCTTCTCTGAATTTTGTGATGCAGTTATCTAACCGGAAACTTAACATTTTATTTTTTCCCCTTTTGCCTCTGGTCCTGCTTGTCACTGGCATCCGGCCCCTAAGACAGCTGCCCTTGAGGAAATGTGGCCCTCAGGCTCTGCTCCATGCTAACAGAAGTCAATATTCTGCATTAATGAAATGCAAATTCTTCACTAAGAAAAGAATGAAATCTGTGCTTTGTACAGATCATGCAAAGGTGCCCAGCTCCTTCTCCTGCAAAATAGCCCCTGAACAACATGAACCTCATTCCCCTCCCCTGATCTTAGCCCAAAGTGCCCCTATACTTTTGACCTCAATGTCGCAGCATTAAGAGATTTCTTTTAAAATTTAAAGCAGGGATTCCGCACACGATGAATGCAGCACTCACTCACTCCTAGGGATAGGCAAATCTGTCAGTTCTTGTTCTGTCAGTTTCTCATTTCTCCAGTCTTAAATTCAAGTCTTCGCATTTGCAGATCAGTTGGTGATTTATTTATTTTTAACCCTCATGAAAATTAACGTCTTTCTGTGAATTTCTTCCTAATACACATATTTTTGCACACAGTTTTGCCTGATACCACATTTTTGCAAAAGGATTTCCTCTACTATAATTTTCAATAACATGTGGCTTTTTGTGCACACCTTACCTTTTGTGCACATCACTTGGCTGACATTGCAACATTCGGAGAAGTGCAAAATTTGAAGGGTGGCTGTGTTTAAGTTCACTTATTGTGTTGGAATGTGTCAATTAAGCAGGTTCGCCTTTAAACGTGAACTTAATCCCTGCTCAGTCCCACCTTTCCTACCTGCCTGGTGTCAACGGTGGGATCACAGAATACACACAGGCCTGGATGACGGAAGGCTTGCCAAATACCAAAAAAGGGAAGGCAATTTTAAATGCTGCAAGGTTTTAAAGGATGTAACAAGACACTCACAATTTTGTCAGGGAAGTCAGCTGTGCAAATGCCTCAACGTTTAAAACACTGATCTTGTTACTGGAAAGATTCCTAGAGAGAAAGAGAGAATAGAGCTTGTTATCGTTCACATTTTATTTTGTCTTTGTTCCATCATCCTGGCTTCAAAAGTGCTTGTCTGTCTCCCCACTTCATTCCAGACTGAGACAAAAAGCTGTTTTTTGGCATGTGAAAACAGAGGGATTCACTTAGCCAAAGACAACACCTTTCAGCTATAAGCCACTCACAATTCCTAAAGCTGGATTATCCATTGTAGGAAAATGAGGCCATATATGAATAAAAATAGCCCAAAATATTTCAAAGGTAAAATACATTCCGGTGGAATTGGCAAAGGACCAATTGTTGTTGTTTTAAAAAATGTATTGCATTAAGAATAATGTAGTACATTTTATTTAAAAAATTGTAAACCTTAGTAAGTTTACTTTTATTAATCTTTATGTGCTAAAAACATTTCTCACAAAAAAGAAAGATACTAGATAGAAGCACGCATGCACATAAAATCATAAACGAACTCACCAATGATATTCATACAAATAGCCGCTTATAAAACGTCAATAAATATTAAATATTTTATACTTCATAAGTCTGCTTATAAATTTTTCATTATTAAATTAAATATGATAACATGAATCTCCTCCATCTTTGGTTATTCCTAACTCCTTTCTTAAATATATATTATCCTACTAATCTTCACCCTTCCAATTTTCCTCTATAATCCCCTGCTTCTTTAGTGTAATTTTGAATTTAATAATTGACATTTGTTCCCAGATTTTCACCATTTGCTCATTTTAACCTGGCTCACTGTTTTTCTTCCCATGTTTTAGCATCCATAATCATTGCGAAGGTTGAGATATACAATATCTGAGCTTGATTTTTATTTTTGTGTATTCTTGGGTTGTTCAAACCATTTAAGAAACCATTTTGCAAATCAAATTCTATTTTAAAATCCATGTAAGGTTATACCCAGGTGAATAATGAATCTGGAACAAGCACTTTTAAGATTTAACACAGATGTTACAGTTGACATGAATGGGAACCTCTGGTCACGCCCCTTTTCTAACCTTCTCTGCCACACCCAAATGAAAACTTTCATATCTGGAAAAGTCCCATTCTGGATGCAAAAATAAGACTTTTCACTTCCTGTTCCTCTCTTCCCTCCTCTGTAAAATCTGAGATCCGTGTCTTGTTCCAAAACGAGAAAAAAGTGTGTGTGTGCGCGCACACACACACACACACACACACATATTTTAAGCGGGTTTTTTTCCTTGACCAGTTCCTTGTGGATCTCTTGTCTTAGCTTTTAAGGGGAGAACTGGGGCATGTTCTGGAAACTTCTCGGCTGGTTTACTGCAATATATTGATTGTAGGGCTGCAACTAAGACCCAGGTGCAATTACATTGCATCAATTCTAAAACAGAAGTATTAGTTACTCATTTGCTTTGGAACGCAGTTCAAGGTGCTGGTGCTCAGCTAACTATGCGGTAGGATAGAAACTGTATGTTTGGATCACACCATTTCCTCTTCGTTCCATTTCCTCCAACGAAGCACGCTGGCTCTTATGGGTGCATAGAAGAGGGACGAGCTCTTCCCAACTCCACACTTTTCTCACACCACCAGTATTTGCCAATATTCTGCTTGTGTGACACATTCCTCACCCACCCACCCGCGCCAGACAGAATCTCGGGAACATTCTGTGACATCAGACTGACTCTGCCAGTGGCTGTGGGAGAATTTGCTAGCAACAAGCTAGGAAGGGTTCGGAGGGCCTTTTTAAAAATTCCAACTTTCATTTCAGACTTAATTTAAACCCAATCAAGTGGCTAAAACAAAACAGGATTTGTTTGAAAAGGGATTTTTTCAGCTGGCCAAACCACAGTTCCCAAACGCAATTCTCCCTCCTCCCCAAGCCAGAAGACGACGATAAAAAAAATAAAAACTGAAAGTATTATTATTATTATTATTCTCCTCCTCTGAAGTCAAGTTATAACTTCTGAATAAATGAAGTCTTTCAAAAGAGACTTTTTAGCTAAGATGCAGGCAGGATA
Organism: Lacerta agilis; assembly: GCF_009819535.1. Classification (NCBI taxonomy): domain Eukaryota; kingdom Metazoa; phylum Chordata; class Lepidosauria; order Squamata; family Lacertidae; genus Lacerta; species Lacerta agilis. Next base: position 29,139,478 of record NC_046324.1, on the reverse strand, counting down.
GGTATGAAATATTCAATGGATTTGACGTCTTCTTTGAAAGGTTTGGGAAAGGGGTGTATTTCCTTTCCTTTGTTCCCTCTTCTTTTCCTTTCCCTTTTTTGCCTTCAGCTTAATAGCACATTAAAAAGAGAACTGCCAACACATACATTTTGCAAAACTCTTTTAATTTAATGCATGCAAATTAAAGCTCACAAAGATGCTTGCAGCCCCCGCCCTCACTTCCTGATGGCAGAGTGCTCAGGAGCAACTGTGCAAAATCCTTGGCACCCGCAAAGGAGCTCTTCTCATTTGACACCAAGGATCATTTCTGCCTACTCCCACTCACGAGGCTGGAGACCAAGAACACCAGATTTGCTCTGAAGGATCAATACCACAGCAGCTCCGCTCAAGAGACTGGCTGGCCCCTCTCCACTTGGTACGGACGCTGTTGTTTTTATAGCTCAAACACCATTTTCCTTGGCTCTTCACTGCGTACATCTAGTCCCAAACTGCTTAGGAGGGTTTTCCACCTTCTGTCCCAAGTACCCAAACGATGTGCAGTGAAAATTCAGATTCTGCAAAGGCTTCTTTTGCAAAACGTCATTCTGCCCGGCCATTTGTTTGTCAAAGAGTGATCGGTTTTTAAAAATAGGAGGCGCTGAAGCTCAGAACCAACAGACAGCCCTTGTGTCTTAGCACAGATTTTTAAAGCATTCATTTAAATATAAAGGTGAGGTACCTATTTAAATTTTTACTAATCGAAGGCAGCATACAACTAAAAGGAACAGTCAGGAAACAGTTGAAGAACAAAGAGATTCTGCACATGTTCAAAGGCACTCTCTTCTCTGTTATTATTTGACAAAGTCTCCAGTCAACTCCAGAAAGAAGCTCTGGAGCAAAGACCTCATAAATCCTCGCTTAAACTGCAGGTGTTGCCTCTCTGGATAAGGAACACAATTGCTTACCTATTCTTCAAACACATTCAATATTAAGTTAAATTAAAAAGGAAGAGGGGAAACTGAAATTAGGCAACCTACTTCTATTTGAGAAATGCTGGAACTCTGGCCTGTTACAGGGTTGTTGAAAGCAACTATTGAGACAAACCAGACTTCCTGAAGCTGGCACCCTCCATATGTTTTTGAACAACAGCTCCCATCACTCCCAACCAGCACAGCATTTTGGGACTATAGTAGCTCCCACCAGCAGCCCCAGAACTGCACAGTTTTCATGGCTGGGGCTGATGGCAGCTGTAGTCCAAGACATCTGGAGGACACTAAGATCCAGCCTGAGTTAATCCACGTGAACCATGATTGTCAATGACCACACACCTGGCTGCATCAGGCCAGTAAAGGTTTAGGGTGGGATATTTAGAAAATTGGCTGTTTCCCCTTACAGTACTCCTTTTCCTCTTAAGCCACAAATTACTAACTTAGGTTTGTGGGGGCAAGCAGGCTGATAAGCATTTTTGTGGGCTACTTGTGACCTGGTTTGCAGAGCAGACAGTAAGGATCCTGTGGGGTCTCTCACCTGGGGCAGGGGCAGCAGCATGTCTGCTCAAAAGGTCTCCCATAGTTGGTTTTAAAAGCAAAACAAAACCTCCCTGCATATGGAACAGCAGCTCAGGGGGGAAAGCTAGTCTCCCTGAGATGCTAGCTTTCAATGGGGAAGGAGGGTTTTGTTTTTAATGTGTGTGGGGAGGGGAGCAACTGGTCCTGCCATTCTGCCTCCCCCTCCCCACCTGCATTTCAAAAGTGCTTTTTCTGACGGGGCCCTCATTTAAGCTGCGGCAGAGTCGTTTTCCTCGTGATGGCTGCCTTCTCATTCCTTTCTGCGCTGCTGCTCTGCTACCTCCCAGCCTCAAAGAGCTGTTATCATGAAGCTGTCACATTAGAATATACTGGAGGCCAAATGCCGCCCCCGCCCCCAGCCGCTCAGCAGCCCCCTAGAGTCATGTGAGTGCAATACTGGAGGTTTGCCATTTCAGTTGCTACTCTTAACTAAACAGCAAAATTGTTCTCTGGTTTCAAATACCACCACCGCACCATCACCACGAGCCCCCTGAGCGATGGGCAAAATCTGTCCATTTCAGTTTCTCATTTTTCCAGTCTTAAATTTGCTTCCCTTCCATTTCTGCACAAGATTGCTATTAAAACACACACACACACATACACAAAAACCCATAAGGCTTTTTGAGAGCATTTCTCTCCAACGTGTGTATTGCTGTATGCAAAACATACACATGTATGTCGCAATGAGACAATGGAGTGTATCTCCGGGGGTCGCACCGCCTGCTGTGGCTGTAGAGACTGGTAAGTCATAACTGCTGCCTCCTGCATTGTTTTTTTCTGCGTTAGCAGCACTGAAGTGACCACCCCGAGGCCCAAGCCTGGGCAGTGTGTATGGAGGTTCTGGGCTGCCCAGATGACAAGGACCCCCCCAACCCCCCCCCCCCATCTAGCTGATGTGATCCGAAGAAAAGCAGAGCAATACATTTGGCAGCAATTTGGCTGCAGGAGTTGTTGGAAGAAACTCCTTCAACCACCTTAGGGACTCCACTCCAGATTTGTGTAGTGTTTACTCCTTAGCCCTTTCTTCTCCTGAAGACACCCTGCAACGCTGCTGGGGTTTAGGACCAGAGTTTTCCTTCTCCCAGATGGGCTTCCTTTCCAGGTTGATGAGCCCCATCTGCCCCTCACTTCCCTCTACAACATGTGCAAAAACTGCCTTCTTGACTGCTGGTCTCGTCTGCTCAATCTGCTGGAGCCTATCTTCACATGCAGAGAAAGTCCCCACCACACTGAGTATGAGACTCATCAGCTACCCTCACCTGGTTTAGCCTGCCAGTCAAAGCCGTTTCCTGGGGTGTGGCCACTATTGCATGCTGACAGCTTCTAGGAGCCACAGCTCAGAGCTGAGTGCAGGGTGGAGACCAAAGGTGGACAAACTACCCCAGAAGGAGAATGTGTTCTCCACCAGAGGTAATAACCTTCCCCTAAGGCCCCATACACCCCAGCAGAGTGTCAACCACTTTAAAATAAATGAATGAAATGACAATAGGCTCCCAAGAGCCCACAACAAGGGCCGTCTCATCCATAGGGGCTAGTGGCGCGCCGGCATACCGGGCGCCCCCCTCCCCAACCCACCCCCGCCCCCACGGACGGGCTGTCGGCCGGGTGCTCGCGCGCCAGCGGCACAGCCGCTGCCACCCATACTGGTCCCGGGCTTTGGCTGCAAGCCGGCCGCCCTCGCCTCCCGTCCCGGGAGCACTGGAAGGGCGTGCAGAGCCCCGCGCCGCTCCAGCACCACGCCCCTCATCCTCCGCTCGCCCACCCCCCCTCCCGAGGGGCAGCAAGCGTGGGAGGGAGGTGGCGGAGAGGCAGCACGCCGGGGGCACCGGAGGGATCACCGCGCCACGGTGGCCGATCTCCCTAAGACGGCCCTGCCCACATCACCCAGTTGCCAAGGAGGAACATGGCAGCTCTTGCATTTATTTATTTCTCAAGGCCCACAAACACCATCACGGCACATGATTTGGAAATTACCAGAAATTGGGAGTTGAGTCCCTGCCAACACTACAATTCTGTGATTTTATACCATTCTCTGACTGATAATGCCTTGAATGGAACTTATAGAGAGGATAGGCTTTGCCACTGTATCGCTCCCCTCTGGATGGAGCAGAGGGATCACGGTGGAGATGTAAACTCCAGGTTTGACAACAGCAAAGTAGCAAGCCCCTGTGCCTGCTGCGCACTGAAGGCGCAACGCATGGTCTTGCCTTTGATGTAATCTGCATCGTGCATGCACCTCCTCCGGGGTGGCACAAGGGGCTGCTGTTGAGACCCGTCCAAAGAACACATCATATGAAACAGGCAACTGTTCCTTTGCCAAGTGTGATGTCATGTTCCCATTATGTCATCTGTAGGCTCGCTCTGCCTTTGTTTCTCCGGGAAAAGAAATAAAAAATGAGGGGGAATGGGGAAAGAAGAAGAAGGGGAAAAAAGAGACTGGCTTCAGATTCCTCCTCTCCTGGACCTTTTGGCAAACGGCATACAGCCAGAGCCGTAATGAGAAAAGCATCAAGGGAAGGCATCTGCCCAGATTCAAGCGGGAGGAAATAGGCAGCGATTCGCTGCAGCAGATGCTGCAAGTTTAGAAAAAGCACAATTGCAAACCAATGGGACAGGGGTACAGAAACTGCAAACGGGGTACCAGTAGTGCAGTAGTCTGGGGTCATGGGGGGACAAAGACCCATTACTATTTCTGCAGCAGGGCCCTACAGAGCCCCTGTCTCCAGCGTCCTAGAGCCTCCCAGTTAACATGAAAGGGGAACTTTTTCAATCTGTTACCTCCGAGGATGTGGACAGGCTGCTTGGACGTGTGAAACCAACTACCTGTCTCCTTGATCCTTGCCCATCCTGGTTAATAAAAGCAAGCCAGGAAGGGCTGAGCGATGGACTCTGTGTGGTGGTGAATGCTTCCCTCTGTGAGGGATTGTTCCCAGACCTGCTGAAAGAGGCGGCCATTAAACCATTTCTTTAAAAAAAACATCTTTAGACCTGGCCAGTAGGGCCAACTATTGCCCAGTCTCAAATCTTCCATTCTTGGGCAAGGTGATTGAGCAGGTGGATGCTGAACAACTCCAGGCACACCTGGAAGGATGCGGACCATTTCGATCCCTTCCAATCGGGATTCAGGCTTCATCATGGGACTGAAACTGCCTTGGTCGCACTGGTTGATGATCTCCAGCGGGCTAGGGACAAAGGTGAAAGATGTTTCCTAGTTCTGCTGGATCTCTCAGCAACTTTTGATACAATCGATCATAACATCCTTCTGGACCATCTAGAGGAGCTGGGAGCACTGTTATACAGTGGTTCCACTCCTTCCTCCTGGGCCATGTCCAGAAAGTGGTGGTGGGGGATGAGTGTTCAGACCCCTGGGCTCTCACTTGTGGGGTGCCTCAGGGTTCCGTCCTCTCCCCCATGCTTTTTTAACATCTACATGAAGCTGCTGGGAGAGATCATCAGGGGGTTTGGACTGGGTGTCCATCAATATGCAGATGATACCCAGCTCTACCTCTTTTTTAAATCGGAATCAGTGAAGGCAATGAAGGTCCTGTGTGAGTGCCTGGAGACAGTTGGAGGATGGATGGCGGCTAATGGATTGAGGCTGAATCCTGACAAGACAGAAGAGTTTGGATTTGATATCCCGCTTTATCACTACCCGAAGGATTATGTGTTCCTTCTGCAGCTGTCTGAAAACACTGTGGAAGAAGTCATTTTCCAAAGCCCACTATTGGAAAGGAAATCAGGGTGGGGGAAGCTTCTCTGACCATTTGGAATAAAGAAGGGAACAAAATCACCTCAGGCAGGCTCCCCCCCCCCCCAGTCTCCATCCTGTGGTCCAGATTCTGCCTGGCTCTTCCGCCTCTCAGCCAGGTTTATCATATTTAGTCATGATGCAAAGGAGGTTAATTTTAGAAGGATGATGGATTTTGGAAGCTGGAAGGGATCCCCTAGAGAAAACTATACACTGAAAGCTCGCTGTTTGCTTTCTCAGTATTAGCTGAATGTAGCGGACAAATGCTCCCATCAGCAACTTTCAGGCCTCAGAAAATTTTCAGGTCAGCATCTAAGTACATGCTAGAAAAGGGCCTTCCTTGGCCAAAACAGAAGGAGAAGAACCAACAGGATAAACTGCAGATCAACCTCCTCGAAATCTAATGAGAGTTGTAGTTCAGCAACATCTGGCAGGTCAAAGGTTCCCCAGACATTGGAACGTAAGAAGCTGTCTTAACATTGCCAGACCATTGGTCCATCTAGCTCAGTAATGTCTTTTTTTTTTTTTTATAAGAATTTATTGGCATTTTTCTATAACAACATATACCCACACCCACACCTACAATTAAACAAATGCAAAACAAATAAAACAAATACAAACAATGTCAAGTTTTCTTATTGCATCTTTCTAAAAAAAAAAAAAAAAAAAAATTCTATTTCCATATCTTGACCATTGACTTCCCCTGCCTTTTCACCTTCGATTTTATATCCTTAATCTATTTTATAACCATTTCTCCTGAAAAAAGAAAAAAGAAATTAAATTCAATTATATAGTTACATTCAATTATATCTTCAACATTTTACTAAGAATGCATCGCCATAATGATACCTCGTCATAATTCTTCTTAATTTAATCTTATCGATTTCTTATCTTAATCTACATCTTAATCTTACTCCTCTTAATCCATAAACTTAATCCACTTAAATTCACTTTACTTATACTCCACCTCACAGATCTTCACAAATCATTCGCATCAAATCTATCTCTTCTATCCTTAAGATTGCTGCTAATAACATAAAAACTTGAAATATCTCCTTTCATGTTCAAATAAAAAGTATAACCAAATATTGTTGACAGTGTTCACCCTCCGATTTCAATTTACCATATCAGGCTACTTTAAGTTTTATTTAATGCTTCACCCCACACCCCCTCTGTCCATTATTCTTCTCCTAGTGGCATCAGCACTGAACATCCATGTAACTTCCCTCTCCCAACGTCCACAGATCCAGGCACAGTCCAAACCTCTCCTTGCCACGAGTTCAGAGGTGTCCATCTCATCATCTCTCAGCTTCTTCGGTTCTTTGTAACATTCCTTTTCTTCTTGTAGATACCTTAATTCTCTGTCCCTGGCCCCCGAGCTCACACCTCGGGGACTGGATATAAAAAATCTTGACGTCGCCTTGGGGCTGCCACCCCCAAAAAGCGAATTTCTTCTCCGAAGTAGCTCACTCATTTCTCTCCATCTTTCCATCCACCCTCTCAGCTCCTTGGCAAGGCTTTCTTCCAAAGTGGCAAAAGTTTTAAAAGCCTCCTCTGTGGGCAATTGGTTCCCTTTCAGACCCCCACACAAGACTTTGACTTTTCTATAAAGCAGTTCCACCTTCAAGGCTGTGAGTCTCTGTTCATCCGTTAGTCCAGAGTTCAATACCAGTTCAAGGACGAAGCCCAGCATACTGGCAGAGGAGGAGGAAGTGGGTGTTATATTTCTACTCCCCTCTTTGTTCGTCGCCATTTTTCTGAGCTGGAGCGCAAATACCGCAACTTTAAATGGAGATATTTTCCTCTAGTTAGCTTCCCAAAAAGAGAGTTTGCCAGTCTCATGTGTCAATTTTAAATACATTGTAGCCAGTTCTGTAGCAGTAATCACTCAAATTGGTTACATTCTTCAGCTCGAAGGGAGGGAGGCAGGCTGCCTTTCTCCTTCCCCCCGGATCGTTCCAAAAGCACGATTTCTAATCAGATTCTTTACTCACGACCACCGGGTTCCTTTAGCTCCATTCTTCACAGGTAGAACTTAGACCCTCACCGCGGGCTTTGTCGCCGCATTTGCATCCCGGTTGGGGCATGTCCCCGAAGCCCGGCTCCGTTGTCCCTTCACCCCCACTCCCCCCTTACAGGGGGAGCGAGGGAAGGGTTCGGAGCCTCCGCGGGCGCTGCCGGGGAGCCCAGGGTGCGGGACGCTCTTCCCGCACCCCAACCGGAGCCCCGCTTTGCGGTAGCGGGGCTCCTAACCCCCGGGATGGACAGGGCGCTTCGGACCCGAAGCAGCCCTCGACCACCCGGCGATTGCGTCGCCGCCGGAAGTCCCTAGCTCAGTAATGTCTACACTGACTGGTAGCTGCTCTCTAGAGTTTCAGGCAGGGGTCCCTCCTAGCCTTACCTGGAGATGCCGCTGAGGACTGAGCCTCAGACCTTCTGCACCCAAAGTAGATGCTTTACCAATGAGCTGTGGTGTTTCCCCTGCCCAGAGGAAATCTCCTACTGCAGAGACCGGAAGGAAGAGTGCTTTAAGGTAACTTCCTCTTGCATCTTTTTACTTAAAAGCCTGGGAGCAGTGGGGGGCTGGGACCCGGAAGCTATGCCTTTCAAAACAAGAACTGCTTTAAAAAAAAAAAAAATGTTTTGACCTCCCCTTTTAGCAGTCATAGAATCATAGAACTGTTGAAATCATAGCGTTGGAAGGGGACTCTGAAGATCATCTAGTTCAACCTCCTATGCAGCTGTCCCATCCAGGGATCGAACCTGTAACCTTGGGGCTATCAGTACCACACACTAACCAACTGAGCTATCTAGATGCTGGGTACCACTGTTCAACAGATCCATTTCAAGGAACGCTCTTCAGAAGCAAAACAGTGTGGCTTTATCAGGACTCCAGAGCATAAGGCTGTACTTGGTGGCTCAGAATGCAATGGCAGGTCACTCACCTAAAGTCAAGAGACCTGTGTGAGGCAATGAATACTTTGCTCAGGATGAGCCACCTGGGAAGCGGAAGCTACGAGATCACTCTCTTCCTCTGGGATGTCTGACTGCCTCCTCCGCCACCAACCCGCATTGCCCAGCTACAGCAAATAACAAAGGATGATGGAGAAGGGAGCATCACTCATTTTGTCAGTTAGTCAGAAGGGAATAAATGGTGCATCTTCACAAATCCCACATGTGGCGATGTTCTAAAGGCCAGAAGAATCCATCTGCCCTTTGGTCCAAAGAACTGGGAATCTGACCAGGGAAAAGGAATTAGCAAGTGACAGAATAGAAATTGGACGTCTCTTCTGTGCAAAAGAAAACCACCTGCCCTGGTTCCTAAGCCACACTCGCCTTAATACGTGGCAGAGTTGGGAGGGATCCCAAGGGTTATCTAGTCCAAACCACTGTGATGCAGGAATCACAGCTAAAGAATCCCCATGAGATGGCCACCCAACCTCTCTTGAAATTCCTCCAAAGAAGCAGAGTCCAGCATCTTCCAAGGTAATCAATTCCATTGTTGAACAGCTCTTACCCTCAGAAAGCTATTCATAATGTTTTGGTCAGAATATCCTTTCTTGTCATTTGAATCCATTGGTTTGGGTTGTATCCTCTGGAACAGCTGAAAACAAGCTTGCTCCGTTTTCTATGGGACAACTGTTCAGATATTTGAAGATGGCTATCATATGACCTCTCAGTCTCCTCTTATCCACACTAGACATACCCAACTCCTTCAACCATTCCTCATAAGGCTTGATTTCCAGTCCCTTGCTCTTCTTGGCCACTCTCCCCTACACACATTCATGCAGGTAATTCATCCTAGGTTTCATTCATACTGAATGCAACCAAAGATCAAAACCTTGAATCCTCTGGGTGGTAGGCAACTTGGGGATGGATGAAACGATGATGGCCTAGACATGCACACCCGTGCCATGCAGTCTGATGAGATAACAGCAAATAACAGCTGCCATAGTCATAGGAACGTAAGAAAAACACAGCTGCTGGATCAGTGGCCTGGAGTGGCCCATCTAGTTCACCTAGTCCTAGCAGCCAACCAGATGCCCCAAAGGGAAGCTCACTGGTCCTCATTTAAAAGTGAACCCACCTAATTTCTGGAACAAGACGCAAACCGAAACACAGCCAATCTTCAAAATTTCCCCTTCTCTGAAATTTGCAGTGCAGTTCTCCGACCAAAGGACATGTGCCAAAATGGATGCACTAGGCTGGGGCAACACTGGCATACAAATGCATGTATTTTCTGAAAATGGCATGCAGAAATGCTTGTTAAGGAACACTGCTTTGCAAGAATGTGTATGTTAGGCAAATTTGCATATAAACACATGTGTATTAGGAGACACCCAATAACCCCTATTCCCCTTCACGGAGCTGCAATTCCCAGAGTACCTGTGAAGAAGGGTTGACGGTTAAACCAATCTAGGAATTGTAGCGCTGGTAGGAAGAATGGAGGGGTCTCCTAACAACTTTCAGGACCCTTAGCAGATGATGGCTCCCATAATTATTTAGGGGAAGAAGCTGCAACTGTTTAAAGTGGTATCACAGTGCTTAAAAAATGTGTGGTGTGACTATGGCCTAAGGCTGTGTACACAACATACATTTAAAGAGCCTACCCACCCGGAACCCTGGGAGCTACAATTCTCAATAAACTACAGTTCCTAGGATTCCGGGTGTGTAGGCGCTTTAAGTGCATGTTGTGTAGTATACACAAGCTCTAGACAAAACCTTCCTCTGGTCGTCTTAACTCATTTTTGCAATGTCTACCTCCTCCTGATCCTGGCCAGCTGTTCTCCAGCACCTTCAAGTGAGGCAAATCTGTCCTTTTAATCTTTCCCCCATAAAGGAATTATGTATCAATCTCACTGCGTAAAAGTCTAACCGCATTACCAATCGTTAACAGGCGGGGAGTGGCTGGGAAGTGGGGGGGGGAGGTGTCGCTCTCCGAGGTCGCCCCAAAGCGCCTGCCTGCGTTACTCCAAAGGTGCAGGGAGATAAGAGACAAGGGAGAGGGTTGCAGATATCGAAAGAGCTTTTGCAGGCCATTTGCAGAGCAGGCCCTGGGCACGTGAGGTGGGCGTCCCCTCCCCCTTCACCCCCCTGGTTTGTTTGTGATCCTGTAAACCCAAGGCCGTCCAGTGCACGTTGTTGCGTCGTCCTCCACGCCGTCCCAGCAGGGCTGCTGTGCTCAAGCGGATTGGCTCCCCCGCTCTCCAAAGGAAACATCTGCACATTCCAGACACATTTTGTAACGGGAGTGAAACCCATCCTTGAAGTGAAATTTTACAGCCGCCATAGCGCACAGTAACGAGGGCTGGCAGGAGGGAACGGAAAAGTCATGTTTAAAATATTATTCCAAGGGAGGCGGCTGCCAGGGCCTCAAATTAATCATTAGAATATGTCTTTGGAGCAGGGGAAGAGGAGGAGGTGGTGGGGAGAAGAGGCGTTATGTAATGTTTCTGCCCCCCTCCAGATTACAGAATGGCCTCCTTTCGCTTCCCTGCCGACCCACCCACCGCCTCCAAGTGCAGAAATGCGAAGGAGGCCTTGTTGACAGGGCTGAGAGCCTCTCCTGCGCGATGGTGGGCACAGCGAGAAAGGGAAAGAAAGAGGAGGCAGGCAGGCACTCGGCGGTTAACCAGGACGTCATTTCATGCTTCAGGGAAGTGGGCTTCTGGGGGCTGAATGAGATGGAACAACGGCGCATAGTTAAGCTATGGAACTCACTCCACAGCTGTGCTTCCAAGGAGCTGTGCAGACTGCCTCTGATGTGGGGCTGCCATTCTGAATGGTTAGCAGTTCTGACTGCTAGGGATGATGGGAGCTGCTGTAGTAGTAGTAGTAGTAGTAGTAGTAACAACAACAACAACAACAACAACAATAACAATTTATTATTTATACTCCAATGTCTTGAGAAAGGCTGGACTAAGGCCTGGGAGAACAGCGTCCCCACTCAGCCATGAAGCTCAGTGGGTGACCTTGCACCAGTCACCATCTGTCAGCCTAACCTACCCCACAAGGTTGTTGTGAGGATTAAATGGGGAGGAGGACAGAGTATGCTGCCTTGAGCTCCATATGAATAATTCTTAAACATTAAATAATTATACACTGCGACACACTGATGTATTTGAACTAGTGGTTCACCCCCCCCCCAAAATGGGATTCATGGTTGCAGATTTGAATTTTATTGCGTTATTACCTTCCTTAGTGAGCGGTACAAACCATTGTTTTGAATAATGCTTTTCACAGGGTAGAGGGCACAAAGTGCACATTGGAAAGGATGGCTGCATTTCAGTTGGTGTATTCCCACCCACCACCACCACCCCGGAAATGCAAATTGCATAGATTTGTAAACACACTGGAATTACTCCCACCCAGCCTAATGTGATTTCCTCTCTACCCCCACCTTCCAGAAAAAGAATAATTCTACACTCAGTCAGTTGTGAAGAAAAGCCATAAATTATCCTGCTTTTCCGTATTACAAGGGGCCAGGTCAAGATACTGAACCCATTCCTCCTAGGGCTCTCACCCTGGCTCACTGTGTCTTTGCCCACAAAAGGATTCCTGTGCTAGAACCTGGCTTTGCTTTTTCAAACGAGAGCCAAGATTATTGTTCCATTGTTTGGATTTGGATTTGATATCCCGCTTTATCACTACACAAAGGAGTCTCAAAGCGGCTAACATTCTCCTTTCCCTTCCTCCCCCACAACAAACACTCTGTGAGGTGAGTGGGGCTGAGAGACTTCAGAGAAGTGTGACTAGCCCAAGGTCACCCAGCAGCTGCATGTGGAGGAGCGGAGACGCGAACCCGGTTCCCCAGATTACGAGTCCACCGCTCTTAACCACTACACCATTTCCCCCAGGTTACTTTTAAGCACACCCTCTTAGAAATGTGAATAATTAAGTGGTATATAAATATCATAAATGAATAAATAGGAGTGGGGATCCTGTCAACATGTAACACTCCTGCTCAAAGATTGGCACTGATCAAACCATTTCCGTTGCTTTATAAACAGTTTGTTATCTTGATTTCTTATTCTTCTGGTAAGCTGAATATTTACAGATAAATTGTAAACAGATAAAAACATTAGCAGGATTGTTGTAATAGCCTGCAGTTTTATAAGAGTATATATTTACAGTAGATAATTAAATGAGCAAGTCAAATGAATTTGGATATGCAGAAAACATTTAAAAAGAGATTTAAGGAACCGCAGAGAGGGGGAAGGAAGTCAAGTTTTGAAATGTTAAATTGATTGTAAAATTAATGAAATGTATACACTTGAAAAAGATAAATAAAAACTTTTTTAAAAAACACAAAAATCTGCACTGGTTGCCGATTTGATACTGGGCCAAGTCCAAGTTTGAGCCCTTAACAACTTGGGGCCAGTTGCGGCATCATCTTACTCCAAATATACCCTCTCAGTGCCAGATAATACCAGTTCTGCATTTGTAAGAACTTGATCTTTCTGTGTTGCAGCTTCTGCCCTTTGGAACTCCCTGCCTATTGATATCAGGCAGGCAACTTCACTGTACCCTTTTCAGAGCCTGCTAAAAACAGTTTTGTTTAGGCAATCCTACCCAGATATGTAGAATGTTAACATGGGTTTTCATAGAATTGTAGAGCTTGGAGGGACCACCAAGGGCCATCTAGTCCAACCCTCTTCAATGCAGGAATCTGTTTTTTCCCTTTTAATCTGGTTTATAGCTTATTGTTGATTTTAAAGAATTTTTGGAATGTTGTAAATTCTTGTTTCACGTTACGTTAAAGAGATAAACTCTGTTTATAACTTTTATATATATATATAAAATCAATGGGGTTGATCTGGAGAGAGTGGCGTATTCTGCTGAAATAAACATCTGCTGCAGATGCCTTCAAGTTTTCTTTTTTTTCGTGAGCTCAATCAGACTCCAGTGTGAGCCTCCCTAGTCTGTGAGGCAGAGCCGAAAGCCGCCTGCTTCTGGTATTAATAATCTGTGCGGTTAGGTGGCTCCTTCTGAGCAACAGAATGTCCTCGAGAAAAAAAGCAGTCAGAACATTTCAGTCTCAAGAATAGGACAATATGCACTGGGGACCCTGAAAGATGCATATGGCGGATGGGGTGGGGCGGGAAAAGAAAAGGGCTTTGGGGTGAGTGACATTTTCAGCAAGATCACATGGTAAAAGGTCCTTCCCTTTCAGGTTGAAAATGGAGGGGAACCACTCATCTTTCTGCTGCTCTCACGTTCTGAAGAAAATAAAGATTGTCTCTGTTACGTCGAAAGCCAGAGCTAGCACACATCTTAGGGGCACATTTCCAGTGTCTGTTCCACAAGAAAAGCCCCCCACCCCAGCACAACTCCAAACCCTAGAAGGGGAGGAAGGTGTGCAAACAAGCAGTTCAACAAGGGCATTTGGGAAGTTCGAAAATCCAAGCCATGCAAGAAGTTGCATTCTGTTAAAGGTAAAGGGACCCCTGACAGTGAGATCCAGTCGCCAACGACTCTGAGGTTGCGGGGCTCATCTCGCTTTACTGGCCGAAGGAGCCAGCGTACAACTTCTGGATCATGTGGCTAGCATGATTAAGCCGCTTCTGGCGAACCAGAGCAGTCCACAGAAACGCCGTTTACCTACCCGCCAGAGCAATACCTATTTATCTACTTGCACTGGTGTACTTTTGAACTGCTAGGTTGGCAGGAGCAGGGACCGAGCAACGGGAGTTCACCCCATCGCTGGGATTCGAACCGCCGACCTTCTGATCGGCAAGCCCTAGGCTCTGTGGTTTAACCCACAGTGCCACCCGCATTAGGTGATGTTAAAAATTCCCCCAAAAAAGGGACTGGGAAAAGTAAATTAAGTAGTCCAGGCTCCCCTAGAACACCGGACCCTGATCAAGCCCACCTATTTCTCCTCCGCTTCTGCATTAATATGGTTAAATACCCTCTTTAGAGGCTATAGGGAGGCTTCGAATGCCGTGAAATGTGTTGATCGATGGAATCGCTGGACCTCTCAGGAGTGAACATGGACTAGAAAAGCTAACCAACAAACTGAAATTAACATGGGGACAAACAAAAGAGGATGCCTTCGCCCCAGTGTGGCTTCCCTTCATCACATCACTTTTTTTAAAGGCGGAAGAGGGCTATACACTCATGAACAACCTTCTCCGCCTGTGGTGCCTTCCATATACCTTGGACTACAACTCCCATCAGCCCAAGTCAGCACAACCATGTTTTAGAACATAACTCCCATCAGCCCCAGACAGCACTGCCCTGCTGGCTGGGGGCTGATGGGAGTTGTAGTTCAAAACCTTTGGAGGGCACCAGGTTGAGGAAGGTTGCTCATGTGTAACCAAGACAATGAAGAGCAAAGGCTGCAACAACAACAAACAACAACAACAACAACAACAACAACAACAACAACAACAACAACAATAGTTTGACTACAGGGTTTAAGTAGGAGTTGAGCAATCGCTGCTTCTCTTTTTCAGCTCTCAAACTGTTGCTCTGGACATCTTCATATCTAGGCAGAAAAGAGCCAAGATTTTTTAACTTGATCTGCCTGGGAAAACTCCCCATCCACAAACCCTGCCGACTCTGAGCTGCTGATAAGCACACGCTGACGAATGTTCACACAAATACCCAGGGACTGGGCGGGCTGCAGAACGCAGGTGTTTCCAAAAATCTTTGACAGGCCCTATGAAAACAGGATCTGTCTGTTGATCAGCGTGCACGTAGACACACAGAAAAGAGCCACAGCAACGCCAGCTTCCACTTCACCTGCCAGGTGCTCTCCCCCTTCCCCTGCCTTCAGACTGCCACCTGCTTCAATGGAGACTCAAGTCCGTCCTCTCCAGCGAAAACAAAACAAAATGGACAGCAGGAGACTCGTCTGGGCAGGCTACTGCTTGGCTTCTGTGCTTTTTCAGGGAAGGTTGCAGGGCTGTCTCTTCCTACTTAGCGCTGAATAAAAGGGCTTACGCTGAGCTCCCAGAGGTGGACAGGGCTGGGATGCAAGCCAAGAGCAGCCACCTGTGGAGGGAAGCATCGCGGAAGCGCCAAGAAGCACTGAACGCTTCTCTTCTCTTCCTGAAGCTTAAGAACACAGGAAGTTGCAGGACACCGGGTTGGAATGCCCTTGCTTGCTCAGTGTTGTCAACACTGGCTGGCAGCCTCTGTCTGGTGTTTCAGGCAGGGATGCTTCCCCATCCCTACATGGAGATGTCTTCAGGGGTTGAACCTGGGGCTTTCTGAGTGCAAAGCAGGTGCTCTGATCCAGAGCTACGGACCACCCCACAAGAGGTCAGGAACAGAGTTGGAATATACAAAGCAGGCACCAAGGGATCAGCATCCGACCGTCAGACTATTGGTCCATCTAGCTCAGCATCGTCTACACCAGTTGTTCCCAAAGTAGGCAGTACCGCCCCTTGCAGTGGGTGGGATTACCTGCTGGTCGCTAAGAGGCAAGGGGGCAGGAGTGGGGCACTATCAGATTTGAGAAGCTGGGGTAACCAGCTCAAATTCATCCTTGTTGAAGTAATAAAACTAACTGGATTTGCAATAAATGTGCAACTAACTGTTACTGTTTGAAATCTTATTGTGTTGTTATCTTCCTTAGTGGGTCATGCAAGCCACACTCTTCTGAATAATGCTTTTTATAGGGTGGGGGGGATGAGTTTATGGAACCAAGGGAGCGCAGACCCCAAAAAGTCTGGGGACCACTGATCTACACCGACTGAAAGCTGCTGTCAGGAGCTGGAGTCAAGTGTAGGTCAGCAATCAAAGAAAATCATAGTGTCAGTGAAGTTGACATTTTATTCAAGGAACCCAAACAACGCAGGCCTAGTGACCCCAGCAACTTTTCCCAATAGGTTTTGCTCCAACAAGGCAGCTGCAAGGACTGGAGGTCCCCCGTCTTCCCACTATAAGAATATATAGTCTTTGTGTTCATGCTCCTGCACTCAAGAGCCCAGAATGGTCTTACACCACCACTTCCTAAGGCTCCTTCTCTCCGGGGTCTTTCTCAAGCAGTCAAAAACCGCATCTTTATTCCTCTATGTGTTCTGGGAGACCAAAGGGGAGGGAAGCTGGTCGCAGCAGGAGGGGGAGACTCCCTGGCTTCTCCAGCAGCCTGCCTCATCACTGTCTCTTGGGCCCACGCCCCTCCAGCCTCCTCTCCTGCCTCTGAGTCTGAACTGCCTTCTGTCACAGCCTCTTCCTGCTCCCTAAACCCTGTTGCCTCTTCAGCTTCCGACACCGCCTCCTCCCAGTCTGCTCCTCCTTCTCCCCTCTGACCACTCGTTATCATCACACCACCAATCCCCTGGCTCTGAAGCACTTCCTCTGCGCCCGGCATGTCCATGACAGCTGCTCTCTGGAGTTTCAGACAAGGGACAACCCTACTTAGAAATGCCACCAGGGATTGAACCTGGGGCCTTCCACATGCAAGGAAATATGCATGTGCATGCTGCATCTGTATCTATAGCTACACGTACACACACACACACATGTATATTCCTCAACAGGCACCAAAGAACGACACAGGCAGGACCTGAGATGTATCATGCAAGAGTAGGTGCCACCACAATGAAGGCCTGTTTCCTGAATCTAGGCAAGGCAGACACACCCAGCCTTTGTCAAAAGTACTTGGCTAATTCTGTGGTCTTGCTTCGGCCTGCGGACTCCACCACAAGGCCCAAACAGGACATGATGACAGGTTATTCATGGGCGGCAGAGCAGCGGAGGGGACCATTTGGCCAAACTTTCTCAAGGGTAGGGGATGGAATTTCCCAACAGTTCAGGGAGAACCGAACTGTGACAAATCATCACCTGAGAAATTTTGGCCTCATTCTAGAAATCACGTTTTATTTGCAAATCAATAAATGAATCAGAAGAAGTCTTGAGATTCAGGGACTGGAACTTCCAGCCCTTCTGGTAAGAGGAAAAAGCAACTCAGACTAAAAGTCTCAGGGGAGTGGATCTTAACAGCACTGCAAATCTTCGCAGTGATTTAACACCTACATAAACGGCAGGGAGATGTCAAGGTTCTGGTAGGAGACACAGATTTATTGCTGCATGTCTCTTAAAAAAGAACCAGTTGGGTTCTACAGACTTTTTCCATCTCTTTCCCCCGCCCCAAACTTCTTTTAAAACACTCTCCTCAACAGCCTTCCTTCCATTACTGCCAGAGATCTCTGCATCGGTAGCCATGCTAAATTGGGTAATCCTAACCACAACTTTCTGCAAGGATAATTCACAACCTGTATCGATTCCTGCGTGGATAATTTGCAATCAGAAAATTTGCAACCAACATCGATTCCTGCAAGGATAATTCACAACCAGCAAATTCACAACTAGCATTGATTCCTGCAAGGATAATTTGCAACCAGTTTTAGTTTCTAGAACAATCATCCACAACCAACACCAATTACCCCACTTTTAGCATTTTGGTATCATTTTTAATGGCTCTTCTATTGTATATTATATTTTTATATCTTATTGTCTTGAAAATCCCTCCCAGCCAATGCTTCTCTCGATTCCTGCAACCCCTGGTAACTCTGCTGACCCAGCTCTCCCCTGTCTCATGCAAGGGGCAGCGAATCATAAGAGCAGGCGCCGGGAAAAATCACGATGTGAGGAAAAACATTAAGCCAGACAATGCCTTGACATAGCTCCATCTTTATTTCAGACATCATGATATATCGGTGTGTTGTGGTGTTTAAAAGGTAAAAGGGCCCCTGACCATTAGGTCCAGTCGCAGACAACTCTAGGGTTGCGGCGCTCATCTCGCTTTATTGGCCAAGGGAGCCAGTGTACAGCTTCTGGATCATGTGGCCAGCATGACTAAGCCGCTTCTGGCGAACCAGAGCAGTGCACAGAAACACAGTTTACCTTGCCACTGGAGCGGTACCTATTTCTCTACTTGCACTTTTTGGTGTGCTTTTGAACTGCTAGGTTGGCAGGAGCTGGGACCGAACAACGAGAGCTCACCCCGTTGTGGGATTCAAACCACCGATCTTCTGATCGGCAAGCCCTAGGCTCTGTGGTTTAGACCACAGCGCCACCAGCAGTGTTTAGCTGGTGATATATTAAGATGCTGAAAACCAGATACAGTCAAACCTCGGTTGTCGAACGTACAGTGGTACCTCGGGTTACAGATGCTTCAGGTTACAGACGCTTCAGGTTACAGACTCTGCTAACCCAGAAATAGTACCTCGGGTTAAGAACTTTGCTTCAGGGGACATATAATTGAGTTTGAAAAATGGGAAAGACTGTGGAAGAGGGAAATGCAATTTACGGCTTGCGCAATGCTTAAAAAAAACATGTTAAAAATGTTCTACCGCTGGTATATCACTCTGGAGAAATTATCCAAAATATACAAAAAAACAATCTAATAAGTGCTGGAAGTGTAAAAAGGAGGTGGGCACATTTTATCACTTATGGTGGGGATGTAAGGTTATACTGTAAGTAGATTTTGGAATGAGGTTTATGAGGAGTTAAAAAATTATTTAAAATCACATTTGTAAAAAAAAAACAAAAAACCAGAATCTTTTTTATTAGGAATATTATCAGCTGAGATCCCCCAAAACAATATAAATATATTTTTATATGCCACAGCGGCGGCCAGATTATTACAGTAATAGTGAAAAATTGGAAAGGGGAAAAAATCCCAACAATAACAGAATGGAGAAGCAAAATGTGCGAGTCTAACGATAGCTAAATTAACGGCGAATATTAGAGGTCGCACAAACCAAGAAGTAAGAAAAGAATGGCAAGGAGTGAAAGATTATATGATGATACAGTGCTCCAGAATTGATATTCTGATAGATATGGAGTGAAACGGGTAGGGGTAAATAAGAAAGAATATACAAAACAAGATAATAATATTGTAATGTGTAACACAGCTAAAAGGTGAGAAAGTTAAATATAGAGTTAATGAGATCACGCATGGATGAGGGGGAGTGGGGAGGGGGGATAAGGGGGGTCAGGTTTGGTAAATGTATATTGTGATTTAGTAACTACATGGTTTTTATCTTCTTCTTTTCTCTTTGTATTAATTTGAATAAATAAAGTTTGTTTATTAAAAAAAAGAACTTTGCTTCAGGATGAGAACAAAAGGCCCCATTAGCTAAAGTGGTACCTCAGGTTAAGAACAGTTTCAGGTTAAGAACGGACCTCCAGAACGAATTAAGTTCTTAACCCGAGGTACCACTGTAATCCATTCCGGAAGACTGTTCAACTTCCAAAACGTTCGGCAACCGAAAACTGAAAGTGGAAGCCTCAATACAATAGGGAAACTCAAAACGGAAGCTGTGTAACACGTTTGGCTTCCAAAAAATCGTTCGGAAACTGGAACAGTTGCCCGGGTTTCCGGCGTCCAGGAGCCAAAACGTTCCAAAACGGAGGCATTCAGGAACCAAGGTTTGACTGTATTGCCCAGCCGTAGAGATCAGAGCGAGAGAATCCAAGAAGAGCCCTGCAGCTAGATAAGGCCAAAGGGGGCTCATTTAGTCTAGCCCCATCCTCACAGTGGCCAACCAGGGGCCCACAAGCAGGCCCTTGAGCGCAACCGCAGCAACTCTTCCCACTAGTGATTCCCATCAACTGGTATTCAGGGGCTCAAAGGAAGAGAGTCAGAGCCTTCCTCCCAAGAGCTTTTTTTTTGGGGGGGGGGGTGGCCTGCAAGATTCAAGACTTACAACCCGAGATCCAGCCGGAATAGTGTCACTGCCTTAAAGGACATTACCCGGAAAGCCAAATGGCCCAAGCAACTGCCTGCTGACGCAAAGGAGCAGCTCTTGGTAGGGTGGCCTCTAACAGGTACCCCCCCAAAAAAAGTATCATGCAAGGGGCCCGTCTCATCAGGGCACCTGGCAGACGAATTCACCGCCTCCAATACTTTCCAACTGATTTTCAATGTTCTCTCAATTCTCCTGAACACCAGCAGTTACTGCTGGATGCGGTTTCCGGTTACTGCTGGAGACAAACCCAGCTGGGCACAGCTTCCTCGGCAATGAAAGGGATGGGAGATTTCTTTTCTCCCCAGGCTGCATAACCACAGGGGAACTTGCCAAGAGCCCCTCCTAAGCTCAGCCACTGCTGGGAACAGGGAGGCTATTCATCCCTACCTGGGGTTTTAAGAGCACGGCCAGCAAGCCACAGAATTGCCGCAACTTTGCCAAAGCAGCGAGCCCGACACACAAGAGACTGGGAGGCCCGTCTGCCCCAGTTTGCTTCCAGAGCAGGGGTAACCAAGGATCTGCACACTCACTGTGTTCCCAGTGCTGGGTTTTCACATCAGTGCTCACATGATTAGTTTAGAGAACATGCATTTTGCATAACGTCATAAGAGGAGCCTCTGCTGAATCAGGCCAATCAACGGCCCATCTAGTCCAGCATCCTGTTCTCACAGTGGCCAGTCAGATGGCTGTGTAAAACTCACAAGTAAGATCTGAGCACATGAGTCCTCTCTCACCTCCTGTGGTTTCCAGGAACTGGGATTCAGAAGCACTGCTGCCTCAAACTGCAGAGGCAGGGCAGAGCCATCTTGTCTAATAGCCATCAACAATTCTCTCCCCTTCCATGATTTTTTCCCAGTCCTCTTTTAAAGCTATGTAAGTTGATAACAGTCCTGTGCCTCCTGTGGAAGTGAGTTCCACAGTTTAACTATGCACTGTGTGAATCACGACTTTCTCCTATCTGTCCTGAATCTTCCAACGTTCAGCCTCACTGGATGTCCATGAGTTTTAGTGTAATAACAGAAGCAGAAAAAACTTTTCTCTATCCACTTACTCCAAACAGTGCGTAATATTATGAACTTTTATCATGCTGCCTCTTACTCGCCTTTTATTCTGTTGGATGTGGTGTTTTTCAAACCAGCTTCACACCTATTAAGAGTCTGTAAGCCATTCCTAATCCATCTCTCACCAAGGTGTGAACACCTTTGCCTGGGCTACAGACATCTTGCCATCAAGCATCCCTTTGCCGCCATAAGGTCTAGAATCTTGGGGGTAGTTTTGAAACAAGTAAATAAAACCTGGACCCTCCACCCTCCAATTCCTTTTTCTGTGTTTGTGTGGAATTACAAAAGCCTTTGCAAAAACTTCCCACCTTTTTCTACAAACTTAAAAAAATAAGAACTGTTGTTATTACCTGCCTTTCTTCCAAGAATCCCATAGATTCATGGAGTTGGAAGGAACCCCCAAGGGTCATCTAGTCCAACCCCCTGCAATGCAGGAATCTTAACTAAAGCAACCAAGGCAAATGTCCATCCAACCTATGCTTTAAAACCTTCAATGAAGGAGAGCCCACAACATCCTGAGAGAGACCGTTCCACTATCAGACAGCTCTTACTGTTACAAAGTTCTTCCTGATGTTTCGTCAGAACCTCCTTTATGGTAACTTTAAACTGTGTGTTCGAATCCTACCCTCTGGAGCAGCAGAAAAACAAGCTTGCTCCCTCTTCCATGTGACAGCCCTTGAGATATTTAAAGATGGCCAGATCTGAACCCAGGTCTCCGCAGCCCAACGTACCCTCATGGCATGTGTTTTGAAACAAGTGACTGGTGAAGGGAAGGGTGGATAGTGAGGGGACGGTTGGCAGCACATGCCTGCCCACGTATTACAATGCTGTGTTGGGCCCTGTCGCTATGGAGCTTAACAAATGGCCGCGGCTCATTTAGATATTAACCAATGCTCTCCAGCTCGCCGGGTGATCTGGGAAACAGACCCACCGTGCCAAAATCTGATATCGCCTCCTCGATGCAAGAAGCCTGAGCGCAGCAAGGCGGGGTGACCCATCCCAGATCGAAGGCAGCCGCCCTGCCGCTCCACAAGGGCTAATGATTAACCTGCAAACTCCAGGCCAGTGTGTCTCAACTCACCTTCCTCCTTTCAGGAAACCTTTTCCTTTCCACGTTCTCCTATGCTATCTGTGGCCCACGTGGCCTGGACAATGCAGCCCAGCAGTTCCCAAACTTGGGGGGGGCACCCTCCCCTTTGGTTCCATGAACTCATCCCCAGTACCCCCCCACCCTTTAAAAAGCATTACTGTATTCAGAAGAGCGGTTTGCATGACCCACTAAGGAAGAAAATAACGCAACCAAATTCAAATGGTAACATTTAATTGCACAGTTATTCCAAATCCAATTAAAACATTTTAGTTTATTCAACTCTAAGAAAACTGATGAACTTGATCCAATGATATCAGCTTTTCAATGTCTGATTTACACCTCCAGCCTCTCCCCCCCCCCAAGCATGCTATTTTCCTCTCCATCTTTAGGCACATTTTCTCCTAATATATGCATTTTTGCAAACATTGGTCACTTGGTGAACTGCACTGCAATATTCAGATAAGAGAAAATTTTGAAGGGTGGGTTGCGTTTCAGTTCTCAAATTAATTATTTTTAAAAAATTATACACCGCTTGACTGAAAAACAAAACAAAATCTCAAAGCAGTTTACAAAAAGATATAACAATGAAATCAGTAAAAAAAAATTACAACCCTAATTTAAAACATATAAACAGATTAAAAGTACCTCAACTTTTTAAGCATCTGGGAAGGCTTGTCTAAGCAAGGATGCTTTTAGCAAGCACTGAAAACAGTACAGTGAAGGCACCTGCCTAATGTTAATAGGCAGGGAGTTCCAAAGTGTAGCTGCTGCCATACTAAAGAGTTCTTACAAATGTGAAACATGTATTATGTGTGGCACCTGAAGTAGTGCCAATTCCGCTGATCAAAGCGGTCATTGGGCACACTGGGGGGGGGGGGAGACGATTTGGTAGGTAAAATTTGTCCCAACTTGTTAAGGGCTTTAGATAGCAATAGTAACACCTTGACCCTGGACCGGTAGCAAGTCAGCAACAAGTGCAAATTTCAGAGCACAGGTGTGGTATTCTGACAAGGCCTCACTCTTGTCAGCAATTATGCTGCAGCATTTGGCACTAGCTTCTCTCAAGCGTGAGGGAAGCCCTACATAGAACACATTGCAGTACAGTGGTACCTCGGGTTAAGAACTTAATTCATTCTGGAGGTCCGTTCTTAACCTGAAATTGTTCTTAGCCTGAGGTACCACTTTACCTAATGGGGCCTTCTGCTGCCGCCGCACCACTGCCACGCAATTTCTGTTCTCATCCTGAAGCAAAGTTCTTAACCCAAGGTACTATTTCTGGGTTAGCGGAGTCTGTAACCTGAAGCGTCTGTAACCTGAAGCATCTGTAACCAGAGGTACCACTGTCATCCAGTCTTGCAGTAGCCAACACATGAACTACTGTGGCAAGGCTTTCCTGGTCCAGAAATGACTGCTGTTGTCAATCTAGTTGCAGTTGGTGAAAGGCACCTCTAGCCACTGAGGCTACCTGAGACTCCGGTGACAGAGCTGGATCCAGAAGCCACCCACCCACCCACCCCAACGTGACTGTTCAGAAAGTACGAATTTGAGAAATTCAGCTTTAAATGTGAATCGGATCAATTTTGTTCCCCATCCCTGCTCCAGAACCCAAACATCAACTCTCTGACCCTTAGGCCCTTATCTGCTCCAGAATCTGGACACCAGTCTGCTTTGCCCGAACGATGGACCCCCCAACCATGCAGGAGAGAAAACACTGCAAATATATGAATGAAAAAGAAGGTGGTTCTCTTTCCATCTGTCACTGGAGCTCCATGCAGGTCCAGGGAAGGGTTGCGAGTGAAGGCAGCTTTATTTTGTCCTCAGAGCTCCAAAGCAAATTGCAGGAAATGCTTATTCCAACTTTTTTCTGCTTATGTAACCTGACCACTTTAAACACAAACACACACACACAGACGGAGTAGCAATGAGCCATCTTCTTAAAGAAACTCTCAGCAGAGGAACAAAAAAGCGCCGAGATCTTTCCAAACACAAACCAGTTGTCCCAGAGGATTGTTGCAGCACGCTACTTGCAACAATGGGTACCGCCTGGGGCAGAAACGACTTTTGGGGGTGAAATATCAACCTGGACAATTCCTGGTTACAGCAGGTTCTGGAAATAACTGAGGGTCTCTGCCATGGGGTGTGGGCTTTGTGGTTGGTGGGTGAGAAGTGGGAATCCTAGGAACAATATCAGATGTCATAGCCATTTACGAAGCTGCTTTCTACTGAATCAGGCCCTTGTGGTCCATCTACCCTAGCTTTGTCCGTACTGACTGGCAGCTGCTCTCCAGCATTTCAAGCAGAGGATATTCCAAGCCCTACCTGGAGATGCTAAGACCTAAGACCTTCTGCAAGCGCAGCTGATGCTCGGCCACTGAGCTACGGCCTTTCCTAGTCCAGCATGGTGACAAGCTACACCACAGCTTCTCATGTGCCAAGGTTCAGTATATGCAAAAGAAAAGAAGAAGAAGACGAAGACGATGAAGAAGAAGAAGAAAGGTCTAGTAGTGCATTGGTTTCCTAAGTGGACTGTACCACCCCTTGGGAAGGCAGTAGGATTCCCTGGAAGCATGCTAGAGGGCAGAAGGGGGTCCCTGGGGGTGTAAATGGTTATCAGACTTTGAAAAGCTACTATTACTGAATCAAGTTCCTGGTTGGTTGGTTGGTTGGTTGGTTGAAAAAAAAAAATAACGAAACTAAATAGTTTTAGTTGGGTTTTGAATAAATGTGCAATGAATTGTAACTGTTTTGAATTTTATTTTGTTGTTCTCTTCCTAAGTGAGTTGTGCAAACTGCTATTCCGAATAATTTTTTTTATAGGGTGGTGAAGTGGGCACTGGGAGTGAGTTTATGGAACGCAGGCAGGGCAGTGGCCTGGAAAAAAAATGTTTGGGCACATGACTGAGTTGTGGAAGAAAGGAATTTCATCCATGGGACCCTCTACCAAAACTCTGCAAAGCAGAATTCGGCAGTTTCGCCGATTTCTTCGGTTCAAATAGGTGAGAATCAGCCTTCAGGCGCCAGATGCCCACAGGAAAGCCTCTCTCCCTAAAATCTTTCACGCTCAAGTGCTACAGGAGAGTAATGTGCCCAGCGACCGCAGGATCGGACCCCCTTTCTTATTATTCCCCAGCATTTGGTGCTGGTGGACCCAGCTCTTGGCTCTGACAGCTCCTGCTGCTCAGAAAGAAGAGAGAAACATTCCCATGCGAAAGCCATTAAGCCTTTACACAGAAGCAGCGCATGAGGCAGAACCCGTGACCGTTCCTCTTCCGAGCGCCGGTGCCAGAGTTTTTTCTCCCCGCAGAAAACAGCCGCAAGGGCAAGAGAGCAGGGCCCCACCTGCTTCCTTGTCAGGGTAGGGCGTGTTGAATTTTTCAACTTTCATATTCCCAAAATGAGGGGTACTAAAACGCTACAACATGACTTGGGAATTCGAAAGATATTTTGGTTAAACGGATTCAATTTAGCTTTGTTGGAAAGTAAAATGCGTGTTAAAAGAAATCATTAACAATTATTGCCAAGTACTCGCAGTTGTATTATGTTGCTGTCGTTGTTTAGCATTACCTGGCATTTTCAGGAGGTAAAATTAAAACTTTTTGGTTTTCCAAAAGCAGTTTATGTGCTTCTTCATCCAAAATAGACTTAAATGCTGTCGAATCCCAAAAATAATAGATTTGAATTTCTCACACCCAAAAACATATTTTTAAGATCCCTCAATGAAGAAATTAGCAAAAACTCCAGAACTGTAGACAGGGTGACAAATCTGCTATTGATGGTGATGAATCTGAACATTTATATGGCGCTTTAGAAGCCTTAATGCCCTCAAAAAAATTGTCGCAGGACACACTCATGTGTCATGAGAGAATTGAAAGCCTGCCACAGGAATATAAACTAAATGAACAACCAGCAGCTCCCAGGAGTTAGCCACTCACAAAGGAGGCTGCCCATTGCATCTCTGAATGAGTCACTGCTCATAACATCCCTTCTTCCAGCCAGTCTCCCCAAGTAATTCTGCCTCATCTCCTGATACAACAGAATGACAATCTTAAAAACTATATCAGATTACTCCCATGGGATAAGTTGGGGGCAGAGAACCATTTTTCAGTTCAAGGGCCACATAAATTTATGTGCAACCCCCTGTGAGCCGCATACCAGTGGTACATAACTCTCTATCCTGCTTTGAAAAAAATCTTCTGCATCACTAGTTATGAATGGTGGGTGTCCCAAAATCAGCATACCCATAACCATTCATGGGTAAAGTATCTTCAAGCAAGTCAAGAGGTCCCTAAGGAACTGAAGGGTTGGTAGGTCCAAAATGCTTCCAGCTCTGCCCAGAAAACCACAGGAAGTTGCTCTGTGGATGCAATAAATGCTCATATCCAACAGGTGCCCTTTTTATAGACTGATTACTTCGGCAGATTATATAGATTACTTCCCTGATTTATAGGAATTCCCCCTGACAACCCAAATCAGGCACCACCCTGTTGTCTTTCTTCTGCAGACAGCAACCTTCTGTGAGACTCTGTTTTTTTCCAGATGTTATTTTTGGTACTTGAAAAATCTATGCCGAGGGGCCAGGGTGTGCGCAGAGAAAGGATTTAAAGCTATAAATTATTTCAAAGGCTCAAGACTTGGAGGCATCATTGAGATTTTACCCAAATAAGAAATAAGCAGCGTAATACTTTTTCTGGATCGGTTTCTAACACAAATGAGAAATGCTGGCATCAGCATCAAAACCTTCTTAAACCCCCCTTGAGAAATGTAGGATCATGGATCTGGTTTTGGTCAGGGGCTTTAGTCGTCTGCTGTCCTTTGGATAAAGCATGCAGAAAGTCTGCTTATTAACCTGGCTTGCAGATAGCTATATGCCCGGCCGACTGGCTAACAAAAGTGATTTCCAGACGACCAGGCAGGAAATTCTTAGAAAAAGAATGGTCCTCTACAACATTATTCATTATTCTTCATCTTCATCATGGGCTGCAATGTTTAATTTGTTTGACTACAAAGCTGTCCCAAGTAACCAGATGCATAAACACATTATCTAAAACCCAAGAATTTCCTTTTTTGCTTCAGAACATCTAGTTCCACATAAGTGCAAACTGAACTGATTAATCAAAGCTCATATACTTAAAATTAGCCAAGACTCCTTTATTCAGATGGCATCTGCCTAGCAGTTTATAAAATATGCACAAGTGAATACAGCAGGTTTGTGCATACTACTAAGATTTTTAAAAAATAAAATAAAAATTCCAAACCTGCTCATTACCAGAATATTTTTTTTACCACTCCTTGAAACACATTTTCTCTCTATCTGCTGGGCATACGTAGCGCTTGAAATCTGCACAGTCCTTTTAAGATCTTGCATTTGGGTCCTTCCCAGCAGCCCTGTGGTGAGGTTAATAACACCACCATTTTACAGATGGGGAACTGAGAAATAAGAGATTTGTCATGCGAGACCACCAAAGTGGCGTTCTAAATATTTATGGGGCTGTAAACTCCAGTTCGCCACCATGCACGATTTGGGTAAGCAGGGATAGTCTTGCTTTAAAAAACTCCAAAGGAGGCTCAGCAGAGCAAAATTTCCAAGCAGGAATGACCAGCGATCCGGCAAAGTCACTTTGCTAGCCCTGAAACAAAAGTGTGCCGCAAACAAAGCAATGGTGCTCAAAAAGTATCTCTCAGCAAAATATCATGCCTTTAACGGAAGTTTCAATACCTGATCCACGAGACACTTCCTTCTTCAGAATCCTACTTCTGATTTACTAAATGCCCTTTGGATCAAATAATTCATACCTTTATAGCAGGGCACCAAGCAAACTTAAATCTGCTCATTTTAAATCAAATGAACTGCTCATCTCCCACATGAAGGGCCTGAGATGCTGCAAATTACACCTGTATGTAATTTATACACATTTTATCATACGAAGGCATGGTACCATGACCCTAAGAATGTCTAATACTGATGCTTCCTGTCCCTTTAAAAAAAAATCATCATCATAATTCAGTTTGAGGCACTATTGATCAGTTGCACCAGCAGATATGTTCTGGAGTGGTGGTAGCCCAAGAAAGGGTCTTCTTTGTGGTGGCCCCTGAGTTGTGTCTGGCACCCTCATTATACAGCTTCTGGAAGATGCTGAAGATGCACCGCTTTACCCTGGCCCTTCGATACTTGAGGTGGAAGTTTTTAGTACCCACCTTGTTTTTGTGGTTGCAAATTTTTAAAAACTTTTTCATATAGTGTTTTAATTCGGTAACGTGTCCAGGGACCTCAGGGTGAAGGGCAGGTAATTAATCTTATACCTCTAAATAGTTTACAAGAAATATTAAAATTACCAATAAAAATATTGAAAACAAGTAATTATAAAGATAAAATTAACAGTGAAAAAATAAAATAAATCATGTCAACATCTATGTACCTGGATAGACTTGCTTAAACAAAAAATGTTTTAAGTATTTGTTGTCAAAAGTACAGTGAAGATGCCTGTCTGATCAGTGGCAGAGCTTCATGCTCCGACACCGGGGGCAGGAAGCAGGCGGGGCTGGTGCGTGTTCTGGGGGCGTGGCGTGCCACCCACAGGGGCGTGGTGTGCGTTCTGGGGGCGTGGCACCCCGAGATGGAACCCTATCAGGATCCCGCTGCCTGGGGTGCCCTGCCCCCTACGCCCCGCCCTTCCTATGCCAGTGTGTCTGATGTCAAGCAGTAGGGAGTTCCAAAGTGTAGGTTCTGTCACACTAAAATATAAATTTCTTACAACTGCAGAACGAGTATTATGTGGCTTCTACAACAGTATCAGATTAAAGCGGTCAAGCGGGCACATATGGGGTAAGGTGTTCCTGTTTTATATGCTACTAGTACGCAACACCTCACCAACTGGGAAAATAATAAAAGGGGACGTGCTTCTATAAGGGGAGCCAATACAGAAAAGCAGCCGTCCATTACCAAAGAGAAAATAAAAGGCAAATCTGGAGAATTCTTGTGAGAGGTAGCAAAAGGAACCCACCTATACGACCATTTATCACAACTACAAATCCTATTTCATTGGTGAATCAGATGTGACCTACCAAGAACAAACTTAGTTGGTCTCTAAGGTGCTACTGGAAGGAATTGTGATGGCCTGGGAGTCAGACTCTGATGCTGAACCTGAGGGATCCCAGCCTGCACAGGATTCCCCGCCTCCAGAACCAGCTGAGCCGGGGCCAGGGCTTGAGCCTGAAGGATCCCCACCTGTGCTGGATCCCCAGGTGCAGGCATCAGCAGAGTCTGCTCTGGCTCCTGATGGGAGGGAGGACCCATTGCCTGCAGGTGCTCCACTCCCAGCCTCTTCAGAGGAAGCTGAGGCATCCCCTGGGTCCAGTAACCCACCAGCCTCTCCTGAGCTACAGAGGCTCAGGGCAGAGAGGCGAAGGGAGTTAAGTGTCTGCAGGAGGAGTGCTCGCCTCCAGGCCCGGAGGAGAGGCGAGTCTCCAGAGGATCGGGGCGGCCCTAAGCATAGGGCCAGATAAAAGCCAGCCAGACCCAGCCCAGGTTGCGTGAGCAACTTAGTTGCAAGCGTGTGCTCAACCTGCAACCTTGTGCCTGAACCTGCCTTGGACCTTGACCTGCTCCCTGCCTCGCTCCCCGCCGGACTGACCTCCTTTGGACCCCTAGACCCAGGACTGGACTTGGACCTCGCTTCATGGACAAACCCTTGGGGCCAGCACAGGAATTTTTTTTATTTTTTATTTTGTTTTGATAATCTCTACACATTCTTGAAAATGCAAAGTCATAGCTTCTTGAGAGCTCGTTCAGGGCACTGAGAGTTGTTAGGAGACCACTATTCCTCTCAGAGAGCTACAATTCCCAGAGCTTCCTGGGATTGATAGGTAAACCCCTCAGCACCCTTAAGAAACTACAGTTCCCAGGATTCTTTGGGGGGGGGGAAACAATGAGTGTTTAAAGTGCTATGATACTGCTTTAAATGTGTAGTGAAGTTGAGGCCAAGCTCTTATATCCTTTCATATACCAGAGTTTATCAATTAATTTGTTAAGATCACAAAGGCATGCGGTCTCAATTCATCTCTGTTATCTTATAAATATCACATCCCCGCCCTTCCGAAAAAAACTTTAGCAAAGGGACATTCCCCAACACATATGTGTAACATAAGCATCCACTCTACGGGTCCAGCACTTCCAAAAAAAAAATCATTTTATTAGTTCCATACATGCTATTGAGTCTGTCTGGTGTTAACATTCCATCTGTACAATGACATCGTATCTTCCTCAAATTCAAAGATAAAGTACATGAACAAAGAGAAGCATATCTGTGGGTGATAATCAATCTTACTCGTACCCAGAGCAGAGGGGTCCCCAAATAGTTTTGGCCGGGGGACACATTTGGACATTTGAGTAACTGTCATGAGACCCACAGAATATGCATATCACAGAAGAACTGGTGATGCTTAGAACCCTCCTGGAAATTAACAAACATACACACACACACCCTGCAAAACCCAAATAAAACATGAACGAAAAAGCAAGCAACACACCCCTGCAAAAAAACAAAACGAAATAACAATCCCTCTATTATTCTCACTCGTGATTTTTTTTTGCCCCATTATATTTCCTTGGAGCATCTGTGCAAAGTAAACGCTAAATTTACAAACACTGATAAAATGGAGAGAGATTGTTCCCCAATACTTTCATGAACTAGAGGGCTTGATCTGGGGGCATTTCAAAAAGAGCCCATGTTACACTAGGGAGGGAACATTCCACAAAGACACCTGAACATCCGAATCAAAGTGCAAAGGACCCACAACAGTGACCATGGTTAAATTTTAAAAAAACCAAGCCAAGAGTCAACACAAGGAGGTCCCTTCTGACAAGACCAAAGGTACATCTAGTCTAGTATCCAACGTGGTCGCCAACCTGATGTTTGTGGGAAGCCCACAAGCAAAAAATGTGGCCTTCAGCTGCAATTTATTCCAGCCACTGGTATTCCAAGGTTAGCCCTATTTATGAATACGGAGGGACCACTTAGTTATCATGCTTATATTTAGTTGTCACAGGTGTTGCAAGGAGCCCTGGCTGGACTGCACCTCTCAGGATCACAAAACAGCTTCATCAGAACACCTGAGCTTTTGCTTCTATGCTTGACCTCATTATCCGCTTCCCCTTGATGGATCTCGACTTCCCCTTCCTTGAGCCACAAATGATCAATCTCAGGTTATCCTCTCTCCGTTTTCTAAACCAAATCACATGAACACTTGGCCGCATCATTTCCACATGGTGGTGGTAGCATATCAACCCATCTATTGGTTCTGATTGCTAGGTGGCAGGCTCTCCTTCACTGGAGACATTTAAGCAGAGGTTGGGTGGCCATCTGTCAGAGATTCTTTAGCTGTAATTCCTGCATGGCAAAAAGCTGGAGTAGATAACCTTTGGGTCATTTCCAAAGGCTTCTATATGCTCCCTGACAGATCAAGAAGCACCATTCCTCTGAAAGCCAATTTCCAAGGAACACAAACGTGGAGAGTTGTTGCTGCTTGAGGACTCCCAACGCACATCTGGTTGTCCATGCTGAGAAACAGGATGGTGAACTCGATGGGGCCTTTGAGGTCTGATCCACCAGGGCTTTTCTTATGAATAGAGCAAGCCTGACAATTGAACTCACCACAAAGGCAGTTGTATGTATATTCATTTCTACCGGGATCCAATTAAACAATGTCCCAAACCACTTTCTCCCTACCAGAACTCATTTGCCTTACTCTAAGCTTGGTAGCCACAGCATTGTGGTCCCTTTCAGACAACCCACTGAATGTGTACCCAACTACAGATGCCACCCAAGTCAGAATGGGGGAAAAGACATCAGAAGCTTCCGACAGCTAAGGGTCCTTTCATCCACTGGTTGCAAGGTGAGTCACTCAGCTTCGGTACCCAAATTCCTCCAAAGTGTATCACTGTCAGTCTTTGCACTGGGCTTGGTGGTATTTTATTGGACTGACCCTGGGGAAAGGCTGTAGCTCAGTGACAAAGCATCTACTTTGCATACAGAACATCCCAGGTTCAATGCCCTGCATCTCCAGGTAGGGCTGGGAATGTCCCCTTCTCTGAAACTGTGCAGAGCCACTGCCAGTCAGTGCAGACAATACTGAGCCAGATGGACTGTTGGCCAGTCTCAGTATTAAGCAGCTTCCAACGGTGCCATGTGAGGCAATTTGAAAGCTACATATTTCAACAGATCTCTTCAACGCACACCTCTCTTCACTAGGTGCCTAATTTTTCCTTTATCAACTTCACATTTGTTTTATTTTACAAATGTATAGTGATGTGTGTGTATTAAATTCATAAATGTGCAACATATAAATAGCAGAATCAGTAACAATAGCAAATATACTACCTACACAAAATCATGAAAAAATTATACAATAACAACAAAGCCAGCAGCTTTACAACAAATGAAAATAAAAGGTTTAATCTTACTATATGTAAAGTTGTTGTCCTGGTAATTCACAAATCATCTTTCAATCGTCTATTGTCTTGGTTTCTAAATTAATGTTTTGCGTAATAAGTTTTGTTTTGTTTTTACCAACGGAACAATATCTCTTTAGCTTTTCTGAAATTATTGGAACTTTTGAAGTTTTCCAGGACCCGGCAATACAAATTTCTACAACTAAGTATTTTTTCATCAGTTCTAGAACTATTAATCCATTTAAAAAAATCCCAAAATAATATCTTTTGGATGAAGAGGGATATTATATTCTATTTCTTGAATTACATTTCAAACTTTTTTTCCAAAAGGGCTATATGTACATGAATATGCACCCAAAGCCATATACAGAGTTGTATTCTCCTCAGAACAGAACATGAACAATTTAGGATTATTATTTTAAATAGATCTACTCGGAGTAAATATTAGTTGCATGCAACCTAAAAAGCTGCCAAAGCTGATTTGACTTTGCCAACATGATTTACTATGGCTAAATGGATATTTCTTATTTATACGGAGTAAGGAATCATTGAGGTGTTATTTTAAAGCAGTTTTCTTTTCAAATGGTTGATAATATGAAGACCAACTATCAAAAAGAATTTTCCCTATAAATGCAATATTGTTCTTTTACCTACCTAAATAGTCAAAATAAATACAAATCTCAAAATTAAGGAAAACTGACGGAAGTGGAAGAAAGCGGGTGGGGAATTTGCTAACTAAAAAACATTTCGACTCCAAGAATGGAGTTGAAATTCCAAGAAAAGAGTTGAAATTAATTCAAGTTATTAAAGCAGCATTTCCCCTTTCTGCCAAAACAGATATTTTAAATCCAGCTTTGACCATCTAGAATATCTTCAGATTCCCATGCTTTTTGGCAATCCTTCTGCATGCCTGATTAAGAGATCTATGCAGCCCAGCACTTCCTCCATCACAAACAGTGGTCCAGCTCCTGAATCTAGACACAGCAGAAACTTGCGATTAATGCTTGACATCCCATGAAAAGGTGGTCAATCTTGCCTCTGTCTTTTCTTTCTACTTGAGTGCATATGGACATAAGAAGAGCCCAGCTGGATCAGGCCAATGGCCCATCTAGAACAGCATCCTGTTCTCACAGCAGGAAACCAACAGGATTTGAGCACAAGAGCACACTCCCCTCCTGTGGTTTCCAGCAACTGGTACTCAGAAGCACCATGGAGTATATTTAGATTCCCATATAGCACAGCCGCAAAATCTCACTCTCGTCTTGAGATTGACACTGTTAGGCTCAATTAAGCCAACTGGGAATTAAGCTGAAATGTCTACTCAGTTCAGCATCTGCACCCTATGAAAACATTTATGGGTGAGATGAGCAGAAATTTCAACAAATACCAACTTAAAAATTACATTGGAATACTTTTTTTGGGAGGGTTAAACTTTTGATGCTCTTCCACCAACCAAGGTGCAAATCTAACTTTGGGGTTTTTCTGCCAGTAAATGGACAGACAATTTAAGGGCTCGATTTCAGCACTTGATTTGGGTCTCGTTATTCCTTTCGGTGCTGAACAGTCAAATTAGCCACCAAGATAAAGATCAGCAGAACAGTACCACCCCTTGCAAGTCCTGCTCCCTTACTTTTTAAGTAATAATAATAACAACAACAATTTATTTATTTATTTATGCATGCCCCGCCCATCTGGCTGGGTTTCCCCAGCCACACTGGGCAGCTTCCAACAGGATATTAAAAACACGGTAAAACATCAAACATTAAAAACGTCCCTAAACAGGGCTGACTTCAGATGTCTTCTAAAAGTCAGATAGTTGTTTATTTCCTTGACATCTGATGGGAGAGTGTTCCACAGGGTGGGCGCCACTACCGATAAGACCCTTTTGAAGGCACATTTGAAGTGCATTAATTCCCTCGAAGAATTCTGGGAACTGAAGTTTACCCCTCACAGAGACACAATTCCCAGCAACCTTTAACAAACCACAGTTCCAAGAAATAATAGTGTGTACACAGGGACTGAGGACCTTCTGCATGCCAGGCATGTGTTCTACCACTGAGCTTCAGCCCTTTCCATGCAGATTTAGTTCTGTAGAAGCCACTTGTTAATTAAATGAATTTAATCTAAAAACGAAACATCCAGAATGCAAAGTTATCAGTACTTTGTTTAAAATGGTGAGTTTGTTTAGAACCAACGAGATTCTTCACATTCACCAAGAAGACAGCACAGAACAACACCGTATCTGAGCAACGAAATCGTCATGCAAAGAAAGGGGTTTAAGCACAAAGCAAACTCAAATAATTAATAAGTTTTGCTTGACCGCACGGCAAGATCTGCGGCTTTCCCAACAAAGAAAGGCCAGACCCACTTGGGGTTTTCCAGGTGAAAGAAAAATCGGCTTTCTCATAGCAAATTGCAACTTTTCTTTTCTTGAAATAATAAGTGACCCTTTTCCGCTACAGAGAACTTTTCATCAGGCAAGCAGAGAGGCAATGTTAGCTCTTATCAGAGATGCAAGCTGCAACTTCCACCTGAGATTTAGCACAATGATTTTCAGAATGTTTGAGAGACCTAACACGTAAGACGATAACACTGTTTTCATTTCATTTCCAGGGAGAGGTTTACCTACGTGGGGAATCTGCCTGGCTACCTCCTTTGAGTCCCAGACGCCAACATTACAAAGGACAATGTTTTGGCTTATTTGTTATTTCTTACTCCTTGGTGTCAAGGATGCCACAGTTATCTGTTCTGGACATCCTCCTTCCATTGAATCAGGAGAGATCAGTGGTACCCTATCCTCCTCAAGCCACAAAGCAACCAGAGATGGGAGATTGTTAGCAAAACAAAGCAGGGACACAAGAGAAAGAAGTTTATAAAATGATGCATGTTGTGGACAGAGAAGGACAGAGAAGTTCGTATTCCAAGTACTAGAATGTAAGACCCTCCAATGTTGCCTTCCCCAACCCCGTGCCCTCCAATGTTTTAGTTCTGGAGGGCACCAGTTTGGAAAAGGCTGACTCAATGAAACATGAATCAAGAGCAGATGAAAGGAAGGACATCTCTGTACCACCAATATTGTCACAGACCTAAAATATGTGATGGACGTCAGCTTAAAGGAGAGTACAGATCCATCAATGAACACTAAATAAACATCTTTCTTTGCACTTTGATATTGATTTTGCTTGATTTATGTATTGTTGGTTTTCATTGCCTTAAAAAAAAGTAGGTCTTGTTGTAAATGCCTTATGAAAGCTGCTTTGAGGTCACCTGTGATGGAAAGCAGCATGCAAGACCTTTAAATGAATGTAAATAATGCAACAATGATGTGGAACCCCAATGTTTGGAGAAAGTATACCTGAGTGCTGCTGGGATGATGAGGTGGTGGAATGACCCTTTCCCCTTCAGGCTGGGCTCAGGACCTTCCTCACAGGGGAAGTCTGGTCAGCCACTGTGGGAAGGCAGCTGCTGGACCAGGCAGGCAAACCCTCGGACAGATCCAGCGGGGCTCCTCTTAGGTTCTTCAGCAGGTGTCCGGAAGCTGTGGCCCTCCAGATGTTGCTGGACAGCTGGGAGTTGGAATCCAACAAGATCTGGAGGGCTACAGATTCCCCGCCCTTGTTCTTATGATATGGAAACTCCTGGAGACCGAGATCAGAGTGGGTGTGGAGTGAGACTGCCATCACCTTGGGATGCAGGATGCCATCCTTAGGGCACAAATTCTTTACCGAAGGAGGCACTAGGTTTGCCAGATGGCTTTGCAACTTCAGAAACCATCCTGTTGGGATTGGACTCAGGAGGCAGTTAAGGAAGGGGTGCATGGGAGACAGTCCTCCCAACAGAACATGGCTAAGAGATTCATGGATATCCCTTTAATTGTGTGCTGCATCTTGGGCAGGTGCACTGCATCTCCTCAACATCCCCCTTTCTTGGTATGTCCCCATCCAAAACCCACACATTCTTGTGCATCCTGTTGGTGTATCAGATTAATGACAGAACCAAAACAAAGGTTGCTCAGCCTAAGCCAGGGGTCAGCAAACTTACCGCGCCTCGGGCCAGTGTCTCCAGCGCCGATCGCACAGCGGGCCGGAGGGTGGGGGAGCGTGCGTCCATACATGTGTGCACACGCTATTTCCGGCGCACTTCCAGGTTGGAGGAGCATCGGAAATAGCTTGTGCGCATGTGCACGGGCCTCCTCCGACCCGGAAGTGGGCAGCTGCGCAGCGTAGGCCCGGTAAGAGCAGGCGGTGGCAGTGGGGAACGGGGGTCGCCGCGGGCCAGATAAACAAGTCCCTTGGGCCTTATCAGGCCCACGGGCCTTAGTTTGGGGACCCATGATCTAAACTAAGACTTCATGTTCTTCAAACTGTGGGTCTTTAATTGTTTTCAGACTGCAACTCCCATCATCCCCATCATCCTATCAGCTTAGCAGATTGTTAGGGACGATGGGTGTTGAAATCCCAAAAGAATTTGGAGTCCTAAAACTGGAAAACACTCATTATGCCAAAAGCCACTGAAAAGGGGACACACACACACCTCTTTTCCACCATCTTCCTAACCCATTCTGCATGTCGTCTGGGCCCACAAGGCGCTTACAAGAGCCCCACCAAACACCATAAGGTTGGCTTCTGAGTCATAAAATCATATAATTGTAGAGCTGGAAGGGGTCCAAAGGGTCGTCTAGTCCAACGCCTTGTCAGGCACAACACACCCAGGCTCAAGGGCTGAAAGCTTAGCAACCCACCCCTCCCCGGGATACATCTGGTGGCCGCGAGTTCCAAAGACGCTCCTGCCCAGCCTTTCTTCCTTCCGCCTGTCCTGAGAGACATCAACCTCGACGGCTCCCTCTTACAGAACAATGAGTTCCCTCTCGGTTTTTTTTTGGGGGGGGGGAGGGAACCCTCTCCCCCGACAGAGAAACAGACAAGAGCAGCCCCCTCCCGCACCGCCAGTACTCACAGCGCGACGGTAGCAGCCGGGAAGGCCGGGCCGGGCAGACGCTGGAGCCCTCGGTCGGCACAATCCACGGCGCAGGCGGCGCCCGAGAAGCTCCTGCAGGCGCAGTCGGGGCCACAGGGGTGGCAGCCGCGGGCGCTGGCCGGCGCCAGCCCGCCGCCCAGCAGGCAGCAGAAGAGGCACCAGCGAGGCCAGCCCGCCGCGGCTCCGGCGGCGTCGGCGTCGAGGCTGCTCCGATGGCTGCGTCGCGGCCGGCTCCCCGCTCTCCGTGGCCGGAGGCAGCGCCGAGGAGGCATCGCTTCAGCGCGGGCATGGCATGGCCGCTCCGGCCGGGCCGCCCCCTCGCCTAGCAGCAGCAGCGGCGGCGGCCCATGGCCGGGCCTCCCCGCTGCCTCTTCCGCCGCCGGTGCGCCCCTCCGCCGCGCTCCTCCAGCCGCCGCCTCCTCCTCCTTCTCGCCCGCGGCGCCGCAGCCAGCCAGCCGAGCGGGCCTCGCCTCGTCGTCGTCCAGCACTCCCGCCGTGGCCGTGCAGCGGCAGCCTCCGCCTCCTGGTTCCCCTCCGCCTCCGCCTCCTTCCCAGCCCCGTCGGGGCGCCTCGCCAGCATTCCACAAGCCCCGCTCCAGGAAGGAAATCCAGGCCTGCCCCGGCCAAGGCGGCTCCAGGGCCAGGCGGCGGAGGAGGGAGGCAACCCTGCCAGGCCCCTTCCCGGGGCAGCAGAAGAGAAGCTGCGCCGCGCTCCGGACTCTCCGGCCAGTCCGACGGCAGCGGCCAGAAGCCGCCCATGCGGCGGCGCCTCTCGCGGGGCGCCCGCGAGAAAGGGCCCCGGCTCAGTGGAAGAGCATCGTCTGCCCTGCAAAATCAGTCCCCGGAATCTCGCTGCCGGGAGAGCCGCTGCCTGTCAGTGTAGGCAATACTGAGTTAGATGGAGAGATGGGTGCAGCTTACTGGGAGAGCATCTGCCTTGCACGCTGAAGGTCCCGGGTTCAGACGCCAATGGCATGTCCAGGACAGGTGCTTAAAAGACTCCCTTGCCTGAAACCTTGGAGAACCACTGCCAGTCTGTGTAGGCAATACTGAGCTAGATGGACCAAAGAACTGTCTCCATATAAATCAGCTTTCTCTTATTCTAAAGCAGGCATGTCCAAAGTCTGTTTCGGGGGCCTAATATGACCCACCAGTCAGTTTAATCCAGCCCCTGTGGCAGTTTATTTCCCGGGGGGTAAAATCCCTCCAAAAGCTCTACCAATTCAAATCTTTAAAAAAGCTCAACAACTTTGGGGTAAAATCGGGGGGGGGGGGAGCCTAACAACTTCAATCCTAAAAAAAGGTCAACAACTTTGGTTGGCCCTCACGCATGTTCACTTCATAAAATCTGGCCCTCTTTGAAAAAAGTTTGGGCACCCCAAAGAACGCAACACAATTAGAGCCCCTCTTTCAATCTTCAACACCTCCAGGTAGGGCAGAGGCACTGCCAGCCAGTGTAGGAAATATTGAGCTAAATGGACTGAAGGGCTGGCTCAGCGTAATGAAGGGCTGGCTGTGATTTGTGGGAGAGCATCTACTTTCTGTGCAGAAAGTCCCAGATTCAATCTCTCATGACATCTCCAGGTAACATTCCCTGCCTGGACAGTTGCTGCCCATCAGTGTAGACAATATTGAGCTAAGTAGACTAATTACTGTATCTGAGTCAATGTAAAAAGGTTTCCCATTTTCCAGCCTCTGGTTCTGTTGCCTCAGTGGTAGGGCATCTGCTTTGCATGCATAAAGGTCCCAGGTTCATCTGCA
Source organism: Lacerta agilis (assembly GCF_009819535.1). Taxonomy (NCBI): domain Eukaryota; kingdom Metazoa; phylum Chordata; class Lepidosauria; order Squamata; family Lacertidae; genus Lacerta; species Lacerta agilis. The sequence continues at coordinate 29,100,139 of NC_046324.1, read as the reverse complement.
GGTAGGGCTAGGAATTCTCACTGCCTGAAAACCCTGGAGAGCAGCTGCCAGTCAGCACAGACAATAATGAGCTATAGCAAGTGGCGCATTGATCTGAGTCAGTGTAAGCTTCCTATGTTCTTTATGTTCAGAGAAATACAACAGCCTTCCCCTCCTGTTCCTGCACTCAGTATCTGGTGCTCAGAAATAGAGTGCTGCGGAATATGGAGGTTCAGCATCCTGTGACCAGCAAGCACACCCAGGGGGATTTCAAGCTGATAGTCTTTTTGAGTGGGATTGTATTTTTCATTTCATTTCATATTTTGTATAGTAGGCGGTTTATATAACATGAAGATCACACATCCTATAACAATCCCATCCAATGCAAGTAACCCATAATAAAAATATATGACTATAAAATAAACCTATACCAAATAAATTAATATTCAATAATCCATTCAGAATATAACTTTGCACCATAAAATTAACCCTCAAAATATCAATAATAATTAAACAAAAATTCACTCCCAGCAGTCACAATAAATCAATACTACAATCAATTAAAAAAACACAGCAAAATAACAACAAAACATAAAATATGACAGTACATAAGACTTTTAAAAAATCAAACTGAGCAGCAACGGCACATAGCTTATTAAATTACAAAATGCACATATGGGTGAATTTGGGTTGTGCAATTAGCTACCCAGCTAAGTTCAAGGTGCTGTTACTGGCCGCATACCTGAAGCATCCTCTCATCCCTTGTATCCCCAACCAATCACTGTGCTGGGCAGGTGAGGGCCTCCTGCAGGTGCCATCTCATCAGGAGGACAGATCTGCACAATATGGGAACCAGGCCTTTAGTGTCCTGGCGCTGACCCTTTGGCATTCCCTCCCGTTAAATATTAGACAGGCGCCGTCTCTGGTGCCAACTGAAGACCTTCATGTTCCAACAAACCTTTTAACTGGATACTGTATATTTATCCCAGTCTGCATTGGAACCAAGTTTTAACTTTTTCTATATGGAATTGTTTTTAAATGTTTGCATTGCTTTTTTAATATATATATATTTAAAATGCTTTATATCTGGAACTGTTCTAAATTGTTTTACCACTTTTCTTGTCTTAATGGATGTAGCTGTTTTATTGGTTTTTTAATTGTATATGTTATTGTTGTTACCTGTCCTGGGTCCTTATGATAAAGGGCAGATAAGAAATGAAATAAATAAAGGATGGCACATGGAGATTGGATATTAGCATGTGCAAGTGAAACCCTGCAGCAAAATGTTGCAGTGTGGGCAGCTGTATCTTCTGGGTTTCAGCCACTCCACTTCATTCCTATTCCACAGTTTTCTGATTCCACCAGAACCAGATTCTCCATCCTGAATCTCTCAAAATTCAGCTTAGCTGGATGTCTCCAAGTTCTAGTGTTATGTGAGAAGGAGAAAAATGCTTCTCTACTTTCTCCATGCCAAGTTAATTTTATATGCCTCTATCATGCCGTCTCCTACTTGCCTTTTCTCTAAACTGAAAAGCTCCGAATGTGCCTTCAGGTCTTGCCCTGGAACCACTCTTGTCCAGATTCAACAAATTAGCAAAAGGCAGGCAGTTCCAGACCATACAAGAGAAACAGCCAGGGGCGATGGGGAAAAGAGAGAACATAATTCATATCCAAGATGCACCTTTCTTTTAAAAAACAAGCTTAAACTCTTTGCATTTATTTTGGAGAAAATGCAACACCGGACCACACACCAATTTCCTGCTGGAAAATTGCCCCTTCCCTAACTGCTCTAAGTGGCACCTTTGCAGGCCAATAATAGCCAGGGTGGGGGCAGGGGCAGGGGCAGAGAGAGAGAGACTTGGAAGGAAACACATGGGGGTCCCAAAAACCAGATTGGGAGCATGTTCTGGACTGAGGGCCCTAATAACATTACAATAATACATATGATAATAAATGTTGGAAATGTAAAGAGAAAGAAGGAACTTTTTTCCATATGTGGTGGACGTGCCCAAAGGTAAAAGGCTTAAGGGAAAAGATATATAATGAAATGAAAAAGGTATTTAAAATTACATTTTTTTAAAAAACCAGAAGCCTTTTTACTTGGAATAATAGGTGAAGAAATGCCCAAAAAAGATAGAAGATTCTTTTTGTATGCCACAACAGCTGCGAGACTATTGCTTGCCAAAAACTGGAAAACACAGGACATTCCGATGATAGAAGAATGGCAAATGAAGATGCTGGACTATATGGAACTGGCCGAGATGACTGGACGAGTCCGAGATCAGAAGGAGGAGACGGTGGATGAAGACTGGAGTAAATTTAAAGTATATTTTTAAAAATATTGTAACATTTGAGAATTAGAGAAGATTTTGGAAGTAAGTTGTGGCTTAGGTTTATAATTAAATAGTAATTAGGAGAAAATTAAGATAGTAAAGATGGAAGATGATAAAAAGGAGTTTAATTCTGATGAATTCAAAAGTTTAATAATTAATTTGGAAGACTGCTAAAGATGTATTATAATGAAATTCAGCAAAGGGATTTGAGGAAGTCATGTTACCAAGTGAGGAAAGATATGATGTAAAAGTTTATATGTGTATAATTGGAAGTGATTATGTATTTTTAATTTAGTTAATGAAATTATGTTATCATTGTTTTGATTGTGGAAAATGAATAAAAAATATTTTTTTAAAAATAATAATAATTGTTGTTGATCAGTCGTTCAGTCGTGTCCGACTCTTCATGACCCCATGGACCAGAGCACATTTATTATTTATACCCCGCCCATCTGGTTGGGTTTCCCCAGCCACTCTGGGCGGCTCCCAACAGAATATTAAAAACACGATCAAACATCAAACATTAAAAACTTCCCTAAACAGGGCTGCCTTCAGACATCTTCTAAAAGTCAGATAGTTGTTTATTTCCTTGACATCTGACGGGAAGGTGTTCCACAGGGCGGGCACCACTACCGAGAAGGCCCTCTGCCTGGTTTCCTGCAACCCCACTTCTCACAGTGAGGGAACTGCCAGAAGGCCCTCGGCACTGGACCTCAGTGTCTGGGCTGAACGATGCCCTACCACTGAAGCAACATGGGGAACCATTTTTTACACTGACTTAGATAACTGGTCCACTTAGCTCAATATTGTCTACACTGATGGGCAGCAACTGTATTTCTTTATATACTGGTACTTCAGACCAGACTAGACTAGTGAAACCCAAGGACATGAATTTTTTTGTTTCACCAGGTGGTGGCAGATGACTCTCAACGTTGAACAAAGAAAAATTACCGGTAACCATCTGCCTAGAGAGAAACCTGCCTCGGGCATAGCAGGGGATGCAAATCAGCCACTGCCACTCTGGATAGTTTGGACTATAACTCCCATCAACTCCAGGGAGCAGGGGCATGCGGCACCAGGGGTTGATGATAGCATGGCTGTGGTTGGTCGGCGCTGATGGAAGTCCAAAACATATGGAAGGCACCAGGTTGACGAAGGCTGACATGAGCCAGCCAACAGTGGATTCATGAAGAAAGTAACATGCCGCCTTAGGACGTCTTGGGAAAATCCCCAAGACAACAGACTCATTCTCACCAACATGGGTGCCTTTATTTCTTTTGTTAATCAGGAAGATGGTGGGACACAAGTCCTTGCCAGATATACACGTTCATGGGACTCATTAAAGGTTCATCAAAATTTGTAATAGCAGCATCCAGAGGTGAAGGATGCTCCATTTAAGGTGAGTCCCCAAGATATCTTAAGTGAAACACAAAAATACAAAAATCCTTCTCCTCACCTTTACCTGAGATTCGATGCTGCCTTGACTTACTACATATGGCTATGCTGTTCAGGTGTGTTTGTGCTGTATATGTTATTTTGGAACATTATCTGTTTCTTATAATTAACGTTTTTTAAAAAAACAAAATACAGTATATGTCTGCTTTTGCCACATGGGGGCAGATGTCTCCAAATAGTAAAACATGAAAGAATTACAGCAGCAAAACTATCCTCCGCTGGCTCTTTCGTTCAGAGTAGTAATTTCCAGCCTGGCTAGCTGCCATTTTGCACCCCCAATTCCCCAGATCTGGGTTTGTTCCAGGGAATTGCTATGCAGGGGCAAGCAGGGAGACAGCCACTATACACAAAAATTGGGGGAGACTATTCAGAGTATTTTCTTCCAAGGGGTCTCTTTTTCTGCGAATAGCCAAGAAGGGGAAAGAGTTCCCTCTGGCTCATGAAGGTCACTGGATGGAACTCGGTCATTTCCAAGAGCAATTTGCTCAAGCCACTCTGTAATATTGTTTACACCCAATGGCTCTGTCAAACCCTGTTTTTACTCCAGCTGTTGTGTAAAACAGATCTGTACTCCATTGGTGGCGGCGGCTGCTATTGCAATTGCTTTTACGGTTAACATACTGAAGCCGAGTTGTCTCCAACTTAAATTGTTGCATGCACTGAACAACTTCCACAAGCGCAACCAAACTACCCCCACCCACTATGTGCCTTCCACACACACACACCCCAAATCTGCTCTAGAGGATTGTGGAGAAACCCAGAGCACATTTGGGGGATGAGAAGGGAGATCCATTGGCACTTGTAGAATTCATTCTGCAGGGGCAATGATTTTACTGGATACAACCTATTGAGGTTTATTGGAAAATCTCATATGTTGTTTTCAAAACAAGAGGGTGTAGACAAAAGGCTGATATTGGGCAACGGAGTGAGCTCCCATTGCTCTGTCCCAGTTCCTGCCAACCTAGCAGTTTGAAAGCACGCCAGTGCAAGTAGATCAATAGGTACTACTGTGGCAGGAAGTTAAACAGTGTTCCGTTGCGCCAGAAGCGGTTTAGTCCTGACATGACCTGGAAAGCTGTCTGTGGACAAACGCCGGCTCCCTTGGCCTGAAAGCAAGATGAACGCCACAACCCCATAGTCACCTTTGACTGGACTTAACCATCCAGTAGTCCTTTACCTTTACCTTTGGCATTGGGCACTCTGCTGAGGTCTGAGCATTCTGTTCATATGGCAGAGATATCAAAAGGCTCATTTACAGGTAGGTAGCCGTGTTGGTCTGCCGTAGTCAAAACAAAATAAAAAATAAAAAAATTCCTTCCAGTAGCACCTTAGAGACCAACTAAGTTTGTTCTTGCTATGAGCTTTTGTGTGCATGCACACTTCTTCAGATACACTGAAGGCTCATTGAAACACACACCACCTATATGAGGAAATTGAAAAGACTCAGTAAGGACCAAAAGGTCATGGTTAGGGCAGCAAATGTGTCATTGAACTCCATACCTTTTGCTTGTCTGATGGAAGCTAGAGAAGGTGTGAGTGCAGAAATTAGCCCACCGTGCGAAGGCATAATTCGCGTTCATTGCTCCATCCACTGGCAAGCGGCCCCAAGTAGCTTGCTCAGAAGAGAATAATAATTATAATAAATTTACTATTTTTACCCCGCCCATCTGGGCCCTTGGCCTGACACAAGTTCCTCACTCATGCTTTACAAAGAGAACATGTGGCACAAACAGGACAGGCACCTAGATTTTCAGTCGATTATCTATACATTAGGTGCACAGTCATAATTATGTTGAATAATACAGTATGTTTGCACACAACGGCAAGAAATTTGCATGGTTATTTTTAGTATTCAGGATGATTCCCAGAGGCAGGTACTTACATTATTCAACAACATTTTTCTCTAGTGGTATGGCTGCTCGTCTGATTTAATGTGAGGCGAGACGATTTCATATACTGTAATAATGTTGATGTGCAGACTTCTTGTTTAAAGAACAAGAAAAATAAGAAGAGCCCAACTGCTGGATCAGATCATAGGCCTCTCTAAAGCAGCATCCTGTTATTTCATTAGCCAACCAGTTGCCTTTGGGAACCCCAGCAACCTACAAATGCATTAATTTAATTTAATTTTTTCATTTCACTTTAATTTGTGTACCGCCTTTCTATATTACTATGCACAAGGCAGTTTACAGCAACAAACTATACAACAAAGAACACACACCTTATAAAAAATCTGATCCAATACAGAAAGTCATAATAAAACATAACTTTAAAATGGAACAACTTATATCAAATAAAGTAGTATTAAAGAATCTGTTAGAATATAATAGCACACAATAAAATTCAGTCAGAACATCAGCAAATAATAATTAAACAGAAATTCACTCTTAAGAACTGCAGTAAATAAATACTAAACTATGATCAAGAAAAACAACTGCAAGTCACAAAGCATGTGATACCACAGTACAAACAAAGCCATGTAAAAGGATCAAACCGGGAAACAAAGACGTGCAACTTATAAAATTATTCTTTTAAAATTCAGAGCCAATACGGAAGGTGGGGAATCGCCATCATGGCTAGTAGCCATTGATAGCCTTCTCCTCCACTAGTTTGTCTAACACCGTTTTAAGCGGTTCAAGTTGGTGACCATCGCAATGGGCTTCTCCACACTTCCCTTTCCTCCACTCTTTCCAGGCAAGGCCTGCACTTTAAAGCTCTGCATCTGAGTGCCCCCACCCCACCCTTTTTTGTTCCAGAGCTGTCAGGGAACTGTCCCTGGCTCAGCACAGGGTGGTAGAAGGGCTCTCGGGATGCTACAGAGAGCTTCAGCCCCACCTGGACAGTAGCACTTCCTCTTCCAGCTGAGGCAACGGCAACGTCTCTAGTGGGGAGGGGCAGGCCGCCCAGGGACTGAAGAGCCGAGGCTCTGGGGATGTTGGAGAGGCTCTGCAATCCCCTCACTCTGAAGGCGAGCAGGGGGACACGCCATTTCCGTTGCCCCGAATGTGTAGAGGGGTGAAACGCAAAGAAGGGAGGCGGGGATTCCGTATACCAAAACTCTTTTGTTGGGGTCAGAACCGGAAGGGGCCATTCCCGGATTCTACCGTCAGTTGATACAGACATGAACTTTTAAGCTCTGCACTGTACATAGTATGCACAATAAAACTACCAAAGGAAAGGTCGGAGTCTTGCCTGTTTACCCATGAGCAACTACCCCCGGACCTTACAAGAGCTTTCCCCTCAAAAACTTGCTCCATTTAAACAAACACCAATCTGTGGGAAATCTGAATGGATGTTTCCTCTAACTTGAGTGGGTTGTTCTCAGGTAAAGCTCCAGGCCACACACACACACAAAATAAAAACTGTGTGGAAGAGTCCTTCCTTTTAAGACCCCATTTATATCACTTTCGTCTGTCCTGAATCTTCCATCATTTAGCTTCATGGAATAACCCCACTGGGTTCTAGCATTGTGAGAGAGGCCTAGCCACTTTCTCGACACCACACGCAATTTCATACATCTCTATCACTGCCCCCCCCCCATTTTATTTTTCTTGTCTACATACAACCATTTCATATTTGTCATCCAGTCCTCTATGAAATCATTTATTTACAAGCAAGTAGAATGGTGAAGCTGGGTTCAGAGATGTTTTACATTATTACTGCCCCATTGTCGTCACCACCACCACCACCAATATTTTTGGAAGTTTCAGGACAGAGAAGAAACAACTTCTTCCCACAGCACAGTGTTAAACTGTGGAACTCACTTCCACAGGAGGCAGTGATGGCCGCTCACTTGGATAGCTTTGAGAGAGGATTGGAAAAAATAAACAGGAGAAGGCTATCAATGGCTACTAGCCACAACAGCTATGCTCTGCCTCCACAAATGCTTCTGAATACCAGTTTCTGGAGGACACAGGACAGGAGATGGCTCTTGTCCTGCCTACAGGGTTTCCCTTTGGGGCATCTACCTGGCCATGGCCACTATGAGAACAGGAAGGCTGGCCCGGCCCAGGAGCTTCTTCTTGTGTTCTTAACAATTACTGTTATAATATTAGATTTACCACCCACCCTTCAGCATAAGGTCTCTGGGAAAGTTACGACGATATTAAAACATGATTAAAATTAAAATGCATGTTGAGGGCAAGCTTGATGACCCAAAGTTCATTATTTAGTTCAGGACAAGAATAATAACCCCGTCTTAATTGCACTGCTTCTGTTGATGACTTATCTGTCCACCTTGCCAGCGGGGCGGGGGGAAGGAATCCTCTGGAGTGACCACCAGCAATTGCAAGTTGGCTTTGGAAGTGCGCTATTTTTACTAATTACGCTGCCGCTGAAAACTACTCCTCTCTCTACCTAACATTTCCCTGTCTTGCTCTCTACCTGAGGCAGCCCACATTATTGGAAAGCGATCAGCAATGGGAGACTTGCTTAAGCAACCCAGCAGGTGTCTGCTTTGCTACCCAACAAGTCCCTATGACTCCATTAAGTCTTTCTGAATGTTTTCCAGAACCAGTTCTAATTGTCCCCTGTGACAGCAGACTAATAATAAGTTTGTTACTAATTGACCCCAGCCCTTTTTATATCTGCGTATGCGCCAGCAGTCGTTAATGAATGAGCCCGAGCATGTTTACAGAGAGGCTCTAAACCTAGCATAGCAGTGATGATCATCTCAGATGATTGGTTGTATTTTTAAAAGAATGTAAATTGGATACTAAATCATGAAGCGGGCACCTTGGGGATTAATTGGCATCTGTTGCGGCCAGGGGAGCCAGCTTCCACTGTCTTCCTATTGCGGCCAGCTTAGTGTTACATGAATGAGCTTGGGGGCACCCACCTCCTGGTTTGAACTAACCACAGTTTCTTGTTAAACAGAGAAGGGCCAGTGAGGGATGCTGCCTGGGAAGACTCCCAAAGGCCAGTTAGAGAGGCTAGGGGGAGGGGCTTATTTGGCCAGAGTTTCCTCACTCATTTTAAGAGAGACGTTTTCACATAAGCAATTTCTGTGCAAAGGACAAAACATATCTTACTATACGTACACACACACACACACACACACACACACTTATGTGGGATTGCCAGTATACTCACAGGGAGTGTCCGCTTGCATAAGGAGAGGCCTATCCTTCCTAGTGACGTCCAAGATGATTTGTTCGCTACCTGGCTTCATTCTCTTGCGGAAAACTTTATTACCACATGGTGTACAAACATAGGAGCCTGGCTGCTGAATCCAGAATCCTGTCCTGCATCCTGTTCTGTATGCAGTGGCCAGCCAGATGCCCCAATGGGAAACTCACAAGCAGGACCAGGAGCTGAGTGCAACAGCTTTCTGCCCACCTGTGATGCCCAGGAACTGGCAGGCAGAGGCACAATGTCTCTGACGGTGGCAGTAGAGCCAAGTCATGTTTTTTTTAATGCTTCTATTCATAAGGCCTGCTGCCTGGGGGAATCTGGAGGAGTAAAAATGTGTCTAGTTGGAAGATGCAAACGTGATGTAAATGGGTTTAATTTGTAATAAGGGTCCTGCTGGAGCAGTCCTAAGGGGGCTCATCTAATCCGGTACCTTGCTATCACAGTGGCCAAACAGTTACCTCAATGGGACATCAATGAACAGGATGTGTGAGTGCTTATTGTTCACCCTTATTGTTCAACAGAAACCACTCCCCCCTTCAAAATGATAAAAAGCAAATGTATAAAAGTAAGTAAGGTTACAGTTCCAGACTTAGGAAGGAAAATAGTTCACCTAGGCTAGTAAACAAAGTGCCAGGAATGAAAGCAGATGTAGTAGCTGTGCTCTGCCTCCAAGTTTGGAGGTGGAAATGCTTCTGAATAACAGATGCAGGAAAACACAGGGGAGTAGAGAGAATACTCTTTTGCTCCAGTCCTGATCCAGTGGCCCATTTAACATGAGGCAACAGTGTGATGCAGCAGCAAAAAAAGCTAATGCTATTCTAGGCTGCATCAAGAGAAGTCCAGTGTCCAAATTAAGGGAAGTGATAGTACTGCTCTATTCTGCCTTGCTCAGACACTACCTGGAGTCATGTGTCCAGTTCTGCCCACCACAGCTAAAGGAGGATTAAAGGTAAAGGGACCCTGACCGTTAGGTCCAGTCACGGACGACTCTGAGGTTGCCGTGCTCATAAGCCGCTTCTGGATATCGACAGGCTAAAATGTGTGCAGAGGAGCGTAACCAAAATGATAACAGTGCCTGGAAACCAAGCCTTATGGAACCAGTTGAGGGAGTTGGGGATGCTTAGTCTGGAGAAGAGAACACAGCTTTCCATCTATTGAAGCAGTCTGACAAGAAAAGGATGAGCTGCCTCTTTCCTAATTTTCACCTTCCTGGGAATTCCCAGCTGAGAACCTTTCCCCTCAGACATCACCTGATTACCATCTTGAGTAATATATCTGGAGTTAGAAAGGTGTGAAAATCACCATCTCCTGCCTACAGTGTGGAGGGGCATGAATACAAATAGCTCTTTGTAGGGGGGGGGGCCACAACCGCTTTCCTGGAAACCACAAGATTAAAAATGGCATGTCCCCGGTCTCAATCTTTGCATTTCTCGAGGTGATTAACAAAATGCTACCTTAGACCGTACAGCTCAAGTGTAGCTCAAAAGCGTTTGTTTATCCCACTTTTCCACTGCCTCTCTCTTATTTTCCCTTGATAATTCTCATAAATAAGTATTGCTCAATTGGATTGCTGCGCAGTACTAGTTCCTGGATTCCCTCCCTCCATGTATTTTTATTTGCTGCATTTATATCCCACCTTCTTCTCAAGGAGCTCAGGGTGGTGTCCATGGGTCCTCCTCTCCTCATTTCATCCCCACAACTACCCTGTGCGGTAGGTAGGTTAGTCCAGGGGTCAGCAACCTTTTTCAGCCATGGGCCGGTCCACCGTCTCTCAGGCCATATGGTGGGCCGGACTATATTTTTTGGGGGGGGAAATGAACAAATTCCTTTGCCCCACAAACAACCAAGGGGTGCATTTGTAAATAAAAGTACACATTCTACTCATGTAAAAACACCAGGCAGGACCCATAAATAACCCAGAGATCCATTTTAAATAAAAAGGACACATTCTACTCATGTAAAAACATGCTGATTCCCGGACCCGACAGGCAGAAATTTTATTGCGGCTATAAGCCCATATAGACATATAAACATAAACAGAGCATAAAACAGAGCATAAAAACACGGGGATACACAGAAACCACAATTTCGGAATATCGTACCGCGGCCGTCAGAAGTAAACCTACATCCATAGCATTAAAACTGCATTCTAGAGGGAAAATGTTAGAAAAAGACCTTATATCATGTAGTTGGTCGTTTCGCCTTTTTTGGGACAAACAGAGTTTAAAAACCTTGCCACCTGATCACTGTCTTGCAAAATTAGGGCAAGGTGAGACTCTGCTGGCGTACCAACAATTTTCTGAATTATTGGTCTTAGTAGATTTGCCCGGGCATCTGTGTGCAGAGGGCAAGAAAAGATTATATGATGAAGTGATTCCGTCGACTTATTGTCGCAGACACATGAAGCAGAAACTAGACCCTTGGAAAAATCTATGTCTCAAGACGTTAGAGGGGAAAGCATTAAACCGCGCTTTAATAAATGCAAATCGGTGAGAAGCGGTGGCAAGAGAGGATAGGTATGCTGGAGCATGGTGTAATGGAGTAACGCCAATGTTCTGAGGCGAACAGACTCCCCCACCCAACGTAAGATTACGTTGTAGCTCATTATCATCCATTCTCTGTTTGATGAGTCTTTTTGCTGAAACAAGGTCTAGTTTAGGGAATCTGATGGAGAGATTCCAAACAGCAAAAGTTTGGTGTGGATTCCCGGACCGTCCATGGGCCAGATTGAGAAGGCGATTGGGCCACATCTGGCCTCCGGGCCTTAGGTTGCCTATCCCTAGGTTAGTCTGAGAGAGGCAGTGACTGGCCCAGGGTCATCCAGTGAGTTCCATGGCTGAATGGGAACCCTCATCTCCAATGCACTACATCCACTGGCTGTCAAAAGGGTTGACCACCTTGTAAATTATTTATTCTTATTTACTTCTACATTTACACCTACCTTTCCTGCAAGGAGCGAAGGTGATGTTATACATAGTTCTCCTCCTCCCCCATTTTATCCTCACAACAGTTGCTGAAGCCACAGGAGATGGAGAATTGGCTTTGCTTGCAGGCTTTCCACAGGCCATAGGAGCCATTTTAGGGGGACATTGGTGCTTGGGCACCCACCATAATATAATTGTGGGAGCTGGGCACCCACAAAGTCAATGAGAGAAGGCGGCAGTGTCGCTGCCCACTGAGAGTCTCTCTCCTCCCCACAGAAAAGGGTGCCTTGTTGGCTGTGGAGCGGCTGCTGCAGCCGCCACAATGCGGGTGTGTGATATCACACACACACACCTGCATGTAGTAAAAAGGTAAAAGATAAAGGACCCCTGAATGGTTACCAGTAAGTCCAGTCAAAGGCAACAATGGGGTTGCGGCGCTCATCTCCGCTTTAGGCCGATGGGAGCAGCGTTTGTCCACAGACAGCTTTCCAAGTCATGTGGCCAGCATGACTAAACTGCTTCTGGCGCAACGTAACACCATGACGGAAACTAGAGGTGCATGGGGAACACCATTTACCTTCCTGCTGCAGCGGTACCTATTTATCTACTTGCACTTTTGAACTGCTAGGTTGGCAGGAGCTGAGACGGAGCTTTTACTTTCTTGGGATCTATGATTACTGCAGATGGTGACAGCAGTCATGAATTAAAAGACGCCTGCTTCTTGGAAGAAAAGCAATGACCAAACCTACACAGCATCTTAAAAAGCAGAGACATCACCTTGCCAACAAAGGTCCATATAGTTAAGCTATGGTTTTCCCAGTAGTGATGTATGGAAGTGAGAGCTGGACCATAAAGAAGGCTGATCGCCGAAGAATTGATGCTTTTGAATTATGGTGCTGGAGGAGACTCTTGAGAGTCCCATGGACTGCAAGAAGATCAAACCTATCCATTCTTAAGGAAACCAGCCCCGAGTGTTCACTGGAAGGACAGATCCTGAAGCTGAGGCTCCAATACTTTGGCCACCTCATGAGAAGAGAAGACTCCCTGGAAAAGACCCTGATGTTGGGAAAGATGGAGGGCACAAGGAGAAGGGGATGACAGAGGACGAGATGGTTAGACAGTGTTTCTCGAAGCTACCAACATGAGTCTGACCAAACTGCAGGCCCAAACTGTGGGAAGCAGTGGAAGACAGGAGTGCCTTGCGTGCATGGGGTCACGAAGAGTTGGACACGACTAAACAACAACAACAACACAACGGGAGCTCACCCCATCGCGGGGATGTGAGCCGCTGACCTGATTGGCAAGCCCAAGAAGCTCAGTGGTTTAGACCACAGCACCACCCGCGTCCCATGCAGGTGTACTCAGGTGTCCATGGTGTGGACGACTACCCACAATCCTGAGGGCGAGATGGCACCCCTGCCACAGCTCTGGCTGGCCACTGTGAGGCAGGATGCTGGGCCACTGGCCTAATTCAGCAGGCTCTTCCTATGTTCTTAAAACCAAGACACAAATATATTAAATAAAGAACTCCCCCCCCGTCGCCCCCGCGCGTCTCAGCTCACCTTCACCCAGGTGTATCTCCTAGGGCGGCAGAAAAAGCCTGGCAGTGGCCTAGCCCCCCCCCCCCCCGGCAACTTCACGGCGAATGAAGTGAACTCGGTGCGCCCCTAGCGGCAGAGATGCGCCGGGAGCGGCATGCGGGGGCCGGACGCGCGGATCGACGGACCGAGCGGCAGCGGCTGCGAGCGAGCGAGCGAGTCAGGCGGGGATGTTGCTGCCGCTGCTGCCGCTGGAGAGGTTGCTGAGGCGCGCGGGTAGCTGCCCGGCGGGAGCCTGCGGGTGAGGCGGGCGCCCTGCCTGAGCCAGCAGCATGTCCCCGAAAGAAGAGCCCCAAGACCAGGGCGGCGGCGCCGGCACCGCCTCGGCGCCCTCCTCCGCCCTGCCCGGCAGGGCTCCCGGGGCGCGGCGCCGACGGCCAGCCCCCAAGGGCGCCGCTGGAGCTGGAGCCGGAGTCCGCAAGGGCGCCCCAGCCGCCGCCGCCGGCTCCTCCACTGCCAACGGGGCGGCGCTGCCCAGCCGACCCTCGCTGAGCTCCAGCGGCGAGTTCTACGACGTCGCCTTCAAGGTGAGCTCCGGAGCTCGGCGCCGTCGGGGAGGGGGAACCAGACCCGGGGCGGGGGGTGGAGAGAGAGGGAGGCGCCCCAGGCCGTCCCGCGGGTGTGTAAAGGCGCTTGGAGACTTGAGTCAAGAGGGCTCCCAGAACCGTGAAGGGAGGGTCGGGGGCTCTCTTTTTTGGGGGGGGGGGTTCCGGACATCAGAAAGCCAGGCTGTATCTCGCCAGCCCATTCAAATTAGATTTATTTTGGCGCGGTGGGGGAAAATTTGGGAAAGTAAAAACTTACGCGACACCTGTTGCCAAAGACCCGTTTGGCAATTAAGACCCTTTCTAGATGCACCTTTTGCCTCGGGGAGTGAGCTGCCTTGTGCCGCTGCATCCTGCAAAGCTGGCCACCTGCTGCAGGAGAGGGGTTCAAACCAAGCTTGTTTTTAGTCTCAGATAAGCCCCAGGAGAAGAGTCCGGCTGGTTGGAGGGGGGGGTGTCTATTCACCCGTCAGCTGCATATTTATTATGAGAAGCCTGTGGAGGACACCTGTTGCTTTGCCTCCAGGATGTGGGTGTTTGCTGGTAGACTGCCTCTCTATTTGGAGGTTCCTGTTAGGGAAGATGGCAGCTGCTGTTAGACATTCCCCCAGGATTTCATCTGATTCTCTATCTGCCTGTCTTTTTCTTTTTCAAAGCTGCCTAAGGCTGCAGCCCTAGCCCCACTTGCCGGGGAGTAAACCCCAATGAATTCACTAGGATAGGCATGGTTAGGATTGTGCATGGTCGTCATAATGTCTTGTGACAAAGAATTCCACCATCACCCTTTTTTGCCCCCCTGAAATCGCTTCCCTATCTTCCTGTGATCCTGAGGTCTAGCTGCTTAACAGGAGAGGGCTGCTTTCTAAAGCACAGAGAGGTTATAGGAAAGGTGCCAGGAAGCCTCTTCCCCTATTGCAGGTGTGCAGGAATGGAAATGACTGTTGCCACTCAATATGTCTCAGGTGTGAGTCCTGGAGCCAGGGTTTCAGGGGCTGAGCCCTAGATCAGGGGTGGGAGAGCTGTGGCCCTACAGAGGTTTCTGGGCTCCCGCTCCCTGGAGAGAATTGGGGGAAATGTGTGGGCATGGCAGTACTCAGCTGTGAGTGGTGTTCTCTGCCAATTAGTCCTTCTCTTTCCTTTCCTTTTTCCAGTTTAGAAAGTTGTTAAAAAGCAACAATAGTGAAAGTGAAGGGGTGTGTGCTGAGTGTTCCTCCTTAGCCCTTTTCACAGCAGGCCTGTCTGTACTGCTGAGATGCAGTTGAGATACTCAGTCAGGCATCATTGACAGAAAAGTTATGGGTTGTAGCACACCTTCAGCTGTGGGTTGACTCCCTGTTTTCTGAAATATTTGAAGGGCACAGGTGGGGCACTCAGGTGTCCCATTTACTGCTCGTTTGCATGCCAGAAAACAGAGCACATAAAGCACAATAAAATACATGTACAATTAAATGTAGAGTTAAAAACAATTTAAAATATTAGAAAGCAAACAAATATTTAAAAACATGCCTGTTGGGCACATTTACTACATGCTTGACAGCTGTTTGCATATTTACTATATGTTTCACAAATGTAGTAAATGTGCAAACATGTGGCAAATGTGCAAAACAGGCATGCAGATGCAGTAAATGTGCCGGCAGCTGCATGGTTTGCCTGTTTGCACATTTACTACACATTTGCACATACGTAAATGTCTGTGGAAGGTTGCACAAAATATGGAATTAGCCTTTGAAAAGAATGCCACCATACTTTTTCTGCAATGTGTAACGGCCCACCTGCAAGCAAAAGTGATTGCCAAGTTAAATCATGGAGCGAGTGAGGCTGGTGATCAGTTTCCTAGGACTGCAGTTTGGGGAGTCTTCTTGTGCCTGTGAGGATTTCATAACTTACTTTCTGTGTTAGAGAAGGGTCTTGGAACCATAGAATTGTTGAGTTGGAAGGGACCTCGAGGGTCATCTAGTCCAACCACCATAGCTCAGTGGTAGAGCATCTCCACATGCAGTAGGTCCCAGGTTGAGTCCACGTAGTGTGAAGAATCACTGCTTTCTGTAGTCCTGGAGAGATGTTGCCAGTTTGTGCAGAAAATACTGAGCCAGATTGACCAATGGTCGGACTTGGTAAAACTGCTACTTATGTAACAGAAACTACAGAGTTCAGAAAATTAGGATCAGACAAATTAATGGAGGATAAGAGTATCAATGGCTACTAGCCACAATGGCTAGGCTCTCACTCCAGTGTTGGAGACCATATGCCTCTGAAAGCCAGTTTATGGAAACACGATTGAGGAGAAGGCTGTTGTGCTTGGGTCCTGCTTGCAGGTTTCCCACAGGCATCTGGTTGGCCACTGTGAGAACAGGATGCTGGACTAGATAGGCGCCTTTGGCCTGACCCAGCAGGACTGTTTTTACATTTCTTAAATAACATGAGAGTGGCCCACAAGCTAATGCTATACAGATTTACCTGGGAGTAGGGCTCATTGAGTTCTCATTGTATTTGGGGAAAGCACCTTGGCTCGGTGGTACAGCATCTGTTTCACATGCAGAAGGTCCCTTGGGCATGATTTTAACATATGGAAAGGTGGCATAAAAACAAAATTTTGTATGTACGTAGAAGCCCCTGCTTGAAATAATGCCTTGAGTTCAGGATGTGGGCTGCTGTGCAGTGCTGCTCTAAACTAGCCTTCCCCGAACTGGCACCCTCCAAAAGTGGTACTACAACTCTCCACAGCGTCCCTGCTAGCTGAGACTGATGGGAGGTAGAGCACCAAACAACTGAGGTGACAGGGTTTTGGGTGGCTGCTGTAAATGTCTGAGAGGCCACTGAAATAACTGGGGCCAGAGCAATGAATTCTATCAAAGTCCATCAGGTCACGATTCTGATTCCAGCCCAGAGCCGCTGTGTGCCCAGCAGACAACTTGCAGCCTGTCTGGCACGTAGATAGGTTTAAACTGCCAGGAGAGAGTTGATTATGAGGCACTGATAGATGAGTTCTTTCTATAAGGAGCTGGAATTGTGTTAAGAGGGCCAGCACTAACTAGGCAAGCCAGAGGCTGAGGGTGGGAAGGAGATATAAATGCAGTAATAGTATAGAATGTGGTTTGAGGATTGTATTGGACCCCTGGATTTGAGGTTCCCCAACCTTGCCCCAGTGTATCCATTCACAGTCTGGTGCACTAGAAGCAGACCCATAGCTAGATGATCTTGCTCCCCTTGCACCCAGATTGCACCCCCTAGCCAAATTAGCTTCTTTCTGCCTCTCCTCCAACCCACCCCCATTCAATTCACCCTCTATTTAAAACCATTTATTATGAGGCAATAATCAATATTTATATTTATGGACATATTTTTTAGCTGATTTTGCGCCCCCCAGTCACCTGCGCCCCTGATGGGGGCCCACCTCACCACCCCCTAGCTACAACCCTGGCTAGAAACAGAAGATAGAGCTCTGTGGCTCCAGGTCACTAGTAGTAAAAGGGGCTTATCTAGCTCTAATCCCCACCCTCCATGCCTGTTCTTTTCTCTTTAGGTGATGCTGGTTGGCGACTCTGGGGTTGGCAAGACCTGCCTGCTGGTACGGTTCAAGGATGGTGCTTTCCTGGCTGGCAGCTTCATCTCTACAGTGGGCATTGATTTCAGGGTAAGGAGATCTTTGGGCGGCTTCGTTCCTTTGCTTCAGCTGCACAGGCCTGACTTCATAACATTCTGGGGGTCGGAGAGTCAAGAATCCTGAGCCTAAGCCACCTGGATGTTCATTTGCCGCTCCAGCCTTATAGGAATTGTGTTCTCGTGTAATGGCTTTTGTTTTATTTCAGCGCGACTGGGGGACAGGAGACTGTCTTGATGGCTGGCACCTTGTAGACCCAATCTGTCTATCCCTTGCCTTTTACCAAGAGCCGCCGGCCCTCGGTGATTGCATGAGATGGTCACGGACCAATGTGGGGGTCTCTCCTGCCACCTTATTGGTGGTTTGGCCATGTTAATAGTCACCGTGGTGCTGTAAGGATGTCAAACAACACCTGCCTAGTTTGCAAAAGAAACTCTTTCCATTCAAAGCTGGTGCCCTGATGGGCTGTGTGTTTGGAGGACCTCTGAGGGCACTCAGTTGTTGCCAGATCAGAGAGCGTGTTGTTCCTTTGCTCTAGTGTAAATGACCTCCCATTTCCCCGGATTTTACAATTAGGGGAAGCAAATGTTCTCATTATACATTTTGCAATGAGTTTGTGAATGTTGGTACTGCAGGTAGGGCTGGATCTTGGAGCAGATGTCCAGGGCCACGTAACCCAGGGGGAGCAGCAAACAAGATCCAGCACCTGAGCCATCGATGGCCTGCCAAGGCCCACTGGGACTGATGCTGTGTGGGGTTTGCATGTGTGCAAGTGAGAAAGAGATTTAGGAAAAGAAGACAAAGAGACAGAGTTCTTGACCAGCAAGGCTCTGGGCGAGAGAGTCAGAGAGAGAGAGAAAGAAAAAAAGTCTCCCCTCCACTCCACCCAGGCTCCTTTATTCAAACAAAGGGAGAACATACATAATTCAAACCAGCCAATCACATTCAGCCAGCAGTCTTCCCATGGGATGGTATCCCATGACCTCATGGTAAAACAGGAACTTAGCCTTCCCACCTACCTGACTACCACATTCCTACATCAAAGATGGGATAGATCTAAGGATGGGATAGATTGCCAGGAACAGGGACGTATAAAGATAGAGAGATAGCAGGAGGGTAGCAGGGAAATGAGACTAGCATCCTGTTGTCGGAACTCTTTATGAGTTGTTTTGCCCAGGCAATCTCCCTTCTGAGGCTTGGGGATCAAAGAGCCTAGGATTAACACAGGAATGCCAAGGTACCATTTGGTTTAGCAGAGACTCTTGCTCTCATGATAAAGTAACTGCCAGCTTAGAGGACTGGCAGAGAGTGCAGAGTCTATAAGAAGACACACAGCCTTGTGGGATTTTATCAGAACCTTATGCTTATGAATCAGGCCCAGTAATGATATGATTCATATTACATAATTCCTATCGTAATCCCCAGGTGACTGCCACAATGCTGGTTGCTGCAACATCTTCTGTTTCATCTTTCTTACTTTTCTAGTTTGGGGCAAGCCTGCCATGAACATGGTTATGGATGCTCACTTTATTGTTTTGTTTTTACTTTAAAAATGCATTATTAGAAAATGTATTGTCTGGGCAGCTAGCAATAAATAAGTCTTTATGTAGTGTTATTTGTTTGTTCTCCTTACCGTTCTTTTCTCCATCACTTATTGCCAGGAAAGCGAGACCTGTTTTGTTCCTGTAGTCCTGAAGATGCTATGGCTTGTGGATTTTTGAAACTGCTCGTGTTCAGAGTATTTCCTTGTTATCAGGATTGGCTTTTTACTGCATGTGTCAGGGGTCTGGAAGCTGTTGTAAAGCACGGAATGGTGGTGTCGGTTGTGAAGATGAGAGGAAAGTGAATTGTGGGCTTCACAGCTGAAGTAATAATACTTGTGGCTTGTAATACCTTAAAAGCCCAGGGTCTGAAAGTACCTGCCAGCAACGCTAGTTAGTGCATGTTTTCTGTTGCAAATGTCATAACTGAAGTTGCGTTGTGGTCAGGAAGATGCTGAAACCCTTCTACCTTGGAAGAAAACCGTTTGTTCAAACATGGGTTTGCTTCAAACAGGTCCATCTGGGTGGATGACTCTGTGTTACTGAATTTTTATAACACTCTGGATCGAACATTTGCCTTTTAAAAAAACCACACAAAAACCCCTCTTATTCTGTCTATAGTGATGAGACTATCTATTATGTGTGGGGGGGACGTTCTGAGGTGGTGTGTTGTAGTATCATAAAATAAACTACAAAAAATATACAAAGACATTTTGTGTACCAGTACCACTTTACATACTGTCCTCAACCATCTCAGACCCATGAGACCTTGGTGATTGTGTTTCCCCCCCAGCATCCCTGTATATAAATACTGTACTATATAGTAAATGGAATGGAATGGAACTGGCTGATTAAGTCTGCCTGTCGTGATTCTTTGCCTGGCCTCGCTTTAAGTTGTCCACATAGGAACATAAGAAGAGCTTGGCTGGATCAGGCCCATCTAGTCCAGCATCCTGTCCCACAGTGGCCAAACAGATGCCCCAAAGGGAAGCCTACAAGCCAGACCAGAGCACAAGAGCCCTCTCTCCTCCTGTGGTTTCCAGCACTCATTGTCTCTCAGGACAGACAAATGCGAAAGGATTTTTTGACTCTTAACTGGCAGGTTTTCAAATGGGGATATTTGCAACCTGACCTAAAGATGCCAGGAATTGAAACTGGCACTTCTGCATGAAAGCAAGTGCTTCTACCATGGAGGGGCAAATCTATTTAAAACTTTTATATAAAAAAAAAATTAACTGCGCTCTTTCCTAATGCCTTTTGTGTTTTTAAATGGTTTGTGTTTTAGCTAGAGAAGCAACATGCACATTTTATAAATAGCTAAGTGGCTGGAACACACACAGTGTGCATGGCCCTACCTACCATCAATGGTGTGACCTTGTCAGTTTCTTACCAACTGCAGCACGGAGCGTTCTGGAGTCGCGGAGCTACAGAACACGAGCTTTTTCTTTTTAGTAGCATCTGCTTTTTATTCTTGCTCTCTTTCCCGTTTTCCCCCTGCAGTATCTCTTCAGATCTCTCATTCCTCTTTAAGAGGATTTTGGTGTGATGATAGTCTCTTTCAAGTTGCAAGCCAGATTTTCTCTCCCCCCCCCCCCCCGCCGCCACCCCAGCCATGGTTGCAAGCTGGTTGCCCATGGAAGGCTTTGCTATGAAATCTCCCCCTGCGGTGATTAGGACCTGCAAATGCAGCTAGATCTGGAAATATGTGTGGAGCGTATTGGTTTCATTTATGAATCACCCTCCATGGGGCAGCCCAAAGTGATCTACAATCTAATAAAAGCATAAAACAGCTTACCTGTGTGTGACCACCTTCCCGCATATATGCCTGCTCAACTGCTTCGATCTGTAGAACTGGCACTGTTTCAAGTGCCATATACCCGCTTCGCATTTGTAAGAAATCACCCACCCTCTGGGACTCCCTGCCACTTGACATCACTGTTCTCAATCCTACTTAGGCAATGTAGAATGTTGATGTTTGTTTTAATCTGATTTTAATTTATTGCTGATTTTATCTTTTGAATGCCTTTAAAGAGTTGTTTTCAGGGATAATTTTATTGCTTTATTCTCTTTGTAAACTGCTTTGAGATTTTTTTAACAATCAAAGAGTGCATAGATTTTATGAAATAAAATAAACAAACAAATACAGAACTGTTAAATATATTAAAGCAACTGGAAAACGTTTTAAAAAAAATAATGCCAATTATACGTACCAGCAAGGATATATGTGCTGGCTTCCTGCTGTGCTTTTCTAAAAAAAAATTCCCAGTGAAATGGCAGTTTTTTTTTATAGTAGCTGATCCCTTGACAGAGTGGGACTACTCAGTTGATTTTGTTGAGCTCCCCAAAGCCCTGTTTTCCTTTCATTTGGAGAGGTCTTGCAGCCACTTTCCTTGTTCCTCAGGAGATTTGGGCTGATTTGTGGAAGGTGGGACAGTTGTGTTCCTGGGCGTCTTCCAGTGATAAATTTCCAGTACCTGAAGTGTATGTGATCTTTATGATAAATGCCTTTCGTATTTCCAGACTCTATGGGTGTGTTAACACAAGCATTGTCCCCAGTTATTTATTCAGTTGTGCACATATAAAGATTTGTCAAAGATTTTGTCAACTTCAAGTGCAGTCTAGGTGGATTTTCTCTCCCCTGTGTTCTATATGTGCCGCATACTTTGACTCATTTTACGTTAGAAGTTGTATGATTTTGTTGTTTTATTTTCTGCAGGCTTGTGGCAGGCGAATAAAATTGGATGGATGACTTGCCAAAGTTCTCAAACCATAAACAAGTCTTGTGGCACCTTAAATCCATTGTAGTACAAACATTTGTGAAGTACAGTCCACTTTATCAGATGTGTGAAGCGTCAGCCTGAGTTGCATGTATCTCTTTGCATGTTTTTTTTGGGGGGGGGGGTAGGTGAGGATTTAAAGCATTAAGATCAGAGGGACATGAAACAGAAAAAAGCTCAGACAATTGCAATTACAGTGTCATTAACTGTGGCCATTCACAAAACAGCAGATAGGTTTGTAAGTCTTTAAGGTGAAAGGAGAGGCTTTCTTGTTTTTCCTGCAACAAACTTAACTCTGTTTCCCCTCTGAAAGTCTTTCAACGATGTTCCTTAAAGCTGGAAGAAGTAAACTGACTGATAAATTAGAACGAGGGGGGGGGGCAATGATATAGCATATAACTTACTGATAAATTAGAAATAGGGGGGGGGCAATGATATAGCAATACCTGGATTGCTCAGTTGGTTAGAGCATGGTGCCGATAATGCCAAGGTTGCAGGTTCATCCCTGTTTGGACAGCTGAATATACCTGCACTGCAGGAGGTTGGATTATCTCAGTGTTGGCCAAACTTTGGTCTCCAGCTGTTTCTGGACTACAACTCCATCATCCCTGGCTAACAGGACCAGTGGAAAACAGCCAAATAAACAGCTATTTTGGTGGAGGAGGGTCAAGATATTAGCCGATATGCATGAAATTTCATATATAGCTATATAATCCCTAGTATAGTAAGATAAGACCTTTGGAGCAGGCATTTTTTAAAAAAGTTTTTTTGAACCGCCCTAGTAGGTCAGTATTGTTCCTTGATAATTTGTCACTCCCTCCATTATAGAACATGGGGCGGCCTGCCCCCTACGCCCCCCCCCTTGCTATGCCCCTGGCCAGTTCGTGACATCAGCATGCAGAAGGTCACAGGTTCAATATCCCCTGGCATCTTCAGGTATGGCTGGGAATGCCAGGTGCACCCATCAGTGCAAGGCAGCTTCCTCTGTGCTTCAGGAGGGCTCTGGGGGGTTGCCAGCATGTTGTCTGGGTATCTTACTCACTCCAATTACAGGCAGGTAGCCGTGTTGGTCTGCCATAGTCAAAACAAAATAAAATAAAAAATTCCTTCCAGTAGCACCTTAGAGACCAACTAAGTTTGTTCTTGGTATGAGCTTTCGTGTGCATGCACACTTCTTCAGATACTCACTCCAAGTCCCTAATGATCTCTTTCCACACATATCCCGACATCTCCCCTGGTCCCGCTCTTTGCAAATCCCTCTCCCCTGTGCTTTTTTTTTTTTTGCAGTAGACCAAGTAGCTGCAAGCCTGCAACTAGAGCCTCTTCCTTGGCAATCAGTGGCTACTAACCATGATTACTATGCTCTGCCTCCATGGTTGGAGGGAGCAATGCTTCAAAACAGGGGTGCCAACTTGAATAAAATATTGGGGGGCAGGTTAAGTCCCACCCCACATAATCACAAGATGGCATGCACACACCATTTGAATGGCAATGCTCATCAACTTTTGGGGGGGGGCCTCAAATATTTTATTGGGGTGAGGGCTGAGGTCCCTAGGAATTGGCTCCTGTGCTTCCAAATATCATTTGCTAGAAACCACAGGAGGGTAGAGGGCTCTCGCACTCATGTCCTGCTTGCAGACTTCCCTTGGGGGCATCCGGTTGGCCACAGTGAGAACAGGACGCTGAGCTAGATGGGGCTGATCCAGCAGATTCTTCTTATGAGGACAACACCTTAGGTTCTTTTTAAAGACGGCATTTATGCCATATATTTAGCTCGACGGGATTGTACCGAGCAATTATCTGGGACAGATTTCTTCGCTGTTGCGACAAGCCATCCCAAACAAAAATGTGTCTTCATATTCTATGAATAATTGATTGGGATACCGTTTGGCGGCCTACTTCTGCTGGTGGCAGGCAATAGGATTTCTGGCAGTTATTTCCCCAGCATTTCCAGGGTTGTCTGAAGCAGAGGGTATGGGGCTGGTGGCAGCGAGAGACAGGGGAAGGGCCCCTGTTTGCACCCTGCAATGTGTTGAGTGGTGATTTGAGTGCAGGCACTAAACAGTATCCAGAAGCTCTTACCGAGACTGAAAACCCTGGAGAGCTGCTGCCAGTCAGTGTCGACAGTACTGAGCTATATGGGCCAGCTGTCTGACTTGGTCTCAGGCTGTGGCTTTGCTGGGGCTGACGGGAGTGGTAGTCCATGGTTGGGGAAGGCTGCTTCTACTTTCTGCAGAAGCCCAGTGCCTGATGCTCATTTCTGGGATTTGCACATTTGCTTATGAACTGGAGAGTTTCGGTTGTTTGTGTCGGACAGCTGCAATTGCCCATTGTTCCCTTCCCGATATGAGTTGCAGAACAGGTGAGGCTTGCTCCGGTGGCACAAGGGGGACCTTTCAACTGCCTGCGTTTTGTGCCTTTAATTTGTTTTTCCACCATTGCAAAAGTGGTGCCTCTATCAGGGAAGATTGAGCTTCTCTGGCTCTGCCTAGGCCTTAATTAACGCATCAATAGGCTGACTGACAAGGTTTGAACTGTGTTTGATTCCTTGCATAATGGAAAGTGAAATAAATTAACACTTTCTCCATAAATGGGAGATAGCAGAGTGACAAAAGTATCGGCTCCACCCTCATCTTTGACTTTTTGAAGGCTTTGAAGAGGCACCAAGCTGAGCTTGCGAATTGATGCTCCCCCTGCCATAAGAATCAACCTTCCAGATTAACAAAGTACCATTTTAGGGAGGGGGGTTTGGGGGGGTGCCCTTTTAATCTGGGGATGAGCTCCAAATGATTTACACTGATGTAAGTGAGTTAGTAGAAACTTATCTGGGCTATTCATTTTCATAGACTTGTGTTGATTACTGTTACCTGAAACTTGTCTGTACCACTCACCATGTTATTTTGGGCTTGCCAATCAAAAGGTTGGCGGTTCAAATCCACACAATGGGGTGAGCTCCCGTTGCCCTGTCCCAGCTCCTGCCTACCTAGCAGTTCGAAAGCACGCCAGTGCAAGTAGATAAAGGTATTGCTGTGGCGGGAAGGTAAACAGCATTTCTGTGCTCTCTGGTTTCCGTCACGGTGTTCTGTTGCGCCCGAATAATAATAATAATAATAATAATAATAATAATAATAATAATATAATAATAATATTATTATTTGTACCCCGCCCATCTGGCTGGATTTCCCCAGCCACTCTGGGCGGGGAAGCGGTTTAGTCCTGCTGGCCACATGACCCGGAAAGCTGTCTGTGGACAAATGCAGGCTCCCTTGGCCTGAAAGCGAGATGAACGCCACAACCCCATAGTCACCTTTGACTAGACTTAACCGTCCAGGGGTCCTTTACCGTTTTTACCTTTTGGGGTTATGCAAAGCTCCCATCATCCCTGACCATGGTCCATGCTGGGTGGGATGTGATGGGAGTTGTAGTCCGAAACATCTGATTGGTGAAGGCTGCGGTGGACATAGTAGACGATATTGTGCTGTGCTTACAGGTTTGTGGAGGAGAGGCTTACCGATGGCTACAAGCCATAATGGCTATGCTCAGCAGGGGCGTACCCAGGATCAAAACTGGGGGGGGGGGCAAGCCATGGCCGTTCAAGTTGTGACATTTCAGCATGGAAAGGCAAATGAAACCAAAATTTTAGAAAAATTATAATTATAGCTGTGCTTTATTACGGTAGTTATTACAATTATTTGCTTGATTTTTTTTTTGATTTTTTTTTATTCTAGTTACATGTCTTATACGGGGGTGGCCAACTCAAGAGACTATGATCTACTTTCAGAATTAAATTCTGGCAGTGATCTATCCCCCATTTTTTGGGATTCAGCTCAAAGTTGCTGACCTTTTTTGGGGATGAGGAATGCCCTGTTTTTTAGGGGTTCGGTTCGTTTTTAGTTGTTGAGCTTTTTTTTTAGGGACTAGACCTTCTGAAATAATTGATTTAAAAACTAACTCAGCAAGACAGAAGACTGCCTGCTTTGTAAAGTGTGACAACCTTTGAGGTACAAAACACCCAGACAAGGAAAACCAACTCAGCTAACTAGTTTACACAGATCTGAGGAGACAGTTGATGCGTGCTAGGCCTTCGATTTCACATATGGCGCCCAAACAACTGTACCCACACCACACTACCTCCAAAGTAAACCAAAAAGCTAAAAGCAAATGCAGTAGCAAACCTCAGAACTGAACTTAAAACAAAATCTGTATTCCCCTGCAACTGCACAGGCAAACCACCTAGAAATCAAACCTTGCTGCAAAACAATGCCACCCCCAATGGAGGCTGGAACCTGCCCCACAAAAGGAACCTGGGACAAGCTGAAGCACCAATGACTCAATTACCCTCTTTGATAACATAAAATGCACAATTATTTTAAAAAATATTTATTCCTTTTAATTAATTTTCTAAGCAGTAGAAACTTTAGCAAGAGCACACTAAATCCTGAATTATTTGATTACTGACCACATTATGTAAACAGCAAACAAAAACAGCTTCAAAAAACAGAAAAACTTTTTCCCCCCCCAAACAGAAAGCCCCAAATGGCTGAAAAACTCAGTTTCCCAGGATCCTCAGCCCTCGCAAAGGAACTACTCACCATGCAAGGGAACTCAGTTTCCAAAGCTCCCTTGCAACAATCAGCCGGCGCAACACACACACACACACACACACACACACACACACACAGTGTCGGCGCAAGAGCTCAATTGTTATTGAGATTTTGGGAGGGGGAGAAAGGCCAGTAGTTGAGCTTTTTTAGGAGGAGAGCTTTTTTCCCTTTTAGGCTGCCGATAACCATTTAATATTATTTTTTTGCTTTGGGGGGGGGTGAGCTGCCCCCCTCTGCCCCCCCCCTGGGTACGCCCATGATGCTCAGTCTCAGCAATTGAAGGCAGCAATGCTTCTGAATACCATTTGCTAGAACCCACAGGAGGGGAGAGTTGCTCTTGTGCCCGGGTCCTGCGCACGGGCTTTTCAACTGGGGCATCTGGCTGGACACTGTGAGAACAGGATGCTGAACTAGATGAGCCACAGGATCTGACCCAGCAGTGGTTTTTATGCTCTTGCATTGTTATGCATGGAGGATGTGGAATCTGTAAACAAATCTCAACTAGAGAAGTTATCACATTTTTTTTAAAAAAGGAACTATTTCTCCCTCCACCTCTCCAAAATCAGTATTGGTGACAAAAATAGATATGGGAGGCACTTGACTGAGCTCTCTTTTGATTTTCAACCTCTTGTCTAGCATGTTGAGGGATGGGGATAGGAATATATTTATTTTATTTTCACCCTGTCTTTCTAATATGGACTGGAGAACGGCTTGTTTTTTGTGGGGTGCGATCCCAGGCAGTTTCCTTTCCGGGCACTTGGCCAGATCTAGGCCTGCTTGGGTTGCGGTGCAAGGCACCCTCTTCCTCTGCCCATGCCTTGGGAACTATAAGACATTTCTCTGGTGCAAAATTTTCTCAATGCAAAAACTGTCCAGCCATTACAAACAGTCTGATGATGAAGAGGTAAGGTGAGGGTGGGGTCGGGGGAGAGAATCAGAAGGATGAAATTAGCAAATATTCGGCAAGCGGGATTGCACAAGATTGCCATCCAGGCGTTCTGTAACCCTCCACGCACGAATCTGAATTATTCAGCGCGGAGAGTGCCATGGAGGAATCAAATTGTGTTCTTGCCTGATTTAATAGGAGAGATACTGAAACACCAAAATGCACACTTGGAATGACTAATTTGCAAAGACACAGACAAGTGTCTGGATAACGAAGAAACATCCCTAGAATGAATTATTAGATTTGAAGCCTGCAGCTAACTCTTTCTTGTCTCACTGCTAGAACGAGGAGATGAGATGTGTTTGAAGTGACGGGTTCAGAATTTGCAGGATTTAGAATCTGCGCAAGTGCACTTGCATAGCAAGCAAAGGGCGACGACATCTGGTTATTGGGGGCTTAACTTTCACTCTCACATACTGAGCATGCTTCTAGCCATCATGACTGCAAAGCAGGAATGGCTAACCTGGTGCCCTCCCAGGTGTTGCTGAACTGAAATCCCCATCACCCCAGACCATGGGCCATGCTGGCTGGGACTGATGGGAATTGTAGTCCAAAACATCTTGAAGACACCAGTTTGACAAAGGTGGGCTTGTTGAAGTGAGTCTTCCCTTGCCTGAGACCTGTCCATGGTTCTGAAGGATGTTTAGTGTTCGTGCTTTCTAATTTTTGACAGTGGCAAAGATACTACCATTGCCTGTCACCTCTCCACCCTGCCTGTCTCCTCCAGCTGACTCCCTATCCTAATTTCTCTAGGCTCTTGTGTCCCAGAGGCAAAGTGAGGCAGGCCAGTGAATCATGCAGAGGCACTGTAAGTGGAGTGCTTTGGGGCTCACTGGAGCATTTGATTAAATTAAATTTCTCATGACCTGCTAGCAGTCTTCTTGCAGCAACAGTAACCAGCCTCAGTTTAGGACTTCAGTGCCTAGTTTGTTTATCATCTGCTAGGAACATAGGAAGCTGTACTGAGTCAGACCAATGATCCAGCTCAGTATTGTCGACACTGACTCCAGGTCCTCAGGCAAGGGGGTAATTCCTAGTCCTACCTGGAGATTGCCAGAGGTTTAACCTGGGTGTCAGAAGCAAGCTAGCAATAAACCACATGAAGTGCAGTTAACTCTATTAAAAGAAACAGGATCCGCTCAGGAGTGCCAGGCTAAAGAGCACAACAACTCTTCTCAGTAGCTCTTGCCCCTATGAGGGTGGAGGGGAGCTTTTTGCAGCAGAAGGGGGAGACACTGTGCTTTCTTCACCAGCCTGATTATCTCTGCCTCTTGGCCTCCCTCCTCTCCTGCTTCAGCTGCTGCCTCTGATTCTGGGCTTCTCTCTACCACAGACTCTCCCAGCTTCACTAAGCCAGGCATAGGCAAACTCTGCCCTCCACATGTTTTGGGGACTACAACCCCCATCATCCCTAGCTAACAGACCAGTGTCAGGGATGATGGGAATTCTAGTCTCAAAACATCTGGAGGGCTGAGTTTGCCTATGCCTGCACTAAGCCCCTTTGCCTCTTCAGCTTCTGACACTTCTTCCTCCCAGTCTTCTCCCTCTGACCACTCAACATCATCCACCACCAGTCTCCGGGCTCTTTGTCTTCTTCCCTTGGAGGTTCCTCAGCTGGTGTCTCCCACCATTCCTCTGTGTCCAACGAGTCCATGACATTGAGCCTTTATTGACTGCAAAGAAGATATCTGCTTACTGAACTACAGCCCTTCACTATACAGTGTCAGAACATTGACCTATCTGCTCAGTGTTGTCTGCACTGACTAGCAGCAGGATTTCAGGCAAGGGATCCTTCTCAGCTCTGCCTGGAGATGCCCAAGGTTGAACCTGGTGTTTTTACATATGAAGTGTGCAGTCTATAATCTTTCCTCTAAACTGAAAGTAAGGTTCTAGTCCTCTTGGTTCTGAATAAAGGACTGGTTTAAATAGGAAGCTGTCGTAGTCCTGTGCTGCTCAGCCATGGCAAAGCTCAGTGGCAGGAGAGGCCAGTCACCAGCCAAGTCTCAGGGAGGTACTTGCCTTGAGACAGAATCTGTATGCAAGGTTCAGTCCAGTCCTAAGGTCAGGAGTATCTCAGCTCACGTAGTCAGATGGTCCGGGGGTCAAGAAAGCAAAGAGTCCACAGTCATGAGAAGCAGCAAGGTCTGGCCAGGAATGACAAATGTTTCCAGCAACAGATGAGGCTGGAAACCCTGCTTAAGAAAGCTGGAGCCAGCCGGTTCACATCAGGAGCAAGAAGGCTGATCAGCAGTGGTGGAGTCACTGTGCCTTCTGCTCCTTCAGGCTGCTGCTCAACAGGTGAAGCCAATTCCTGGTCCAGGACCAGAAGCCACCTTACACTGACTCAAGTATTGTTGGCACTGATTGGCAGCATCTTTCCAGGTTTCAGATGAGGGAGGTCATTCCACAGCCTGCCTGGAGATGCTGGAGAATTGAGCCCGTGACGCTCTGCATGCCAAGCAGGTGCTTGCCACTGAGTTGTGGCCTTTCTAGAACTACGGTACTTGCAAGATTGTTCTTACAGTGGTATTAAGATTGCTTAGTAGTCCGATAAGCGCTGGAGCTGAATTGAAAAACAAACTCTCCCTGTGAGTTTTGAAAACAAGATGGAATTGGGGGGGGGGGAGAGAGAGACACGCCAAGATAACAAAACTCTAATTTGTGGCTTCCGACACTAATTAGCTCCCTTAATTACTGCCAGCGACTTCCTCTCCTTCAGGTTATCGCAAGAACCTTCCTTTCTGAAATGCCTGGGGAGAGATCAGCCCTTTCCAGATGACAAAATTCTCCCCTGGAGATGGTGCCCAGGTGTTCGCAGCAAAGGATCGGCTACTTTCTGTGATGGGGAGAGAAAAATGGAATCCTGCATTCCGTGACTTGTATAAATTATGGAACTATTCCCTTTGCTTTGCATAACTGAGTGTTGTTGCAGTAGAGGCGATTCCCAGGAATCTTAGTTGCCCACCTTTCTGAAATTTCAGCGCATATACCTCAGCGCCCAGAAAAGGAATGAAGCTTGCTGTTTCTTTGCTTAAAACGCAACCACCATAATCACGAACTCAGAGTTTCTCAGGAAGGTGAAATCTGTGCCTCATTCCAATTCCCCTGCATTTGCAGCAAAAACCCATATGCAGTCTCTGTTGATCAGCTGGTAATTTGCACGACAGTTGGGGTGTGTGTGTGGAGACAAACTGCAAGAAGGCAAGCTCCTTTCATGTGTGGGGCAGGTGTAGAAACCCATGCACAATATACAGTATCTGCTAATATGCTAATCTGCATACTAGACCCTGGCTAGTAGCTCAGGTCCTATCTTTACGCATCTGTCCACCCTTCCTGCCCGCCTCAGGAGAAATTTAGCACTTTCCCCTTGCTGTAACTATTTGAGCTTGGGAGGTGACTCACTGCTAAGTCAGAAATGTCAAATGCAGTGTGCACACACACACACACACACACACACACTTTTCTCCAAGTCAGTTTATTCGTGCCTTGGAGGTAAATGAACCTTCATTTGGAAGTCTAATGCTTGTATAAGGTGCCTTTAAAAAAACACGAGTGGAGTGAATGGGTGCTTTCTTTAATAACTGCAGTCCTGATAAAATGCACCTGCTTCTTAACAGCCAACCCTTTTGAAAACTTATGGGGACATTTCTTACCCACTGCCAAATTAGTTTTTTTTCAAAAGCCCCGAAGCCAGGGACATACGATAACAAAAGGGTTAGGTGAAAGCATACTGTATGTCTTATTATAGGATGAATGATAAGATCCCGGCTGAGTCGGTTCTGACTGGCAACAGGAAAGCCACTTAAATTATCTTTGTTGGGTTCCAAGCCTGGTTAAAATTAATATTATTATAACAGCTGCTTTCCTGGTCACCCATGGAGAGGAAGGGTTGCCTGTAGGCGAACAAGCAGTGAAACCTTTGTAAACAGGAGGAAAGGGTATTCTTTTATTTGCCTTCCAGGCTTGCCAATGTGTTAACAAGGGTGCGTGCGAACTATGAAAAATGTGGGCTAATAATGACGTTGTGGCCCTATTTGCCTGGTTGAGTTTAAACGTAGTGTTTTCCTAGCAAAGCTCTTTCTTGCCCTAGGGAAATGTGCCTGTTCAAAATGGGTGTTGCAAGGAATAACATAGGAAGCTGACTTATACAGATCACCCCCCTCAGTGCCGTTGACACTGACTTGCAGCAGTGCTCCAGGTTTTCAAATACCTAACCCAGAGATGCCAGGGATCGAACCGTGGGACCTTCTGCAAGCAAAGCAGTGCTGTATCCATCGTACTATGTCCCTTTATCTGCTTTCCGGTTTGCTTTTGGTGACAACTGTTAAGCACCAGCTTTGCAGAGGCTTTGGTAGCGATGCTCTGCTGAGCAGCAAATCCCACGGCATGCAGAGAGTTCCTTTTCAGCTTTGCTGTAAAGAGTCCCCCCCACCCCACCCTTTCAAGAGCAAAACGTGAGCCCTGCTGCTTCTCTAGTCCAGTATCTTCATTTCATTTCACTTTTAATTTGTATTCCACCTTTCTATATTACTATACACCAAGGGGGTTTACAGCAACAAAATATACAACAGGGAACACACGCTGTATAATAAATCTGATCTAATACAAAAAGTCATAACAACTTTAAAATGGAACAGCAACTTATATCAAATAAAGTAACATTCAATCATCTGTTAGGATATTATAATGCACAATAAAATTGACGCTCAGAACATCAGCACATAATAATTCGACAGAAATTCACGCTTGACAATTAAAATAAATAATTGCTCTCGCAGTGGCCAGCCAGATGCCCCCGAGGGAAGCCCACAAGCAGGACCTGAGAGTCCCACCAAGCGGCATTCAGAGGCATACTAATGGAGGTAGTATGTAGCCATTGTGGCTAGTAGCCATTGACGGCCTCATCCTCTGTCCTGCTCGCCAATTAGGAAGGGAGAGGCATGGGTGAAATTTAGGACTTCTGAACAGCAGTGGGGCCTAGGAAGCTGCTTGATAACTGGTCTATCTGACTAGTATTGTCTTCACTGACTGGCGGGGGCTCTCCAGCCCTACTTGGCGATGCCGTGGCTCAAACCTACGACCTTCTGCAGGCAAAGGAAGTGCTCTGCCACTGAACCACAGCCTTTCTGGACCCTTCTGAGTAACAACCTGCATTCAGAGCACCACTACCTAACTCCTGGCCTTATAACCTGATTCACACTTTATGGCATAAACAGTGCTGAGAGTTCACGTTCTTCACACTGCCATGAGGGCCAGGACACGACATTTCAGGGGCAACGGGTTCCCTGCTCCTGGGCGGCACAATGGCTGGATGTTGTGAGCTTGCTCTGAAGGTTTTTTTGCTTCTTTGCTTTGCTTTCTAGATTAGGGTCACCTTTGGACAAAGCCCCCAATTGCCCCTGTGGAGGTGGCAACTCCCAAGTGCCTGAATCCCACTACCAGCCTTGGATTTGGCTGTCTTTATTTTGAGCCAGCCAGAGGGTGTCAGCCTCTTTCCCCTTCCTTTCAGACTTCCCCTCTGGCAGAGTTTCAACACAATAAATGGACTTGCTTTTCGATTTTGAGCAACGCCTGGTCAATGTCTGTGAGCCTGGAGGAATTGTGTGCATTCTCAGATGGAATTGTGTAACACAGAACCGCACACTTCATGCTGCCAAGTTTTATTTATTTTTCTCTTTTTTATTTTTATGTTTATACCTCACCTTTCCTTCCAAAGAGCTCAGTGTGGCTAAATAAATAAATAAATAATAATGGTTCTGCTTTGCCTCTCCTCACAACAACCCAGCAGGGTAGGGTATTCACAGGAACTCATTATTAACTGTCTGTGGATATCCATTTTCTGCCTATCTCGTTACTTGTTGAGATCAGCAGAGAGAGGATATCCACAAACAGCTAATAGTGAGTTTTCGTGAACACCCTACCCCGCTGACCGCTTTTCGACAGAAAACATGGCAAGGTAGTTCACAACCTCCACAAAATACAATATATGAAACAATAAAAAAGTAAATTAAGTAGTTAAACTACGGAACGCCTTTCCACTGGAGGCAGTGATGCCCATCAGCTTGGATGGCTCTAAAAGAGGATTGGACAAATTCATGGCGGAAACAGCTATCAGTGGCTACTTGTCATGATGGATGTGCTCCGCCTACAAGGTTGGAGAAAGCGAATGCATTAATTCCGAATGCCAGTTGCTGGAAACCTCAGGAAGGTGAGAGGGTTCTTTGTGCTTGAATCCTGCTTGCAGGTTTCCCCACAGGCATCTAGCTGGCCACTGTGAGAACAGGATGTTGGATTAGATGGGTCATTGGGCCACATCCTGCAGGCTCGTCTTGTGTTCTTAAGTACAATATGAAGCACCAAAATTTACAAGAGAGGATCTGACTCACTTGGTACCCACACAAATTCCACATATGCTAAACATACCTGTACCTCTGCACACATTCAGCCTCAGTTCCTTTCACTCAAAACCATTAGTGACCCCCCCCTAACAACCCACTAGGTCAGGGGTGGGCCCTCTGAGTTTGCTCTGCCAAGCTCTTTGGTCAAGCCTTACCCACCTTTCCATCCCCTGGTGAGTTGTAATATCTGGCACTGAATAAGTAAAAGCACAGTTGCAGAGGAACGCTTGGGAGCATGCTGGAAGGCAAAAGCAAGCAGAGTGATAGATGATAACTCTCTTTACCTTTTTAAAAGGCAGCTCAGAAACCATTTCAGAAAAGAGAGTATATCTACCATCAGATCTGAACTTTATTGTGACTTTTATGGGGTGATTCTTTTTGTACTTGCTGCCTCTAGGATTCACACCAAAATGCTTTCAGAGACAACTATACATGAGCGTCGTGGTACCCTGCTTTAAATATATTTTTATTATCTCTCCCCCCTTTTTTAATCCTTGCTGTTTCTCGTTTTCTTTACTGCATTTTTATTTATCTATCATTGACATAAGAGCTTGGCTGCTGGATCAGGCGAGTGGCTCATCTTGTTCAGCGTTTTAGTTGAGATTCCTGCATTGCCTGTTAATTGCATCCCATTAATTTATTAATTCCTGCCAACCTAGCAGTTCGAAAGCACGTCAAAATGCAAGTAGATAAATAGGTACCGCTCTGGCAGGAAGGTAAACGGCGTTTCCGTGCGCTGCTCTGGTTCGCCAGAAGCGGCTTAGTCATGCTGGCCACATGACCCAGAAGCTGTACGCCGGCTCCCTCGGCCAATAAAGCGAGATGAGCACCACAACCCCAGAGTCGTCCGCTACTGGACCTAATGGTCAGGGGTCCCTTTACCTTTACCTTTAATTTATTAATAGGACCAGTTTACCTGTGAGATTGCCTTACCTTATATGCAACCACTTGACTGCTTTGATTGACAGAACAGGCACTGTTACAGATGCCAAATAATCCCCATTCCACATTTGTAAGAAATGGATATTTTAGCGTGGCACTTTGGAACTCCCTGCTTATGGACATTGGGAGGGTGCCTTCACTGTACTCTTTTTGGCAACTGCTAGAAACATTTTTGTCTAGCCAAGCCTATCCAGAAAAGCAGAATGCTGACGAAACAAAACAAAACAAAACAAATTCCTTCCAGTAGCACCTTAGAGACCAACTAAATTTGTTATTGGTATGAGCTTTCGTGTGCATGTGTATCTGAAGAAGTGTGCATGCACATGAAAGCTCATACTAATAACAAACTTAGTTAGTCTCTAAGGTGCTACTGGAAGGAATTTGTTTTATTTTGTTTTGACTACGGCAGACCAACACGGCTACCTACCTGTAAGTAGAATGCTGATGTGTGTTTTGATCCGGTTTGTAGCTTTTTTTTTATTTTAATTTCCTTGACTGTTTTAAATTAGTGTTTTAAAAGCTTTTGCCAATCATTT
Organism: Lacerta agilis; assembly: GCF_009819535.1. Taxonomy (NCBI): domain Eukaryota; kingdom Metazoa; phylum Chordata; class Lepidosauria; order Squamata; family Lacertidae; genus Lacerta; species Lacerta agilis. The sequence goes on along the minus strand of NC_046324.1, from coordinate 29,064,827 downwards.
TACTGTTTTTTATTCTTTGTAAAAAGAACTTCAGTCAAGTTCTTGAAACTAACAAAGTCGATCCTTAGGTTCTCATCCCCTGCTGAAACTAGTAACACTTCACCTGTTTCTCTCCCTCTGCCCGCTTCCCTTTCCTTCAAGCCTCATGGATCTTCCAAGCCAAGCAGGAACAGTCAAAGTTTAAAGTGTTAGCTTCTTTTTGTTCACATGATTCCAGTCTGCCCCAACTTGGGGCTGGTGGGAGCTGTAGTCCAGTGTGTCTGGAGGGTGCCAGGTTGGGGAAAGGCTTCCTTGTTCCATAAATCCCCATGTATGCTAATAGAAGCCCTGCAGGCGATTGCGAGCAATGGGCCTCTCCAGGTGCTTGCGAAGGGGATGAAAGGTCCTCCTCTCTCTGGGAATGTTTTTCCACATTAGCCTCCATCAGCGCATCAGCTGTGCACCAATCAAAACAGATTTGCTTGCCAAACAGAAAGCGATCGTAAATCAGTGGCAGCGATTACGATGTTCCCTCTGCAGAGTAATATGCAATAACACAATCTCCTTAAAAGCTTCCCCCGGCAATTAAAAAGGAAAAAAGGTATTTACCACCAAATGCAGTTCTGGAGGGCTCCCCTTTTGGCTGGCTGCTAAAAGCTTTAGCTGGTCCATTGCAGCTGCGCCAACAGGATTGGGAGGGAGGTAGGGTTGGCAGGCAGAGGAGGCAGCATGGAAACTGAGCTAGGGGCATGACCCTGGAACCACTGGGGTGCTCACTTGGCTGAAGTGTTGGAGCCAAAGTGTGGCCTATCACCACAATTGCACATGTCCTGCAGTTGCCCCATCATCCAAATCCTACTCCGAGAAAGCCTGCCTTTTCTGTGTAGTTTGCAACTTCTCTGACCTTGCATTGTTCTGGGTTTTGCTGGTCATGCAGAAGGGGCTGTTCAGGGAGCTCTGCAGTGCTTCAACCACTGGAAAGGTCCGTGTCTTGGTGGCAGAGCGTCTGCCTTGCATGCCGAAGGCCCTCTGTTCGATCCCCTGCAACTCCAGGAAGGGCTGTGAAAGACGCCCTGCCTGAAACCTCACTGCCAGTCAGTGTGTAGACATTACTGAGCAAGATGGGCCAATTGCTCTGACTCGGTAGAAGGCAGCTGGTTCACCTGGCTTCTGAAATCAAGGACAGCTGAGACCTTTGGGTACATTACACATCTGGTCTTCCCGCTTTATGCTTTTCCACACTGACATGGAATGCGGAGCTGTGATGCAGTCCAGTCTGTGGTGGCTCCAGCCAAGGGTCCCTCTTGTCTCACATTCCTTTCCAAAATAATAGCTCTTCCTATGGGAAGAGCAAGATGGAGCTGGCCAACTCCTGTTGCTTGCCCCTTGCACCTGGCAGTCGGGTACCAATTTGTAGGATGCACTTGGGGAGCCCACCCTTCCTGAATCCAGCTGTCATCTAGATCCAGGTGTACCAGCTCTAGAGGGTGGGGGAGGTGTCATCAATCCCTTCAATATTCCTTAGCAGAGGGCTCGCCTCCCCTTATGACTTAGGGGGCGGAGGTGGCCAAACCACACAAGCCACGTTTGGCACAGCATCAAAGGCAGGCTCCTCTTGTGTGTGAAAGAGGAGGAGCCATGACCATTGAAGCTGTGCCGCACTGGGCAAGGCCACCTCCCAACAATGCACTTCCAATGATGTGTCTTTGGTCCAAGGTGGCACCTCTGTCCAAATCTTTTGGACCACAACATTCATCAGCTCTGGCCAGCACAGCCATATTGGACTACAACTCCTATCGTGGTTTTGTTGGCAGGGCATTGATGGGAGTTGTAGTCCAAAGCCTTTGGTGGGCACCAGCTTGGAGCAGCCTGGGCTAGCATCGTGGCTCATAATTGCTGAAATACTGACAGACCAATCATCCCTGAATTTGTCTGATTCTTGCTTAAAAGCCCTCTTGAACATTTGATTCTGTCAGCTATGAATTTGAGACGTCCCCCCCAGCCCTGTTTTCTCCCTTTCCAATGGTTAGAGGGAGGGAGGGGAGAACCGTCTCTTTTGTGGGTGATGCCTAAAAGCATTTGATTATAATAGCTAAAGACTGGAATCAGATGTCGTTAGGGTAATGCTCTCCGTTCATCATCATCATCATCATCATCGCCATAGAAACAGCCTATGATGTCAATCAGTAGAAAAGATTGGCGAGTGCTTTGTCTGCTGATTGGGTAGGAAACAGCCTCCTGAATGCTGCTCTGCTTACCCATTAGGAAGGCTGAAGGAAGAAAATGAGAGGTGGGATGTAATTGCCCAGAGACAAAGCTATCAGTTGGCTGCCTTCTTCCTGCTGTCTGCCTGAGCCTCCCATCCCACAAGAGCTATTGGCTGAATGCTAGGATATCATGCAATGTTCGTTGCTGTCTCAAGGCAATTTGCTCATAATATAATTTGAAACAGTTAAAAACAGCAAATGTAAACAAGACCAAGTCCCTAACAAGTGGACACTTGTGGTAAAGACCCTGTTGGACCAAAAATGTCTTCAGTTGCTTCCAGAATGTGCAGGCGATGCCATATTTCAACAGGAATGCTATTCCACAGAATGGTGCAGCAACCCTGAAGGCCCTGCCATGTGGGCTTCTGATATCTTTGGATCTTGGAGGAGAAAATGGACTGTAACCATCTACTCTGGGTGTAAAACGGATGAGGTAGTTTCTCAAGCGGCCTGGTCTTGAGCTGTACCATATATAGGGACTTATATGTTAGGACCAACACTTTGTTCACAATGCTTTTTATATGAATAATAATAATAATAATAATAATAATAATAATAACAACAACAACAACAACAACAATAACAACTGCTTTGATATGTAGAGGGTTTCTTACAGAAAAAGAGAATAGTTTAAACTCTACAAATGTCAGTATCTTTTGTCCTTCAGAAAGTTGCAAACTCTGTCCCTGTGTAGACAAAGGCTGGTTCCTGTTGCTCTAAAAGTATGGTATGTCTTCTGCCCCAGAATCTCTTATGGTATGCTACTTTGTGCATGGCCAAGCAAAGCCCCCCTTAGCCAGCCAGCCTGCCTGCATTTGCATAATGTGTTTACTCTGATGTTGTGCTATCATTTCTTGTGCTGCAGTCGACAGATTGTTCACCAGACATTGCTGACTCCATTATTTACCTGGGCTAATTGGCCGCTTAATAGCATTGTTCTCATTTCACAGGCGGTTCATCCCTGTCTGCATGCAGGGTCTTTAATTGCCAAAATAACAGCAAGTTTGTAGTTGATTGTTGCAGATTGCCAGATGTGTTAAAAAATCTGTATCCAGATGACTGCAGTGCCAATATCTTGTGCGAAGCGCAAATGTTTTGCAAGAATGTAGGCAAGCTATGTGGGTGGCGAGATGTCAGTTTTGTCTAGGCCTAAACCTGGTGCCCTCCAGCAGCAACTGGGGTAGTGGGTGGTAATTGGGTATTTGGACTCAAACACCCTTACTGATCTAACTTCAAATCTCTCGGTAGATCCTGGTCCACCTTCTGCCCACTCCTGCTTGGAACCCACTATACCTTTGTTGTGAAGATGCAGGAGATTTCAGCTGGGAATGGACCCAGGTGTGGAGGAGTTGAAAGTGACTTGAGAGAAGCTTTGCTACCTATGAGAGGTGTCCATGCACTTTTGTTCCACTGTCCCTGCTGGTCAAATAAGTGTTGCAGGTTTTTGAAGCTTGTTTTACCAGAGACGTAAATAGGCTGAATGTACATTCCTCGCGCCATAGAATTATAGAGTTGGAAGGGATCCTGAGGGTCATTTAGTCCAACCCCCTGCACCAGCTGCACTCTCACTCAGAGCTTTCTCTCAAGCCATCATTTGTCTGCAGCTTTCCTTGTTCTGAAACTTGCAGTTGGCCTTTTTTTCTCCTTTTTCATTTCCAGCAGCTCTTACCCAGGCAACATTTGTGACTGCGTTCTGGATTTTACCAGCTCGCATAATGTCTGTTTTTCCAAGCTCACAAATGCACTCTTCCTGCGTGCCCCTCCCCGACCTCTTACAGTCAGCAATTAATATACTTTTTATTCCTCTTAACAAAGAGATGAAACAATTCAATGCAGCCCCATAAAGATAATTGCTGCAGAGTTTGAAACTGGCAAACTATTTTTTTTAAAGGGCATGACAATTAGCAGCAATTAAATGTGGTTCAATCACAAAAGGGGCTGCTTTAAAAAAAAATGGCGAGAAATGAATTAAACCCCCAGCTTAAAGTAACCAACATGAATCAATTTATTCCACTTTGGGGTTCTTAAGCTAGACACACACATAAAAAGGTTGCTTTCTCTTGCAAGTGTGTGTGTGTGTACACAGAAAGAAATCCCCATACCCCCCAAACTACTGTCCTCCCCCATTGCCCCACTGACTTAGTGTTTCGAAGTTACAACAACTTTCCCCTGCATTGTAGCCTCCCCTTTTTTTCCTCAAGGGAGAAAATAGCCACTGAGATAACTAACGTCCCAATCATAAAAGGATTTGTCTTGCCCTAGATCATCTTTGTTGAATATTAGCAGAGGAAAAATGGAAGCGGCAGGAAACTGGCACGAGGCCCCAGCTGATAATTTATTACACTCTGAAGGTCGGCAGTTTGGGTGCTGAGGAAATTTGTTCATTTCTGAGACAGGTGGGTGAAAGTGAACGCCCTTGAAGCTTGACATGAAGGAGGCAGGGGAGAGACTTCCTCGTCTCTAAACCAGCTGGTGCCTCAACATGGTGCCCTCTGGGTCTTTTGGACTACAACTCCCATCAGCCCCAGACAGCATGGGAGTTGTAGTTCAAAAGGTGTGAGGAGCAGCAGGTTGGCGAAGGCTGCTCTGAGGAGCTGAAATGGGCTTACTGAAGTGCCAGTTGTTTCTATGGTAATTGCCTGTGTGGAGATTGAGTGGCTGTTTACCTACTGAAATTTCGTAACCCAGAACATATGATTATTGAAGTCGTGTGTGTGTGTGTATGTGTGTGTGTGTTCAATTGTAGAAAATAGTCAGTGGGAGTGGAGGAGAGGCTTGCCATTTTGAAGAGGCATTTTAGTGGGCTGGGCCCTTGCCAAAGAACTACTTTTTAAATTCAATTTTGTCGGAAATTATATATACAGCATGTCACGGCGCTTGGAGAAGGGGTGCAATCATGAATAATAGGCTTCTCTGGTCTTGAAAGCTCTCAGTGCAAATCCAAATACCTCCTGCCAGGGGGGATGGATTGAACCTGCAAGGCTGCCAGCTACAAATCCGGAATTTTGGACCCAGTTGCCCATTCCATCACATACCTAGCTCAGCCCTTCCTTGGTGGCCCTTGCTTATCCAAAAGATTGTAGAAAAATCCCCAACTATTCACCTCAGGTTTATGGCTGTGGCACCTGTGAAACTGGCACACCTGCAAGAAACCGACTTTTCGGTGTGGCAGCATCTACTCTCTGGAACTCCCTGCCTGATGATATCAAGCAGGCCCCTTTGCTGTACTGTTTTTGACACCATTTTTTTGTTTAGGCAAGCCTTCCTGACCTTGTGGTTTTACGATGTGTATATATATATATTTAACAACTGTTGGTTTTATCTTTTATTTTGATAATGTTCTTGTGCCTGCTTGTTTTTCGAGTCTGTTGATGCTGCTGTCTTATGAATATTTTACACTATATTTTATGCAAACTGCTTCAGGAGGAAAGCTGCTGTTGGCCTCAGTGAGAGGCCTGCTCCCAATGCAACAAAACAACAAAACAGGCCTGGGAACATCTCTGGGGATCCATGCAGACTAAGAGCTCCATGTGTACCAAAGGGTTAAATCCTGCAAACTCCTCTACCCCCCCCATAGGGTTCCATTCTTGGCCAGTGCACATGCACATGTGTTGACTCTATAAAAAAAAATGAAACAACTTCATGCAATTGCTAATTCATGCAGTTGCTAAGGGGAAAGTGCCGTAGGCAAAAGGTGCAGGGTTCAATCCCCAATGGTCTCTCCGGGTAAGCCTGGGAATGTGCCCCTTGCCTGAAAACCTGGAAAGTCATTGCTGCCAGTGGCATGCGGTGAAATTGTTTGTAGGGGAACAGTTGGGGCCAGAGGTGCCGGCTTGCAAGGGTGATTGGGGGTGGGGGCTGACATTGAGTGTGTGAGCATCACAGCAGAAGCTTCCTGAGCTTTGGTAAGGAGGTGCCAGGTATTTGACAGAATGCTGGAGCCCTGCTGCCTCCTCCCAAAGGGCAGGCTTTGGGAGAGTGGTGGGAGGGCTCTTGGACCTGCCTCCTATCTGTACTGTATAGTACAGGATTGTCCCGTATTTCAATGTAAACTGCTACATCCTGTATTGATACAGTTTTGTCCTGTACTGTATTTCAGGTCTCCTCTCTCTCTCTCTCTCTCTCTCTCTCTCTCCACACCAAGTTAGGGATCCTCTCCCAATGCATGTGTTTAAAAGGGTGTGTGAAAAGTCATTTCAATTTTTCTAAATTGCATGTTTTGGATTTGTTTTACTTTGGCCAGCTGCTAATAAAGGCTGGCCCTGTCAGCCGTGGCATGGTAATGTTAGTAGTTTTGTTTTTGTTTTTTAATTTAACGACCATTTTGTTTGTAAGCCACCTCGGGACAGGGGAGAAATTTGACTGAGGTGGAATCTACACACATATAAAAAAAACGCTGTGAAAATTATTATTTTTTTAAAAAAAGTTTTGAAAACTACATTGAATTTGCCATAGCTCACTGCCGCTATCTAGTGTCATATTTGTACATTGCACTTTACAACACACTTAAAACCTTTTATTTGCAGCTATATAGCTGAGTCCAGGGTTTGCATTTGATGTGTAAGATGCTGGTGAATTTTTACGAGGACTTAAAAAAGAATGCAAACTTATGCGGAAATGTGAATTTAAGATTGGAAAAAGAAGAAACTTGAAGTTGACTGCTTTGCTGTTCCTTAAAGCCACCCTGGGAACTTGTCGAGGGCCACCAAACATATAATTCATGTCCATCAATCAGCATAGTAGGGTTAGCAGGTTAGGCACTTTACAGGGTAAAGTAAAGGTAAAGGGACCCCTGACCATCAGGTCCAGTCGTGTCCGACTCTAGGGTTGCGGCGCTCATCTCGCTCTATAGGCCGAGGGAGCCGGCGTTTGTCCGCAGACAGTTTCCGGGTCATGTGGCCAGCATGACAAAGCCGCTTTCTGGCGAACCAGAGCAGCGCACGGAAACGCCGTTTACCTTCCCGCCGGAGCGGTCCCTATTTATCTACTTGCACTTTGACGTGCTTTCGAACTGCTAGGTGGGCAGGAGCTGGGACCAAGCAACGGGAGCTCACCCCGTGGCAGGGATTCGAACCGCCGACCTTCTGATCAGCAAGCCCTAGACTCTGTGGTTTAACCCACAACGCCACCTGGGTCCCTTACTTTACAGGGTAGCATGTGCCAAAAAGAGAGGGGGGTCCCTGCCCCCAAAGAACTTGCAGTGCAAAGAACGAGAGAGAGAGAGAGAGAGAGAGAGAGAGAGAGAGAGAGAGAAAGCATCAGTGAAGCTGCACACACTTCAGCTCCATTTCAAGTAGTGATGGAGGTGAAGGGGGATAAGAGAATTGCAGGGGTAAAAGAGCAGGCAAGGAAGAATGGATGGACCTGTGGGAGGTCTGTGTGTACTAGGACAGACCGTCTGCAGCATTCATGCCTCTTATTTCTCCCGCTACTCGGCTACCCACGTTCTCCTGCGTTGAGTAATCCATCGCCAGGAGAGGAGCATAATTCATCCGACCTTTTATCTGTCTAAAAGAGAAATGAAGTATTTTTAGCCTCGCCTGAAAAAGAAAAAGAAAAAAAGTGGGGAAACTTTGAGAAATCTGCCTGTCTTGGAGACAGTGGAGCCAACCAGCGTTCGAAACTCCCATTGTTCTGGGCGCATTTTGCGACGGGGAATTTCATTAGCGCAAGCAGTTTCTGAATTCTGGGCGCAATACTGCACCTAATATTTCAGATTAAAACTGCAGGGTGGAAGGAAAGGAGGACCTTTTCTGTCTCCCCACTTCCAGCCACTCTCTGAAGACTGGAGAAGAGACCCTTTTAAGAATATTAGGGGGCAGGCAGGGGGAGCATGGCTTTGTTTTTTGCAGTCTTCAGATGAGGACTAGACTATGTGTGAAAATGAACATAAGATTTTAGCTGCAGTTCATTCATTTTCAGCTTTGTATTCTTGTTATAAAAAAGTGTGCCTAGACATTCTGTTGTTGCACCCATAACTTAGGTTTAAGGTGCCATTTAGCTGCTAGCTTCCATATAGGTAAAGGTAAAGGACCCCTGGATGGTTAAGTCCAGTCAAAGGCGACTATGGGGTTGCGGCACGCATTTCTCCTTCAGGCCGAGGGAGCTGGCGTTTGTCCACAGACAGTTTTCCACGTCATGTGGCTAGCATGACTAAACCACTACACGCACATAGAGGACCGTGATGAGTGCCAGAGCGCACAGAAACGCCGTTTACCTTCCTGTCGCAACGCTACCTATTTATCTACTTGCACTGGCATGCTTTCGAACTGCCAGGTTGGCAGGAGCTGGGGCACAGCAACGGGAGCTCACCCTGTAGCGGGGATTCGAACCTCCGACCTTCCGATCAGCAAGCCCAACATGCCACTTTTTCTCCTGAGCACACAGTCTAAAGAAGAGTCCTGTGTGACACGAAGTCTTGCTCCCCACATTTTAGATGCCGGCTAGTCTCAGCGATGGTCTTCCTTGCTTAATTTCTTTCTCCATGCTCACAAAGTTATTTGGGGAAAGTGGTGATGAAGCTGTATTGCGGTATAAACAAATCTCTTTCTGTTATTAGGTCCTTTGATCTTTCTTTTTAAAAGAAAAGGTTGGGATATGCACATTCTGAATAAATTTAAATGAATGATAAATATCATGGCAAACTTGCATGCATCTCAGTAAAATGAATTGCCTTCAAGCATAGAAATGGGACTTCAAGTGTGGCATTGAGATTCCTGGCATTCTTAGAGGGCATTGGAATATCACTGGAGGTCAGTGGGACCTTTGGGTTGGAGAAATGCAAGATAGGAAACTGTGCTTGAAGGTAGCATTGGGTGGGCAAATCTATCATGGTTTTTAAAAAAGTCCTCATGGATTTTTTTCCAGCATTTTACTTTGAATTTCTCCTAATATAGTGCATTTGGGGGGGCTTGTTTCAGTGGCACATGCATTTTTGTACACATGACCTGGCTGGAAAGCTGCGCCGCAAAGTTTGTAGAAGTGCAGAAGTTTTCAGATTGGTGTGGAAAGTACTGTAGGTTCTCCTTCGGATCAAATGGAATTGAATTGCTCCCCCATCTCTCTGCTTGAGGAGCTGCATTTGGGAGTCATTTGGGTGAGGGAGTAGCTATCACCCCCCTCCCTGGACTGAGCATAGCTCATCGGTAGGCCACCTTCTCTGCAGAAGGTCTCATGTTCAGTCTTTGGCATCTCCAGGTAAGGCTGTACCTGTTTGAAACCTTGGAAAGCCGCTGCCAGGCAGTGTCAACAATGCTGAGTTAGGTGGACTCTGTATAAGGCAGATTGCAATGCCCTTTTTTAAAAAAAAAAAAATCAAACCTTAATTCTGAAGCATGAGGACTGGAATCTTGCTTTATTTTTAAGGGAGAAACTGTAGCTCTGATGTAGAGCATCTGCTGTGCATGCAGAAGGTTCTGGGTTCAATCCCTGTCATCTCCAGGTAGGAATGGGAATGTCCCCCGTTTAAACCCTTTGACAGCCACTGCCAGTCAGTGTAGTAGTAGACAATACTGAGCTAAACAGGATGGTGGTCTGGATTTGGTATATGACAACTTCCTCTGTTCCTATCCATTCGTGGCAGCTGAGTTTCCAGCGCTTCTGAATATTTGCTTGGTTCTAATAAAAGCCCTTTAACTGTCCCCACGAATGAGTAATGTTCCTGTTTTCAGTCTTCGTTCCGCACCCCACTTCTTTCAAAACACACACACAAATGTTCAGGTTTCACAGAGCGCAGGCTGCCTTATCTCTCCCTCCCCATCCCTCACTCGTGATGTTTCTAAGTCCAAATGCCATGCTGGGGAGACAGGAGGCCTTTTCCATTTCCAGCTTTGCTTACACTGCCGTCTCCACGGCAACCGCTCAGCCTCACTTCCGCCACAGCAACAGGCCCTTGGACAGATTCATCACTCTGAGCGACGGCCTTGCACAGCGGCTCCTGTTGGGACAGGGCAGAAAAAGCCTTTGTTATGTCTGCACCATTCGTGTTGTGGATTCGGTCTGGCAAAAAAGAGATAACAAACAGATGAATAGATTTTCATTTTCTCTCCATCGCATCAGGTCTTATTTTGGGGGTTTTCAGGGCAAAATATTAGTCATTCACATTTAATTAATACCGTTTTTTAAAAATGCATCACATTCACATCAGGGCTGTGCACAGTGGAACCCCCTGCCACTAGAGGTTTAGCAGGAATCACCCTTACTTGCTTCCAGAGCTCTTTTTCTGAAAACTTAATATTCAGACAGGCCTTCTGAACCTGAGATTCTTTTACTGAAGTATTTGATGTTTTAAACATTTTATTTAAGTATTATGCTTCTGCATTGCATACCAATGCAATATTTTATATGGAAGAGAGGTCTATACATATTTAAATAAAACAATAAATAAATAAATATTTTACCAAATCATTAAACAGAATAAATAATAAATGATGTATTAAATTTACATTCCGGTTTTTCAAAATCTGAAGGTTCCTAGGGTGAAATAGAAATTGTATAATATAAAGGCTATTAGACAGCGATATAAACCATTTATCTTTACCTACCTACCTACCAATCTATCTATATATAACATTGGGTTGTAGCAAACTAAGTTTTTCTCGGGAGTAGACCCATTGAAAAAAATGAACCGCAATGAGACATTATGAACAGTGTCCCAGGCAATGTCTTAGGCCTGACAAAAATGGGTATTTTCTTAGCTGCCTCATAAAAGTAAATAATGTAGGATACAACTGGTTTGTTTTGTGGGGGGGGTGGGGAGGAAATTCTCCATAACAGAACCTCCTATGTATTGCTGTATGGGTATATTGATGGAATTGCCTTATCTGTAGTGGGCTCAATTCCATTTTATACTCACAACAACCCAAGGAGGAAGGCTGAACTGGAGATGGCTTCCAAGAAGATCTGTTTGGCTGCTAAATTCTGCCAGAAGTTTTTTCCCCACCTCAGTTAGCCCCTGACTGCTGAGGCTTTTCGATGTTATATTGTTGGAATGTCAAAGGATGGTGGAATCTGGGGCTCTGAGACCTTTTGGCCTGGGCTTTTAAAATATTTTTAAATAATTATGCTCCATCAGCCAGCCGCCTTTGAAAACACATTAGAATACTGATTAGCATGGAAAGCATTTTGAGAGTGCAATAGAATCAAATGCATTAAGAGGCCGGTGAGGTCAAGGAGATTTCTCTGGGCACCAGGGCAGGACTGATGGAAACATCAAATGGGAGGGGTGAGTGTTTTTTTTGGGGGGGGGAGGGAACTGACAAAAGGTGACATTAGAAAGAACTGAGGGTCTGTGTCCTATAGACAATCTGCCATGTACATTGTTGGCATCCGTCTATCTCAAAAGACAATGGAGTGTGCCTCTGCGGACAAAGTCAAACAACGGGAGAATCACAGCGCCTGCTGTGGCTGCAGAGACCAGTAAGTTGTAACTGCTGTCTCCTTTTTTTTCTGCATTAGCCGCACCGAAGTTACCTCTCCAGGGCACAGGCCTGGGCAGTGTGTATGGAAGTTCTGGGGTTCTGTGGTCCAAAGGAAATGAGAGCAATACATTTGGCACCAACTTGACTGCAGGAGTAGCTGGAAGGAGGTGTACAAAATGCCATCCAACCACCTTAGGGACTCCACTCCAGTTTTGTGTAGGGTTTACTCCTTACCCTTTTATTCTTCCAAAGATGTCCTGCAAGGCAGTGGGTATGGATTGTTCCTCAGGGTTTACTGCTGAAGCTTTTACAGTTAAACCTCAGAACTCAAACACAATCCATTCTGGAAGACCGTTCGACTTCCAAAACGTTCGAGTTCCGAGGCGCGGCTTTTGATTGGTTGCAAGAGCTTATTGCACTCAAGTGGAAGCCGTGTTGGACATTCGAGTTCTGAGGAACATTCGAAAACTGGAACACTTCCTGGTTTTTGGTGTTCGGGAACTGAAACATTCGGCAACAGAGCCATTCGAGTTCCAAGGTTTGAGTATAGCCGCAAGGCAGCACAGGTTTAGCATCAGAGTTTTCATTCTCCAAGATGGGCTACCTTCCCTGGTTGATGAGCTCCATCTGCTCCCTCTATGTGCAGAAACCACCTTCTTGACGGTTGGACCCACGATTTGTCTCGTCTGCTGAATCCGCCAGAATCTGTGTTCACATGTAGGGGAAGTTCATGAAGTAATTTTTAATGTGCAATTTCCATCCTAGTAGAATCCCCCTTTTGTAGAATGCCCTCTCTGGTGGTGAGGTATGCCTGTCTCTCTCATTATTAACTTCTGGGAGGAATTTAAAAACATTCCCTTTGACCTCAGCTTTTGATGGCCGAAAGATAGCTGTTCCTGGAAATCGTGGAAATTATTAGCCTTGAGAGTTTTACCTGTTTTTGTTTTTTTAGCTATGTTAATTTTCAAAAAATATATTTTTATTTCTTTTAAAGTATGTTTTAATTTATTTTATATTCTGTTGCTTTACCACGTTTGTGTTTGCTAACTTGGACTTTTTTTTGAGAGGAAGGGCTTGTTAAGGGCCTTGCAAATTAATACCAGAACCTTGAACCTGGTCCTGGAGTGTATGGGCACCCAGCACAAGCTTTTGAGCAGAGGAGTAATGTGCTGCCGATAGATAGTCTGCTGATAGATGTGCTGCTGATAGGTAGTCTGTCCCTATCAAAAATCTAGCCACAGCGTTTTGCACCAGGGGGAGCCTCTGGACCAGGCCCCCAAGGGCAGCCCAAGGGCAGTGCATTGCGGTAATCAAGTCTTGAGGTTGCCGATTATTACCCAAACCTTTTCAATAAGGACTCTGCAACCTGAAAGATGAGAGAGTATCTTTTTGTTTTAAGGTGACAGTGGAGTCTTTAAGAAAACTGACCCTTGTGCCTTTTTACTGCACTGATGCAGAATTTCAAGAGTGTGCACGGCCCTATTCTTAATTTACAATTCAGAACAGTTCCCCAGAGGACCTTTAAGGAGAAAGAAGACTCACTTGGGATGCAGCCGGGAATGAGCTGCTCCTTTACAGCCTCCCTTCATCTTCAGAGGCCTTGTGTGGTTTATCTCTTGCCAAGGAATAGACCTTCAGCACATAACTGATGCTTCAAAGCTTGCACCAGTTGCCCTTACATTACTGGGCCAGATTCAATATTCTTGTATTAAACTGCAAGGCCCTTAATGATTTGCGTCCAGGATAACTTATGGTGTTGGAGGAGACTCTTGAGAGTCCCATGGACTACAAGAAGATCAAACCTATCCATTCTCAAGGAAATCGGCCCTGAGTGCTCACTAGAAGGACAGATCCTGAAGTTGAGGCTCCAGTACTTTGGCCACCTCATGAGAAGAGAAGACTCCCTGGAAAAGACCCTGATGTTGGGAAAGATGGAGGGCACAAGGAGAAGGGGACGACAGAGGATGAGATGGTTGGACAGTGTTCTCGAAGCTACTAACATGAGTTTGGCCAAACTGCGGGAGGCAGTGAAGGATAGGCGTGCCTGGCGTGCTCTGGTCCATGGGGTCACGAAGAGTCGGACACGACTGAACAACAACAACATGGCTTAAATCCCTGCCCAGTCGCTGAGATCATTGGAGAATTCTCTGCTAGTGGGTTCAGGAGCGCAGCAGCTAAGTGTTCAACATTGTGGGCCCAATTCTATGGAAACTCCCCCTCCTGGCTTGAGACACACCCCCTTTTCCTGGCGCTTGACAAGGACCTTTCATAAGAACCTATGAAGAGCCTGCTGGATCAGGCCAGTGACCCATCTAGTCCAGCATCCTATTCTCAAAATGGCCAACCAAATACTCCCAAGGGAAACCCGCAAGCACAAGAGAGCCCTCTCCCCTCCTGCGGTTTCCAGCAACAGGTATTCAAAAGCATTGCTACTTCCAACTGCATAGTGACCATGGCTAATAGGCTAATTTCCTATTTCAGTGGGCGTTTTAAGGAAGTGCTTCAGTTTTTAGGATTAGTTTTAATTGAGCATACCCATCGTATTCATCCTTATGCACACAGCGCTTAGAAACTTCTCTAATCAGGTATATAAACTTTGGTTTATAAATAGCTTGCTTAAACGAATAAATGAACTTTGTAAATGAACGATTCCTCCATCTGATCCTGCCCTCTGCCCTCCTCTTGCTTTCCTGGATTCAGATTAAGTATCTCTCTCGGTATGTGTCTTAATACCTACCTTCCGAGAGTATTAAAGTGTCAAGGAGATTTAGGATGGGGTCTGCATGCTCGCTGCTTGCTTACCACATCACGTTCACCTGTTGTCGCCCCTTCCTTCTGCATTTGTCAGACTCGCTCTTCAAGTTCCCTTAGCAACAATGTTGTTTCTTGGTTTCGTAGGGAGGCTCCTTCCCCTCCCCTTTTCCATTAGTTTTTTTTAGCCTCTAAGAGGTGAAGGCTGGAAAGTAAGGAAACCAGATATTTTATTTTCAGTGTTAATGACCACAGTCATCACATTGCTATTTTGAGTAGCTTTAGGTAGGCTTTGGGTGAATTTCGTGAAGCAGAGCCCAATGGAAATGATGCCCAGGGCAGGGAATTGGAGCTTCTGAGCATTTTCAACCCAGGGGAATATGTGGAAATTGTATCAACTGTGATAGGCATCACAAAATACCCATTTCACAGAAGGAAAACTGACAACGCTCTGCAGGTTGCTTTCTCCAAATGGACATTTACACCCCAACATATAAAAATAGACAAGAAATCAGGCATCCTCTCCCCAAAACAGGCAATCCTCCCCATTAAACAACCTCCCTTAAGTTATATAAAAAATGGAGGTTTGAGAGATCTCAGTGAAGCAGCATCCACAAGAATAGCCTGCTGGATCAGGCCAGTGGCCTGTCTAGTCCAGCATCCTGTTCTCAACAGTGGCCATCCAGTTGCCCCAAATGGGTAGCACCCAAGCAGGACCTGAGCACAGGACCTGACCCTCCTGTGGTTTCAGAGTATTGCTGCCTCTAACATTGGAAGCAGAGCATAGACATCGTGGCTAGTAGCCTTTGATAGCCCTCTCCATGGATTTCTCTGATCTTATCTTGAAACCATCCAAGTTGGTGGCCATCATTGCCTCTTGTGGGAGCAAGATCCATAGCTGAACCATGTTCTTCCATAATTGAACTATGCAATGTATTTTTTTTAAAAAGGGGTTGAGCATCCTGTACCCCTCCCTTTCCCAACTTCTGTGGCCTCCATAGATTTTTGACTGCAACTTCCCACAGCCACGACCACAACTCCAGTGCTGGTAGGGGCTGATGGGAGTTGTAGTCCAAGACATCTGGAGGGCACCAGATTGATGACAGTAACTGCACCCCTTGACCTGCACAGTTAATACAAAACACGGCTCCGGGCATTTGACAGAGGCTTTCGAAAAATGATGGGCTTATTTTTGTACGCCTGTTGCCCCATTCTTTAGCAAGAAAGGATTTCAGGCTGATTTGAGGTTGTTTTGACAACACCACTTGCCACCTTTTGGAGGGTTTCTTTTTACACTTTAGTAAAAGCATGTTTGGAGGCTGGAGCTGGAATTGCGTGGATGATTGACAGCTTTGGAGGCTGGGTGGTCTTTTATGTGCCACTCATCCCTTCATTCAAGTTGGCAGAAAAAATAGGGGTTGCTTCTCTTTTTCCTTGCTAGGAAGCCATTCTTTTGGCAACAGAGCTTTGAATGCCCTGCCATTCAACCCAAGCTCTGGATTTGATATTGGGCACCCTGAAATTCTTCTTTGCAATGAGTTTCTTATCCTCGTGACTGGGAAGGTGAGGCTTTGAAATATGTGAAACTTCAGAATCAGAACGGTGCCTGAGTAGGATGCCCAGTCATTGGGAGATGGTGATTTCGTTATGTCCTTGTCCTTCCATGTGGCTTAAGAGGAACAGCATCACACCTATAAAACAGCTACACAATAGGCAAGGGCATCACCCGGGCTCCCTCCAAAAACCAAGAACAGCTGCACTTATCTGCAAGCAAATAAGTGAACTTGTACTATAGCAATCTAATGATACAAACTTAGGTGCTAGGAAGGAGCAGAATCTAGTCCAAGTGCTCTTCTTGCAAGGCAAAGGAGTAGCGGTAATAAATCTGGTCCAAGAACAAAAGCCCCAGAGTTCAAGAATGCAAGAGAGTTCCGAGACTGCGCAGGGGCTGCAAAGTTGTTCCAACGAGTTTCTCCACCTACATGCCAAGCTTTTAAGCAAAGGTGGAAAATGTCCTGCTCATTGAATCATAAAATTGTAGAGTTTGACGGGACCCTGAGGATCAGCTGGTACAGCCCCCTGAAATGCAGGAATATGTAGCTGTCTCATATGGGAATCAAACCTGCAACCTTGGTGTTATCAGCTTCACACTCTAACCAACTGAGCTAATTGTGAGAATCCCTGTTCCTGTGGGAATTCCTGGCCTGCAGGTGGGTGCTCCGCCTTGGGGGATCGAACCTCCTCTTTGCTCTTGGGGTGCTGCCTCCCTGGGAGACAGTGCCAGACCCCCTCCCCCTCACGAATCCCCCACTCTGTCAAAGGAAGTCACATCCCTGAGCCTTCCTTGTCATCCACGAGCAGAGAAGCAGCAGCCCCTTGGTCTCTCACCTTGTTTGTAACTCTGGAGAAGGGACTTCATCAAGAGGTCTCTGCTGTGTAGTTTCACCCCCCCTTTCTTCCCTTTCTTCACCCTCAAATGCCCCACCCTCCTGGTCTGGATCAGAGTGCTCAGAAGGAACTGTGACAATTCTTGATACTCCAGTTTTTGTAGTTTTGAGCAGGCAGCAAAAAAACGTGCTGTGGAGTGTGGCTCTCAAGTGCTTGGTGGGACACCTTACTATGCTTCTGAGCTGTCTTTGGCCATATGCAGACTTGAGAAGGGCTGTAGCTCAGTGGTGGAGCAACTGCTTCATCTGCAGAAGGTCCCAGGTAAGTCTGGGAGAGACTCTTGCTTGAAATGCTAGAGAGCTGCTGCCAGTCAGTGTGGGCAGTATTGAGCTAGATAGATCAATGGTCTGACTCGGTATTAGGTAGCTCCATATGAAGGGGCAAGCCCATATCTCCTTCCCAGCTAAGCAGAGGGCATGGGGGGGGGAGGAGCCTGTTCCTTCACGTGATACTTTTGTTGGTGTGTGTGCCTGTGTGTGTGTGTGTGTGTGTGTGTGTGTGTGTGTTCAGAGGCAGGAGGCTTTGGAGTGGAAGATGGTGGTTGCTTTGATGTCAGTGGGTCGTTCTGTCATGCTTCCTTTGGACTTCCTATGCTGCTTAATTGGGAACTCGTTTCCCACGCAGAAAAACCATCCCCTTGTGCTGGTTGCTGCCGTGGAGCCTGATGGTGGTGCCAGCTGTGGGATGATAAAAGCTATTATGGGATGTGCCACTCCCGCTTACGAGCTGAATGAGAGGGGTACTTGAATAGAAGAATGAACACAATTTTTCTTAATGCCGCTCCACTGCCAAGAAAAATTTATAAATTGACAACATGTGAAATTCATGCAGCATTGGATACGAAGCTTTAAAAACCTCACGTTGAGTTAAATTGCAAAACCTCGTTTAGCGGGAAGGAAGGAATTAGCAGATGTCCTACTCTGTGCCAGGAAATGCGCTTGGCAACTAATTCCAAGAGCCTGGAACGGCGCCTTATCTTTTCACGCAGATGCTCAGCTGACCTTTCATCATATTTCACGTGTGCCCTTCCCAAAAGCTTCCATGGATCCGATACTCAGTCACCTGCCATCATTGGCTGCCCAGAACTCAGTGTGCCAGGAGGAGATGGATGGGTGTTTTGCAAAGTCCACCTACTGTTTCTTAAAGCTGCTGTGTCAGGTTGCGAGGTGGAGGCTGCCGTTTTTCCTGGAATCTTGGCAGCTTATGGACTCCTAACCCCCGTAAACCTGTAAGCTAATAACTAGCTTGGCCCCACCACCATTCTATAAAAGCTGTACCTGGCTCTGTTTACCGAGAGGGGAGCTTCAAACGGATCAAAGCCAGGAACTTTAATTAAAATGTATCTTGACATTTTGATAGCTTGCGGTCCGGGTATTAGCATTCATGAAAATTCATACTCCCAGAGTTGTTTTCTTCTTCTTCTTCCCTAGTATGAATCTGAGCGCCGCAGCCTCAGAGAAGCAAAGCAAGAATAATGGTTTCCGAGAAACATTTTTATTCTAGTTAACATTTTTATTATCACGCGTGCCTCGCTTTTCTTCTCTCTGTCCCCTGCGCCATCCATCTTGCACGGAGTTGGCTAATGATTCTTTTCTTGCGGTGGTTCACAGTGAGCAGGAGGAGAGTTGGGTGATTCCAGGACATTTTCCAGCATCTTTGCAAGGGACTTTTAGGTTTTGGGGGGGGGGGAGTCAAAAGAATTTGCTGAACCTTTTCCAAATGCATTGCAACTAGGGCCAGCCCTGATGTGAAGCTGAATTGGTGAGTGCCCAATATATCTCTCTACACAGGACAGGACAGGCTGATTTGGGTGGTTGAATCGCTGATCTCGGTTTCCCATTTTTCCAGCCTTAAAGTTCAGTTCTCCACATTTCCCACATCTGTGGGTGATATTTTTTAAAGCCTCGTGAAAATTCATCATCATTTTAGGGCAGATTTCTCCCCAAAAATACATTGGTCTTTTTTTTTTTGTATGCGATGTTGTCTACTGCGCAAAGCCATATTTTCCCAACTGGATGTTGTTTTCACTAACCTGCTTGGTTTTTATGCATACCTCAGCCCGGGGCCTGCATTTTTATATCCATTACCTGGCACTGAGTAGCACCGCAAGATTCGGAGTGCTGCAAATTCCATTGGGTGGCTGTGTTTCAGATTGTTTTGGAATGTGCCAGTTAAACAGGTTTGCCTTTAAATGCAGACTTGATTGAATTTCTCCACCATCCCTACTTAAGAGACCTTTCGGTTGCCCGAAAACGTGCAACCAAAGAGCTGGCGCTTAGGCTTAAAAAGGTGGCAGCCGGAGCAGCTTTTAAACTGTTCCCTGAGGGGACGGCTGAGAGGATCTGGGAGCATCTGGTCTGTCATGAATAATTCCTATAAGGATGAAGGTGAACATGATTTGGTTGCCTAAATGGGGATGGGAATAGAAATGGGCTATGGAAGACACGGGAAGCGCTGTGGTCTAAACCACAGAGGCTAGGACTTGCCGATCAGAAGGTCGGCGGTTTGAATCCCCACAACGGGGTGAGCTCCCATTGCTCAGTACCTGCTCCTGCCAACCTAGCAGTTCAAAAGCACGTCAAGTGCAAGTAGATAAATAGGTACCACTCCGGCGGGAAGGTAAACGGTGTTTCTGTGCGCTGCTCTGGTTCGCCAGAAGTGGCTTAGTCATGCTGGCCACATGACCCGGAAGCTGTACGCCAGCTCCCTTGGCCAGTAAAGCGAGATGAGCACCGCAACCCAAGAGTCATCCACGACTGGACCTAACGGTCAGGGGTCCCTTTACCTTTATGGAAGTCCAAGATTACCTTTATGGAAGTCCAGGCCATAGGGCTTCTTCAGAAGGGGCCACGCCAGGAACCAGCCCCTCCTGCAGCACAGCATTGGCCAGTGCCGGGACCCACCACGACCATCGTCCTCCTCCCACTCTAACCTGGCTACAGTGTTCAAAATTTCCTAGGCGCCAGGCACGTTTTGCAGCTTGGCCTGGTCTAATAGCGACCAATTTGAGATGCATGGCAACTGGGACTCTAGAATAAAACTGCTGCCCTGTGCCACCGCAGCATGAGTCACCTGGGTTGCACTGCAGGTGCTACTACAGTGGAAAATGGCACCTAGTGCGACTCACGAGTAAAATTGCTAACAATTCTTGCCCCCCCCCCAAATTGCGACTAGACATTCTGCTGTGGCGACTGCAACTTTTGTTTAAGTTGCCTTTTGGTGAAATCTTGAGTTTCTAACACTGCCTCACAGAGGTGCCTACTTGAATAAAATATTGGGGGACCCAGGTATGCTCTGCCCCACACAATCACAAGACATGGCACACAGACACCATTTGAGAGGCAATGCCCATCAACTTTGGGGGGACCCGGTCCCCTCAAATATTTTATTGAGTGGGGGAGTGAAGGGACCTCAGCCCCTAAGAGCTGGCACCTATGCTGCCTGGCTAGCTTTCAGAAGTCATAATGGGAAGGGTCGAACGTTTGCATGGTAGGTTTAAGTGCCTAGTCCACAACAACTGACTTGGCAATGCCCTGAGCTCTTTTTTTCTGGAACTGCATTCGGGAGTCAAGTTAAGCATGAATGGACAACTTTACTCTCAAAGGTGTCCCAAGAAGCCTCCTGAGGGCTCCAAAATTGGACACACAGAATTCACCCAGCTTGTTTACAGGGTGCTGGTCATGCCCCACACTGCTCACAGAGAGTTTTACGCAGCAAAATAAATTGCAATATCCGCTCCTGGCCTGGTTTCCTCCTCCGTTATGTAATGCCTCCAACCCATCGCCTCTGCATGTTGACCCTTTGGGAAATCATGCTTGGAAATAAATGAGGCCAGGAGGAGCACCTCTTTTTCCTTGGCCAAAAAAGGAGCCACATGGCCTTATGAATTATTTATCCCTCCTTCCTTCCTTCCTTCCCTCCCCCCTCAAGTGTTTTTTTCCATCCTCCTGTCAATTTCCAGCAATGCCTCGTTTAAGAGGAAGTGCACAAACATTTGTGTGTTTTTATTATGGAAGGAACTTTTGTATGGTTGACTAGATAGGGAACAAAAAAATTCATCTTGCTGAGGGAAGGGGCACCCAAGGGATCTGCATGGCTAGGAAATGAGCTGCTTGCAGAGCATCTCGAGGCAGTTCCTGGTGCCCCAAACCAACAGAGGCACCCCCCCCCCAACTGTCTTGTAGGGTGAGCTGCTGTTCTCCCTCAGTGTGGAGAAGCTGGGAAGGTTAGACCATAACAGATATCTCTCCCTCTGGCACACCTCACCTATTTGGGGTTAAGAGGGTGCTTTGCCAGCCCCTCCCCCAAGTCTTGGTTTTGTGGTGCAAAGATCAGAGAGCGGAGGTGGCGTCTTCTCCCTTTGGGTCTTTAGAAGCCCCACAGGAGAGACAGTGTGGTCTAGTGGTTAGAATGTCCGACTAACTGCCAGGAGACCAGTTTTCAAATCCCCACTCTGCTCTCCAGATGACCTTGGGTCAGTCATGGCCGCTCCCCCTAACCTACCTCGCAGGGTTGTTGTGGAGATGAAATCATAGAATTGTAGAGTTGGCAGGGACCACAAGGATCTTCTAGTCCAATATCCTGCAATGCAGGAATCTTTTGCCCAACGTCGGACTCGAACCCATGACCCTGAGATTTACAGTCTCATGGATGAGGAAGGGCAGGACCATGTAAGCCACCCTGAGTTCCTTGGGGGGAAAGGTGGGGTGTCAATGCAATGAATGAATGAATGAATGAATGAATGAATAGGTCTTCAGGTAGGGATGCTGCCTGGGGTTAGTGGCCAGCCAAGATTGGGCCTTCCAGTATTTGTTTCAATGAAGTTGAGGCTCTTTGAGCCAATCGTGACATTCAGGCAGCCCCTGGATGGTTGCCATGCTCTAGGAACACAGGAAGCTGCCTTGTAGCAAGTCAGAACAATGGTCCATCTAGCTCTTCAGGGATTGAGGCAGGGGTCGTTCCCCAGCCCTACCTGGAGAAGTCAGGAAGTGGATCTAGAGTCTTCGGCATGCAAGGTACACGCTTTGTCCAGAGTTACATCCCTTCTCTTTAGGAACTGTACCAAGTGAGATGAATAGTCCATCAATCAGCATCATCTACACTGACAGGTAAAAGCTCTGCAGGGTTTCAGCGAGGAATATTCCCAGCCCTACTTGGAGATTAGACCTGCAGATGCCCTAAAACTGAGATTCACCCCCTTTTTCTCTTGTTATTTCACCATAATGTCCAGACCAGCCTTCATCCCACTCTTGTGCTCTTATTAGATTTATTACCCAGTCCTTCACCAGAAGGTGCTAGGGCAAGTTTCATCAAAATAAAATGCGGTATTCAAAACAGGGCAGATACAACTTCACCCTGCAAAAGATCCTGGTGAATTGTAGCTCTTTGAGTAGGAAACTACAGTTCCCATGATTGGGGGGGGGGGAGTCATATACTTTCAATGTGCATCAGATGTGCCATAAATGTGGGATGTGGATTTGCCCCTTGACAGTTTAAAACTAACCACTGTTAACCACAGTTTCAAACTAACCCATCAGCCTCAGCCAGCACAGCCAGACTCCAATCAGCCCTGGCATCATGCAGCCGTGCTGGCTGATGGGAGTTGTAGTCTAAAACTTCTGGAGCGCACCAGGTTCGTGAAGCCTGGTTGAACTAACCAGAACACAATGCATTATGGTAAATCACAGTGCTGCGCGTTAAGAATATAAGAAGAGCCTGCTGGATCAGGCCAAAGGGGGCCAATCTAGTCCAGCATCCTGTCCTCACAGTGACCAACCAAATGCCCCAATGGGAAACCCACAAGCCAGACCTGAGCACTAGAGCCCTCTCCCCTCCTGCGATTTCCAGCAACTGGAATTCAGAAGCATTGCTGCCTCCGACTGTGGAGGCAGAGGATCGCCACCCTGACTAGCAGCCACCGATAGCCCTCTCCTGCATTGTGTTCTCTTCTACCTCAGATCAATGGCTGGCAATGCCTGGCACACATGATGTTCTGTCATCCATTGTGTTCAAGCAAGCAGGTCGGTGAGTGAGCAAGCAGCGGCCATCAAGTTACTCCGTGTTTTGCCGAAATGCCTGGTTAAGCTTGTGCTAGAAAGCCTTTGTGATCCACCCAATTTCCTCATGATTTTTTCAGCCTCCAATTTAAGCCTGCCTAGGATGCTTGCCAGTTCCAAGAAAATTTGCTGTTTCTTCTCCCCCCCCCAACTTTCTGCTTGCTTGGATTTTTGTGCAAAAATTTTGGGGAAGCTAAGGAGGTGAAGAAAGGGGACCAGGGGCCATAACACTCTGGGTGCTCAAGCCCCCCTTTTTCATACCGCTCCAGTAAAACTGTCAGGTTTCTACCCTTCCTGTGGCTTCATGTGTATCAATTCTCGCCCTAGCAAAGAATTATGAGGGTCTGGGGTCTATTCCAGACTCTGGCTTTGTACACACCATGCATTTAAAGCACCTTCTCCCTAACTTTCCCCCACCCCAAGAACCCTGGGACCTGTGGTTCACCCTACATAGAGCTATAATTCCAGGTGCCCTTAACAAACAATAATTATATATTGGGGGGGGGGGGAACTATGTAAGCACAATGTATGACTTGGCTATGACTTGCCTTTGTAGAATCATAGAATTGTAGAGTTGGAAGGGATCCCCAGGGTCATCTAGTCCAAACCCTGCAATGTAGGAATCACAGCTAAAGAACCCCTGAGCTGGAAGGACCAAGAGTCTTGATTCTGAATCAGGCAGCTTCCTTTAATTCTCTTTTCCCACTGTTGTTTCCCTGGCAACGCATTTTAGATTGTAAACTCTTTGGGGCAGGGCCCTCCCACCTTGTAATCCACAAAACACTGAGTGCCCAGACGGTGCTGTATAATGTTTGCAACTCTTCCCCTTTCGCTCTTGAATTTGGGGGCAGTGACTCTTACTATAAAGGTAAAGGGATCTCTGACCATTAGGTCCAGTCGCAGACAACTCTGGGGTTGTGGTGTGCTCATCTCGCGTTACTGGCCAAGAGAGTCAGCGTACAGCTTCTGGGTCATGTGGCCAGCATGACTAAGCCGCTTCTGGCGAACCAGAGCTGTGCACAGAAACGTCGTTTACCTTCCTGCCGGAGCAGTACCTATTTATCTACTTGCACTTTGACGTGCTTTCGAACTGCTAGGTTGGCAGGAGCAGGGGCCGAACAACGGGAGCTCACTCCGTCACGGGGATTCAAACCCCTGACCTTCTGATCGGCAAGCCCTAGGCTCTGTGGTTTAACCCACAGCGCCACCTGTGTTGACTCTTACTATATCTGCTTCTAAAAGAGGTATCCAAGCATGGAACCCTTTGGATTCTCTTGGGCTCCCACTGACTCCCCGCCCTCGTTCCTGAGCGGCTGCCAGAACGGCTGGGAGTGGTATTCCCACCGCATCCAGCGTGGCAGTGCATTGGGTACCCCCAGCTGGGTTGCTGCTTTCAAGACTGGCAGGGCTGCGCTGAATTTTTTTGCCTACCGCTGGCAGGATTTGGGAGACTTGGTTGCGTTGTGTGTAATAAATATTTTGCATATGTATTTATAGCTGCTGAGTGCTAATGTGGAATTCGCCAGGGGAATAAATAAACCAGGAGTTTGCTGAATGATAAATGACAGCTCTGCCTGCTCCCCGCCCCACCTCGCGGAAGCTGCTACAGCAAATGAGCTTCTGTAGCAAATTAGACTCGGTGGAAAGCAGATGCGGCAAGGACTGCTCTCCCCTGGGTGGGACTTCCTGCACTCCATCAGCGCGGCTAGTGCCTGGGAGAGGAGCCTTATCCCGAGTCAGATCCTCAGTGCATCTAGCTCAGTATTGCCTACACTGGCTGGCAGCAGCTCTCCGGGGCTCCATGCAGTCTTCTTTCCCAGAGGTTGGAAACAGGAGCTTCTGCATGCTAAGCAGGGGCACTGAGTTATGGTCCTTCCGTTTAGGAACTTAGAAAGCTATCTTATACTGAGTCAGACCATTGGTCCATCTAACTTGGCATTGGTGACACAGATTAGCAGCAGGGCTCCGGGATTTCAGGCTTTCAGGCTCTTTGCTGGCTGTACCTGGAGTTGACAGCGATTGAACGTGGAATCTTCTACATGCAAGACAGGTGCCCTACTGCTCAGTATGACCCTTCCCTAAGGTAGAAGTGAGGACAAAGTGAGGACAAAGGGGAGAATGCCTCTGAGGCATGTGCAGAGAATTTTTCTCTCTCCACTAGACAACCATGATTTGCTTCCCAGTCCAAAGAGTACTGTATGTTCTTGCCTAAGTCTTGCAAGTTTCTCTGAGTTGGAAAACCTGCCTCTCGCCAGGCAAGAAGAAATTGCAGGCCCAGGTTCTGGAGTACTCCGGGGACCCGCTTTGAAACATCTTTTGTGTTCCTGGACAAGGCACCCCATTTATTTTGTTTCTTATGACATTCATGTCCCATGTTTCCTGCCAAGAACGCTAGTGCCTGTGCTACCCATTTTCTAGATCGGGTGCTGAGGCTGTGAGACAGATCTGCCCGGGACTATGCCTTGAACCCAAGTTTTCTATTGGAATTTAACAAACAATACTAATAAGTTGCAGCACAATCGCTTGCCCACTAGGCAGCACTCCCCCCTCCCCACAGGCTGCTTTCCTCCACACACTGGATAGAACAGCTAATTCATAAATGGATTCTGCAAGCAAGATTTATGCACACATCACAAGCTGCATCTTCTGCTTTCTTGGCCAGAAATGCTCCCCCCCTTCAGTTCTGGGGGCCAGCACTTCCACGATCCGCACCCAGTCTTCACCTGAAGGTGCACCCTTCTCCTTTTCTCTGTAGCCAGGATGGCCGCGTCTTCCGATTGCGGGTCACTGGGTGCCCCTTGCTGCAAATGGGTGGGGAGGAGGAGCCTCGCTGTGATGAGAAATAAGCTCGCGGAAGACCATATGCTTGTGAGGAGTTGTTGTCACACTGTCTGTGCCGTAGCAACATGCCAGGTTTTTACACAGACTCTATAAATAATGCAGCACCAGACAACTGGACTAAAAAGAGCTCCCCCGCTCCCTGACCAAATCTCTTAATCAGATGCCCTCTTTAATAATACATATTTGGTGTCTGTTGTTTTTGGATCCAGCTTTGTTTCCATGCTTTTCTGTTTTGCTTTTTAAATGTGCATGTGTGTGTCTGTAACATAGATACAGCTATAGAGAAAGGCCTTAGTTTAGTGGCAGAACACCTGCTGGGCATGCAGAAGGCTCCCAGGTTCAATCTGTGCAGGCACTTACGACTACACCCTTCCACAATGTTTAATTGATGTCTGTTTTCAACTTTTTATGGCTTTTATGGTTTATTTGTATGGTTTTCGGTGCAGGTGGTGCTGTGGTCTAAACCACAGAGCCTAGGGCTTGCCGATCAGGAGGTAGGCGGTTTGAATCCCCGCGACGGGGTGAGCTCCCGTTGCTCAGTCCCAGCTCCTGCCAACCTAGCAGTTCAAAAGCACGCCAAAAAGTGCAAGTAGATAAATAGGTACCGCTCCGGCGGGAAGGTAAACAGTGTTTCTGTGCGCTGCTCTGGTTTTGTTCCGTTGCGCCAGAATCGGCTTAGTCATGCTGGCCACATGACCTAGAAAAACTGTCTGCGGACAAATGCCTGCTCCCTTGGCCTGTAAAGTAAGATGAGTGTTGCAACCCCAGAGTCGTCTGCGACTGGACTTAACTGTCAGGGGTCCTTTACCTTTACCTTTTGTTTGGTTTTATTGCCCTAAATTGTTTTGATTAAAAAAAAAAAGGTACAGCGGTATACAAATATTTTTATAGATACTGTAAATAAAATAAATAAATGCCCATTGGCATATCCAGGTAATGCTGCGGAAGAGATGCGTGCCTGCAGTTCTGGGAAGCTGCTCCAGGCCTCTCTGTCCATAAGCAAAAAAAAAACTGTGCAACCATATTGTGTCAAAAACACCAGATTAGGAATATCATACCTTGCAATAGGCTCCTCAAAGTCAAGGGTTGCGCTGGTTGGGGCTGATGGTACTCCAAAATGCATGCAGGACACCAGGTTGGGGAAGGCTGGATTAGGGGGTGACAGCAGTATATAGACAACTGATCAAGCAAAACAGGGGAGGAAGAAGAGGAGGAAGGGCAACTAGAAGCAGCTGCTGGTCTGCTCCTGGAATCACTAACAAAGCTTTCAAAGAGATAACCTTTGCAGATCACAATCTTTTGCCCCAGATGACCTAAAACGTTCAGGAATCACTTTAACCACATTAGTGAACATCAGGTAAGGTGACAACAGAGCAGACACGTCTCACCCATTGGACAGATGAGTCCATTGGCCCAACCGCCCATTTTGCTCTGTGCCAGGGATGCAGCCGCATTCATGAGACATTTTGGCCGAAGCTCCCATTTCCAAATGGATGGAATAAATCAAGGGTTTGGATTCCTCTCTGGGATCATCGTTGATTGAGAAAATGAAAGGTAGCATCCTTGAGAGTGGCTCCTTGTAAATTCGAAACGGCAAAATTCAGTGGCTGAAACTGAAAAGAGAAAAAGAGAGGATTAGATTACTAAAAGACTTTTAACATGCTTAGTCCAACATGATATGGGCAGAGTGCTAGGAGGGCATCTCAAGTGATACAGAAAGCAATTATTAATCCTAGGGCTTTGGGGGATGAGCAACACGATCCAAAATGTATGCTTATCCACACCTAATTTGTGTAACCACGGGCCTCCCAGTAATAATTCCAATTATTTGCTTTTTAAAGGTCAACAATTAATACTGCATTTTCTTTGGAGTTCAGCCACACTGTGTTGTTGTTTTTGATTAAATAGATGCATGGTGCCTCCCTAGCAAAGCAGATATAACCTGCCAGATCTAAGTACTCAGCATGGGGTAGGGATGAGGGCAGGATTAGTCAAGGCTAACTTCTTAATGGCTTCCCTTCAGGCAACTCAGTTTTGGAGTCCAGCACTGTGTATCCCATTTGCTGGTGCTGTTTTAGGATATTTACTCATTGCTTGTTATGCACAGGTCTCTAAGTGACTTACAACATGTAGCTCATAAAAAGTATTAATTTATTGCATTTGTATTCCACCTTTGGGAGCTCAGGGTGGCTTGCATCGTTCTCCTTCTCCCTCTTCCCCCTCTCCTCCTTTCTTTCCCTGGGTTCTTTTCTCCTTACGTCAGCTATGCTACTAATAAAACTTTTAAAAGTAAATGAACTGTTCAGTTCAAAGAGTAATAACACCGCCTTTTGTTTTCCTAACTCTGAGGCTGAGTGCAGTTGGAACTGCTTGAAAAATAATGATGGATTGTTATGCTGCCATCTTGATGGGCTTGGCAGCTTTGATTAAACCATTTGTCTCTGTACAAGTTTTGACACCGTATAATTCAGCTCCCAAGAAAACTGGAGGTGGTCCTTTTGCCTGTCTCTCACCGGTAGATGCAGCTGGTGCAACATGCAATGGCTGAGGTGCCTAGTGGGACTTCTGCAGCTTTGCACACACACCACCCTGGTGTTGAATTATCTGTACTGGCTACCTGTTAGTGACTGAGAGCTTATCCAAACTTCTTCATGTCCTGCTGCTTCCCTCCACCCCTGGAAAAAGCAGATTTTCCCTGGGAAAGGAGGGGGGGTGTAAAGAGAAAACGGCTTGGACCCATGCCTAGAAAATATAGATCAAGTGGGGAAACTATGCATGGAACAAGCAGAAGTGTGAACGAGCCCTTAGTCAGGCTTAAGGTTTTCACTGGTGACATTTAAAAGCCCTGAACAATTTGGGACCAAGATACCGTATATGGCAGGCTTCCTCTCTGGCACACAGCAAGCTGATCTTTAAGCTTTCCCAAGGGAACTCTGCTGGAAGGTGACTTGGTGAGAACACAGAAGTTGGCCTTCTTGGTGATAGTACCCACCCTCCTGAATTCCCTACCCTGGGTAATTCATAAGACGGAGACAGCAATGACCTTGAAATGCCTCTTAAAGATGACCATGTCTAGCCAAGCTCTCTTGGACTCGTGATCCTTACATTTTTTATTTTTGTTTTCTTCCCAGCTCAGTTCTGTTTGTGATAATACATCTGAGTTTTGCTGCTCATCTAAGTCTTAGCAAAATTAGCTGAATGCTACTGTTGTATTTTTATGTAAACCACTTAGAGATTTTAATTATATTAAGTAAAACAAAGTTTTTATTTAAAAAATGAATAAATGCAAGGGGACCTCTCTGGATTTCTCCCAAGGGATTGTATTGTATTGTATTGTATTGTATTGTATTTCTTCTCCCACCTTGTGTACAAAACCTCAAGGCGGCACTTGTGGTTCTCCCCTTGCCAATTTCATCTTCACAACAGCCTTGTTGAGGTAGGTTAAGCTGAGAGACAGTGACTGGCCAAGGTCACCCAGTGAGCTTTGTGGCTGAGTGGGGACTTGAACCCAGGTCTCTTAAGTCCTAGTCAGACACTATAACCACTACACCACACTGTCTTTCACTAGTTTTGTATCTGGGTGAGGCATTTCCTCCATCATCTGCTTTTGCTTTTGGCAACCAACTTTGTCGGTTTTCTCTGTGTGTGTGCTTAAAAAATAAATAAATTTCTGCAGCCCCTGGTTCCTAATTTGTGGATGCTGTGGTGATAATGAGGTTTGCAAAACTGATATGTATTCGCCCCTTGACAGTACCTCTGGAAGTCAGAGCCAAATCATTGCTGGTAATTAGCTTGACAGTGGCCTCACCTTCCCTCACTTGCACCCTGAATACATCATATCTTCCTCTTTAAGTTACAGCAATGCACCTCTAGAGGCAAGCAGGAACTCTCTTGTTTTTATTTTTTGTTGGACTCTGTGTGTTTCTCCCTCCCAAACCTAAAACCTGTGTCGCATCTACAGGGCTTCATTTGAATATCTGCAGCTTCCCCCTACCCTGTTCCATCTTAAGACTCTTGGAATATGCAAATTTATGGCAGACAACCATTTCTCTCTTTCTGCCCCCAATTGTCATGTCTATAATTTAGCACAGGGGGGTTGCCCTCTAAGCTCCTTTTGTCTGGCCCTTGGGACTTTTCTGCACACCACATCTCTGCCACAACCATCACTGGTCCTGCTTTGCCCTGTCCTTGAATGATTTTGCCTGGCTGGAATATGCTCTTGATCTCTGATAATGCACAAGAGCAACACTTCTCTCCTGTGGTTTCCAGCAACTGGTATTCAGAAGCGTTTCTGCCCCCAACTGTGGAGGCAAAGCATAGCCATTGCGGCTTGTAGCTAGTGATAGCCATTGAGAGTATTCATCTGTGTAGTTGTGTTTCCTGAAAGTTGTGTCGCTGTTAGATTTTGTTACCCACCCTTCTCCAGCAAGTCCCAACAACAATTTTAAAAATCAGTGACGAAAAGTTAAAACACTTTACAGTCCCAGGGATAGGAGGGGCCCTGAAAACGCACCTCTCAAGCGTCAAAAGCCAGGGTAAAAGAGATGCGTCTTCAGCAGACAATGAAAACCGTATAGCATACCACCCAACTTTTTCAGACACAAAACATGTCTTCCGGGACACACTCCCAGACAAGTCACATGACCCGCGCTGAGATCTTGCACATTACGAAATCGAAACACCTAAAGTGGGTGCTGCAATCTCACATGAAAAAGGGGGTGTCCTGTTCTTACTGGGGCAACTGGCAGGCATGGTATAATGTAGGTGCCAGATGAGAGGGAGTTCAGTAACTTGGGGGCTGCCACAGAGAATGTCCTCTTCGTCCTGTGGCACCACCATCCTGAACTTCTGAGGGCAATGGGACAACCAAGAAGGTACCCCCTGCTGACCACAGCCAGCCTTTCAGTTATTTGGGGCCTAAATCATCTGAGATTTATTTTTTTTTTAATAAGATTTTATTATTTTTCCATAGAACAAACAAAACAACATTAAACCTACATATATAAACACCATAAAAACATAATAAACAAGCAATAACCAAAAAAAATACAAAAAACCATATAACAAAACAAACTTATACAAACCTTACTAAATCCTTATCTCTGTTTTTAAACTTGTTTTAACTTCTTAGGGGGACTTCCCCTGGTCCCTCCTCTGTCTTCAAAAACCTATATACTTTTAAGGTAGCTTCATTTCTTTTATCATTGACTTAAACTCAACATTCTAATATTTCTTAAAATTATCTAGACAAAAATATTCCTTAACTTATATTCTACATCTTATCATCTTCTTATACAGATAGGTCTATCCAATCAAATATTATCTTCTTTAACATTTATAACTCTACTTAAACTTCAAAAGCCGATTCTTTTATATATTTCTGCACAAACATTCAGACATTCATTTTAACATGATTAACTAAATAGTCTTTGAATTTCTTCCAATCTTGTGACACCTTCTCCTCCCTCTGGTCTCGGACTCTGGCGGTGAGGTCTGCAAGCTCCATGTACTCCATCAATTTCATCTGCCATTCTTCAATAGTCGGTATCTCTTCGCCCTTCCAGGTTCTTGCCAATAAAATTCTAGCAGCTGTTGTGGCATACATAAAAAACACTCTATCCTGACTGGGTATCTCCTCATTGGTCATGCTCAAGAGAAAAGCCTCTGGTTTCTTGCAAAAGGTAATTTTCATTACCTTCTTAAGCTCATTATAAATCTTGTCCCAGAAGGCCTTTACCCCTGAACACGACCACCACATATGATAAAAAGTACCTTTTGACGATTTACATTTCCAACACACGTCCGACATTTTAGAATTCATTCTAGCTAACTTAACTGGTGTCAGATACCATCTATATATCATTTTCATTACATTTTCTCTTAAACTATTACAAGCTGTGAAATTAATATCTTTCCTCCACAATCTCTCCCAGTCATCCATCATAATATTATGACCAACATCTTTTGCCCAATCTATCATTGTTGATTTAACCAACTCATCTTTAGTATGCCACTCTAGCAACAAATTGTACATCTTGGAAAGGTTTTTTGAGTTCGATTCAATCAGTTCTGTTTCCAGTTTTGATTTTTCCACCTGAAAACCAACTTTTTTATCTAGTTTAAAAGTTTCGTGTACTTGATGATATTGCAACCAGTCAGGGACTTGGCTTTTGACTTGATCATAACTTTTCAGCTTAAATGAGTCCCCTTCTTGTTGCAATATGTCCATATATCGCAACCATCTAGCAGACATATTTGGTCTCTTGTAGGCCTTAGCCTCCACTGGCGATATCCATCTAGGTGTCTTTCTCTCCAGTAAGTCTTTATACCTAATCCAAACCTGATACAAAGATTTCCTGATTATATGACTCTTAAAAGTTCTGTGAATTTTAACTTTGTCATACCAAAGGTATGCATGCCAACCAAACATATTATCGTGTCCCTCCAAGTCCAACACATCTACGTTCTCTAATTTAAACCAGTCTTTTAACCAACAAAAGGCCGCTGCTTCAAAATAAAGTCTTAAGTCCGGCAGGGCGAAGCCTCCTCTCTCTTTAGAGTCTGTTAGGATCTTAAACTTGATTCTTGGCTTTTTGCCCTGCCATATAAACTTTGATAAGTCCTTTTGCCACATCTTAAAGCAGTCCATCTTATCCAAAATTGGTATGGCTTGGAATAAAAACAGCATCCTTGGTAGAACATTCATTTTAATGGCAGCTATTCTTCCCATCAACGATAGTTTCAATCTTGTCCATATCTCCAAGTCTTTTTTTATCTCTATCCACAGTTTTTCATAATTGTCTTTGTACAAGTTCACATTTTTTGCCGTGAGATTGATACCTAGATATTTTACCATTTTAACAAAAGTGAGGCCAGTGCCCTCCTGTAATCTTTGTATCTGTTCTGCACTCATGTTTTTACTTAAAACTTTGGTTTTCTGTTTATTTAATTTGAAACCAGCTACACGTCCAAATTGTTCAATTAATTCTAAAGCTTTGGGGACACTGCTTTCTGGTTCTTGTAGGGATAGCATCAGATCATCTGCGAAGGCGCGTAATTTGTATTCTTTCTCTCCCACTCTAATTCCTTTTACCTGTTTCTCTTTTCGTAGCATATTTAAAAGGACTTCCAGGACCGTTATAAATAATAAAGGGGAAATAGGGCACCCTTGTCTTGTTCCTTTTTGAACTTCAATTTCTTCCGATATCACGCCATTTATTATTATTTTAGCTCTTTGTTCAGTATAAATGGCTTTAATACCATTTAAGAATCTTTCTCCAACTCCCATCTTTTCCAAATTCTTTTTCATAAACTTCCAAGATATTTTATCAAAAGCTTTCTCCGCATCAATAAACAATAGTGCTGCCTCGGTATTTATGTTTCTTTCCAGTTTTTCTAAAATGTCCACAATGATTCTCGTATTATTACTTATTTGTCTTCCTGGAAGAAAACCCGCCTGTTCTTTATGAATATAATCCTTCAGCACTCTTTTCAATCTTGTAGCCATAATATTTGCAAAAAATTTATAATCCACATTCAATAAGGAAATTGGACGATAGTTTTTCATTTGCATTCTATCTGTATCTGGTTTTGGAATGAGCGTGATAAAGGCTTCTTTCCACGTTTCTGGTGCCCTATCTCCTTCTAATATTTTGTTGCATACTTCCTTCAATGGCTGTGAAAGCCAGTCTTTGAGAGTCTTATAAAACTTTGCAGTTAGTCCATCTGGTCCTGGGGCCTTTCCTAATTACATGTTTTTAATTGCCTCCTCAATTTCTTGGATCGATATCGGGTGGTTGAGAGTTGTTAGTCTGTCCTCTGGGACTTTCTGCAAACCATGTTGTAGCAGAAACCGGTCTATCTCTTCTTCTTTTATCTTCTCCTCCTTGTACAGTTGCTTGTAGAATTTTTGAAAGCACTTCCTGATTTCCTCCGGATTTTCCACTATTTTTCCATTTACTACCAAATTGCCGATGACGTTGGCCTTTTGTCTTTTCTTCAGTTGCCAGGCTAATAGTTTTCCACATTTATTCGCTGATTCAAATGATCTTTGTTTCATCATTTTCAACTTCCATTCTAGATCTTGGTTCATGATTTTAGCATACTGGGATTGCAAGTATTTGATTTCCTTTTGAATTCTTGAAGATTTGGGATGACCTCTTAACTCCTTTTCTTTAACTTTAATTAATTTCAACAGCCTTTCCATTTCTGCATTTTGTAGTTTTTTCTTTTTCGCTTTTTCACTTATGAGGAATCCTCTCATTACCGCTTTACTTGCATCCCATGCGATTCTTTTTTCTACTTCCGAGTTCCAATTGATTTGAAAATACTCCTTCATCTTTTTCATGGCTCTTTCTACCAGCTTGGTATCTCTCATCAACGCGTCATCCATTCTCCATCTAAAAGATCCCTTGGAAACCATTTTAAGTGTTACCTGTACAGGGTTATGGTCCGAATATGTCTTTGGGCCGATTTCTGCTTTATATATTTTAGATGTCAATTCGTTTGATATCCAGATATAGTCTATCCTCGACCATGACTGCTGGGATTCACTGTAGTAAGTTGCCTCTGTCTCGTTGGGGTTTTTCAATCTCCAGGCATCCTCCAGATTTAAATTGTCCACCATTTCAAAAAAGGTCTTGGGGAGTTTCCCATCATTTGTTAATTTTGTTCTTTGGGATCTGTCCATTAGAGTGGAAACCGCCCCATTGAAATCTCCCAGGCAAATCAGTTTGTAATCCAAATAGTCCAACAGCAAGTCATGTATTTTTTTGTAGAAAATTGACTTTCCATCATTTGGTGCATAAAGTCCCAGAATCAAAAGTTTTTCGCCTTGTGTTTTAATCTCAATTGCAATATATCTCCCTTCTTCGTCTTTGAATAACTGTCTTGGATTATATTTCTCCTTTGCATATATTACCACACCTCTCTTTTTGACCTTGTCTGATGATATGAACTCTTGGCCTAACTTTTTATTTTGTAGTAATCTTCTGTGTCGCCGAATTATATGGGTCTCCTGCAAACATATAATGTCCAAATCCTTCTTTTCCAATCCATGAAATACTCTGCGTCTCTTTGGTCTCTGGTTCAATCCCCGTACGTTCCATGTCAATAACTTCAGCGCCATATTCCTTTGTTTTAGGCCTCTCCTCCAGTCGCTTGTGCTAACTTATCTTCTTCTGGATCTTTGTCGCTTGGTCCTGGTATCCCCGGAGGTGGGAATACTCCTGGACGACTATATGGCGATGGCTCAGGCAGCCCTGCCTTGAGTTCTTCCAAGTGTTTATCCAGAAATTTCTGCTTTTCAGCCAGGGATTTAATTCTTGTCTTTTTTCCTTTGAATGTAAATGCAAGACCTTCTGGAAATTCCCAACTGAAGGAGATGTTGTTCCTCCTTAGTTCTGCAACCAAATCGTTATATGGAATTCTTTTGTCCAAAAAAAATCTGGGGATATCCTTATAAAAGATGACTTTGCTCCACTGTACCACCAAGTTATTTCTATAGTGTAGGTCCAGAAAGAAATCTCTGTCGTTTCTATCGTGCAATACCAGCAAACAGTCACTGACTGTTTTGCTGCTTTTCTTCCCTCTGGACCCTCTAGGCCCAAATCTGAAGGCTTTCACTATGCGTGCTGCAACGTTTACTTCTTCCAACTCCCAATATGACGAAAATTGCTGCACAATAAAGGCTTTTAGGTCTTCTCCTTCCAATTCTGGAAGACCCCTGAGGCGAAGGTTCCCCTCTCTCTGGTGGAGTTGAAGAAAAGCGAGAGATTCTTCTACAGTTCTCTGTCGTGTGCCAATTCCCTCTAAATTCTCCAAGTCAATATTGTCCAGTTTCTGTTCCACTTTCTTAATTTTTTCCTTGACCACTTTAAATTCCTCAGAGTCCTTTTTTAGCGTTGTTACCTCCTGTGCCAATTTATTTATTTCATCTCTGTTCTTTCTTACATTTTCTTCAATTTGGCCAATTGATCTCTCCAAGGTATCTGTAGAATTTTTAATATCTGCTTTTAGGTCCACTTGGAGTTTTTCTATTGCAGAGTTAACTGAGGCATTGACCGATGTAGTGATTGTATTAACTGAGGCCTGTGTTTGCTTCAACCCCTCAGTCACACATTTAAGTCCTTCTGCTATTTCTGCTACAGTTGCAGTTAATTTCTCCATCTGCTCTTGTAAAGTTAGGGAAATAGAGCCTTTTCTTTGTGCAGAGCTAGATGTTTTTGATCTAGTGCTCTCATGCATATCCTGTAAGCTCTGTAATTGTAATCTCAAGGTCACTCCCGTTGCTGTGGTAACCGTTTCAGACATTCACAGCAGAAAGCCAACAGTCTTAAAAATAAACACCAGGTGGCCAGCAATTCTCTCCTGAGAACAAAGAGACTGCTGAGCCAGGAGTTCCACACAAATCCAGCAGTTTAACTTTTAAGCACAGAGTTCCCAATTTTTGAAATCCAATAGTCTTCAGTCAAAAAGAAGTTAGTCCTTTTGTAATCCAAGTCAGAAATTATGTTTCCCTTGCAGTGTTACCACCAAGTCTTTATTTTGCGTTGTAACTGGCCACAAAATAGCTAGAAAGTCTCCACTGGTAAACAGTCACTGACACAGTAGCAAGAAAAAAATGGCAACAAATTACTGCAGCCCGCTACCGACCCGGAATCCTAATCCTGAGGGAGAGCGGTGTCTTCTTTTGCCATATTTCTCATTTTTAGGTCCTTAAACATCCTTAAAACAACTTTTAATCCACTTTTAAAAAGTTTAGCAGAGTTCGCAAAACTTTTCCGTTAGTCGCGGCTTTGATCTTTTAGCGCTACCCAGCTCCGGTAAACAGTTCAAAGGGAGCAGGCTTCCTTTAATCCTTCCTCTGTAAGTTATTATTCTTTAAAAAGGTTTTAAGTCAGTTTCAAGATACTACTTACAGAGTTCCTTTTAAGACTTCTTCATAGGAAGTGTCGGATGCTCGGGTCTGGCGGGATCGCTGCTTTGTTCCTCCTAAGGCAGTCACCTCTTCAGCCCCGCACCGGCGCTTCGCTCGCCTGATTTACCCCCTTACGAGGGTCGATCAGGAGCAAAGACGGCGCGTCTGGGACCCACGAGGCAGGCGGTCCACGGGACGCTCTTCCCGTGGCTTTAAGGGACCCGCGGCGCAGGCACGGTAATCCCTATAGCCTTAAGGAGGACGGAGCTGTCAGGCTCCCGTCCGCCATTGACCGGCACCTAACCGGAAGTCTAAATCATCTGAGATTTAAGTACTAACTAAGCGCCTTACAATGAGCACAGAAATGAACTGGCAGCAAGACACTGCTGCTTTTAAACTGTGTATCAGGCTAACCTGCCCTAAAACCAGGTATGAAGCTATAATAGGAAGTGTGGCAGGTTAGCCTGACATAGAATCAAGCAATGTGTTGGAATAGACTTGGCTTCTATGTTAAGAATCTTCCGTTTAGGTTGGTGGTTGTTCTCAGGTTGAATAGCTTGGGAGTGTGTGTGTGTGTGTGTGCATTTCATCACTTTCCAAGTGATGGCTGTGAAATAAGATTTCAGTCTCAGCCCACTGTGCCTTGACTTTTAAATCACATGGCTTTCCCCAAAGAACCCTGGGAGCTGTAGTTTATGAGTGCTGAGGAACATAGCTCTGTGGGGTGTGAACTACAGACCCCAGGATTCTGTCAGGGATGTTATGTGCTTTAAATGGATTGTTTGGATCTACCTCTTGTGTGCTTCTTCCCAGTGGCTGATTATTCTGATCCCATATAGTCACGGCTCAAAGAAGCTTCTTGCAAACAGATGCCCTCTGGATGTTTTGGACTACAACTCCTAAAGTTCCCTGTGTAGAGGAATTGACTGTGGAAACCACTCTGGGAGTTACCGATATATCTTGAGCAGGGGGAATAGGGGTCTCCTAACCACTCTCAGCCCCTTCATGGATCACTGCCTTGTCGTGGCGAAGGGGCTTGAATTACTCAGGGAAGCTATGAGCTATGCCGTGCAGGGCCACCCAAGATGGACAGGTCATAGTGGAGAGTTTGGACCAAACGTGATCCACCTGGAGGAGGAACTGGCAACCCACTCCAGTATCCCTGCCAAGAAAACTCCATGGACAAAGACAACAGGCATATAAAAGTTATGACGCTGGAAGATGAGCCCCTCAGGTCGGAAGGCGTCCAACATGCTACTGGGGAAGAGCGGAGGACAAGTACAAGTAGATCCATAGCTGATGAAGCGGCTGGGCCAAAGCCGAAAGGACGCTCAGTTGCGGATATGCCTGGAAGCGAAAGGAAAGTCCAATGCTGTAAAGAAAAGTATTGCATAGGAACCTGGAATGTAAGAACCATGAACCCTGGTAAGCTGGATGTGGTCAAAAATGAGATGGCAAGAATAAACATTGACATCCTAGGCATCAGTGAACTAAAATGGACGGGAATGGGCGAATTCAGTTCAGATGACTATCATATCTACTACTGCGGGCAGGAATCCCGTAAAAGAAATGGAGTGGCTCTCATAGTCAACAAAAGAGTGGCGAAAGCTGTACTGGGATGCAATTTCAAAAATGATAGATTGATCTCGATACAAATCCAAGGCAGTCCTTTTAACATCACAGTAATCCAAGTTTATGCACCAACTTCCAGTGCTGAAGAAACTGAAATTGACCAATTCTATGAAGACTTACAACACCTTATAGAAATGACACCAAAGAAGGATGTTCTTCTCATTATAGGGGATTGGAATGCTAAAGTAGGGAGTCAAGAGATAAAAGGAACAACTGGCAAGTTTGGCCTTGGAGTTCAAAATGAAGCAGGGCAAAGGCTAATAGAGTTCTGTCAAGAGAACAAGCTGGTCATCACAAACACTCTTTTCCAACAACACAAGAGACGACTCTACACATGGACATCACCAGATGGGCAACATCGAAATCAGATTGATTATATTCTCTGCAGCCAAAGATGGAGAAGCTCTATACACTCAGCAAAAACAAGACCTGGAGCTGACTGTGGCTCTGATCATCAGCTTCTTATAGCAAAATTCCAGCTTAAACTGAAGAAAGTAGGAAAAACCACTGGGCCAGTAAGATACAATCTAAATCAAATTCCTTATGAATACACAGTTGAAGTGAAAAACAGGTTTAAGGACTTAGATTTGGTGGATAGAGTGCCTGAAGAACTGTGGATGGAGGCTCGTAACATTATACAGGAGGCAGCAACGAAAACCATCCCAATGAAAAAGAAATGCAAGAAAGCAAAGTGGCTGTCCAATGAGGCCTTAAAAATAGCGGGGGAGAGAAGGCAAGCAAAATGCGAGGGAGATCGTGAAAGATACAGGAAATTGAATGCAGATTTCCAAAGAATAGCAAGGAGAGACAAGAGGGCCTTTCTAAACGAACAATGCAAAGAAATAGAGGAAAATAACAGAATGGGAAAAACCAGAGATCTGTTCAAGAAAATTGGAGATATGAAAGGAACATTTCGTACAAAGATTACCACAATTAAGGACAAAAGTGGAAAGGACCTAACAGAAGCAGAAGACATCAAGAAGAGGTGGCAAGAATACACAGAGGAACTATACCAGAAAGATATAGAGGTCTCATACACCCCAGGTAGTGTGGTTGCTGACCTTGAGCCAGACATCCTGGAGAGTGAAGTCAA
Organism: Lacerta agilis; assembly: GCF_009819535.1. Lineage (NCBI taxonomy): Eukaryota > Metazoa > Chordata > Lepidosauria > Squamata > Lacertidae > Lacerta > Lacerta agilis. The sequence continues at coordinate 29,025,423 of NC_046324.1, read as the reverse complement.
ATGGGCCTTAGAAAGCCTTGCTAACAACAAGGCCAGTGGAAGTGATGATATTCCAGCTGAACTATTTAAAATCCTAAAAGATGATGCTGTTAAGGTGCTACACTCAATATGCCAACAAGTTTGGAAAACTCAGCAGTGGCCAGAGGATTGGAGAAGATCAGTTTACATCCCAATCCCAAAGAAGGGCAGTGCCAAAGAATGCTCTAACTACCGCACAATTGCACTCATTTCACACGCTAGCAAGGTTATGCTTAAAATTCTACAAGGCAGGCTTAAGCAGTACGTGGACCGAGAACTCCCAGAAGTGCAAGCTGGATTTCGAAGGGGCAGAGGAACCAGAGACCAAATTGCAAACATGCGCTGGATTATGGAGAAAGCTAGAGAGTTCCAGAAAAACATCTACTTCTGCTTCATTGACTACGCAAAAGCATTTGACTGTGTCGACCACAGCAAACTATGGAAAGTTCTTAAAGAAATGGGAGTGCCTGATCACCTCATCCGTCTCCTGAGAAATCTCTATGTGGGACAAGAAGCTACAGTTAGAACTGGATATGGAACAACTGATTGGTTCAAAATTGGGAAAGGAGTACGACAAGGCTGTATATTGTCTCCCTGCTTATTTAACTTATATGCAGAATTCATCATGCGAAAGGCTGGGCTGGATGAATCCCAAACCGGAATTAAGATTGCCGGAAAAAATATCAACAACCTCAGATATGCTGATGATACAACCTTGATGGCAGAAAGTGAGGAGGAATTGAAGAACCTTTTAATGAGGGTGAAAGAGGAAAGCGCAAAATATGGTCTGAAGCTCAACATCAAAAAAACTAAGATCATGGCCACTGGTCCCATCACCTCCTGGCAAATAGAAGGGGAAGAAATGGAGGCAGTGAGAGATTTCACTTTCTTGGGTTCCATGATCACTGCAGATGGTGACAGCAGTCACGAAATTAGAAGACGCCTGCTTCTTGGGAGAAAAGCAATGACAAACCTAGACAGCATCTTAAAAAGCAAAGACATCACCTTGCCGACAAAGGTCCGTATAGTTAAAGCTATGGTTTTCCCAGTAGTAATGTACGGAAGTGAGAGCTGGACCATCAAGAAGGCTGATCGCCGAAGAATTGATGCTTTTGAATTATGGTGCTGGAGGAGACTCTTGAGAGTCCCATGGACTGCAAGAAGATCAAACCTATCCATTCTCAAGGAAATCGGCCCTGAGTGCTCACTAGAAGGACAGATCCTGAAGTTGAGGCTCCAGTACTTTGGCCACCTCATGAGAAGAGAAGACTCCCTGGAAAAGACCCTGATGTTGGGAAAGATGGAGGGCACAAGGAGAAGGGGACGACAAAGGATGAGATGGTTGGACAGTATTCTCGAAGCTACTAACATGAGTTTGGCCAAACTGCGGGAGGCAGTGAAGGATAGGCGTGCCTGGCGTGCTCTGGTCCATGGGGTCACGAAGAGTCGGACACGACTGAACGACTGAACAACAACAACAACACAACCACTCTCAGCACATTTAACAAACTGCAGCTCTCAGAATTCTTTGGGGGGGAAGCCATGACTGTTTAAAGTGGTATCATAGAGTTTTAAAGGTATGGAGTAAAGTTGACCTGAGTCTAGTCTTCCAAGGAGCTAGTGATTTGATCACAAACCCTTTGCTACTTTAAATTGTTTTTTGAACAATCAAAAAAATCCTCCTGCTTAGTTAAGACATGTTTATTTAATCTAACTTTTCATTAGCCTTATATAGTTCCCCCTCTCCAAACTCTGATTATTTTAATTATCCGTTGTGCTGTCTAATTAATTTCTCCCCTCATCTTGTGTTTTTGTTTCGTTGATGAATTTGTTTTCGTCGCAAGGGCTGAATCTTTTAGCAGAAAAGGAGGATATAAACAAACAAAAATGGTTCTTTTTTCTAAAGATGCTGCCGATATCCAAACGTCTTCTCCCGAAACACTATTTGCAATGGCCCAACCTGCTCCCTTCCCCCTTCCAGTTGGTTGTGACTCCCAGATCCATTATAGGCAATTTGGGATGAAGAATATCTCCTGGCAGCGAAGTGCTCATTAATCAGCCTCCGTGTTCTTTCTGACAGCTCGACAAAGAAGGAAATTAAATTCCTGAACTTCGTTCGGCAGAATCTGGTGGTCACAACACTTTCCCTGAGTTTCCTTTCCAAGGAAGTGAGTCTGGGTGTCTTTGCCCTGCCCTGTCTCAGTTGATGCTCCCTGGGAAGGGCTGAACTGAAGCATGCAAGAGTGCAACAGGTGAGGCAAAGCCTAAGCTTTCAGGACCTTGGACAGATCACTGTGGCTGGAGCTGGCTGGAACTTGCCCAAGGAGAGCTGTTGTTCCAGTGGTGTGCAGAGGCCTCATAAGAACATCTGGTCTGGGCCTGTGGTTAACCCTTGGAGGAAATGATTGTGCTTCACAAAGGGCCACTGTGTGACTCTCCAGCCATTAGGTCCTGCCAGGTGGAAGTGGTGAGGACCACATCAGGAGTGCTTGTGTGTGGCTCCCACTGAGGGGTCAGGTGAAGCCACATTCTCTGGCTGAGAAGATCCTGGAGTGGAGAACATGGCAGTGTGTTGCTGAACAGGAGTAATTTCCAATCCTATTTCCAGATTTTGAGCTCAAAGACTGTTAGAAAAGGGTTGCTTGGGCTAAAAGGCTGTTCTGTGTGTAAACAAGGTGGAGCAAGCTTGTTTTCTGTTGCTCTAGGGGGTAGGACCCAAACAAGTGGATCAAAATTACGAAAAATGAGATTCTGACTAAACGTTAGGAAGAATTTTCTGACAGTAAGAGCTGCTTGACAGTGAAACAGGCTACCTTGGAAGGTGGTGGACTCTCCTTCATTGGAGGTCTTTAAACAGAGGTTGGGGAGGACATATGTCAGGGCTTCTTTAGCTGTGATTCCTGCATTGTAAGGAGTTGGACTAGATGACCCACTGGATAGTTTCCTTTGCTATGATTCTGTGATTCTATGGTTCCATGATTCTATGAAATCGGCACACGCATCTCCTAGGGTTTGTCCTCTGGTCATTCCTGCATGCCTGTTGCATTCCTTATCTTTTCTCCATCTCCCCCTGCCACTCCCACCTCACAATTTAATGCTGCTGTTGATACTATCCCAAAGTCATTTCACGGTTTGAGATTTTAGTTCAGTTTTTCTTCTTCACAGTTTTCATACGAGGTGATTTTTCAGCCTCCTCCAGTCCGTCGGGATAGTTTTCAGTTTAAATGCTGAGACACAGACAGTCTGCGAGGAAGCTGAGCTGTTTTGAGAGTCATTAAAGGAAACTCTCAAAACTGAAAACATAAAGTTCTGCCTGTTTTTAAAATTACATTTTAAAATAACTTCACGTGTAATAAAAAAAATGGAAACACGGTGTGTTTGTGGGTATCACATAAAAAACCCAACAAACATTTGAACTCATTTCTATAAGTCTGTAATAAGATTCAGTGAATCATACAACAGCAGAGTTGGAAGGGACCTCAAAGTATCACCTTGTCCAGCCCCCTGCAGAGCAGGAATCACACATGACCCATGGCCTCTGTTTAAAAACCTGCAATGAAGGAGAGTCCACATTCCATTGTCGAACAGCTCTTACTGTCAGAATCACCTTCCTTGAGTCACAATCACCTTGCTTGTAATTGGAGTCCATTGGTTCGGGTCCTAGCCTACGGAGCAACAGAAAACAAGATTGCTCCATCTTCCATGTGATGACAGCCCTTCAAATATTTGAAGATGGCTGTCATATCACCTCTCGGTCGCCTCTTCTCCAGGATAAACATTCCCAATTCCCTCAACCATTCTTCATAAGGTTTGGTTTCCAGACCCTTGATCCTCTCGGTCACCTTCCTCTGTACACCGTCCAGCCCTGATCAAAAGTCCAGCTTCTCTAGTACCTTCTTTGGCCATCAGTGGCCAATCAGATGCCTTCAGGAAGACAATAAGCAGGGCACAAAAGTAAGAGCTCTCCCCTGCTGTTATTCCGCAGGTTGCCTTTAGAGATGGGACTTTCACATTGCCTCCCTTACCCATAGCTGTTGATAGACATGCCTTTTTCGTCTCCTTCCTTGAGTTTGTATAGATTTCCCCCTTGAAGCCACCCAGGTTAGTGCTCACCACCATGTCTTGCAGCAGCGAATTCCATAAGATAATCCTATGTTGTGCGTGATGGAGTTGAAATTAAAAGGGATCCCACGTTCAATACTGTGGGCCCCTGCAAAAGTTTCAGTGGGGACAATCTGCTTCTTTTCCAATTGATGAATGTCCTTTAGCCTGTTGCTGAAATCCTGCAACTTTTCACTATGCATATGTTCCAGGACTTATGCGGGGGGGGGGGGGGGCAGGGGCGTAGCAAGGTAAATTGGTACCCAGGGGCAAAAAAATCTTTTGTCACCCCACCCCCCCAAGGCATGGGAAGGTCAGGTGGTACCCGGTGCGGAAAAATTCTTGTCAACCCCCCCATTGATCACCCCCCCCCCCCGCAAAAATGGTTTTACGTTATTTCATATTTTCTTACGAAGGAATAATAACAAGTAATAATAATAAAAACTTTTATTTATATCCCACCCTCCCCGGCCAAAGTCGGGCTCAGGGTGGCTAACATCAGATACATAACATTGGTATAAAATCAAACAATAATTAAATTACCTCCTAAAAACATCTCAAAATGAAATTAAAGTCTAATTAGATGGCTTTCCAAAGGGTTAGGGTTGGGAACAGTAAGTGCTCCCTGAACTGAAATTTCAGCCTTCATGACATAGGAAAACAGCCAAGTGAACAGCTATTTTGGTGGAGGAGGGTCAAGATATTAACCAATATGCATGAAATTTCATATATAGCTATATAATCCCTAGTATAGTAAGATAAGACCTTCGGAGCAGGCATTCCCCCCCCCCCAAAAAAAGCCAGACTTTTTTTCAAAAAAAAATTTTTTCAAAAAAATTGTTCCTTGATAATTTGTCACCCCCTCCATTATGGAACCCGGGGCGGACCGCCCCCCTTGCTACACCCCTGGGGTGTGTGTGTGTTTGTGTGTGTCCTGCTTTTGTTGCACTACAGTGCAGTGCTGCAATATTCGAGAAGCATTGCAGCACAACCTATAAAGCAGAATGTTGTGTGGATGGAATGTTGAGTGGGCAATTCAGCACAAATGCACCCCAGTACACAGTAACATATTGCCCAAGACACCTACCTTACTCCCCTCCAAAAAAAAAAAAACCTAGCCTGGAGGGGTCCCTGGTGAGATGGAGGATTTGGTCTCTACAGTCTCTACAGGCAGACACTGGTTTGCTTTCTTGCCTGCCTTCTCCTTACTCAGCAAATATGCCCGCAGAGAGCACTCTTAAAACTAATGGAGCCTGCAAACGTCAGCTTTGCAACTCCTGCTCACATCGTGGTCCAGCGGGGCTTTGCTCTGGGCTTGCTCGTTCTGTTCCTTTTGCCTTTAAACATTTAATTCTAATTGGCACAAAGTGTTTAAATATGTATGTATTGGCTTGCCAAATGTAGGGTGGTACTAATTAGGTATAATCCAATTGCTGCCAGCTCCACTGTTAATTAAGCTTTTCTGGGCACGATGCACTCACCACCTCCATTTCATAGCAGCCGTTGCTATATATGTATATATATCTGCCTACACTTTTGTTGCTGGTTGAGTAGTTTTTGCCGTTGTTTGGATGCTGCTGAGAATCAGCGGGGATGGGGGGATATATAATCATCTCTTCTCCCTTGGAATAATAGGAGTACAGGGATGGGTGTTTCTGTCAGTGTTGATTTCTCTCCGTTTCTTGTTTTTCCATTTTTAAGTTCCGTTCCCAGCTTTTCTGCAGAAGCTTGCCTTTAAAAAAGTAAGATCTCATGGAAAGTCATTATTTTGCTGTTCATTTCTCCAAATATACACATTTGGATGTGCAATTTTGCCTAATGTACTCATTCTTTCAAGCAGTTTCTCCTACTGAGCTGAACCCAAGGGTACGAAAAATGCTTGTGGATGTAATATCAGAGCCTTTGTCTATAATCTTTGCGAATGCTTGGAGAACAGGTGAAGTCTATGTGGACTGGAGGCAGAAAAATGTCTCCATCTTCATAAAGGTGGTGGTGTGGGAGGAGACAGTGGCGTAGCAAGCTGCTCGGGTGCCCGGGGTGGTCACACATGCCTTGCATGGGCACACCGCCCAGGGGAGTGGGGCATCCCTTCCAGTTGCCCTCCTGGTGCCGAACCCTGCGCTGCTTTTTCTGGCAGCACTGGGCCTGCTGGAGGCTGGCCATGGCAGCTGGAGTGCCCTGCAGGCCACATGCCATGAGCCACCTTCTGGAAGCTGCTACCCAATGTGGACCGCCTCCTCCCCCCTTTAACTACGCTACCCAGGTATTTACTGGTGAGCTTGACATCACTACCAGGAAAGGTCCTAGAGATAAACAATTGGTCTGAGCACTTAGAAAAACATGAATTTTTCAAAACCAAGTCATGCGAGGCAAATCAACCAAGATAGTCTTGTGGAGAAGCTGGTAAAATGTGGGCTGGATAACCTGACTGTTAGGTGAATTTGTAGCTGACCAAACCCAAAGAGTGCTCACTCTTCCTCGTCATCCTGGAAAAAAGTGACAAGCGGGTTGCTGCAGGGTTCTCCTCTGAGACTGCTGTTGTTCAACATCTTTATAAACAACTTGGACGAAGGTATTTGCAGGTGACACCAGACGGAGAGTGGTAGAGACAGAATCAGGATTCAAGATTGCTTTAACAGATTGGAGAAGTGGGCTCAAACTAACAAAATGAATTTCCATAGGGACAAATGTCAGGTTTGACACCTAGGCAGGAAGAACCAGCTGCACAAATACATGAAGGGGGACGTCTGGCCCGCCAGTAGTACATGTGAAAAGAATCTAGGGGTCTTAGTAGACCACAAGGTTAATATGAGTCAACAGTGTGATGTAGGAACAAAAAAAGACATTTCTTTTCTAGACTGCATCAACAGAAGCAAGTGCAAATGGCAGCCCTTTTATCATCTCCCAGATGTCACTGACTAGATTCCAGCTGGAGCGCTCCATCTCCCAGTCAGCAGTTTGCTCCTGCAGTTGGATCACTTGGTTGCAGAGTGTGGTGGAGATTTACATTTTTAATGCCCATCCCTACTCTCCTTAATACCCCCCCTTGCAACTACCACTACCACCTTGAGATTCTGTTGGAAGCGGAGTTTCTTTCTCCTGTTGGTTTCGGTCCATGGGGGTCCAAATGTGTGTGTGTGTGTGTGTGTGTGTGTTTCAGAGAGTTTCGAGGCCGATGCGATTAAACAGGCTTTGATGTTGAGGAGTCCTTATGTTTACTGCTAAAGAGATAAATGTGTTCACGAGTTCCATAAAGCAGTGGTGTTTACAGGGAAAGGATGGAAACTCACAGAGCCCGGGGTTGTGTGTGTGTTGCCTAGGAAGCTGCTACTCCTATTGTGTGGTTGTGTCCTGTTTGCAAAATGGGAGCCACTTGGGATTTCAAGGCTTCAGGAAGAGGGGGTCCCTGTGCCTACCAGCTTCTCTTTCTATACCCAGGTATGGCTTAATTCCCATTGCTTCTCCCCTGACCTAGACCACCTTGTAAGTATTTCTGGCCGAGGCAGTTTTGGGCTTCATGAACAGAAGTATAGTGTCCAGGTCAAGGGAAGGGATAGTACCACTCTAGTCTGCCTTAGTCAGACCCCACCTAGAATACTGTGTCCAGTTCTAGACACCGCAGTTTAAGAAGGCTATCAACAAGCTGAAAGGTATGCAGTAGGAGGGCAGCTGAGATGATCAAAGGTCTGGAAACCAAGCCTGATGAGGAACGGCTGAAGGGGTTGGGAATGTTTAACCTGGGAAGGAAAGACTGAGAGGTGATAGGATAGCCATTTTCAAATATCTAAAGGGCTGTCATATGGAAGGTGGAACAAGCTACCGGTAGTTTTCTGCTGCTCTGGAGGGTGGAACCCAAATCAATGGATTTAAATTACAAGAAAGGAGATTCTGGCAGTATGAAGAACATTCTGATGCTAAGTGCTGTTTGACAGTGGAATGGACTCCCTCAGAAGGTGGTGGTCTCTCCTTCCTTGGAGGTTTTTAAGCAGAATTTGGATGGACATCTTTCACTGATTCTTTAGCTGTGATTCGTGCATTGCAGGGAGTTGGACTAGATTAACCTTTGGGGTACCTTCTATTTCTATGATTCTGTGATTTCCAGGCCAGGTTTTGGTAGCTTCATTAACTATGAACCCCCAAAATTGGGATCTCCTCCAAACCGGTGGCAAAAGTTTGCACCATTTTGCAGTGGAAAAAAACCCCTGTGCCCCAAAGTGAGTACTGGTATACGATACACAAACTGTGGGTCATAGGTATCCCCCGCAATCCTAAGGTTGTCTATTTTGCTTTGAGCATTTTTGGGGTGGAGGAAGCAAGATGTGAGGTTTTCAGTGCAAAGGGGTGCAAAACTAGTGCAAAAGTTTGCCGCTACTTTGGAGTGAATCACACAATTTTGGGTTTTTGAGAGACAACCATGGAGCCCGGTTTGATGCAAAACACGGGGTTTGTGGTGCAAAGTGAATGCAAAATGAGTGCATTCATTTTTGGGGAGGGGAGAATCCCAAATTTCAAGGTTCGCAGATAATGAAGATGGTTTTGCTCTCTGCAGAGCTGGCAATTGGACTTATTTGTGTGTGTGTCTCTCGGATCTGCTCCTGACGCCTCTGCCTGCCAGCCAGGCTGCTCACTGCCCCCCCTCTCCCTTACTGCCAAATCCTCATTCCAATCCCCCTTCAGGCAAACTTCTCAGCTGAGCTCCCAGCTCACAAATTGCTTCTAGATGGACTACCAGCTGTACCAATCCTCCCAATTTCAAAACACTTTTCTTCCTGGAGGGAAATTGACTTCTATTTTTCTGCCTTGTTTTAGGATGCTTGAGGATTTCTTTATAATTTGGGGGGGGGGTCTGTGGGTGCATCTTATTGTTGTGGGGTGGGCGGCAATGAGGTGTGTGTTTGGCTTCGCAGTAAACTCTGCAATGCCCATGCCCATTCACCCTTCTTGATCTGAAAAAGCCCCGTGGGAAAGAGAGATATCTTCTGCCTGTGCACTCCAGACCCCTGGTGAGATGATTTGTTTGTGGAATCTAAGAAAAGACCCTTACAAACACCTCAAAAGGTCAGTATGTTGCAAAAGACAGCACGTTCTGAGTCCAGATAATTATATCTGGATGCTATCCCTTGATTGTGCTGATTGTGGTTCATTCCAGAGGAGGGATGGATGAATTTGTCAATTTCAGCTTATCATTTTTTCCAACCTTAAATTCAGTTCCTCACATTTTCATGCTGCTGAAAGCATTTCTCCTAACAAAGTTCTGACCAACGTGCATAGTTTTGCAAGCGGTTTTCCCTGATATAATTCATTTTTGCATGTTGTTTTCACCATCATACATATTTTTTATACACCCGTTGCCCTAATATTGCATGTTTGCACACAGTGGTTGGTTCATTCGTTGGGGAACTGTGTTGCAAAATGTGAAGTGTGTGGGTTATCAAGGAGAGCTGGGTTTCAGCTGGTTTGGGAGGTGTAGATGAGGTAGCTTCTCATTAAAATGCAAACAAACTCAATCCTCTCCCTCCTCCCAGTGGCTTCTGTCACAGCCAGCTGTGGGCTGCTGTAGTGCACAAAGGAGCTGTATTTATGATGCTCTTGCTGGAGGGAGCAGGTGTGCAAAGCCCACCCCCACCCCCCTTGCTTCTCTCCGGTGCTATCTCTCCAGCACCTGAGGGGCTGCCTTTTCTATTCTTGGCAAAATTGCTACAGAGATAGTTAGTATGTGACTTTTTCCTCATGCGCTTTCATTCAAAGCAACAATGGGAGAGATTATCTGAAATGGAAAGGGAGAGAGGAGGGTTTGGGCTCCATCAGCGGGCGAGTTAAAGCATAAAGTGTGCTCTCTGCCACTTTGGAGGAGGGTGCCGGGGACCAGACTGATTGCAGACAGCAGAGATGCTTCATCCTGCCTCCTACTCAGCCACCTTTAATGATGCCCCAAATCCACCACTTCTCCTTCCTTGCTTTTGTGCAGCCTCAGATTGCCGGTCCTTCGGTAACTTTCTCTGCTCTTAAGAAAGTTCAGCGTGTGACTCAGGAATATTAATAGCAGGCCTTCCATAAATTGCAGGGAGGGGAGCAGCTTCGTTAATTAAACCAACATAGTTTGAAAGGGCAGAGATGTCATAATTAGTGTTAACAAGCCTGAACGATGACATCAGACGGATCTGCTTGATATGTAAAAGTCTGTAATTTCAAATCTCTCTCTCTCTCTCTCCTTACTCTTAATGTGTTCTATCTCAAAGTTATGGTGCTTGACTTTGTCCTTGAACACGTTCAAGTCAGGATGAACTTTCTGACAGTAAGAGTTGTGGAACAGACTCCCACAAGAGGTTGTGGACTCTCCTTCCTTGGGGGGCTTTTAAGCAGAGTTTGGAGGGTCATCTATCATGTATGATCTAGTTGAGATTCCTGAATTGCAGGGGGTTGGAATAAATGACCCTTGGTGTCCCTTCCAACTCTACAATTCTATGGTTCTCTAAGTCTTTCACTGATGCAAGGAAAGTTCTCCAATTGAACAGGCCCTCCTCATTGTACATCTGACTCTCTTTTAATGGATTTCACCCTGAAGGTGCAACAGTGGCATTGAAGGCTCAAAGACATGCAGTGATCAAAAGCCTTCCCAAAGCAGGGAAGCTAACTGAACAGGAGTTTGTGGGGTGTGTAAACAACAATGCAGTTGGGATCTAGGGGATTTGGGTAAATGATACTGCAGGAAAGGTTGGCTGCCTTTTGTACATCCGCTGCGTACCGTAAATTGGTATCCGGGTATAGAATTTAGCAAGCAAACAGTGCAATCTTAACCATGTCTACTCGGAATTACCGGTATGCCCAGGTGAATTCAGTGGGTTTTACTCTAGGAATATAGTAAGGTTAGGATTGCAGCCTATAATTGTCATTATTATTTTTTAACTGCTCAAGTTTCTAGCCTTTAGGACATACAAACTTTAAAACACATGAACAGTGTATATTGTGGAATTTGGGGCATCATAATGTGGCTGAGCAGCATCTCCAGTGCTCCAGGTGGGACAGGGCAACATAGCTGCCCCCCCCATGGCTACTTGAAACATAAGGTACATATTTGCATAATCCCAATCTTGGAATCTTGCTTTTGTAGGCTCAAAGTCTGGGTCATTTTGATTTGATTTGAAGCATCATAGTGTGATTTCAAGCATCTGATTTGAACAGCTCTGACCTGAAGCATCACAGTTTGAGACCCTTTGTACAAAATCATAGAATTGTAGGGCTAGAAGGAGCCCCCAGGGGTCATCTAGGCCAACCCCCGGCAATGCATGAATCACAGCTAGAGAATCTGTGGCAGGTGGCCATGCAACCTCTGTTTACAAACCTCCAATAGAGGAGCATCCACCACCTTCTGAGGGAGTCAGCCTCGCAGTCAAACAGGAAGTTCTTCTTCATATTTAGCACAACACCGTATTTCATTGAAGCCGAGAGTCTTTTCTGTCCACGTCTGCAGGGTGGGGAATTGAACTTGGGTTCCTTGCTGTCGAAACCCAGACACTGTTGCATTTATCCTGCATTTAACCACCACCTAGTTATTACCTAGGAGAAGGGGAGAAGGAGAAGGGGACGACAGAGGATGAGATGGTTGGACAGTGTTCTCGAAGCTACTAACATGAGTTTGGCCAAACTGCGAGAGGCAGTGAAGGATAGGCGTGCCTGGCGTGCTCTGGTCCATGGGGTCACGAAGAGTCGGACACGACTGAACGACTGAACAACAACAAGTTATTACCTCCTCCCACATGCATTTTGTTCTCTGCCGTTTTTGCCTGCACTCTCTGCCCTGTGAAATCTTATCTGCCTTTCACTCGCTCAGCGCTCCCTGAAACATTCCTAACGCAGTGGCTACGTTCTCCGTGTCTCCGATGGAGCTGCACCTTAAGGCAGCCATTTCCACGCAACACGGATGCGGGCCCTTCGGAGCCCTCTGCACACAGACACCCACCCACCCCGCCGGACTGTTTAGAATTGCGATCTGTGTTCCTTCCGAGAAATGAAGAAACTGCCAGGTGATGGGTTAGGTTTGACTTGATGGCTCCACTCTTCCGAGGCTGGCTCATGCAAGAAGCGTTTGCAAGTCAGAGCTGTCTTCATGGGGGTCTGTATTGGCAGGTGTGTGAGGAGACAAGTGAAAGCAGCAACACACAGGAAGTGCTAAGAAATAGGCAGTGAGCCAGGATAAATTCTCTCCATTGCAGAACAGAGCAGCTAATCAGCACCTGCCACCAACACCGCGTCCTTCTCTTTCCTCACCTACCAAAGAAGTGGTTGTGTGGGAAAGGGAAGGGCTATGGGGCTGCCAAAAAGCTGCAGGAGAAGAGCTGTAGTTTCAATTTGCATGAGGGAACTGTGCATTGCAGCGGGGTTGGACTAGATGACCCTTGGGATCCCTTCCAACTTTATGATTCTGTGATCCTATGACAAGCTGCCTTAGGCAGAGTTCAGTCCATTATACCATCTAAGGCGGTACTGTCTGCACTGGTTTGGCAGTACAGCTCTCCAGTGTTGCAGGCAGCAAGCCTTGATAAGGTTCTAGTCCTCATGGTTCTGAATGAAGGGCTGGTTTACAAAGGAAGCTGCCTTGTAGTACCAAGTCAGACCCTTGGTCCATGTTGCACAGTGAAGGAAACACTGACTGGCAGCAGCTCTCTAGGGCAGGGGGCATTCGAAGCCTTGCGTGGACATGCCTGGGGTCGAACCTGGTCGGCAAGAGGGGCTAGTGCAGAATAATTGCCCCATGGGTCAGAGTCATGGGCGACCACAGGGATTTTTCCAGTGAGGAAGCAAAGCAAAGGTTAGAGTGTTGGACTAAAACCTGGAGACCAGGGTTCAAATCCCTGCTCTGTCATGAAGCTCAGTGACCAGCCATTGGGCCAGCCATTTACTCCCTGCCTAGCCTACCTCACAGGGTTGTTGTGGGGATTAAATGAGATCGGGGAGAACCACGTCCCACTATCTTGAGCTCCTTGGAGGAAAGGTGGGATATAAATAAAGTAAACCAACAACTAAAGGATAAAACTGTCAATAGGGGAGCAGGCTAATTTACCTACCTCCCAAATGAGAAAATGTGTGCCTTTCCATCTTGCCTTATATCTCAGGTTCTGCAAATGCTAGAGTGCTCTCTCTTTAAAAAAATAAAAAATGAAAGCTTGGGATCTGGCAATTCATCATGGCTGCGGCTGGGATTGTTGCCTCCCCCCCCCCGCAACTCCTGTGGATGCCCATGTTCAGAGCCGTCCATCTCACCCTCGGACATCCTTCATGACAACCAAAAGTCTGCTGCTAGGGAGGACTACCAGATTTGGCCTCCTGGCTGGGCTGTTTTCTGCTACAACAGGTATCATCCAGCTGCAGCCTCTGCACTGACCTTCAACGCTCTCCTGGCTGAGCATCTCTCCAAGGGTCTCTCTTGCATTCTCGCTCCCCCAGATTTTGCTTTCTTTCTTTCTTACTTTCTTCCACCACCACCTTTCCCAATACTGTGATTCATTCGCTTTCTCCCTGTTCAGACAGTTGGTTTTTTTTGTAAAGGTATTTTTAAACCTCTTAAATCATCATTTCCCCTCCAGCAGACGGTGTAAATTTAGCCTGTTGCCTCACTGCTGCTGCTGCTGCTTCTCCTCCTCATCTTCTCTCCTTTGTGAAGGCTTGGGGGTTTTTGGGGGGGGAGAGGGGAGAATGAGGAGAAGGGTCCTGGCCGGATCCTTTGGGAAGGAATGGAATCTGAATGCCTGACCTATCTACCAAGAAGAATCAATCTATTAGCAGGGCAGCTGTCTGCTGCTTGCACACAAAACCGATCTTCTAAAAAAACTTTCTGTTTTTTAAAAGCTGGTTTGGGGATAGTGCCAGTGGTAGAGCATATGTCTTGCAAGCTGAACACCCCGGGTTCGGTCTGCAAAAACATCTCCAGGTAAGGCTGGAGTCTGAGACCCTGGAGAACTACTGCTAGGCAGCATAGACAATACTGCTGTTAAAGGAGAAATCTGAGGGCTCCCTTGGACCAGGGGTCCCCAAACTAAGTCCCGGGGGCCGGATGCAGCCCAATCGCCTTCTTAATCCGGGCTGCGGACGGTCTGGGAATCAGCGTGTTTTTACATGAGTAGAATGTGTGCTTTTATTTAAAATGCATATCTGGGTTATTTGTGGGGCATAGGAATTTGTTCATATTTTTTTTCAAAATATAGTCCGGCCCCCCACAAAGTCTGAGGGACAGTGGGCCGGCTCCCTGCTGAAAAAGTTTGCTGACCCTTGCCTTGGACAAAAAACAAGGACACTAGCCAGGAATGCCAGAGCAAAACAGTAGCCAGTAGGCTGGTCTTTATTGAAGACAGTCGCAACAGGACCTCCACCCACCACAAGATGAAGCAAGATGGAAGGCCCCGAAAAGGAAGATACCCCAACTTTTATTAGTTACTAATCCCCCAAGATGCACCCCCAAACTACATCATTATACATCACGGATACATCAGAACTACATCACAAACTGGGAGGGTCAGAGGAGGTAACCTGAGTGTCCTAACACCTGTGTCATCCTTCCTTGAACCCCTCCCAGGCACACATTTCTGCAAAACAAAAGAGTGTTCAAGACTTCCTGCCCTGGTCGGGTAGGGCTAATGAGTGGTGGGTCCTTTGTGAGGGAAATGTCCCACATCCCCCTGGCTGTGGACCTGCTGTGACCTGCTGGTAATTCAGGGGATTATAGTTGCCTGGTGAGCACACCAAGTCTCCCCCCCTTTGATAGTGCAGAACAACAGTGGAACGGTTTACATCTGATATATGGTTAATTTTATATGAATTTATAACAGAAACACTATAGAGAAAGAAATATTTTCACTCGTGTGTGTGTGTGTGTGTGTGTGTGTGTGGTGCTTGTGGAACTGGGTGGTTCCTGTAACACTGCTAATGTTCTGGAGTTTTGGGCTTTTATGTCCTGTTTTTGTAGCTCTGTGATGCAAAAGTACCTCTCCAGGTGGCAACTGATAAAATGGACTGATGCACTATTATGGTGTCCACAACACATTGCAGAAGACACCCCCAACCCACCACACAGCCAGGGCCCTGTGTAACAACACTTTTTGTTTTGTTTTCATGTTGCACCAAAAAGATCCCAATCTGTTTGTGCATGGTGAGCTTGCTTGATCCTTGGACGGCGTATAATCGAAAAGAGGGACAAGCCAGCACTGGATTTCTTTGAAATAAATTGGCAAGGGTTGATTTCTGTCTCCTGTTTGTTCTGGCTTTGAATCCAAAATGTCACCATGTTCTTGACTTCTTTGGCACTCAACAGCTCCTGGAGACATTTCCTGGCTCAAAGAATGACTCTTTCACAATTGTTTGGGGCCGCCTTCATTTGTCCATTCCAGTAATGCACTACCTTCCCTCTCCCTGCCTCCCACTTTGCTGGTATTTTCTCATTAGCTCTTTCTACCTTGCACTGTTCTTTAAATAGAATCATAGAATTGGAGGGGACCATGTGGGTCATCTAGTCCAGCCCCCTTCAATGCTGGAACCTCAGCTAAAGAATCCCTGATAGTTGGCCATCCAACCTCTGTTTAAAAACCACCAGTGAAGGAGAGCCCACCATCTTCCAAGGCAGTCCATTCCACTGCTGAACAGCTCTCGCCATCAGAAAGTTCTTCCTGATGTTTATTCAGAATCTCATTGTTTTGGGTCCTCCAATCTGAAGCAGCAGAAAACAGGATTGCTCCGTCTTACGCTTGACAGCCCTTCAGCTATTTGAAGATGGCTCTAATGTCACTTATTAGACTTCTCTTCTACAGGCTAAGCATCCCCAGCTCCTTCAACTGTTCCTCATAAGGCTTGGTTTCTAGACCCTTGATCATCCTGGTCGCCCTTCTCTGCACACATTCCAGCTTGTGAATATCTTCCTTAAACTGTGGTGCCCAGAACTGGACACAGGACTCCAGGTGGGGTCTGACCAAGGCAGAATAGAGTGGGACTGTTCCTTCCCCTGATCAAGATGCTAGACTTCTGTACCAATACTTGTTTTGCTGGGCATTCACATGACTGCAAATGAGGAAAGGATCTATAGCAATTCAATGGAGCAGAGAATGTGAGAGTATTTGTGCACGCAAAATTGAAGAGATTTAGCACACACTTCCTCTTCCCAGGGTTCCTTGGGAACTATAGTTCTGTGAGACTGGAGAGCAATATTTATAACTCAGCCTCCAGTTCTCAGGATGCTTTGGATGGTATGTAATCAGCCTTCTCCAACCTGGTGCCCTTTAGAAGGTTTGGACAACAACTCCCATCAGTTCCAACAATATATATTTTTTAGCACATTATTGATAGCCGGCCCTACCATTAGCCAGAAAGAGGCAACTGCTTCAGGTAGCGGTTGATGGGGGCCTTTGGCAGCAACCCTATGGCCAATCCTCCTGAGGAGCGCCTCCTGTTCCCCTCTGTTGGAGGACAAGTGTGTGTGCTCAACAGCCTCTACTGCTGTCCCACTGACAGTGTTGAAGTAAGATTCAGCTGGCTTTTGTATTCAGAATGGGGTGGGGTGGGGCACCATCTTGGTTTTGCTCCAGACAGAGAAACATATTGGGCCAGCCCTGACATCATATGTGTTAATTGGCTCATCTGTGCACCAGGAGCAGGGCTTTTGTGAATTACCGCTGTTAATTGTGTCATTATTATCACCATCTTCCGTTCTTTGCATTTCATTTCCTTCTGAACTCACTGTTCACAATCCTGCTCCCACCCCAGCAAAAGAAAAGAAAAAAGGAACATGCCATGTGAATATATACTTTCCTTGCCTCTGATGAAGTGGGCCATCATTTGCAAAATCTTTACGGTATGCCCGCAATAAATTTGCTAGCCTTGAGGTTGCCTCAAGACCCTCTGTTGTTGATGTTTTGTTGTAGGAGGCTCAGATGGCTGAAACAACTGCCCTTCTGGAAATAATGCAGGAGGCAGCTCTCAGCTATTTGGACTCAGGTTGCTGAAGGCTCTGTTTGTTTGATCAATTGTATAGGCAAGACCAGAAGGCAGCAGAGATACTGAAGTGTTGGTGTAACCTGCCCGTGAGTGCCTCTTCAAATCAGGGTAAGAGCCACTGTAGCTCAGTGCTAGAGCATCTGCTTTGTATGCAGAAAACCCTGAGTTCAATCCTCAATAGCATCTCCAGGTATAGTCAGGAAGAAGACTGGCCTGGAAAACTGCTGCCTGCCAGTGTTGACAATGCTGAGATTTTAGGATGGTTAAGTCCATTCAAAGGCGACGATGGGGTTGCAGCACTCATCTTGTTTTCAGGCCGAGGGAACCGGTGTTTGTCCACAGAGAGTTTTCCAGGTCATGCGGCCAGCATGACTAAACCGCTACTGGCACACGAGGACCGTGACGAGTGCCAGAGCACATGGAAATGCCGTTTACCTTCCTGCCACAGCGGTACCTATTTATCTACTTGCACTGGCATGCTTTTGAACTGCTAGGTTGGCAGGAGCTGGGACAGAGCAACAGGAGCTCACCCCGTCGCGGGGATTCGAACCTCCAACCTTCCGATCAGCAAGCCCAAGAGGCTCAGTGGTTTAGACCACAGTCCCACCTGCGTCCCAATAATGAAATAGATGGACTCTGGTTCAATCCACAGCATCTCCAAGTAGAACTGAGAATGTGCTCTGTCTGTTATCCTAGAGAGTTACTGCCAGTCAGTGAAGGCAATACAGAGCTAGATGAACCAAGGGCAAGGCAGGCACCTGTGTTCTCCCCCACCTGAAGTCTCTCAGCAGCTGTTGGTTTATTTCAGGAAGTGAGGGGTCTTCCCTCCCCTCCCCTCCTCCCAAGGTCATTTATATTCTGCAAGCAACCTCACCGCCTCCGAGAGCATCAGCACGATTCATTTCGAGGTTGGGTGCCCTGATTGAAAGGTGCTGCTGCCACATGCTTGTTATCAGAGACAAGCTCCCTGAGAGGGAGCAGCGAGATGAGGAAAGAGGATTGGAACCAGGGAAGCGCTCTGTGCAAGGTTCTGTGCGAGTGGAGATGGGTTGATGCTCGGCAGAAGCATGTCATGTAGGAGTCCAACAACTCTGTTCAGTCTCAAAAGCCCACCTGCCTCTTCCCCCTGACCCCCACTTCTCCCCCCCAAAAAATGCTTTTAGCTTGAGAGCAGTTGGAAACACTAGTTTGCGGTAAGAGGAGATGGTATCTCCAGGCACGAAGAGCTGCTTGTTGAGAACAGAAGAGGTAGCCAGGTTGGGGTGAATTGCTCCCCCAGGACAAGGAGAAGTACCCAAGAAGAGCTTGCTGGATCAGTCCAGTGGCCCATCTAGTTCAGCATCCTGTTCCCAGATGCCTCAGTGGGAAACACACAAGCAGGATTCGAACACAAAAAAAATTTATTTTCACCTTTTAAAATTATTTTTGCTGTGGGGGGTGGGATGGATGTTTAGTTGGGTTTGGGAATTTGTTTAATTTTGGTTTGTTTGTAATTTTTACAGTTTTTGGTTTGTATTGTTTTATTGTGTTTTGTTTTTATATAGGTTTTATTTTGTTCTTAAGGGGAGGGGTCAGTGCTGGCTGGGAGGGGGTCCCAGCCAACAAAATGGCTGGGGCAGGTTCCACGGGGGGGGGGGGGGAATGCACTGGGACAACCGATCTCAGTGATCACGGGTAGGAGTTGTTATGCTAAGACCAGACCATGTCATTGCCAAGGAGGCAGGTTTAGTCGTTGTTTGAGGACTATCCCTGCCTCCGGGTCTGGTCCTGACCGGACGGATACTGGAATCAGCAAGGGATACCCACATGATCTGAAGGTGCTGCTGTGCAATGCCAGGTCAATGATGAATAAGACCACTGCCATCCACAACCTGATTGTGGATGAAGAACTTGACCTGGCATGTGTAACAGAGACTTGGTTGGATGAAGCAGATGGGCCTGTCCTTGCCGCTGCTTGTCCACCAGGTTTCTCTTACGCACAGCAACCCAGGCCTTGTGGGCAGGGAGGGGGGGTTGCAGTGATTTTTAGGAAGTCATTAGTTTGCACCAGGCGTCCTATTGGGAATACCCAGTTCTCTGAGTGCATGTTCTGGAAGTTGGGCAATAGGGGCAGTACAGGATTCCTCCTGGTGTACCGACCTCCTCGCTGCACCAAGGATTCCCTGCCTGAGCTGCTTCAGTTTCGTGGCGGATGTTCTCCTGGAGATACCTAGGGGATTTTAACATCCATGCTGACACAACCTTACAAGGGGCCACTCAGGACTTCGTGGAAGCATGGCCTCCTTGGGGCTGTCCCTGAATAAGTCTGGCCCAACTTATAGCCAAGGACATGCCTTAGACCTGGTATTCACCTCTATGGATGCTGGTGATCTGACATTAAATAAAAGCAAAACTAAAGAAGTGCCATGGTCAGATCACTTCCTGGTGCAACTGGACTTCTCCGCGGCCCTTCCCCTCTGCAGGGAGGTGGGACCGATTCAGATGGTCTGCCCCTGCCATTTTATGGATCCAAATGGTTTCCAGAGAGTGGTAGGGAGTGCTTTATCCTATGTAGATGGCCTTTCAGCTGATTCCCTGGTGGCCCGCTGGAATTTGGAGTTAACCAGGGCTATTGACTGTTTGGCTCTGATGCTCCCTCTCCGATTGCATGGAACCCGGACAGCCCCGTGGTTTTCCCTGGATCTGAGGGTAATGAAACAATCTCTGAGATGGCTAGAGCGCCGGTGGCAGATAACTCATTTTGAATCTGACCGGACACGGGTTAGAGCTCAATGTCGAGCCTACCAAGTGGCAGTAGCGACGGCGAAGAAGACTTTCTTCACCGCCTCTATTGCATCTGCAGAAAACAGCAGCAGGAGACTTTTTCATGTGGTTCGCTATTTAGCGGAACCACCTGCTTCATCAGGGTCCAGTACGGGCCACATGATCTCCTGCAATGATTTTGCAAAGTTTTTTTGCAGATAAAGTCGCTCAGATTTGGGAAGAGGTAGACTCCACTGTGGAAGCAGGGCCGGGGCGGGAGAGTGCTAGAGTCCTGTCTAGTCCAGTTGCGTGGGATCAGTTCCAATCTGTTACCTCCGAGGATGTGGACAGGCTGCTTGGACGAGTGAAACCAACCACCTGTCACCTTGATCCTTGCCCATCCTGGCTTATAAAAGCCAGGAAGGGCTGGGTGATGGGATTCATGGGGTGATGAATGCTTCTCTCTGGCGGGGAGCCTTCCCAGACACACTGAAAGAGGCGGTTATTAAACCACTTCTTAAAAAACCATCTTTAGATGCGGCCAATATGGCCAACTATCGCCCAGTCTCAAATCTTCCATTCTTGGGAAAGGTGATTAAGCGAGTGGTTGCTGAACAACTCCAGGCATGCCTGGAAGAAGCAGACCATTTGGATCTCTTCCAGTCGGGATTCAGTCTTCTCTGCTCCCATGCTACCGGTAACCAGAGTGTGGCTTTTCAGTCATAATTTGTGAATGGTGGTTCTTTCAGTTAACTAAAGCAGGGGAAGGTTCCCAAGTGATAATGAAATCACTTGGAAATCCTTCACTCCCCACCCCCACCCCAAAAACCCATTGTCTTGTACTTTGCTAGAGGCAGCCTGTCAATGAGCTTAGAGGTGTTGAAGGAGGTGCAAATTACCCACTGCAAGCAGAACAGGGCAGAACTTCCTGTAACTGTTGAAGGTTTTTGCAAAGGACAAAATACAGTCTAATTGTTATGCAAAAGAAATGGATGAGGGAGAGGGGAGGTTGATTATTGTTTCCTAGAGAGGTAGATTGGAGCATGTGTAGGGGACGAGGGTGGCGCTGTGGTCTAAAGCACTGAGCCTGGAGTTGCGATCGCTGTGGTCTAAACCACTGAGCCTAGAGCTTGCGATCGGAAGGTCGCGGCAGGGTGAGCTCCCGTTCCTCGGTCTCTGCTCCTGCCAACCTAGCAGTTCGAAAGCACCCCAAAAAGTGCAAGTAGATTAATAGGTACCGCTCCTGCGGTAAGGTAAACGGCGTTTCCGTGCACTGCTCTGGTTTCGCCAGAAGCGGCTTAGTCATGCTGGCCACATGACCCAGAAAAACTTCTGCGGACAAACGTCGGCTCCCTCGACCAGTAAAGTGAGATGAGCGCCACAAACCCAGAGTCGTTCGTGACTGGACTTAACTGTCAGGGTTCCTTTACCTTTTTAATGGTGTGACAGTTGAAGGCAGGCCTGATTGAAGCACTGGTATGCCTGGCCATCTGTTGAGATGGTGGCACACTGTCATAGAATTGTAGAGTTGGAAGAGATGTCAAGGGTCATCTAGTCCAACCCCCTGTAATGCAGGAATCACAGCTATAGATTCCTTGACCAGTGGCCATCCAAACTCTGCTTAGAAACCTCCCAAGGCGCTCAAGGCAGCATATGTGGTTCTCCTCTACCTCCCCATTTTATCCTCACAACAACCCTGCAAGGTAGGTCAGACTGGGAGATTGTCACTGGCTGAAGGTCACATCAATGACCAATGGTCTCCTAGGCCCTAGTCTGACACTGATTGCTAAACCAGACTGGCTTCCTTGTGGTGTCTTGAAGAGTCTTGAAGAGCAGGGAACAGCTAAGGGGAGTTCACAGACGAGTGGAGAAGCCACTGATCAGGACCCTGGACAGTTCATTGGCACAGACTCTCCAGAGAGAGAGAGAGAGAGAGAGAGAGAGAGAGAGAGAGAGAGCGCTGTTGCCTCAGCAGTGCGCTGTGGGCTTATCCACACTTTTCCTCTGCTTTTTCTAGGCACGGTCTGCAATTTAAAGCTCTGTGTCAGCACCCACTTTTTGTTTTGCTCCGGAGCTTTCACCACAAAACCCCACTTTTTAAAGCTATATTGGAGCAAACATCCACCCACAGAAAACCCGAATGGATGTTTTCTCCAATTCAGCTTTAAAGAGCAGGTTTTCATGGGGAAAGCTCAGGGTAAAGCAAAACAAAAACGGCCATTTGGACATGGAGTATTAAAGCCCTGACCTCTGCCTGGAAAGAGTGAGGCAAAAGGTAAGTGTGGATAAGCCCCTTATGGGGCTGACTGTCTTGGTTGAGCTACAGTCCTCCTTGCCTCAGGGCTTACATAAACCTGGAGCTCTCATCTTGCAGTTCTCTCAGAAAACCATTGTTTGTTTTCAGAAGTGGGAGCCCTTCTCTCCGGCTGGCATTGTTAGGACATGAATCTCACTTGATCCCTAATGAAAGCAAATCCACGGAGGGGTATAAGCCGTGCTGTCGACACGGGTAATGAACTTGAGGCCTTTCTTTTTTCTGCAAAGCAAACTCATTTATTCCTTGCATTGAGTGAGGCGCCAGATTGGATTGCAGGTCGTAATTGATGGACGGTCAGAGGCAGCCTGGTGAGGATTGTCTGAGATGCCAATATCCATTCCAGTGCAGATTCCGATAAAGCCCGATGCATAAAGATGGTTGTGCTTAATAAAGGGGGGGACGGACAGCATTTGATCTTGCTGCCACTTGCTAAGCTGCTAATGGAGGCAAGAGCTGGTTAAATGATTTTTTTGATAAAGGGCCCAGCCCTTTCATAGGAGCAAAATGGATATGGGGTTGGAAAACAGACTAGTGACCAGGGCTCTGGGGGTGATGTGAAGAGCCAGCGTAGTGTAGTGGTTAGAGCATCAGACTAGATCCTAGGAGACCAGGGTTCGAATCCCCACTCAGCCATGAAGCTCAGTGGGTGACCTTGGGCCAATTAGCCTAGCCTACCTCACAGGGCTGTTGTGAGCATAAAATGGAGGAAGAGATCTATCTTGGGCTCTTTGAGGAAAGGTGGGATATAATTGTAATAAATAACAAAGTGAGGTTATTTACAATATAGTATCTTAGCTGTTCTGACTTTTCTTTAAAAACATGTTTTTTTGATCCAGATTATTGATCTCCCTGTGGGATTCTTATGGCATATATGTGCTAAATGTTTAATCCAGTTTTCAACCCCTTTTCAACCAAGAGTTCTTAGCAGGAATGTAAGAAGGCACTGTTTTGTTGATCTGTTCTGTATTCGGTAAACGCTGCAATGTTTCTGTTCCATTGCAGTCCGCCTTCCACTCAAACATCGTAACTTACATAACTAAGTAAGTTGCTATGTAAGTTACATTGTAATTACCTAATTCCATCCCATTCATTTCAGGGCAGAGAAAGGCTATGCAAATGAGGGGGAAATGTAATCAATTACATTTGCAGACTGAAACTGACAGTAACAGTGAAAACATACTTGCTGGATTGATTGATTTCCATACTAGATGTGGGACAAATAAATGAACGTGGGCAAATTTTGCTCTCATTTCCCGTTTCATTGGATATCACTGACATTCCTAATTCTTAGGCACCCTGGTGCTGTGACAGGACCAAGGGCCTCTAATGAAGAGGTCCTGGCATCCTCAGAAAACTCCGATTCCTGTAGTAACTTGAGGAACCTACAGCATTGAAACCTGTTTTGCAACCGGTTTAAGATAGTTTGTGCTGCCATTGTCATTTGAGCAAAGGACTACGGCTCCCATCAGTCGCAGCCTGCACATCCGTGGCGGCGGCAGTGTGTGTGTGGGGTGTTTGGCAAAGGGAGTGGCATTTTTAATGAATACACAGGCATTCAGGGAGTTAGTTCTAGGCATACAGGGTAGGAAGGTTGAAACAATGGTGCCTTTTGAGGAAATGAGAGAGTTTGGGACGGTGGATCCTGCTGGAACCAGGAAATCAAAGCTTGCAAGCATGGATGTGTCATGATAAAACAAGGCTGTGTGTGTGTTGGATTTGAAGGGCAGATCAATGAGGCTGTGCTGACTGGCAAGCTGGTTTGGGGTTTAAGGAGGCCACCATGAAACCAGCTCAAAATCCTGGACGAAAGTAACCCAATACTGTATCAAGAGAAGCTGAATTCTGCAGCTCTGTGAATTATGGGGGGAAACCCCCAATACTGTATCAATAGAAGCTGAATTCTGCAGCTCTGTGAACTATGGGGGGGGGGGAAACAGAATCCTTGTCCTGGTTCCAATATATCCTTCATAGCCTCTCCACACCCAGACCCGACTTCTGAGAGTTTATCAAGCTGCTAGGGAAACATTAGCACCAGAAACTAGATTTTCTGAGAAGGGTAGGAGGAGCAGAGATACTTGCGCAGCTGAGCTCTTTGATGGCTTTTTGGAGTTTGCGCATGGGACGTTACGGCTTCTGTCTCGCGCCTGATGTGCTCACTGCTGGTGCGTGCCTCTCCCCTTCTTCCTCCCCGTTAGATCTCTTCAGCGTACCCAGCCCCTGCATGGGGAAGGTTAGCGCTTTGCTTTTTTGAAGCTGGCTGCCTCTTCGCTCCGCTCTCTCTGGGATGGCGGCTTTGGAGCACAAGATGAGAGCTTTGTAGCTCTCGTTCTGGAAGTTCCTGCCTCGCGGAGTCTCGGTCAAAGCCGATGCAAAGATTTAATCTTCCTAAAGCAATGATGCTCGCATGGGGAAGGGGCCCTTGATCTGTCGGTTGTTGCTAGATTCACAGAAGGGCTAGAAGCTGACGTGATGGAGGTGGCAGGCAGGCAGGCAGCCCAGTTTTGCTACCAAAAATCTGTACTGAGTCCGAGGTCCAGTTCTTGGCATTTCCAGGTAGGGCTAGGAAAGACCCCTATTTGAAACCCAGCAGCAGAGCCGCCTTTAGTCAGTGCAGACAATGCTGAGCTAGATGGACCAGTGGCCTGACTCAGTACTAGGCAGCTTCCTATGCTCCTGTTTCAGTCAGCTGAATAACAAAACCATGAGGACTAGAATCTTAGCTGAGTGGTAGAGCGTCTGCTTTGCAAGCAAACCATCCCAAGTTCAATCCTCAGAATCTCCAAATAAGACTGGGGATATCCCTTGTCTGAATGTATGAGAGTAACCACTACCAGTGGTGTTTTTGCCTGACCTGTTTCCTGTAATTGTGTGCTAATCTTCCAGCAAGAACAGCTGATATCCCCTTTTAATGCCTATTGTTCCAAGCTTTTAATCTTGCTTCACAGTCGATTTTATTGCCTAGTAAACTCTGTAAATGCTGGAGGGAAGCTGGGAACATACATAATGTTTCTTGGATGATAAATGACCGGATTATCAATACAAAATCGAAAATTCTTTCTAGTAGCACCTTAGAGACCAACTGAGTTTGTTCCTGGTATGAGCTTTCGTGTGCATGCACACTTCTTCAGATACCCTCCTTTATTTTCTTCTGTTTGGAGTACAGAACGCTGATCAGATGTTTGAGCAGCTTCTTGGAGAGAGTGTGGCACAGTTTCTTGGAATGTTCAGTGGGATAAGTTGATTGCAGGGGGTTCTTAATTCTAAGACCCTTGGGTAGGATGTCCAGGTTTTTGCATTTGGTTAGAAAGGAGATGTCTGTCTGTATCTGTGCCAGTTTCTTTGTGAGATTTATGGACTTCCATTTCATGCGGCTCAATGTGGTGCCTTCCATAGTTCCAGTTACAGGTGGGTAGCCGTGTTGGTCTGCCATAGTCAAAACAAAATCGAAAATTCTTTCTAGTAGCACCTTAGAGACCAACTGAGTTTGTTCCTGGTATGAGCTTTTGGTATCTGAAGAAGTGTGCATGCACACGAAAGCTCATACCAGGAACAAACTCAGTTGGTCTCTAAGGTGCTACTAGAAAGAATTTTCGATTTTGTTTTGACTATGGCAGACCAACACGGCTACCCACCTGTAACTCGGATTATCAATGTTTAGAAAATGCAAAATGCAGCCAGCCCCCCCCCAAAGGGGGAAACCTTGTCTTCCATGAGATGTGGGACTCAATCCCACAGGAGGCAGTGATGGCTCCCAACCTAGAGGGCTTTAAAAGAGGAGGAAGGTGGCAAGCTGCCCCCACCCCATGGTCAGAGGCAACAATGCTTCTGAATCCGTTGGAAATTGCAGGAGAGGAGAGTGATCTTGTCATAGCTGTCAAGTTTCGATTTTGAAAATAAGGGATCAGCAGTCTCACCTATCCCGGGGACAGTCACATGTCAGCGGTGGGCGGAGCCAGAAGCAAAAGTGGGCGGAGCAGCAATGTAAACTCCAAGCAGGCTCGGAGTGGAGCAAAGAGGAGGGCAGCCATGTGCTCCGCGCAATGGAGCCCCATCATCTTCTTGTCTGATCCCATCAAAACAGGACAGGAAGCAGCAGCTGCTCAAAGGCAGCCAGGCTCCGCCTGCCAGCTAACCCTATTGGCCGGCTGAGGGGCTCGGCGGCAACGGATAGGGGCTGGTGCAGGGGGAGGAATACACCCCCCTGTAAGCACGGGAAATGGCTCCCACTTGCTTTGAGGGCTGAGGCTTTTCTCTCCAAGTAGGCGAGGTCTTCCCACCCAGACCCTGGCCAGCAGGGGAGGAGCTGCTTCCATTAAAAACAGGAAATTTAAGGGAAATAAAAAATAAGGGAGAGCAGCGGGAAACTGCTTGAAATAAGGGAGAATCCCGGGGGAAACGGGATACTCGACAGCACTGGATCTTGTACTCAAATCCCACTTGCTGGTTTCCAA
The DNA here is from genome assembly GCF_009819535.1 of Lacerta agilis. NCBI lineage: Eukaryota > Metazoa > Chordata > Lepidosauria > Squamata > Lacertidae > Lacerta > Lacerta agilis. The sequence goes on along the minus strand of NC_046324.1, from coordinate 28,998,816 downwards.
CAGGCATCTGGTTTGCCACTGTGGGAATAGGAAATAGGATTCTGGACTGGATAGACCACTGGCCTGATCCAGCAGGCCCTTCTTAGGATCTTAACATTCCATAGTCCCAGGAAAAACCCCATTCCTGCTGGAATCTGCTGCCCAGGGCTGGCTGTAGCATATTGTTGCAACTGCAAGCACCCCAGTCTCTAGATATTCAGAGGCGCCTGTGCTTTCCCAAGGCTCGGTTTCCTTGGAATGAAGGCCACTGGAGGCTGTGGTGTCTTTAGGGTATATGGTTTTACTTACATATATATACAACCTTATCATAGGATGGAGGGACTCACAGCATTTGCACCCTGACAAATCTTGCTTCACTGTCTGATTTCCAGGGAGATCCTCTAGCACAGAGTCAGACAGGCCTCTGTGTCTCCAGCTTCCAATGTCCTATTGTTCTCCCTCCCAGGATAACATGGCATACAGTCAAGCAAGGTGGGAAAAGGACCACCCCTTTGTCTCCATGGCAACAGATGCTTTAAGATGCTGGTGATGGGTACTTAGCTGAACAGCGAAGGCTCTTGACAAAGGAAGGAGCTTGACAGGTTCAGCATGTTTCCTCTTAAACATTGCAACGGCACAGATATAGGATCACATGCCTGGAAGGGACCCATGGTTATCATTCAGACTGACTCCCAAACCTATAACAATGTTTTTCCCCATGCCAGCCCAAGTGACTTGGCTATTCCTGCTAATTTAGCTCCTTGCCCAAGCCCCTGTTGTTTGGGGACTGGGTTTTGGATCTGGCACAAAGTAAAGGTAGGTGGGCCCCTGCCAATGGGTGCTGTGGTGACCAGACATGGCTTCCTGTTACGTGCTTGTGGAGTGAAAAGGAAGTGTGTTTCCCCACCCACCACCAACATGCAACGGCATTCATCCATTGCATAAGAAGGAAGGAGATGGGTAGAAGAAATCTCAGCTCATCCTAGGTATTCCAGAGGGAGCTTGAAGCTGGAGGACAAGTAACCCCATGCCCTAAAACAAGGGTACCCACTATGGTGTTCTCTGGGTGCCAACTCCCATCAGCCCCAGCCAGCATGGGCAACAATCACCATCATGGTACCCTACATTGGTGAACCAAGGCTCAGGTCCCTGTTTGCCCTGGTAGCCCCGAACCATTTTCTGTAGGTCAACCTGCAGGTTTGCTGTCCAGTTCAAATGGACATGTAATGGTTTTGCATGGTGAGGTTCAGGGACTGTAAGAAGCAGAGCTGTTACCATTTGTTTCTCTGTATGCTCTGAAAACACCCTGATTCACTCTCATTTCTCTGCATCCACTTACCAAGTGTGACGTGTCCCATCTTCCCGACGGGGAAGGATGGTGGTAGAGCATCTGCATTGCATGCAGAAGGTTGTAGGTTCAATTCCCCCTGGCTTCCTTCCTGAAACTCTAGAGAGCCACTGATCAGGGTAGACAAGTGGTCTGACTCAATATAATACAAAACAGGGATTATTTAGCCGTGGTTCCTGCATTGCAGGGGGCTGGGCTACATAACCCTTGGAGTCCCTTCCAACTCTATGATTGTATGATTTCTATCTTTCTATGATCCCTTTGCAGATATGCACACCCTTTAACATTGGCCTTTGTTCTCTTGAGACTTTGACATGGCTTTGAATTAACTTCTAAGGCTGGCCTATCCCAGGAGGGAGACTTTGATGTCTGTAGTCTCTGCTCTCGCCTAGCAGGGGCGGATTGTTTGCAAAGAGTTTGCTGTGTCAGCCTTTGCATTTGTTGGCAAAGTGTTGCAAGGAGCATGGTGAATGCTTAAGTGTGCAAGAATTGGGGAGGTGGACAGGTGGGGAGGGGGCTCTGGTGGGTCCCAGCTGGGTTTAAAGTTCAACATCTGCCAACAATGTTAGCTAGTGCCCAATACTTCAGTGCTGAATTACTACAAGGGACCATTTGTGGGGGTTCCCTTGAACTTGATCCAGAAGCTATAGCTGGTGCAGAGAGATCTTTGCTCAGAGATCTGCATTGATGGCCGATTTGGTACTGGGCCAAGTTCAAGGTGTTACTGTTAGCATGTAAAGCCCTTAACAACTTGGGACCAGTTTACTTGCGAGATCGCCTTACCCAATAAATGCCCACTCGGCTGCTTTGAACTGTAGAACTGGCATTGCTACAGGTGCCGCATAACGCCCATTCTGGATTTGTAAGAAATTGCTATTTTAGTGTGGCAGCACCTGCACTTTGGAACTCCCTGCCTGTTGATAACAGGCAGGTGTCTTCACTGCACTCTTTTCAGCACCTGCTAAAACTTTTTTTTTGTTTAGGCAAGCCTACCTAGATGTTTAGAAAGTTGGATGTGAGTTTTAATCTTTTTTAAAAAAAAGCTTTGAGGGCTTTTAAAAAACAACTGTCAAGCAGTATATAAATTGTATGAGATTTAAAAATAAATAAATTGGGACCAGCAGCAGGCAGGGAGCCCACCAGAAAGTGGTACCAGGGCCAATGACAGTCAGAATCAGAGCTCATGAATTTTTGTCTCCCTCCACCTTCCTGTTGAGTTCTACAAGGGCAACACTGAGATGGAGGAAGAGGAGGAAGGTGGCAAGCTGTCCCCACCCCTAGGCAAGGAAGGCAAGCAGGTGTGGGTTGGCTGTAGACAGACTGAAATTGGTGGGACAGTGCCCTGTTCACCCTAGGTGACTAGCCTCCACTGGGCATCAGAAGTATTTGTAATCCAGCTTCGTAGGTTATTTGGCTGGCCCAAACCTGATTTCGATGCATTAATTCACTTCTTTCCCCTCCTCTCTTCCAGAATAAAGTCTTGAATGTGGATGGCGTAAAAGTGAAGTTGCAGGTAAGGCAAACTGTGTCGGTTCTGAGCTCAGAGTGCTTCTGATATGTTTAGGGGGGTGGTGCCAGGATAACTCTTTCCATGAGCAAAGCCCTTGTCATGTGTTGGGCTCCCAGCAAAATAACTGTTAAATAGTGGGATTTAATGGAATAATGCTCTAGCTCTGAGTGTGAAGAGAGGTGAAAGTATTGTAGTGATTTTTTAAATTTGTTTTATCTTTCTGTAAACTGCTTTGAGGGTCCTCCCTCACCCCCCACCCCAGTAAAGCAGCATGTAAATTTTATGAAATACAAAATAAAAAGAACAGCCTGATGGCTCAGACCAGCAGCCCATCTAGTCCAGCCTCCTGTTCTCAAAGCAGCCACCCAGATGCCCCAATGGGAAACACACAAACAGCACCACCCTCAGCAGAAGAGCACATTCCCTTCCTGCTGTTTCCAGCAACTGGTTTTTAGAAATAGCAGACTGTGGATGTAAAACATAGCTATCATTGCTAGTAGAAATGGTCCTCAGCAGTCACATGCTCTTTATTATGACTGGCTGCAGAAGAAAATGTATTTCCTTTATTTGCTGATGCTCATGTTATAATGCAGCCCCCTGAGGCATCAGGGTGCTGTGCTGTTAGAAGTCTTCCACTGCCTCCTTTCTCCTTCTGCTCACTCTTACTTGGATCCGTTCTAGAGACATTGAAAACCCACCAAGTCCTGCCACTTAGTCATGATCAGTTGGGGGTATACTGTCAGGAGACGGCTTACTCACAAGTAGGACCCTGGCAGAGACACATGCCCAACTGGCATGATCCCTCCTTCCTGGATGATCATTTGGGAGCTTCTGAAGCTTCTTCAGCCCAAACATCACTGCGACTGATGTGGGAAGTAGGATCCGCAGAGGTTTGCACAGCTTGCGTGACAGACCACAGCAACTCAGCATGTTGGCTAATCTACTTTATTTACATATAATACACACGGAGCTCTGGAACATGGCTCCCTCTCTCTCTAGCATCAGTCAGCAAAGAGAAAGAACAAAGGACAATAGTCCCACTTCAGGGAACACAGTAAGACAAACATCATGTATACGTCACATCCCATTCCTGTGGAATCAAAACACATACCCAGTCATGTGATAGACAATAAACCTATGACTGCAGACACGGGGAATGAACACAGCACCAACAGTTCCACAGGTAGCAATTTGTTGCCGCTTGTCTCCATCTTCAGAAGGGGCTTAGGGAATGTGCAAAATGGTGGGATTTTTTTTTAGTACTGATGGGACTGGTGGCATTGGCAATCCTCTCCCCGCACAACAGAGGAGATGGTTCACCCTGTGAAAATGCCTTTAGTCCATTAAAGGCAGATAAATCTAATTATGAGGGTGCCCTTCTGGCTGGTTGTCGGATGGATTTTCTCATTTAAGGATGCTGTTTGTCAAGTAAATGGGAACGGCTTCAGAATACCGCCAGGCTGAGGAATGGCACGGCCCATTTTGAAGAGGCATTACTCATGTCACCTTTTGCCTATAATTATCTTTATCAACATCTCTCTGCGGACTGAGAAAATTAATCATGTTTCAGATGGATGGGGCCCCTTCAGCTCCTTGTTAGGAAGGACACCTTCCAACAAGGGCGGGTGCGGGGGAGCTGCCTTGGTGATCGTGGAGAGAGGAGCTCGAATTCCTGCTTCTTTTCAGAAAGGACAACTTTAGATTTCTGTGCTCAACAATTTCCAAAACAGTGTGTCAAGGGCAGTTTGTAGTTTGAAGCCTGGGGAGACATCCTGGGGAGACGGAGGCACTGTGGGCAGGTGGTTCCCATAAAGGCAAGTCCATTAAAGGTCTGGACTCAGCCCTCAGAATTTTGGACACCCCAACAAACAAGGGGAAAAGGGGAAATGTCACTTCCTACCTGCCAGGTGCTTTCAGCAAGAGAAGAATGAATCCATCCTCTCTCCCCCCCCCCTTGACTGACTTGGGGCATTGACTTATGGGATGGAAGGAAGGAGATGATGTGTGTTACAAGTTGGCCTCTTGTGACTTCATTGATTGTTGCTATTTTCAGATCTGGGACACGGCTGGCCAGGAGAGGTTCCGCAGTGTCACACATGCCTATTACCGAGACGCCCATGGTAGGAACCTCTAAGCGTTTCTTGCTTTCTGATTGAAACTCAGTTTGAGTGGGACAAGTTAGAAGAGAGAAACTTTTGTCAGCTTGGGGCTCCATCCATTGGTCTTCCACTTTGATTTTCAGGTTGAATGCAGGGCAGAAGTATTTCTCCCAAACCTCCAAGTTATGAAAATGTTTGCCCTTTTTCAAGCCCACACATGACTATTGTTGTACCCCTGCTTGTGGTTTCAGCAACATTCTTCCATCCATCTATCTATTTACAAAATCCATTCTCCACCCCCCCAAAAAAAATAAACCAGGAGAGGAGCCATAGCTCAGTGCTAGAGCACCTGTGTTACTTGCAGAAGGTCCCAGGTTCAATCCCCAGTGGTATTTCCAGGTAGCGCTGGGAGAGATCCCTATTTGAAATCCTGGAGAGCGACTGCCAGTCAGTGTAGGCAGTACTGAGCTATATGAATCAATGGTCTGACTCAGTATAAGGCAGCTTCCTGCCCCCCAAAGCAGTAAATACAAGATGGCCCTTACCTTTTGCAGTTCCAATATGAAAGACACAGCACAAGAAGAAAATGGATTTCGGGGGGAGGAGGAAAACTGCAAATTTGGGTAGCAGTTCTTAGTTACAAGTTCTTCTAATGACCAGCTGGGACAGAAGTGTTTCAGGGAGAGGAGGAGCCCCAAAGTTGCTGGTCTTGAGCACAATGGACAAAGAGGGCTTCCAGCTCCCATCTCTGCCCTCCTACTTTCCTTAATACCACATCCTTGCTTCCATCACCTTTCACTGCTTCTTCAGTTTCCTAGTTTAGTGACATGGACTAGCCCAGCCAATAAGAGATCATGTAGTGAGCAGTGGAGGATGGCACAGAATTACAAAGTCAGCCAGGTTTGTAAATGCGAGCAGAGAGAGTCAGTGGAGAATGAAGGTGTTAGGTTTGAGCACGTTGAAAGGCATCCTTGGAAAACAGTTGAAAGGGACCTTTTGACATTCCTAAGATTGTATTTTAAAAGGAATGAGCCCTTTCGTCTCACCCCTTCTCACTTCTGAGCTTCTACAAGCTGTCAACTTCAGCCACTTCAATTGGTTCCCAGTGCTGGATTGGACTGAGGCCAGATTCTTTCTTCCTTTCTTCCTTTCGCTTTTCTCTGTTTTATTAAATTTATTTATTTGGTTTTTCAGATTAAGGTTTTACAATCACATATCCAACATACAACATAAAAACAAGATTCCAAAGAATCTCCTGGACTTCCCTCCTCCCCTTTGTGGGTCCTATTGTTAATCATTTCCTTTTATGATAATCCAAATCTTTTACATCTCCATTATGTACAAAATTCACCGTTATACTACAAATGTCATTCCAATCCTACTAACGATTTTAGCTGTTTACAATGGTTTTAAAGATAAATTATAAATTTTCCCCATTCCTTGTTAAAGTTTTCGTCTTCCTAATTTCTTATTCTTCCTGTCATTTTAGCCATTTCGGCATAATCCATCAACTTAATCTGCCATTCTTCTTTGGCAGGGTGGATTCAGGTCATATTCAAAGCATACAATGAAAATCCCTATTATACCACTTTAAAAAGGCACGGCTTCCCCCAAAGAATTATGGGAACTCTAGTTTGTTCGGGGTGCTAATAATTGCTAGAAGACCCCCAATTCCCCTCCTAGAGCAACAATTTCCAGAGCGGTTTAGCAACCTGTCCCCCCCCTCCCAGGGAATTCTGGGAACTTTAGCTCTGTAATTTACAACTCTTGAGCTCCTTAAAAGTCTCCTCATGAGTGGGGCCAATTATAGAGACCATGTGAAAATGACTTTAAAAAGTCTTTCGCCAGATATCTTTCCTGGTTTGATTTGAAAACTTTTTTTGTTTGAATCCTGTCATCACAGCCTATCCCTAACACAGAGTTGGGGAGTTTTCAGCCTGCAAAAGGCAAGAGAAAAAGGGATGTCACTCATTTCCTGCAGATCAAGGAGCTAAATAGTGGGATATTTGGGGGGCATGGGGTGGAAGTGTGTGCTTTGGATTGATCCGACCCAGTTTTTTGGAGCTAGGCTCTGCCTTTCCTTGCATGCTTTGAACTTGCACAGAATTCCAAACGGGGAAAGCGACAGCATGAAAAGCCCCCTTAGCCTTGTCAAGGGCTGCCAGCAGATGCTGCTTCCTCTTCAGATTGCTGCTCTCCCAGCCCTCTAAAGTCAGGCAGCCCGCCCCATGAAGTGCCTTGAAGTCTCTGCCTAGCTCATTAGCAAGGGGGAAACTTTCACACTGTAAGCCTTCAAAGGAAGCCTTCAAAGGTCTGCAGGAAACAGAGGTTTTTGTTTCTTAATGGGGGGGGGGGGAAGTGCACAGAACAAGGAAGGTGGGGCAAATTAGTGTCCTACTCCAGATTAAGTGGGTTGCTTCCCACTTCCCTCTGGCTGAACAGGCAATGTCACGACCCCAGCAGCAAGCAGGATACTGAGTTGGAGGCAACAGTGTCCTCGGTCAGCTTCCTGGGTCTGAGCCTGATGTATCGTAGTTTTCTGAGTGTTGGACTAGGGCCTAGGAGGCCAGGGTTCAAATCCCAGCTCAGCCATGAAACCTATTGGTTTACCTTGGGCTAGTCACAGTCTCGCAGCCTAACCTACCTCACAGGGTTGTTGTGAGGGAGAGAACCGTGTGTGTGTCACCTTGAGCTCCTTGGAGGAAAGGCAGGATAGGAATGTGATAAATCGTCATCATCAGATGACCACTGAACTTGAGGCTGGCAGCAGCAGGCCACTGAACCAGCTGCCATGGAAACCAGGCCCATAGAACTATGGCCAAGATCAGGGGGTCCCCAAACTAAGGCCCGGGGGCCAGATGCGGCCCAATCGCCACCTAAATGTGGCCCGTGGACGGTCTGGGAATCAGCGTGTTTTTACATGAGTAGAATGTGTCCTTTTATTTAAAATGCATCTCTGGGTTATTTGTGGGGCATAGGAATTCATTCATATTTTTTTTCAAAATATAATCCGGCCCCCCACAAGGTCTGAGGGACAGTGGACCGGCCCCCTGCTGAAAAAGTTTGCTGACCCCTGGCTAAGATCCTTTCCCCTGGCACAGTGTGCCTCTGGCAGTACTTCACCAGCAGCGCAGGCTTGTGCACCACCAGTTGGGAGGTCAGGAGGAGGTCCTGCCTTTAGGCCAGAGAGCTGACCCTTTAAGAGATTCCAGGAGGGGTGGGATAGAGGCAGAGGCTCAAAAGTGCTTCATTCACCTGCAGCCCCAGTCAGAGCAAGATGCTCTCAAGGATATCTCCCCGGGCCTACAACAAAAACTGTCTGCTTGCTTTCTGAGCTCCTTTGTGGAACCAGGGCGGGGCAGGTGAGGTGCAACTGTTCCTCCCTCCTGCCACCCACACACTCTCCACCCAGTAGAAAGAGCACCATGAGAGGAAAGCTGGCCAGGAGGTTATTTTGCAATCCCAAACAGCTGACAGAAGCTGGAGTCAGGCGTAGGTCAGCAATAAAACCATAAAGCACCTGATGTCAGTGAAGTGAACTCGTTATTCAAAGAAGCAAAACAGCTCAGGCCTAGTGGTCACAGCACCCCTCCCCAGTCTTGATCAAAAGAGGCAGTTGCGAGGACTGAAGGTCCCTGCCTTCCCATCGCTCTCTAAGGTTCTTCCTCAGCAGCCTAAGGCTCCGTCGTCTTGTCTCTCTTTGCTCTTCCCTCTTCATTCCTCTGCAGGTTCTAGGAGACCAGGGGGAGGGGAGCTGGTCGCAGCAGCAGGGGGAGACTCCCTGGCTTCTTCAGCAGCTTGCCTCATCTCTGTCTCATGGCCCACTTCCTCTCCTGCCATAGCATCTTCTTGCTCACTAAACCCCGTTGCCCCTTCTCCTTCCGACACTTCCTCCTCCTCCCAGTCTGCCCTATCTTCTCCCTCTGACGACTCATTGTCCCACCACTAATGGCCCTGAGCCTTCTTCCCCTGGGGGTTCCCTTGGGGGTTCCCCTGCTGGTGCCTCCCACCACTCCTCTGCAATTCAGCCAGTCCATGACACCAGCTCTGCCAAAATGGGACACCCAAGAAGGCATTGGGACAGCTCCAGAAATCCTTGCAGCAGTCCCACCTGTGTGTGTCCAGAGCCCCTTTTGATTGCAGCTGCTTTGCTGATACTGCTAGACATGGGAGCCCCCCCCCCGACACCCGGCCTACTAGTCTTCCAAAGCTGAGGGGTCAGAGGGCAAGGGCTGTGCATGTGTGGAGGCCTCTCCGTGCCAGTTTCCACTCGCCAACCAAAGCGTTGCCCGTGAATTAAAGACCACAGGAAGCAGGCCAGCCGGGACTCAGCTGTTTCCCAAACGCTTGTTGTTAAAACTTCAGTAGTAAAAAATTTAGAGCTCTCTCTGAGAATCAGTTAGTGGTTTCTCAAGTGGAAAGGGAGCTCGTTAAGTGAAAGTGATTAAAATGCTGATGAGAAGGAAAAATGCAGAAGCAGGAAGAGAGAATTTCTCACCACGGGGACCCTGGAGGTATGAGGAGCTGGGGTGGCTCTGGGTTGCACTCACTCAAACCACAGAATCATAGAATTGGAAGGGACCTCCAAGGGTCAACTAGTCCAACCCCCTGCAATCACAGCTCAAAAACCCCTGATGGATGGCCAGCCAGCCTCTGTTTAAATATCTCCAGTGAAGCTGAGACCACAAAATCCACAGGCTAGATTTTGCATTTGTTGTGTGGCAGAGAGGTATGTGTCTATGTGCTTTGTACCTGCACCACGGGGGTCCATAAACCACCGTATTATTTGAACAGAATCCAATTTTCCCACTCCCCAAAACACCCTCCTTTTCAGTGGCATCCTGTATTCTTTATGACATTTCCTACACTGTAAGGACACATTCCAGTTAGACTGGGAGGCGGGTTCAGAATGTGACTGGTTAGAGGGGTGGACTGGAGAGTGGGCGGATGTCTGGGCAGAGTCCCGAGGGCCATAAAGAGAGCCCTGATTCAGCCCTGGCCAAAAGGTCCCCCACCCCAAATGTACTGTCCTATGTAAAATCCAAGGCATGCATTGCAGGGACATGGACTAGACGACCCTTTGGTCCCCTTCCCGCTCTATAGTTTTGTGGTTCTAATCTGCGGCGTTTGATTAGTGGGCTGACCTGTGCCTTGCCTTCTCTCCTTGTCCCTTGGTCTTCCTCTTCAGCTTTGCTGCTGCTCTATGACGTCACTAACAGAGCCTCCTTCGACAACATCCAGGTAAGTCTTGACAATGGTTGCTGGTGTCCAGGGGTGCAAGAATTCTGGTGCCTTTTCCGGTTGTTCCACGATGCCGAAAAGTTTGGTCCTGGCAAAGTGGGCTGCTGAACAGGGCAGGGAGCAGCTTGTTAATCCTCCCAGCCACCATGACACTGAACCACCGCCCCACCGCAACGCCCTTCTTCCTACCCTAAAGACCCAAACTGCAGCTGCTCAGTGAAGGAAGACTTCTCCAGAATGCAGCACAACTCCTGCACCTCTCCGTTAAACACCGCCTGGAGCAGCATTTCCCAAACTTTATCGGGTCACCGTCCCCTTGGTCCAGTAAACTCATCCCCTGTGCCCCCTACCCTATAAAAAAGCATTCAGAACAATGGTTTGCACGACTCACTAAGGAAGATAGTAACACGATAAAATTCAAAGCTGTAACAATTAATTACTCATTGATTCCAAATCCAATTAAAACTAATCGGTTCAACAGAATTAAGGAACTTGATCTCCCGTGATGCATTGCAGGGAGTTGGATAAGATGATCCTTGAGGTTCCTTCCAACTCTACAATTCTATAGTTCTATGCCAGTTTTTCAAAGTCTGGTAATTATTTACACCTCCAGCACCAGGTTGGACAAAGGCTGCTGCAGTTTAAATTGGTCTCTGGTAGCCCTCGCTTTGTCTGAGCCCTTGAAGGGGGCCTGATCTTCCAACAGTTCAAACCAATCGTCTCAGGCAACTTCTGATATTTTCAGTATTAGGAGAAAAATGGCCGTGTGCGGAATTATTTAGCTCGCAGGACTAAGGAGCTTGGGAGGATACCAATTATAATGGCAGTAGTAAGTTTAAAAGGCCACAGTATTGAATTTGGATGAGGAAATTACATTTCTGGGAGGTTGACTTTCCCCTCTGGGGCCTTTTCCCTCAGATACGGCAGGTTTAAATTGAAATGGTGTCCTTTGTCTTTTGCGTGTGATTGCGGGGGGCGGAGGCAAACTCTGTTGTGGTCAGAATCTCATAATTTAGTTGGCGGCAAAATATTTTGCTCCTGAGGTTTCATTCCGTCTCATCTTTTCCTGCCCTCTTTTTGGGGGTCCTCCTTTTTAATTGGGAGCATTTTTGTGGGGCAGTGGGCCTATGCCTTCTTGTTTCAGCCCCCTTCCCCAAACCAGTGTGCAGCTGCATCCAGCCCACAACTGAAACTAGCTTCCAGTGTGTCACCTTCTTCTTTTTCTCGGGAGGGACCTGGGCCCATTTCTGAAGCTGATCAGAGGTTTGAGCTCTCCATGGGCAGGTTGGAATCTGGTCTTGGGGCACAGCAACACTGGTCCCACAACTAAGGAAGACAAATCTGGCATTTCCTTGTGCGGATTCTCTGGCACAGTGCAGAGTCTCTGCCACTCTAATGTTAGATCTTTGTCCAAGAGACTTGCCGCGTTCTCTCCTTGCTCAAATACAAATAAAGAACGAGACATTTGGCAGTTTAAATGGGTGTTTTCCCTGCTTTGGCAGTAAAGTTTAACGTCTGCACCCACCCCGCCCTCTCAGTTTGTTGGTAGTTTCTTGCCTTTCCTGTCCACGCCTGGGAGGGCCAACATAGCTCCCACACCTGTGTTTCTTCATTATTCAGTTACACCTGTGTGTGGAGAGGGAAGAGGTTGTTGCTAGTGGATGAAGCAATCAAATGTTCTGTCTCCACCATCGGAGGCAGCATGCTGGGGAATGCACCCCTTCTCATTGCTAGCCACTGTCAGAACAAGATGCTGGACTAGATGGGCCCCCTTTGGCCTTTCTAAGTTCTTATATATAGCGTTTAGTTCAGTTTAAAAAACAACAACTGGTTTTTAAAGTGTTTTCTGTTCGTTTTATAAAAGGAAGGGTCAGTGGACATAAAAAGGGCCTGTTGGATCTAGTCTAGCACCCTGTTCTCACAGTGACCAACCAGATACCTGCAGGAAACCTGCAAGCAGGATTCGAGCCCAAGACTCCTCTCCTCTCCTGCGGTTTTCAGCAACTGGTATTCAGAAGCATTGCTGCCTCCAACTGTGGAGGCAGGGCATCGCCCTCGCTAGCCCTCTCCTCCATGAATTTGTTCAATCCTCTTTTAACGCCATGCAGGCTGGTGGCCAGTGTTTTTTCTAGTCAGAGCACAGTTCCGGCATCTCTGAGGTGGGCACCATTGTGGGATGAAACCCACCCCCCGTGCACGCTTCTTGTCTTTATGTACTTCTGAGAAGCCCAAAACAAACATTTCAAGTCATAACGGAAGCTGACCAGCATGTGCGAGTCTACACTTTGGTAGATGTATGACTCCACCTAGCTCGTAGCTGTGATTGGTCAAGCTATGGGGCAAGGTCCATTCATATTTCCTTTTCTTCAATCCATCTCACATGTAGCAGTGACAGGCTTTAAGCTTTCCAGCTAGGCCTCTACCATTGCACGTACGAGGGCCCTTCCGAGCTGCCCATGCCATCCACCTCAATCTAAGAGAATGAGAGAAGCAGGGGTGCATTTATTTGACCTGCACCAAAACCAGGGCGACCCCCCAAACCAGCTAGCGAGACAGCTTGCCGTAGTTTTTAGCACCTCGGCAGACAGTGCCCGGCAACTTACTGTGACAACTGCACGGTGAATCCCGGCACCTATTTTTCTTGGAAGAAAGCACTGCTGGTGGCAATCGCTGCCTCCTAGGGGAGCAAGTTCCATAGTTTAACTATGAACAAATGCAACACCAAATGAGAAAAGGGGAGCACCTGCTTCTGCACAGATGCAACGCTGATAACTGAACCAGCAAACGTTGGGTGGTATGTTTTGCTGCCTGTCCAAGCTGGGCTCAGCCTATTCCCAAAGGACTCCTCCGTGACTTCTTTTTACGTGCTTCATCTTCCTTTGCCCTCAGATAAGCATCGTTCCACTGACTAAACACACCAGATACGTTATTGATTGATTTGTTTTTAATGCATAAATTTGTCCCTGGACCATGTTGGTAGAGTTTTTGTGTCACAAAAGTTATACCTATAGCATGCAAGTAGTCATTTGTTCTGAGATGGAGAGCCCCTCAAGAAAGCTTAGAAGAAGAGGGGCTTCGCCTCCTCCCCCCTTTTTAAATCAAGGAATCCTTTCAAAACGGAAAGTCGTGCCAGAGCGCTGCCAAATTTGGACTTGGAGTCCAGCCGAAGAAGCAGTTCCAATTGTTGTGGTTGGCATCCGTCTGTCTCAAGAGACCATTGAGTGTGCTTCCAAGGATGAAGTGATGCCACTGCGTTAGCCGCTCTGAAGTGGCCTCCCCCGGGGCACAAGCCAGGGTAGTGTGCATGGAGGTCCTGGGTTGCCCAGATGACAAGACCCCCCCTTTTGGGCTTGCTGATGTGGTCCAAAGGAAAGCAGAGCAATATGTTTGGCACCAGCTTTGGTGCAGGAGTTGCCGGAAGCAGGCGTACAAAGCGTCATCCCAACTGGCTTAGGGACTCCACTCCAGATTTGTGTAGGGCTTACTCCTTAGCCCTTTCTTCTCCCAAATCTCTCTGAATGCCAGCCGGTGAGAATCCCAAGTAAGGAGAGCGCTGTGGTACTCAAGTCCTCCTTGTGGGCTTCCCAGGGGCGTCCAATTGGGCAGTGGGATGCTAGACTAGATGGGCCATTGGCCTGATCCAGCAGGCTCTTCTTAAAATCTTTACCAGGATTTTGGCAACGAATTGTGGTTAAGTGTCACATCTCCACTGGAATTACAGTATATCTGTACTTGGGATAACAGTATTTTTTTCCATGCCTTCATGTTATTCTGATAAACCTGGAAAGCTAACAGGGGAGGTTTTGAGACTACTGCTTCTGGAGAAGGAAGGTGAGCTGCCTTTTATTAATCTGCTACAAGGATATATCTGACACTACCAATATCATGAAGATTAAGTGCCTGGATATACAGCTTCGAAAGAGTTTCCGGGATAAATTGGCTGAAACATGGATTCCCCCCCCCCTTTTATCTAGCAACCTCAGAGCTGTTCTGACACTCCAGGCAGTGTTGAGAGTCAGGATGCTGCTAAGTCTGCCTTTTAGCCTACATTGTGCTGCTTCTGCATGCCGTTAACGTGATGGAGAAAACGAAAAAGCTTAGAAGCCCTGTTTCCACCGAATGTACATTGCACAGTCTAGGGGCGCTTCTAGGCACAGCTCTGCTGCTTGGAGGCCCAGGTAGCTTCAGGGGCTAAAAGTGCCTTTTGCCTGCTGTGCCTGGTATGACAGTCTCGGCTATTCCTCGATCAGGGGAGCTTGAGCACTGTAGTCCAGGCGCTGGTGACTTCAGGGCTGGATTACTGCAATGTGGGGCTTCCCTTGTGCTTGATCCAGAAACTGCAGTTAGTGCAGGATGCTGCAGTACAACTGCTGACAGGAGTGAGACCCTGCCATCAAGTGACACCACTGCTCAGAGATCTGCACTGGTTGCCCATATATTACACGGCCAAATTCAAGGTGTAACCATGGGTATATAAAGCCCACAATAGCTTGGGACCAGTTTACCCCATATGTCCCCGCTCGGCCGCTTTAATCTGTGGAATGGCATTGTGACAGGTGCCAGTTAATATACTTGTAAAAAAAAAAATAAGTATTTTTGTTTGGCAGCACACACCCTTTGGAACTCCCTGCCTGTTGACACCAGGAAGGTACATTTACTCTCCTCTTTAAAGCACCTCCTAAAAGCATTTTTGTTCAATCAAGCTAATGCAGATGTGTAGAAATTAATCTGTTTTTAGCTTAAATGTTTATTTTAATTATATTACCACCTGATATTAACTTTGCATTTTATTAACAATTTTAATGTTTTAAACTTTTTTTGTAAACTGCTTAGAGGTTCTGTTAACAATCAAGCAGTGTATACATTTTATATTAAGCTAGGTGTTGCTTTTTTTAAAGAATCCTTTTTATTTTATTTTTACCCAAGATGGGAATGTAAACAAGGCAGTTTCCAGTGTTCTGTTTAACTCAACCCTTTATTGAGAACCACAGGGACTGGAATATTGCATTATTTTTAGGAGCAGAAACCATAGGTGATTAGCAGAGCCATTGTTTTGCATGTAGATGGTGCCAGGTTCGGTCCCCAGTGGCATTTCCAGGTAGGAGTGGGAATGATCCTTGTCTGCAACCTCAGAGTGCTACTGCCAGTCAGTGCAGGCAATGCTGAGCTAGATGGACTCATGGTCTCCCTCAGTATAAGGCAGCTTCCAGTATTCTAACTCACAGCAGCAGGCACTGATCAGACCCAGACCACCTACAGTAAGGTGGTAGCTTCATGGGTCTTCAGACCATCTCCTGGAACCCCTTTTGCTGTGTTGAAAAGTGCATTTGCCCCTCCTTGACCCACATCATTTCAGGGGATTGGACTAGATGACCCTCGGGTCACCCTTCCAACTCGACAATTCCGTGAATCTATGATCTTCCCCCATCCACAGGAAAAGCTCTGCTGGAAGTACCATGATACGTGGCTCCTCCATCTCCACCTTCTCCCCCCACCCCAAATGCATCCAATTAACAAGAGCGCTTTGCCAGACTAATACATTTGGGATGACTGATACTGGAGGCAAGCTTCATGGACATCCCTTGATCTCTGAGCCCAGGCACCACTCCTCTGCTGTCACATTGAAGCGGTTTAAATTGAGCGACATGGGTTCTTCTGCCCAAGGCAAATTCCACATTGGGGATCATTAGGAAAGGGATCGAAAACAAAAGTGCTGCTATCGCAGTGCTGTCCTACCAAACGATGGCGATGCCACATTTGGAATTCTGTGTTCAGTTCTAGTTGCTTCATCTAAAAAAAAAAAAAGTGGGGAGATATTGTAGAGCTCGAAAGGGGGCAGTAAAGGGCACCCCAAATGATCAAGGGGCAGGTGTGACTCTCCTGCGAGGACAGGCTGCAACCTTGGGGGGCTTTTTATCTTAGAAGAAAATTGAGTGAGGGGAAGACATGATAAAGGCACCTAAGATGATGCTTGGGGTGTGGAGGAAGTGGATGGAGAAGTTTCACTTCTCTCATAATTCTTGATCAAAGAGGATAGGAGATTTGGGACAGACAAAAGGAAATACTTCTTCACACAAATGCACAGTTAAACTATGGAACTCGCTCCCCAAAGAGTTGGGGATGGCCACCAACTTGGATGGCTATAAAAGAGGATGGGGCAAATCCAGGGAGGGAGAGCCCCCCCTTTTCTTTCACACAGCTGGTGCAATGGGCATAAGAACATAAGAACAATGCTGCCTCTGACCATGAAGGCAGAGCATAGCCATCCTGGCTAGCAGCCATGGATAGCCTTCCCCTCCTCATCATGAATTTGTCCAATTCTCTTTTAAAGCCATCTAGGTTGGTGGTCATTGCTGCCTCCTGCAGGAGAGAGTTCCATGGTTTAACTAAAACAAAATATAAAATCAAAAAATCCTTCCAGTAGCACCTTAGAGACCAACTAAGTTTGTGCTGCTGGAAGGATTTTTTGATTTTTGATTTTATATTTTGTTTTGACTATGGCAGACCAACATGGCTACCTACCTGTAAATAGTTTAACAATGCACTGCATGAAGAAATTTCTTCTTCTGTCTTCCCTGAATCTTCATTCAGCTTTGTTGGATGTCCTTGAGTTCTCCCTTTGATCTATTGCACTGTCCCACCCTGGCCTTATGCAGGCATCCTTACTTTCCTTCCTGATCTTCTGTTGCAGCGCATCTTGTGTCCCGCCAACATCAGAGATATGTGTGTGTTGCATTAGAGGTGTTTTCCATGGCTGTCCCCAGGATTTGCAACACCCTCTTTTGGGGGAGGGCCCATCCATCTACTTAATGGCCTTGCACCGCTAAGCAAAGACTATTTCTCTATGACGATTATTTAGACAGGCTTTCAGGCTGTTGCATTGATTGTGTCTTTCTGCTTTGCTTGATGGCACTGGTTTGAGTCCAGACGCTCCTGCTTTTTTCTTTATGTGCTCATGTTATACCTCTTGGTGCCGTTTTTAGATGCTGCTTTTGCTGTTTTAGGGTTGTATATTTTGCAGCTTTCACCGAGCTTCAGGGGCATGGTGCAGAAGGCAAGGTATAAATCTGGATAAATAAGTAAACAAAGAAGCTCTGTTGCCTCTGGAAAGTGGAATCCGAGCATATTTTGGCACATGCCGCGCAGCAGACGGGCAGCAGAAGGTTGCTTTTGATGTATCAACTGTGTACCTCAGGGCCAAGCAATTAGGAAACTTTATTAAACCTTTTTTTTTCTCCCACGCAAAAAACCAGCAGGCAAAGCATGATGACTTTACACAGCGAGGAGCAGAGGCTGCCAGGCGTTGCCTCCTCATTTCCTCTGTGTAATAATGACTTTAATTAGGGGCATTAGTAGCATTTGCAATTTAATTCCAATGGAAAATCCTACAAGATGGGGAGCAATTATTGGCTCAACTGTTGCTTGTTCTCACTTTATTTCCCTCCCCATTTCCTCAAAGATGGAACATATTTTAAGAAGAGAAGGAGGAGAAATGTGTGTTGTTGGAACATGTCTCCAGGGCACAGAAGACAAAAGGGTCACCCAGGACAGGGAGAGTGGAGTCTGAAAAGCAAAACAACCTTGCCATCCCATCCCACAGTCTGCCAAGTGACAGGGAGAAAACACTGGAGCTACACACATCCAAAACATTTCCAGAGCTATGCTATGTTGACTACAGTCCTTTTACAGACCCAGTGTGTTGTAGTGGTTACAGTGTTGGACTAGGACCTGGTAAACCAGGGTTCAAATCCCCACTTGGCCATGAATGAGGCTCCCTGGGTGACCCTGGGCCAGTCACCACCTCTCAGCCTAGCCTACCTCCCAAGGTTGTTGTTGGGGTGAAATGAGGAAGGGGGAAACAGAGCTCCTTGGAGAAAAGGGGGCAGGGTTATAAATGCAGGAAGTAAATAGCTAGTAGGAACTCTGAGTCACAGGGCGCTGTCAAGCTCTCCCTGCTTTTCAGGAAGCTTCTCTCCATAGTTTGCCTTCCAAGAAACACTTGTATTTTGTAGAGCTGAAATAGGGGCAGCCTTTCCAGCCCGAGGGCCACATCCCCTTCAGGACAGGCTTCTAAGAGCCATATGCCCGTGGTGGGCATGGTCAGAGGAAACAGTTGCCCAACACATGTAAATCTTACCTTTGCAGAGGAGACTGGTTTCTACACGCACAGTCTCTCGCAAATACCTCTTTATGCAAGGAAGTAAAACATATTACAGCCAGGCTAAAAACACTTGGGTGTGGAGAGTTTTTAGAGGTCTGGAACAACAACAACAACAACAACAACAACAACAACAACAACAACAACAACAACAACAACAACTTATTATTATTTATACCCCGCCCATCTAGTTGGGGTTCCCCGTGGAAGGCCATGTTTTGCCCTGAGCTTCTCCACCCCTGTTGTAGAGACTTCTGGGGGCATATTGTAAGCCTATATGGGCTGCCCCATGGCCCACGGGACACAGCTCCACCACCCCAAAGAGCAGGATGTTTGTGGACAACCTCCAGTAAAATCTGTTATTTTTAAATACCAATCCTGTTTTAGGATACGCACTCAAGTTCTCGTGGGGCAACAGGGCTTCACTGATGCTCTAAATCAGGAGCAGGCCACCTGCAGCCCTTCATGTGTTACTGGAGGACACTTCCCATTGGTTCCTTGTCCTTTAAAGAGGATTAGAGAAATTCATTAGCTATTAGTGGCTACTAACACTGATATTTGACCTCCCTCCCTGTTGGAGGAAGGATGTTTCTGAATGCCAGTTGCTGGAAACCACAGGAGGTGAGAGGGCTCTGGGCTCAGGTCCTGCTTACGGTTTTTCCACAGGGGCATCTGGTTGGCCACTGTGAGAACAGGATGTTGGACTAGAAGGGCCACTGGCCTGATCCAGCAGGCTCTTACTGGGTTCGCATGCTCGCGTGCTCTGGTCCTGCTTGTGGGCTTTTCAGAGGCATCTGGTTGGCTGCTCTGAAAGCAGGAAGTAGGACTCAGTGGGCCGCTGGCCTGATCCAGCAGGCTTTTCTTGGCTTCTTATCCTTGTCCTGGAGGAGCAGTTCATCTGGCTGTTTTCTAAAACACAGCAGCAGGAAGGTCCATGGCAGCCTGACGAGAGCAGGAGAAGCACAAACCCTGCATGCAACTCTGTGAGGCCCTTTGCAGTTGCACTTGGAGCAGATGAGAAAACTGAACTAACCCCACCGGGAGCAACACAATGACACACTCCCGAGGAGAGCACATTAACTCTTTTAAAGAGCTCTGCCACCTGAGGTCTGTAGGCATCTTCCATTTAAGCTAGGAGATTAATTAACAATGACTGGGCTGCAGGCAGGGAAACTTCCATCTTCAAGTAATTGCTGCACTGCAGGAATGGTACGCTTACAAAACGGTCACAGCATCTTTCTCCAACCCAGTGCCTTCTAGATGTTTTGGACTATATGTCTGTTATCATCCCCAGCTTCCACCAGGCTCAGCATCATAGAGTTGTGCTGGGCACGCATGATGGAAAACATTATTCCCTTCCACTCCCTGCTCAGGCCTCAAAATCATCAAATGGAACCAGGTTGGTTTAACCGTGGCCTGATGATGATCAGCTTATGGTGACATGGAAGCAGGGTTTTTCACTGGTGGCAGCAGCGTTGTGGAATTCCATCCACGCCGAAATATGAGAGGGCCCATCAGCATTGGCATTCCGCCGGCTCTTGAAGAAATACCGGTTTATGCAGCTGCTTTCCCTGAGCTTGAACCTCCTGATCTGATTGCTTTAATTGCTCTTTAAACTGTTGTTTTACAGCCACATTTCAATGAAAAGGATAATTGTGGATGGTTGAATGTTTTGATGGAATTGGTTTTTATTGTGTACTTTGATGGTGAGAGGATCTTATACTTGTAAATTGTTTAGAAGCCATTTTGGCCTGTAAGCAGTACATAAATTAATACATGATGAAGATGATGACGAGAATCATGGTCCATAACAACTAGAAGACACCAACTTGGCCAAGCCTCACCTGATCTTCCTCCAACCGTGCAGGGGTGAGGATCCTGAGTACGCCTAAATCCCTCCAGGTCAGGAGTGGGGAATCTTTTTCAGCCTGAGGGCCACATTTCCTTCTGGTCCACCACGTCAATGGTGAACATGTCCAGAAGGAAAATGGGTGGAGCAATGAAGTAGGCTGTTTCTTACACACACTGACATCCCGCTCTCTATCCACCATTCATTCAACCAACAGCACAACATTCTAACAGAGCTATTCATATACTCCTGTCAAACCACTTGCTGGCTGCAGTTTCCAGTAGTGAGATCTGTGTGAATGAGCTATCAGTGGCTACTAAGCCCAATGGCAATGTTCCACTTCCATGTTGTTGTTGTTTAGTCATTTAGTCATGTCCGACTCTTCGTGACCCCATGGACCAGAGCACACCAGGCGCTCTTGTCTTCCACTGCCTCCCGCAGTTTGTTCAGACTCAAATTGGTAGCTTCGAGAACACTGTCCAACCATCTCGTCCTCTGTCGTCCCCTTCTCCTTGTGCCCTCAATCTTTCCCAACATCAGGGTCTTTTCCAGGGAGTCCTCTCTTCTCATGAGGTGGCCAAAGTATTGGAGCCTCAGCTTCAAGATCTGTCCTTCCAGTGAGCACTCAGGGTTGATTTCCTTCAGAATGGATAGGTTTGATCTTCTTGCAGTCCATGGGACTCTCAAGAGTCTCCTCAAGCACCATAATTCAAAAGCATCAATTCTTCAGCGATCAGCCTTCTTTATGGTCCAGCTCTCACTTCCATACATCACTACTGGGAAAACCATAGCTTTAACTTCCATACCCTCCAACATTTCTCCGATGAAAATAGCAATGTCCTATTCCATAATAAGAATACTAATTTTATTATTTATACCCCACCCATCTGACTGGGTTGCCCCAGCCAGTCTGGATGGCTTCCAACATATATAAAACACAACAAAACATAAACATTAAAAAAACTTCCCCAAACAGGGCTTCTAAAGGTTTTATAGTTACTTAGCTCCTTGGCTTGGGGGTTGCATAACTCCATACCCTCCCAACATTACTCCCATGAAAGTAGGGATGTCCTAAGGAAAAGCAGGGTATCATAGAATCATAGAGTTGGAAGAGACCACAAGGGCCATCCAGTCCAACCCCCTGCCAAGCATTCCGGGATCAAATCAGAAACCGGGGCATTGCAATAAACTGCAATTTCATAGGAGTATATTTTTAAAGTAGATAATTAAATGAGCAAATTAAATGAATTTGGATATGCAGAAGATATTAAAAAATAAATTTAAGGAACCGCAAAAAGAGGGGGAAGTCAAACCTTGAAGTGTTAAAATGATTGTAAAATTAATGAAATGTATAAATTAGAAAAAGTATGAATAAAAACTAAATAATAATCAGAAACTGGGACAGCTTCTGTAAATCTGGAACTGTCCCTGGAAAATAGGGACATTACGCCTCTGGAGACTAGTTGCTGGGAACTAGCAGGGGAGGAGAGTGCTGATGTGCTCAGGTCCTGCTTGTGGGATCCTCCTTGGAGCATCTGGTTGGCCACTGTGAAAACAGGATGCTGGACTAGATGGGCCATTGGCCCGATCCAGCTGCAGAGCGATTCTTATGCTCTTACTGATGAAGCTTGCTTATGGGCACCATCCTGGCACTTCCAAAGCAGCTGTGAATCTCTGCTTTGAGCAATATTTACACACGCCTCTGGCCTACACACACACACACACACACACACACACACACACACACAAACGTGAGCCAGCTGCTCGGTATGGACTCTTGCACCTGAACTCTTTGCTCTTGGGAATGCTACTGAAGTAAAGCCCCCTCCCAGAGTGGGTGTTTTAAAAATAAAAGTAGAGAATGGTGACATATCAGCAACATCTCTCAGCTGCAGCAACCGTGACTGCTTGTTAGGAGACATGTTGCAAATACAAATTATTTGTTTGCAAGCACGGATGTGTCTTTCTGGCACCATCTTGTGCCAAAAAGCAGCCATTGCACTCTGGTCGGAAAATACACTGTACTGACATGTTTTCTCCCCACTTCTCCAATCCACATATGAAAGTATTAAAGCCAGGGACGTCTTAGCCATTGAGGCTACTGGCGCAAGGTGCCATGGCGCTACAGCCTGAGGAGGGTGCCTGCGCTCTCCAGCCCCGCCGGCAGCGCCGCTCTTGCCCACCTTTTCTTGGGCTGCAGACGTGGGGAGGTCATCGGCAAGCCTCCCGTCGGCACCGCCACTTTGGCCAAGCAGGCAGAGGTGGAAGTGGAGCACAGCTGGCAGCGTCCCCACCCGCCCCGCCGGCTGCCTGCTGCGCCTGACCCTGCCCGGCAGAGCGCGAGGAGCGCCAGAGGGATCTTCACACCAGGGCGCCGGATTTACTTAAGACGGCCCTGATTAAAGCTTCCTCTTTATCTTCTTAAAATACTCCAGCCTCCTTCCTGAGCAGCCTCTCTCAACCAGGCATCCTCTCGATGTTTTGGACTGCAACTCCCATTGGAGAGAAAGAGAGGTTTAGTTTCACCTTTGATGTAAATAGTCATCAATTGAGAGCCAGTGTGGCATAGTAGTTAGTGTGTTGGACCTAGGATGTAGGTGAAGGTAAAGGTACCCCTGACTATTAGGTCCAGCCACGGATGACTCTGGGGCTGCGGTGCTCACTGCGCTCTATAGGCCGAGGGAGCCAGCGTTTGTCCGCAGACAGCTTCTGGGTCATGTGGCCAGCATAACTAAGCTGCTTCTGGTGAACCAGAGCAGCGCACAGAAACACTGTTTGCCTTCCCGCCGGAGCGGTACCTATTTATCTACTTGCACTTGACATGCTTTCGAACTGCTAGGTGGGCAGGAGCTGGGACCAAACAACGGGAGCTCACCCCGTCATGGGGATTCGAACCGCCGACCTTCTGATCTGCAAGGCCTAAGCTCTGTGGTTTAGAGCACAGCAAGCAGGGTTCAAATACCCCCTTGGGCATGAAGCTCACTGGGCGAACTTGGACCAGGCACTGCAGCTCAGCTTAAACAACCTCACAGTTGTTTTGGATATTTGTCCAGAATATTTCCATTATTTATTTTATAAGAAATGTCTGTATATATATCATAAAAAGGAAACTAAAGTGGTTTACAACAATAAAAACATTAAAAAGATGTCAATTAACTCTTGTGGAGGGATGTGTCCTTGATTGTTTGCATAGGCTTGGCAGAATGGAAACGTTTTCAGCAGGCACCTCTGAATTGTTCTCAGTGTTGTGTTAAATGATGAAACGCCTTTCAGAGAAGTCATAGAAATCTCAAGGCATTTTGAAATCATGCAGTTAAAAATAACTAAAAAATAGGTTTGAAAGCAATGCAATTACTATTTTTGAAAGATGGGTTTTTAAAAATACCAATAAACACCCGATGCCTTTTTTTTTAAGGAGGGTTTGTGTGAGAACCATTTCATAGAATCATAGAATTGTAGAGTTGGAAGGGACCCCGAGGACCATCTAGTCCAACCCCCTGCAATGCAGGAATATGCAGCTGTCCCATACGAGGATCAAACCTGCAACTTTGGCAATAACAGCTCCCAGCTCCAACCAACTGAGCTATCCACGTCTTTAAAAAAATAAGGGTGTGTGAAAGAACCATTTATATCACCTTGAGTTCCTTGGAGGAAAGGCAAGGGGTAAATTTAATAATGAATAAAAATGGATGATAGTTTGCATGGAGAGGAAGGGGGTCCTTGGGCCAGATGGTGCTTTGAGGGGCTGGGTTTGGCCTTGTTGCTTGTCTCTATGCTAGGCGGATTTAATGTGGAATAAAACCGGTTATTCGTTGTCCCGGGTGGAGGGGGGATTTGAGTGATGAAGCAGCAGCTCAGTGAGGTGAGCCGATGTGGTCCTCTCAGCTTCCAACAGCCTCCTGCCGCTCCATCAGACACCCTGTCAAGAATTCAGCTGAACTCCCCGATTAAATCTGTTCCAAATAATAAAAAAAGGGCTGGTGGGAACTGCCAAACGAGTTCTTGCCCTGCTGGAACGGCTGTCTGGATGAAGCATCAAGCTTGTTGCTGGCCTTCCATACTAATAAGTTTGCGGGTTTTCTTTCACTACTATGTTGTGGCACGATGTCAGGCTAGAGGCTGGCAAGGCAGGTGACAGGATAAGTCCCCCCACTCTTGATCTGGGGAGGGAGGGGAGGGTGCATGTGTGTCAGGAGCCAAGAGGTGGTGGGGAAACAACCCCACATCGCAGCACGGAGACCAAAGACCAAGGGCACCACAGTTGAAGGAGGATATTGACAAGCTGGATGGTCCTGTGTCATGGATGCTTTAGCTGAGATTCCTACACTGCAGGGGGACTGCACTAGATAACCCTTGGGGTCCCCTTCCAACTCTACAATTCTATGATTCTAAGGTGGGCAGAGGAGGGTGTCGGAGAGGATAAAGGGACCAAGCCTTATGAGGAACGGTTGAAGGAGCTGGGGATGTTTAGCCTGGATAAAAGAAAACTGAGATGTGACGTAAGAGCTGTCTTCAAATATCTATAGGGCTGTCACATGGAAGATGGAGCAAGCTTGTTTTCTCCTGCCCTGGAGGGTAGGACCCAAACCAATGGATTCAAGTTACAAGAAAGGAGATTCCGACTAAACCTTAGGAAGAACTTTCAGATGGTAAAAGTAGTTCAACAGCCGAGGGTTGTATCCGACAAAGTTGTGGAGGAGACCCACTGAAATTAATGGAGCTAAGTTAGCCACCCCCATTGATTTCAGTAGTTCTACTCTGAGTAGGGCTAATATTGGTGGCTTGCCTTGGGCTCTCCACTGTGCTTGTGGCTCACCAACAGTTTGAAGCGTGGGATCCTTTAAGTATGCGGCTCACGTTCTGCACAGGCTGGTCTGCCCCAGCTCCCAATGCTCCTTCTGAACAGACAGACAGACACACACACACAGGTTCAAGCAGAGCTGTGCCAGCCTTGAGAGGGGCATGAAATGTTTTTTTCTTAAAGGGCCAGGTCTGGCAGTCTCATTTCAACATGCCATGCTGCTGCTTCTGCCCTGCTGGCACACTGGACACAAACAAGGAAGAAGAAGAAGAAGAAGAAGAAGAAGAAGAAGAAGAAGAAGAAGAAGAAGAAGAAGAAGAAGAAGAAGAAGCAGCAGCTGCAGGCCTGGATGTAAAATGAGTGAACCCAGAAGAGTGCAGGAGGAGAGGCATTAACTGTTCTTTTCTCTTTTCTGTCACTTGCTTCCTCCCTCCCTCTGCCACTGCCAAGTTGCATGGGAGCAAAACATTAATTCCAGCCTCTGAAGCCAGGGGCTGGAGAAATGGTTTGGCTAATGGCTCATGACATTGTAATACATGTGCAGCCCACACAGCTCCCCCCCCCCAGAAAGAAAAGGGTCCATTTAGATTCTGAGTCTCATTATGGGGCCGCAAATTTTACTTAGATTGGGAATGGCTTCCTTGGGTGTTGAATGTTGTTATGATGTTTTTGTGGCATCAAATCAGAAGTGGTCTAGCTTCGCTGGCTGAAATTCAAGTAGCGGCATTTAAAAGTCTTGTTTCACTGGCACCAGACCCCTCTAAAATTACATCGTAATCCTTAATGGCGTTTCACCCCTTTGCTGGAGGGGCTGTGGTAGAGCTGGGACCTTCCTCCACCTGTGGTGGGGCTGTGCCTTTCTGAAGAAGTTTTAGGAAAGGGCATCTGAGATGACAAAGCAGCTCCTAGTTCCTAGAATCATAGAACTGTAGCATTGGAAGAGACCTCAAGGGTCATCTAGTCCAACCCCTTGCACTGCAGGAATCACAGCTAAAGATTCACTGGCATATAGCCATCCAACCTCTATTTAAAAACCTCAACAAAGGAGAGTCCACCACCTTCTGAGATGGTCCATTCCTATATCCACAACTCTTACTGCCAGAGAGTTCTTCCTAATGTTTAGGTAGAATCTCCTTTCTTATCAGTGCCAGATTTACATATAAGCTAAACAAGCTATAGCTTAGGGCCCCCCTCTCTTGGGGCCCCCCAAAAAAATTAAAACAAAAAACTCAACATACATTTCTAAAATATAAGATAAAAAAACATTTACTTTGATAAAATACAAATTTTTTTTGTTATGTGCAAATGGCTTTAGATACCTATTAGGTCCATAAATTACCATATAGCATATATTCAACACAAAAAACAGTGACAATTTGTTGTTGACAAAGGACAGCTGGACATATAAAGTGTCCCATTCCCTTCAGTAGCTTAGGGCCTCATCCAACCTAAATCCGGCTCTGTTTCTTATAACTGGAATCTATCGATTCGGGTCCTAATATATTTGATTTTCAATAAGCACATGACAACCGTGTTTAACCCAAACCCAAACTAAATAAAAAGTACAGTCTGTCATTTATGTGAGGCAATTACAAATGTACATTGTGTTATAATACTCTTAAAACAATTAAATCTCTCCACAGTGGAAGTTTTATTGAAGAAGTTGACTTGTTGGCATAAAAGTAATAAACATAAACCAAGTTGTCTCAAACTTGTCTTTTTTACTTTACCCCTAACCACTCTATGTTGAATTAGCCTCTCTGAGAGCAGCATTTCAGCGTGGCTGTTTTGAACTACATCTCTCCATCAGCCCCAGCCATCTGCTTCCAGAGGAGGCTTGGAGTCTCCACAGCAGCTGGCTATTCTCCTTGGTTTCTAGCTTCAGCTCCTCTGACCTTGTTTTTCCTTTGCTTTGCCAGGCTTGGCTGACAGAAATCCATGAATACGCAAAGCAAGACGTGGTCCTGATGTTGCTGGGAAACAAGGTAAGCCAGGCTAGTTCCCGGCAGAACAATACAGAGCCAGGCGCTCTGTGGCAATGGAAGTCGTTTGCAGGGATGAAGAGGGTGTGGATACGGAGGCAGGTGCCTCAGCGCTGACCCTGCCCATGCACATGGATCGGGGCTGCAGCGGCAACCAGCTAGGCAGTGGAGGCCAACCTCAGCCTGCCCTCTTACCTGTCCGCCATCTTTCTTACAGCCAGTCAAGAGGTGACTGTACCTGTCATTGGCTGTTGGGACTCCTTGCTTTCTGCCCCACCAGTCTCAACGAACACTAGGCATCACTGCAGATACACAGTCAAAGAGCACAATTCTGCTGCAAAGAGTGACAGCCACCAATGTGGATGGCATTGGAAGATTGGACCATTTCATGGAGGGCCATTGATGGCCACTAATCACAATGGCTATGATACCCCTCCACAGTGGAAGGCAGCAATGCTTCTGAAGACCAGTTGCTGGAAGCCACAGCGGGGAAGAGGGCTCTTGTGCTTGGGTCCTGCTTTGGGTTTCCCTTTGGGGCATCTGGGTGGCCACTGTGTGAGCAGGATGCTGGACAAGATGGGCCATTGGCCTGATCCAGCAGGGTTCTTCTTATTCTCTTATGCTGGTTTGTGTTTCTTTTTTTTTTGCCAACCCTAGGTGGACTCGACCCAGGAGCGAGTGGTGAAACGAGAAGATGGGGAGAAATTAGCCAAGGTACATGAACCACCTGCCCTCACTAAAATGAGCTGAAATTCCGCTTCAAGAGAGCCTAATTTCTGCAACCTTGTTAATTATTATTGTCACATCAAATTTGCAAACATCTGGGTAGGCTTATTTAAACCAGAATGTTTTTTAGCAGGCCCCAAAAGGAGTTCAGGGAAGGCCTGATATCAACAGGCAGGGAATTCCAAAGTGTAGGTGCTGACATACTAAAATATCAAGTCCTTACAAAATCGGTGCCCTCAAGCTGTTTTGTACTAAAATTCCTGGCTGAAGGGAGTCGTAGACCAAAACATGCGGAGAACACCTTGTTGGGGAACATTGAGCTAGATTTCCTTCTAAAAGAAATGGAATATAGGCTTTTTTTCTGGAAAAAATGGTGGGAGAACTCACCACAAAGTTTCTTTGTTAGTTTGCTGTCGGCCCAGTCTAACCCCCACCCCCCACCCCATGGGCAGTGGCTAAATGTAAGATGTGATTATAAAACTCGCACAGATAATGATCTGGATTAGAAATGGCCACATTATTCATTACTGGTATAGGTGTATTTATGGCTCAGGCATTGGGTGTGTATCTGTTCCAGCCATCCTGACAAAAACAACAAATCCTGCATTTTAGGGAACAGGCAGACACTGAATACCACCTTCATTTTTGCAGGAATACGGAGTGCCCTTCATGGAGACCAGTGCCAAGACTGGTTTGAATGTTGACTTAGCGTTCACAGCTATCGCCAAGTAAGTTGCTTCTTTTTG
This sequence comes from Lacerta agilis, assembly GCF_009819535.1. Taxonomy (NCBI): domain Eukaryota; kingdom Metazoa; phylum Chordata; class Lepidosauria; order Squamata; family Lacertidae; genus Lacerta; species Lacerta agilis. The sequence goes on along the minus strand of NC_046324.1, from coordinate 28,970,377 downwards.
ACTTTCCATCTTTAACTTGCTCAGGGCATGTGGCACTGGGGGCGAGTTTATGGGACCAAGGGGGGGGCAGTGTATCAAAAAGAACCATTTGTGATGGTGGCATGCTGGCAGCAAACTGGTCCTTACCTGTGACAGGTAAGCAGGAGAAACGCCTTGTTGCAGGGCTGTGATAAGAGGCTAGGAAACCAGATTGATCAAACCACTTGCATTTCGTTTCCAGGGAGCTGAAGCACAGATCTATGAAGCTGCCCAACGAGCCTCGCTTTAAACTCCACGATTACGTCAAGAAGGAGGTGAAAGGCGCCGGCTGCTGCAGGTCCTAGAACCCGCCTGGCCCATTTGAGGTTCTGCCCTTTGTACAAAGACTCGCAACCAGCGTCCCACTTCCCCTGCTGCATCTGTCTATGCCACTACATGATTCCTTCTTCGTGTCTGTGTGTTTGTCCAGGTGAAATGGGGCATGTGGGAGCGCGGGAGGCGGAGGAGGGCCTGGGTGGCTTCTTTCCAGGAAGCCAGACACAGCTAAGAGGCTAAAAATAATAGATCTGTCAGGGAAGAAGGTAGTTGACGATCAACAGGAATTGTGGAAGCGAGTGAAGGATCTTTGGCAGGCAGCCTTCAAGCACAGGCGCCACTAAAAACGAACGGGGTGTGTGGTTTGTGTGAATGGACATGCAGCTCCTGTGCATTCTGGAGGTGCACATTTTCCTAGGGGATGGCATTCCGTACCCCCTTTGTTAAGCTTTTCCCCTGTTGGCGGCAACCTTTTTTTTGGAATTGTGCTCCACGTTCTTATTGTTGCAGCTTCAACAAGTACCCAGGCCTGGTACTTCCAACCCTTATAAGTTCTTTATTATTATTTTTTCAAACTCTGCTGACGCTGCAATACGTGCCCTGCATATGTAATATGGCACCCAGAACAAGGACAGAATTTGGCACCCCTTAATTCTGAGTAGGTACCCTTATAAATAAGATTTATTATCATTATTGTTTTGCGCCCCCTTGGCTCTGCACACCCCGTGCGGGGGAACTGCTCACACCTCCCTAAGTCCTGCACTGTTCTTAACATCCGAGAAAGGGAGGGGAAATTTCTGCTGTCTGCAACACGTGGGTAGCCTGTAGGGAGGAAGAAAAAAAATCCCATGTTTTCTTCTTGACTGCTTGGGAGTCCGACTGGCTCATTCCTGAGCGCAAACACTTTGGCTTCTTTTTGTGGAGGTAGGTTATAACACAAAGCTAACTGGTTTTGTATCTCTGAAGTAACTATTTTTAAAGTGCAATTTGTCTCCTACCCCTCGGTACTGTAACTCCCTTGCTGTGTCTCTCATGGTTGCTCTTGGATACAAGAGGGTCTTTTTCAAACAGCTGCAACGTGGTGTACAAAAAAACGCTTGCCCTTTCAGCTACTTTGATGGTGGTGGTGCCTGGCTTTCTTTTTATGGCAGGGGTTTGAAAATGCAGCGCTTTGCTTCCCCCCCCCCATAGGATTAGGCAAGTGCGATGCCCGTGGGGGTTTGTGGGATCCCCAGGAAGGGGCTTTGCTGTTCTTTGTTGCAAGGGAAGCCGCTGGGAAACCACCATGCTCGCTTCTGCCTGCCGCCCTCCCTGGCTTCCACCTCCCGTTGGCGTCAAGAAAAGGGAGGGCCGGGAGCACAAGGCAACAAGTCCGACTCAATAGCCATAAGCAAAATCTCACAAACTAGCCCCAGATCTTTGGCACAGCACCAGCCCTTGACAGTACAGGAATACCCAAACACCTTACATTACCGTTGTAAGGATAATTGAGAATGTATATGAAGTGCTTTGTACACTCAAAGTGCTATATATATGTATATTTATTTATAAATACTAAGTTATCATGCTTTCTTTGGTACTGTGGAAGTTTTGTGTGTGTGCGTGTGTATGCTGCTCATTTTCTTTTACTTAAAAGGTTTATTTAGACACAAAGGCCCTAGGCTGGATTCCTTTTTCCTCCCGATTGTTTCCAAGCTGCTACAAGTTTCCTAAGGAAGACCACTTTGCCTCAGAGCCGGTTTGCATGCTCACAGCTCTCTTAAAAGCTTCAAGGGTCACTGCATCGCAGAGGAAACCAGCCACATAGTATGTGAATTGGGCCAGTTTCATTTTTTTAATCCTGTACCTTCGGAAAGCAACTGGGCTGCCTGCTGCTGGCTCTCGATCCAAACACTCCTTTGCAGAATTCTGCAGCTTGGCTTCTGCGGCCTCCACTTTGCAAGAGAAGCATGGACTCGAAAACGCTGCCTCTTTGCAGGGACTTGGGTCTGCCTCCTACATAGACTGGCCTGTCCAGTTCCCAAGCACCCTCGAAACAGTGTTATTAATGTAGTAAGAAAATGCTGCCTCTTGTTTATAGCTTTCTCTCTATCTCCCCCACCTCAATACTCCTCTTAATAAAAGACTTTTTTAAAACGTTGTTTTCCCATCTCAAAAGCCTTAGGAAAGTAAAGCCAAAACTCTCCCTACAAGAACTTGCATTTTCCTCTTTGCAGATCTGAAAGAATGCCTCCTTTCTAAAAGACCTTTGTGGGTGCAAGTCCTGGTAGTTCCACCACCCAAAGAACCTAATGTGTGGCATCTAAAGGGGCAGCTTCCAGGCGACAAAGTTTTGGAACTCCCTCCCCACAAAGATACACCTGACACCTACACTGTAACACTTTCATCGTGTGAAGATGCACCTCTTCACCATGGTGTTTTGACATTCGAGATTTATATTCTTAGGGTCCAGCCTATTCTTATCATTGTAATTTGTATTTTTGTGACCCTCCCAGGGGACCCTTTGGGTGAATGGCAGGTATTTAATTAAACTAGTAATAATGTCACCAACCAATTTTAGAGTGCTGCACTCCATACATGGCAATTTATTAAAAACCTGCCCAGTGTGAGAATTTCTGCGATTCCGTCCCCGGCTAAACTACAACCCAAGAGATCTGTTGCCTGCACCCTGATTTTCAGCTGGCGATCTGCAAAGAATCTTGTGCCAAACACCATTCTCGCCATCCATCATTCAAACTTGGGTGAGGGGTAGCGGAAGAGAAGAATCAGCAGAAGCCTCAGACATTTAACTGACACTTAGCATAAATCTGAGTGTTATTTTTCCTGTTGGCAAATAGGCATATTGTGTAATGGAAACAACAGCCAAGGAAACAAATTTCACTCCCCCCCCCCCAACAGCTCTCCGGGAGTTCGAACAGGGGGGGGCACTCAGCCCTACCTGGAATCATAACTGAATGTGGGGCCTTTCACATTCAAGCAAATACTATACCATTGGGCTACAACTACCCCCCCCCCTTATCAAATGAAAGTGTGAGAAGTTCAGATAAATTGGTGTCTGTGGTGTGAGATGAAGGATTTGATAATCCCCAAACATCCAGAGCCAGAAACCCTATTCAGAGGCAGAAGTTTTCTGTGCAGTATACCTTTGGCCCTGCACATTGCGCAAACACAATCTGTTTCTTTAATAAGCTATTGTTGTACAGTGGACACTTGGGTTGCAAATGTGATCTGTGCAGGAGGCACGTTCGCAACCCGCAGTGCTGCATCTGTAGGTTGCGATTTAGTGCTTTTGCACATGGGCCGAAACCTGGAAGTAACCCATTCCGGTACTTCCAGGTTCGGCGCAGTGCGCAACCCGAACTCACACAACCTGAAGCGGATGTAACCCAAGGTATGACTGTAATTGGAAAAAAGTATATTGTTGCAAACTTCTTCACCAAGGGCTCTTAAATATATATTTTTGCATGAGAGAAATTCAAATCTGCTTTTATTTTTGTGACTGGACAATATTTAGCTTGACAGTTATGTCCAGTCGCGAACGACTCTGGGGTTGCGGCGCTCATCTCGCTTTATTGGCCGAGGGAGCCAATGTTTGTCCGCGGAGAGTTTTTCTGGGTCATGTGGCCAGCATGACTAAGCCGCTTCTGGCAAAACCAGAGCAGTGCATGGAAATGCCGTTTACCTTCCCACCGGAGTGGTACCTATTTACCTTCCTGCCGGAGTGGTAGCTATTTATCTACTTGCACTTTCATGTGCTTTCGAACTGCTAAGTTGGCAGGAGCTGGGACCGAGCAAATGGAGCTCACCCCTTCACAAGCATTGGAGCCGCTGACCTTCGGATTGGGAAGCCCCAGGCTCAGTGGTTTAGACCACAGCGAAAGCTCTTGGAAAACCAAAGGATTTTAAGTTTACCTTCTGAAAATGTCAGATATTATAAAAACACAGCCTTTCTGCATAAAATTTATCCTAAGCATACATTACCTTGTAATAATAAAACATTAGCTTATTTGGTTAGAGCATGCATAGGTAAACTAGGCCCACCAGATGTTTTGGGACTACAACTCCCATCATCCTTGGCTAACAGGACTAGTGGTTGGGGATGATGTGAATTGCAGTCGCAAAACATCTGGAGGGCAGTTTGCCTATGCCTGGGTTAGAGTATGGTGCTGATAATGCAAAGGTCGTGGGTTTGATCAGCATACAGGCCACCTGCATATTCCTGCACTGCAGGGAGTTGGACTAGTTGACCCCAGAGGTCCCTTCTAACACTGATTCAGCAAGCTGCTTTCTCTCATCTTCTGCCCACTTCTGCTTTTTGTTCAAGATAGGCGTCAAAGGTCAGTCTCACAATGGTTTCAACGGAAGACGTCTCAAAAGTCTCAAGGACTGATACCACTGTTTCATAATAGTCTTCCATCAGCCAATAGTGAGCACTGACCCGTAGCATGAAATCTTACATATTCTTGTGAAAAATATTGGCTGATGAAGACTATTACTAAACAGCAGTATCATTCCGGAAACACCCCTTGAGACTTTTGGGACATCTTCTGTTGAAACTTTTGAAAAACTATTGAGAAAACTTTAGGCATCTTCTGTCGAAACCTTTGAATAACCATTGAGACTGACCTTTGACACCTATCTTGAACACATGGCTTGATGTTCTGCACCACTAGTCTGTTACATTGTATATATGAACTCTAATAGATTTCTACTTTTTGAATATCATTATTCTATTATATATGCTCTAGCAGTTATTAGCCTACGCGTTGCGTCTATATTTCTGTGACTGGTTCTCATTGCAACACAGGGTTTTCGTTTTGGCACTTCTGCTTTTTGACTTGTCTGTTATGTTCAGGCAGATCTGGCAAGCCCAAGTGATGCATTGCAATAGAACCAGTCTCTGACAAGTTCCTTCACACAGATCTTCATTTCCTTAGGGTGCACGTACACTTATTATGAGCTTCCTATCTCCAACCAGCATCTGCAGGGCAGCCGAATCCAGAGGAAAGAATTTTTTTACACTTGCAATTAGATGTCAAAAATTGATTTTTTTTTACAGAATATTTTATTAAACAAAATTTACAAAATTTTGCCAGAAAAACTTGCATTTCTTTTATAAGCCAGGCAACGCTAGAAAGAACAGATAAAAATCTACAGAACGAAAATGTATTAAACAAAATTTACATTTTTTGCCAGGAAAATTTGCATTTCAGCATTCTCTGGCAATAGAGATGCCCTTTGTCTTTGAAGAACATTGCCAGCCGTGCTGAAAACACTTTCACATGGCACACTTGTTCCTGGGATAGCCAGAAACCTCTTTGCAAGCACCTTCAACATTGGGAAGGATGCCTCATGTGCCTTCCACCACATCAGAGGGCATTCATCAAAGTCCACTCTTGGCATAGCCATATAGCTTCTTAGCTCTTTTTCTGCTTTCAATTCAGACAACGGTGCTAATCCATCTTCCGCCAGGTCCTCCTCGTCCTCCTCTAAATCAAAAATTTTCGCCAAACCTTTTTTTGGCAGAGCAGGTGGAGTATTGGGCTCCGTAGAAGCAGCACACAGACTCCCATGCAAGTCTGCCATCTTCTTTATGGCCTCCTGCTTGACAGCCTCAGGAGCCTCCAAGAAACGCAGGCGAAACCTTGGGTCACACAACGAAGCAAGACCTAAAGTGGTTGTCATAGGTGCACTTTCATACTTTTCTGACAGTGCACCCAAAATTTCACATTTAATGTCTTGCAGCAGCACACTGTCTCCCTCATCAGGCTGGAGACTTTTCTTAATTTGTTTATAAAGTGGCAGAACAGATGAAGCAGTGAGATCATTGCTTCCACTTAGTGTCGTGGTGATGTCCTCTAACACAGTAGTTGCAGACACAAAGTCTTGTATAGCAGAGATATCGCACTCTTCCAACATCAAATGGTTTTTGGAGGGATAACCCAGAAACATGTCACTTAATGCACATTTGTTTTCAAGAAACGTTTGGCAGAGCTTAAATGTGCTCCACCATATTGTGGGACAAGCACTTGGCAAACTAACTTTCTCCATCTCAAGTATCTCTTGAGATCTGGCAAAGTCTCTTCTCATTTTCCAACTATGGCTAATGCTATTTTGCAGGTTTTTCAGTCTTGTAACTGCCTTTTTCAGCTGTGTCAAGTTTAAAGCTCGGTTAACCCCAACAGTTATATTGTGGGCAAAGCAGGAAATGTGCTCTAAACCAAGCTGCCTAACTACTTTTAGAATATTTGTACCATTATCAGTTGTACTGCAAAATATATTCTTCACATCTATGCCCCATTCCGATAATGTGTCTGTGAGCATTTCACAAAGATTATCTGAGTTGTGGTCCTTCAAAATGTTTTTACAGCCCAAGAAAGCATTAGTCAATTTCCACTCATCTGATATGAAATGTAGAGTCACGGCCAAAAATTGAGTGCCTGCTACTGATGTCCAGCAATCAGTAGTGATGACCAGTTCAGTCTCCTTTATCCGACTTACTTCTCTCTTCATTTTCTCCACGGTATTATTGTACAGCTGTGGAACTCCTTTGGTTGCAAAGTATTTTCTGCTGGGCAACTTATATCTTGGGTTTAGAGTGTTAACCATCTGGATAAATTTTGGGTGGTCCACTGTGTCGTAAGACTGCATGCATGTAGCCACATACTCTACGATTGCCTGAGTACAAGATTTCGGTGCCTTTGAATTGAGCGGCTGAACATCCAATGTTGTTTTCAGCCGTTTTTTGGGATTTTCTGCAACTGTTACTGTAGGCTCAGCAGTACTAACCGTTGTTGCAACTGGAGGATCATCAGCCTTATTGCATGAATCGGCGGAAATGTCTCTTGATGAAGAAGCCAACTCCCTAAATTTCAATGGGTGGTGAAACTTGAGGTGGCTACTTAGATTTGAGGTGTTTCCGCCTTTCGCAGATACCGAATGCAAACATATCTTACAAATGGCGACATTATCCATCACCACACGGTCATTTTCATCAGCAGGCAAGCCAAAATGCACCCAAACGGCACTTTTGGTTTTGGGCTTGGCTACCAAATGGTGATATTCAGGGCATTCCAAAGTACGGCGATGATGAGTTACATATAATCTGGGAAAATATTAAACAAAAAGAAAAAATCTAATTTTGAGGTATATGATATATGAAAAGTAACTCAATGAAGGCATTCTTCAACTAAACAATTAAAAGATTTCTGGAGAAAATATTAATGTCCTATATAGTCTTGGGGGCAAATTTAAAATTTTAGAAAGTAGTAATGGCAGTGGAGAGCTGAGCCACAGAGTTAACAGGGGCTGCACTGGGCAGGAATCAAAAGAAGCATGGGCTTTACGGTTTTTCCAAAATCATGATTTTTGCATAGCATACACACACATCATGATATATTGCCATGTCACATACTATGAAAATGTTATAATGATGTGGAATTCAGAACCGGTTTTGAGGGTACCTTGGTTTACGAACTTAATCTTGTTCCTGAAGTCTGTTCATAAACCAAAGCTTGCTTTCCCATAGCAGCGGGGGAACAACTTGGATTAAGAACGCTGCAAACCCGGAAGTAGGTGTTTTGGTTTGTGAACTTTGCCTTGGAATAAGAACATGTTTCACGGATTAAGTTTGTAAACCAAGGCACCACTGTACAGTATTGATATACAGTGGTGCCCCGCTAGATGAATGCCACGCTAGACGAAAAACTCGCTAGACGAAGGCATTCGTCTAGCGGGAGGCTGCCCCGCAAGACGAAAAAGTCTATGGGGCTGCCTCGCAAGACGAATTTTTTTCGTTTAGCGAAAACCGCGGTTTACATTGCCGCTTCGCTAGACGAAAAAACCGCTAGACAAAAAGATTCGTAGAACGAATTATTTTCGTCTAGCGGGGCACCACTGTTATCGCCCAGCCTCCCTCACGAATTTGTTCTCTTAGCAGCAGCCCGTACCTCATAACGTCTCGCAGAGTTGGGAGTTCAGAGGGCAACAATTCTCTGCTAGTTCCAATTAGATCGCTCACGTGCGCGGATGTCCCAAGACTTGATCTCTGATTAGAAGCCATTGTAGGTCAATTCCCACTGGTTAAGATGGTAGTAGTGGTAGTAGCAGCAGCAGCACTGACGGACAAGTAATTTTTAACACAACGATGAAGATTCTTCAATCTGTGAAAGAAGCAAATACAGCTACAGCACATTAATGAATTATATACGGAACTATAACATACAATTCAATATAAAAATATGCATAGTGTATAAATAATAAATAAAATCAATATAACTGCAGGTAAAAGGGACCCCTGACCATTAGGTCATGGTGGACGAATCTGGGGTTGCGGCACTCATCTCACTTTATTGGCAGAGGGAGCTGGCGTATAGCTTCCGGGTCATGTGGCTAGCATGACTAAGCCGCTTCTGTCGAACCAGAGCAGAGCACGGAAACGCTGTTTACCTTCCCGCTGGAGCGGTACCTATTTATCTACTTGCACTTTGACGTACTTTCAAACTGCTAGGTTGGCAGGAGCTGGGACCGAACAACGGGAGCTCACCCCGTCGCGGGGATTCAAACCACCGACCTTCCGAATGGCAAGCCCTAGGCTCAGTGGTTTAGACCACAGCGCCACCTATAAATTATTTTTATGCAATTTTACACATTTTTTAAAAATAAGACAAATTTAAAATTAAGTTGAATTCCACATAAATGTTAAAAATGTTTGTATGTACTTATTTAGCAAGCAAAACTAAATTATATTAATTCAACCAAAATATTTTTTGAATTCACAAGTCATGTTGCAACTTTTAGCACCCCTCATTTTTGGAATCGGGAACCTGGAAGTACCGGAACGAGTTACTTCCGGGTTCGGCAATTTGCACATGCGCACAAAATGATGTCACGTACATGCACAGAAGCGCCGAATCGCACCACGCACACGCAGCGCTTCAGGTTGCAGACCTTTCAGGTTGCGAACAGGGCTCCAGAACGGATCCCATTTGCAACCAGAGGTACCACTGTAACAAGCTGAAATTTAGGGATTTTCATCCAAGGAGCACCCTCTAGGTCTACTTATGTGTACAGTGCACAATGAAAAGTGTGTGGTAAATTTTCTTGGATGAAGGTTAAAAACTCCAATTAACAACCAACAACCAAAAATCTTTCCAGAATGTACAGTGGTACCTCGCTAGACGAATGCCTCGCTAGACGAAAGGCATTCGCTAGCGAAAGGCTGCCTCGCAAGACGAATTTTCCTATGGGCTTGCCTCGCAAGACGAAAAATTTCCGCGATTTCCCCCCGTCAAACTGCTCTTCCCCCGTTGGTGCTTTGCAAGATGAAATTTTCGCTATACGAGAGCACTCACAGAACGAATTAATTTTGTATTGCGAGGCACCACTGTATAAGTTATTGCTAGAGTGGCATACAAAAGATGAAATGGTAAAATCGACAATGGTTGATTGGGCCAAAGATATTGGACATAATATTATGTTAGAAGACTGGGAGAAGTTGTGGAAAATAGGTTTAAAATTTTCAGCATATATTTTGAGAGAAAATATCATGAAAATGATGTATAGATGGTATTTAACCCCGCTAAAGTTAGCAAAAATGTATCACGGTTCTTGCAATAAATGTTGGAAATGTAAGCAAACAGAAGGTACCCTTTCCCATATGTGGTGGACATGCCCGAAAGTAAGACTTCTGGGAGAAAATATATAACGAATTAAAGGTGTTGAAAAACACATTTACTAAGAGACCAGAGGCCTTCTTACTGGGCATTGTAAATCATGAAATCCCTTCAAAGGACAGGACAATCTTTATGTATGCCACAACAGCTGCAAGGACTTTACTAGCAAAGAACTGGAAAACTGAAGTGATTCAGACAGTAGAAGAATCGTAGATGAAAATGGACTATATGGAGCTTGCAGAACTGACCGGGAAGCTCCGAGACCAGAGGGACGATGCAGCGGAGAAAGATTGGAAGAAATTTAAAGAATACTTAAAAACCCATGTTAAGATTAATATCTAAGAAGAGAGCAGGCAGACCAGATAGGCTACAGATTTGAAATTAATATAAGGTACAGAAGCAGGTAGACGTTGTGATAAGGAAAATAGATTTAGATAAAGATTAGTTAGTAAAGATAAATTTAAAATGTTAAGAATTTACTAAGGATGATATTCAGTGAACGCATAAGGCGAGGATGTGAGGAAGACAACTAATGATGTTATGGAAATTTAATGTTTATTATTACCGTAATTTTGTATTTTTTTTCTTTTGTTTCTGTGTATTGTGTTTTCGTATTTTCTTTTGTTACTGTTTATTGTTTGTAGTGTTTGTAGGTTGGTGTTTGTTTTGCTTAAAACCAAATAAAATTCTTAAAAAAATAAAAACTCCAATTAACCTCACCACAAAGGCCTGGCACAACCCAGTGTCCTGCTTGATCACTTCTGATCCCAACATAGTCTCTTCTCTTGTGTGCTTCCTGAAGAAAATTAAAATAAGAATGAATCAAGTGCCAATAACACATTTTGTTTTCTAAATAGACAGGAGCAAGGTTCTAGCTTGAAAGGATGGTGCCTCTCTGAAACCAGCTTTTAAGCCTCAGCTCGTGCTCGTAATCAGTAAACTGGAACCAGTTTTCATACGAGGTGTCAGAAAATTAAGAGCTCATCATTGGCTGCTGATGGGCCTAACAGATTACCCACCCAGATTTTCCAAAATCAGTTTACGCTCCTCCCTATCTACTGGGCTCATATTATTTAGTGGCAGCAAACACACCTGGAAAGGTAAAGGAGGAGGCCTTAGAACAAGGAGCTCAGGTGCTGGACCTGGTCAAAGTGGGCCCATCTAGTCCTGCATCCCATTCTGAGAGTGGCCAACCAGATGCCTTGGGGAATTCTGTAATCATCCTATCCACGCTCAGAAAAATGAATGCTTCTCAAAAGTAGGAAAAAAGACCAAGGGAAGGAGGCCTCAACAAAGCCCTAAACCAGACTAGAGACCTACACATAAAACGAACTGGCCCAACAGCTCAACATGGATATGATAGAGTCCTGCTATGCTGCCGCAGAATGATCTGCAGCAGGAAGAGGCTGCAAGATCCTCCCTTTCTGAAAGGTAAAGGGTCCTTTGCAGGATCTAAAGCAGATCACTCATTCCATGAGAACTATGAGGCATGAACAAAAGAGGTTTAACCACCACCTTCAAAGTTCAAACTTTCATTAACTCATACAAACAGGTAAACGCATTGTCTCCTTTCTGGCCCTGCTGCCAGAAAATCAATTCGCCCTATCACTCATTGTGAGAGATCTAGCAGTTAGAACAGTGGTCTTTTAACTTTTCCAGAATCCAAACCTGAATTTGGGGACCAATTTCATAATTTTGGGCCATGTAGTTACATGGCCTTAGTGGCTTAGATAAGATCTCAACTAAGTAATGTTGCAGACCGGATGGAAACCTTGCTCAGCCATGAAATTCACTGTGTGACCCTGGACCAGGGTATAAATATATAAACTGCCACGTGGGATTAAAAAAACTATGGGTGTCATCCAATGTCAATCCCACTCAGGGCATAAGTATAGAAATTACTGGACCGAAGATTGCCCTGTCCATTAATTACCATTGGTTTACTCTGAAAAGGACTAACAGTGACTACAACTCTACACCAGGACGAGCTTTTCCATTCCTGTCTGATTTTAAAAGCAGTTACAGCATTTACGTAATATTCCAAAGCTTTAAACAGGTCTTAAGTAAATATAAAACATTTTAAATAAAAAACACAACTGCGTCTGTTAACACGTGATTTGTGCCCCTTTTCGAATGTCCTACTGTTGGTCAAGCGAGACTAACCACTATAGCCCTAGAAACCGGCCTTTCTACCCGCGTAAAGTCAGCCTTACCTTCAACCGTTCGAGCGCGAGCGGGAAAAAGAACGCGCAAGCTCGTGGAATCGGCTTTTATAAACTCGCCCCACATCCCAATTGGCTGGTTCTTGCGCAGGGACGTTAGCCAATTGCGTTACCCTGTCGCACGACCATCTGCAGCCAATCGTCTTCCTCCACCTACAGACTCTCTTTCCACTGGCCGACACAGTCTACAACTCCACGCCATTGCGTCCTCCCCCCGCCGCTATCATTGTCTCTCGGGACATTTGATTGGATAAGCCTAACGTGACTCAAAGTCGGCACAGCCATAGAGGCAAAAGAAATCAAGGTGGGGAGTAGACGGACACCCGCTCAGCGAGACCAATAAAAAAGCAGCCGGAAGGGTCGCGCGACACGCCGGTTGAGCAGGCGCTCATGGGATCTGTAGGCCACAGGCCGCAAAAGAGAAATCTCGGTGAAGCGCTGCACTGGGAGGAAAAACCACGAATCCCGGCAGCCCGCGCGGCGAGCGACGCGTGATCGTCATTTCCGGCCCGGCTTGCTGGGAGGCCCGGAGGTGGGGAGCAGACAACCAGGCGCTTGGCGGTGCAGGAGCTGGACTCTGCTGGGAGAAGGCGGGGGAGCCACCATGTGCCGGGGGGCCGCGCTTGGGCCGGCCGCCTCCTCCCCCCGCCACTCCCCCGCGTCAGGTGAGAGCGCGAGGGGCGGGGTCTGTGGGTGGCGAGGGGGAGGGGCCTCCTGAGACGGGCGCCCCTCCCTCCAGGTCCTGAGGGAGGGAAATTATTATTATCATCATCCTCATATTCTATATCTCTTCAAGGAGCTCAAGTTGGTATACGTGGCTTTTTCGTATCCCCAAATGCATTTTATCTTCACAACAACCCTGTGAGGTAGGTTAGACTAAGGTAGCATTATTCATTTACTACGTGATTTTTAGCATAATAAGGATATTGAGATTATACACACACACACTGCAATTTCACTGACGGCAGAGTATATGTATTTTTGCCTGCCCCTCCATTTTTATCCTCGCAACAAACCTGTGAGGTTGGCTATGTTGAATGTTAGTTACTGGCCCCAAGGGCTGTGATTCTGTTGTTGTTGTTGGTTGTATCATAGCTCTCTTCAAGGAGCTCAAGGTGGTATCTATGATTCTTTGTCGTCGGCGTCCATCCCCCCCCACCCCCGGCTCCTCCATTTTTCTCTACCCAACAACCCTGTAAGGTAGGTTAGGCTGAAACATAGTTACTGGCTCCAAGGTCACATTGCAGTGTACTACACGGTTAAGTAGGGCTTTAAATCCCCGATCTTTGTCCAATGCATCAGCCCCTTCTAGCATGGCTGTATAATGCTGTCTTCAAGAATTGGTGCCTGAGTTTGCATGTTTCTTCTCTCCTTGTGCCCTTTCCCTATGTGTCCTGTCTTGGATTGTAAGCCTGTGCATGCAAATTGTCTTATTTTAACTTATTCTATATAGGTTATTCTAGAGGGGTTGTTTGTTTTTCTGCTGAAGAGCACTACAAAAATGCTTTAAATCAGTGGGCAGAAAGCGTATTGAAATTTCTGGTAGGTTTCTGAGCAATTTCTTGTAGATTGAATAACTATAAACTATAATAGCTATAGCAAAATGCAACCCCACATTATAATAGTGAAATGAAGAAAGCTTTGTTGGGGGAGGGTAATCAGAATGAGGACTGGCGGTCCCCACCACCACCACCTTTGGTATTCTAAATGAATTTGGAGGCTCAGATTTCTTTATTTCTGCTCCTTCACACCAGTGCACACTCCTTGCACTTAGCAGATCTCAGGGATCTACAAGTAGATGTTAAAAAACAGAGTAGATTCCACAGACTTGAATCTTGACCAGACTTGCTTTAAATGTTGGTGCTGATTGGGGTGGCAGTCCAGTTGGGCACCTAACTGACTGCTCTAACTACTTCAGGGCAACCAAGGCAGTGTCTGATCCATACAAGGGCCTGCAGCTGGATTGCCACTACTTTCTCAGGCACCCTGTCCAAGAAGTGAGTACAGTGGTACCTCGAGTTAAAAACACCTCAGGTTACAAACTCCACTAACCTGGAAGAGTTACCTCAAGTTGAGAACTTTGCCCCAGGATGAGAACAGAAATCGTGTGCAGCGGCAGCAAGAGGCCCCATTAGCAAAAGCATGTGTCTAGTTAAGAACAGTTTCAGGTTAAGAACGGACCTCTGGAACAAATTAAGTTCGTAACTATACCACCGTATTTGTGACTGGACAGTTGTTATTTATCACTTCTGAGTGCTAAGAGGGGGCACACCATCATCTCTTTCAAGCCAGATGGCACACACCCCACCCCTGCAGCAACCCCCCCCCCTCCAAGATTTGGAGGGCCTTTGCAGTGTACTTCAGAGTTGGAGAACCTGTGACCCTCCAGATAATTGTTTCGCTACAATTGTCATCATCCCTTGCTGAGACTGAGGGGATTTGGAGTCCAATACCATCTGAAGGGTCGTAAGTTACCCACTCCTGCTCTAAGTCTGCCTGCACAACATACATTTAATCCCCATCCCTGAATCCTGGGCACTGTTGTTTACCCTCACAGGGCTACAATTCTCAGCACCCATAACAAACTATAGTTCCCTTGATTTTTTTCTGATAGGTGTGGGACCAGTGATGTGCTTTAAATGTACAGTGGGTACACAGCCTTAGTTTTTTTATGAGATTCTGATTTTATAATTTTTACAGTGGACTTCCTTGAGTTTGGGACAAGTGTTACATATAAATAAACAGCAATTTACTGTTTCAGTCTTAATCTTGCAGGCTGCAAGAATGTATTTCATGGGTTGCTTTTAAAAAACCCTTGATATGTTACAAATGGATAGGTTTTTTTAAAAAAAAGAAACACTTGCCCTTCTATGAGTAAGGAGGGCTTCCCTTTCTTGGTTGAAGCCTGTTGGGAATGGCTGAGATAGGGAAGTGCTAGATGATTGGCTGAGGTTGGTAGGGGATTTTCCTGATGAATTTACATATCGCCTATTGCTCTGCATGCCTTCCTATTTACATCACTGAGAGAGCAGACTACGGCAGAGGCCAGCAGGCATGCAAGAGACATTTTGAAAGAGGGAAATGTTTGCCTGAAATCTTCTCTGTGGAGTTTTTCTGCATGATTCAGCTCTCAGTCTGCATGTGAGGTAAAAGACTTCCTCTGTGGACTCTCTCGCTCTCACTGGGAAAATACTATGGCTCTGTGTGACGCCATCAGCAGATCACTAAACTGGTGCCCAAATCAGAGAGAATTGGAGTCAGTTGTGCCAGTTGAATAACTTGTGTGAGCTCAAATCGGTTTATGGACTTGAAAAACCTTCATGTTTTATTTTTCCAACTTAGATGCCACTATTCATCCTCACAGGCTCCCAAGGCAGTTAACTGTTTAGGTTCCTGTTTTGTATTAGCTCTTAATGGAGCTGTAGAAGGTTTTGAACTCTTAGGTGCCTGAGCAAAATGATGGTTTGAGGTGTCCTGGTTCTGACTGGTGTTAACTGTTTGCTGCTCTTTATTCCTACTCATGCTGGAGAGCTGCTGACTGTTGCCTCCTTCCTTGGAGGAAGGTGCAGTGTTCTGCCTATGGGCTATTGTGCTTCATAGTGGCTTTGTTTAACTTCCCTTTCATGCTTAGGAGGTTTTGTGTATAAGGAGGGCTTAAATGTTGGTGATTCCATAGTTTTCATTTCTCAGGGCAGCTCTTTAAGCCAGCCGGTCTTTCACCCATTAGGTGAAGTGCTACAGCTGTTTTCCGGGCTCTTGGGCCAGCTGAGGCAAAGGTTAGCCTTGTGCACTACTTTTTAATTTGGTTTTAGAACAAACAGTTGAAAATGACCTACCGTTTTCTTGCTTCTCTGCTTTCGTTACCTTTTGAGATGCAAGGAGGCTAGGTTCTGGTGGATTGTGAAATGGTGCTGGGGGTGGTGGTGGTGGAAAGCAGTGTGCTGTGATTTGTCAAGCAATAAATAGCAAGGGTCCAGGTGACTGGATTAAGACCTTCCTAATGTGCAGGTGCAGTGTTAGAAACTCTGATATATAAACTATGCACCAAATGGCTCCTTAAACCAGGGTTGCAGTCACCAAAACAGAATGTCTAGTTGCCATTTTTGGGTAACATGGCTCAGTCTAAACTGTTATTTTTCAATGGACGCACTGAGTCTGATTGATTCTCAGTTAAACATCTGGCTAATTCAGATGACAACCTTGACTAGGTTAAGAGCTTTGACAACTTAAAGAAAAAAAGTCACTTTATCCATGGACAGTCCTCATATATATTGGCCTGTTCCGACCTCTTTTTCTTAATGGTGACTGCTCCTGCTAAGGCTGCCCAGAAGAAGCATTAAGGTTCCAGAAATTCATTCCCAATTGTACAGATAAAATATAACTGATAGCATTCTACAGAATGGGGTATTAGCGTGTGAGAACAGTCCAGATCCAAATCCAGTGATTCCCAGGATGCACCTCCAGATGCTGGAGACGTCAGGTGCCATCCTGGCTGCTAGGCATCTTCACTTTGTCGCAAGTGGTTGATAGCCAGGTGCAAAATGCACCTGCTGCCTGACTAATTTTGAACACTACCCAGATGCATCCAGTATGAATGTGGGCTGTTTCTGGCTTTCTGCTAGGTTGGCACATCATAAATGAGCTCTATGCATTAGTTGCCATGGGTATATGTGACCAGTATTTCACGCAGCAAGCATGTGAAGTGTGAGTGACATGTCCTTAAGCACCAGAGCAGCAGATTAGTCCAAAGCCCCTGATAGAGGTCTCATGTAAGGTTTTGCATGCACCATTCACAAGTTACATATTTACAGCAGCAGTGTAGCAAATGTACTCTGAGTAGAGATGATTGCGGCATGGCAGAGGAGCTCTAACTGCACAGGGATGGAAGATACCTAGTGGTGCTGGCATAATCAATAATATAGCTAGAGTCCTGTTGGAACTAATCAAGGGTCTCTCTAGCTCAGCATCCTTTTTCCAGTGGTGACCAAGCCAATGTATCCAGGAAACCCAAAAGATAAAAATGCTGAAAGCCAGCTTTCACTCTTTAGGGATTACTTCTATGCTGAATTATGAAAATGTTCAGCTGTTTATTTGGCAGCATTGTAAAATGCCCAGGTGACTCAGCCTGACAACCACATGTGAAATACCTCTAAGGAAGTAATTGTGAACTGATTTCAATGCAGAGTGTCTTGGCTTGGATTTGTTTTTTAGAGGGTTAGACGTGAATTAGTTTCCATCCTTTCTCAGTCTATGTAAGCTTATATTTTTTAAAATTCTATCTTTTCATTGTTGTAAATAATACATTAGGTTCTCTCTTAAGCTTATTTAACACTGATTATATACTTCCTAGTGTAGTTTGGGGAAATCCTTGGTACCTTGTCTGCTGTGGCAGCTAGGAATTTGAGATATTCATTCACTTGCTTCAGTATCAGGCTGGCAGTCTTGCTTCTGATTCTAGTGTATGAAATTTTATTTTCTTACTTTTCTGTGATAGTAACATCTTACTTAACCAGTTCTTAAATGCTTGGAATATTTGCCTTCCTCCATATTCCATAATTGGGCTAAACTAATCTTTGCTGCCACCAGTATAAGCTGAGCAACATGTTCTGGAACAGGCCTAGTAGTAGTCCTTCAGATTCATCTATTAACATGCATGTATTCATAAAACTGATAATGATCTGGGGAACTTGTGACCCTTCATTTGTTAGACACCATCGGGCCAGTGACCAAGGGTGATCAGAACTGCAGTTCAGTGACATCTAGAGGACACAATATTGCCCACTCTTCCTCTATTCCCAGACCATAGGAGGGGTGAGACTTGGACAAAATAGCCAGCTCCCAGGGAGAAACATAGGTGAGCCCTCAGTTGCCTTCCTCATACCCTGTTTAATCTTGCCTAAGAGGTCATACTTCTGAGTGGTTTCCCCCCCCCCCAACACTTTAAAAAACTTTTTATTAAATACATTTGTACAAGACCAACTATTTATTCATTTTCCTCACTGCGCAGTCTGGCATTTGGATTGGTGACTTTGATAGCAAGCTGACCTGCTCTTTCCACAATTACCTTCCGATTCTTGGATGAAACAATGTGAGCAATCTCTGCACAATAGGACTTGTTGCTCATCATCAGCACCTCCAGCTCTTTGACGTTGTGGACAAGCAACTTTCTGAATCCTGAAGGCAACATGTGCTTTGTCTTCTTACTGCTACCATACCCAATGTTGGGCATCAAGATTTGGCCCTTGAACCTTCTGCGGACTCTGTTGTCAATGCCTCTGGGCTTCCGCCAGTTACGCTTAATTCTGACATGGCAATCAGATTGATGGCGGATGAACTTCTTGGTCCTCTTCTTGATGATCTTAGGCTTGATGAGGGGTCTGAGGGCCAGCATAGTGTCTGCTGGAGAATGGCGGCACCCGCACAGGGAGGGAGCGCGGAGAGAAAGACTTCTGAGTGGTTTTGAGACATCAAGATGGCTGCAGGCTCTGCATTCCTGACTGAAGAGCTTTTGTGGTACCTTTCCAGTATTTTCTCAGCAAAGGACAACCCTGCTGATAACTAGCATGTCTGCTTAAATAATCTCTGTGTTAAAAATTTGCAACTTTTGTCAAACCAACCTGCCTTGTCAGTTGAAGGTGATTCTGATTGTGTTAGAGTTTGTTGGGCTTGAGTCTGAAGGTGGAGGAGGCAGATCCATTTTCTCTGATGCAGCTTTAGTGAGTGCCCATCAGCTGCAGCAGAAGTTGGCTAAGGAAGCAGTTTAATGGGCTATGGTCAGTGTTCCCAGGACAGTGCCTGGACCTGATCAACAAATGCAGGAAACGGAGAGCCCTGTGGGTTTTTTCTTTCTTTCACCATGAGTAACTCCTTCGTTGCAGAGTCCTGCAATTGTTTGTTTTCTTCTGAGTAAACAGACTTTCAGCAAAGGAAACAGGAGGACACAAATAGTACTGGAGTACATCAGATTTTATAAGGGGGCAGGGAGAAGGAAGCCTAAATGTAAATAAATCCGTATAAATAATTCTCTGACCAAAAAAATGGCATAGGTTTCTTATGTATCAGCACATCACTTGGCCACTGAGAACAAATTCACAGAGTATTAAGCTGTCAATAGCTACTAGTCACAGTGGCTTTGCTCAGCCTCCTCTGAATACCAGTTGCTGGGAATCACAAATGGGGAGACGGCTGCTGTTGCATTCCTACCCTGCTTGTGGGATTCTCATTGGTGCATCTGGTTGGCCACTGCGAGAACAGGATGCGGGACTAAATGGTGCCTTTGCTCTGATCAACCAGAGCTGCTTTTATGTTCTTAACAGAATGATGGCCTCAGTGGACCCTTATTGGTCTGACCCAGCAGGGCTCTTATGTTCTTATCCCTGTTCCTAATCATATACTGAAGTGGATGGCTTCCTGATTGCCATCAGCAGTGTGACTGACCGAAAGCTCGTTCTTTCAGCTTACTCTTTCAAGTTTATTTTTTTTTAATTTTTTTGCAAAAACAGAGAAGTAAATTAAACACACACACACACACACACACACACAAACAAGCAAGCAAGCAAACAAACAAAAAAGCACAACCCTGAGTTGCACATCAGAGGAGCCAGGAAGACAGCTGTCTTTTCCAAACAGAGGCAGGCCATGGGACCTGGAGCCAGTCATTCCACCACCACCTCATCAAGGTAGGGCTGCATGTTCTTCTTTGCCAGTTGTGGCAAGAGGCTACTCAAACTGCTTGTGTTCCTAGTGCAAAGTGAGAGGTTTGGTTTGCTGATGAAACAGGCAGGCTAGAATGTGGCTTAGCACATACAGGCTTGGGAGTAGAGAACACCAGAAGAGTCTAGCTGCTGGATCAGATCAAGGGGGGCAATTCAGTCCAGCATCTTGTTCTCACAGTGGCCAACCAGATGCCCTAGTGGGAAGCCCACAAGCAGGACCTGAGAGCAACAGCACTCTTCCCCGCTTGTCATTCCCAGCAATTGGTATTCAGAGGCATGCTGTCTCCAGCAGAAGAGAGTAGGACTTACCCATCCAACTTGGTGGCCATCACTCCTTCTTGGAGCTAGGGCACTGTTGTTGGATGGGTGCTTCTGGAGAAAGAGAGCTTGTCTTCTTCCAAAGGTAAGATCAGAATATTATTTTTGTTTTTAAAACTCTCTCATACCAAATGTAATGGATTTGTAGAAAAGACTACAACCTGAAAAAAGAGGCAATGCATGTACTTTTGTAAACCAAGAAAATCTTTAATAAAATATATTTTGATAAATCATTTTAATGCGGAAAACATAAAAATACAAACACTTCCATAAGATATAAACAAGGCACACATCATTACAGTCAAGCCACTGTTATAAAATGAGTCAGGAAAAATTAATTAGATCTTGCCTATGACCAATTCTCCAGGAGGGTCCTCGATTGGTCAAAGTAAAGCAAAACACTCCTAAGAGCAATATAGCATTAAATAGCAGGATGTGCATTTAAAAAATAGGGGCATGTTTCTCAAGCTGCGCAAATTACTTAATTAAGGCATTCCTTAAATTACTGAGGTCTATCACATTCTCCCTGACCTCAGAACTTCATTTGGTGGCCTCGCCAAGCTTCTACATACCCCCCTGGTAGACATACACTTGCCCCAGATGACACCACTTTATCTTGGAGGTAATTAGATTCACAGCAATCAGAAATCCACAGCCCCAACTTCTTTTTTGGGGAAGGAAATCAATCCAAGCCTTTCCTGCTTATATTCCTGTTGGGCTTGCAAAATCATTTGCTCACCCCGTTTTTCTGCTGTCGTATCTTGTTTAGTTACTTACTGTGTCTGTGGAATGCTTCCCATGGGGAGGTTCACCTGGCACCTTCATTATACACCTTTAGGTGCCAGGCAGAAGCATTCTTTTTTAACTAGGCCTTTGGTTGATTTGATTGACATCCTATGCCCTTTTAAAATGTGGGGGGTTTTTTGGGAGG
The DNA here is from genome assembly GCF_009819535.1 of Lacerta agilis. Classification (NCBI taxonomy): domain Eukaryota; kingdom Metazoa; phylum Chordata; class Lepidosauria; order Squamata; family Lacertidae; genus Lacerta; species Lacerta agilis. The sequence continues at coordinate 28,949,223 of NC_046324.1, read as the reverse complement.
GGGGTTATTGGGTTGTTTTTATTTTGATTATATATTTTGTGGTCTTATATTTTGATTTTGTTCTGTGAACCGCCCCGAGGCCTCTGGGTATAGGACAATAAATAAATAAATAATAAAAAATCTGCTTTTTCTGTGTTTGAAAGCCCACATGGCTGAGCATACAACTAGATGCTCAAGGGCCTATTCCTGGGGTCCTTCCACTTTTGTTCCTTCATGTTTATTTTGTGGAGCTCCTGTTTCATTTTACATGCCCTTTTAATCTATGAAAGTTCATCCCTTCTTTGGCTGCTGGTCTTAAACCCATTTCCAGGCTGCTATGAATAATCCAAGGATGTTGGTAATCCCTAGTAAATCTCCATCGCTAAAGAGTCTTTCTTCATGGCATTGAATGAAGTGCCTTTTTGGAAGCATCACAAACTCTATCCCTTGTACAGTGGTGCCCCGCTAGACGAATGCCTCGCTAGACGAAAAACTCGCTAGACGAACGGCATTCGTCTAGCAGAAGCTGCCCCGCAAGACGAAAAAGTCAATGGGGCTGCTTAGCAAGAAGAAAAATTTTCGTCTTTTTTTCTTTTTTTTTCGTTTAGCGGAGCGCGGCTGTCATTGCCGCTTCGCTAGACGAAAAAACCACTAGACGAAAAAAATCGTAGAACGAATTATTTTCGTCTAGCGGGGCACCACTGTACTCATCTCAGGATAAGTTACAGGCTTCTCTCACCATGCACCTCATTTAATTTAAAAATTAGAGCCTAGGGTAAACATGGCTGCCTGGCCACATTTTGTTTGACTCTTATGTGATGTGTGTGAACCAGCACAGAATGTTTCCTTAAAAGCTGCGGTGATAATTTTTGTAGAAAAATGGCTGGTATCTACTGCTTTTTAATGCCACGAAAGTGATTGGTTTCTACTGCTTCTCACAGCAGCAAAACCCAAAGTTAATTTCCTGTTGAGTGAGCTCCTTACCTCTTTATATTGATCTTGAAGCTTTTGCCCATCAACTTCATAAGAATGTAATTGTCTCATCTGGTTGAAGTATTTACCTTGAAGTAGCGAAACTAGCATCCAACTCAAACTGAGGCTATACAGGGTGGGGGACATTCCTTTGTTTCCCTCTTCCCCCATGCCCTTTTCGATTTTTGGTTTCATTACTGTCTGCTTTGAGAATTTGAACCTAGTAAAAAAAGTGTTTATAAAGAGCTGGAAAAAAGAGAAAGCACATGGAAGCTGAGCTCTCTTGTAAGAATGAATTGTTAGTTTCTCTCTTACGGTGTTGACGGCTCCACAGTTTGCCTTGTCGTTTTCTGAGCTGAACAGGGCAAGTAGAGTCCAGGAATTGCAGCTCCCTTAATTGATCCAAGGTTTCGCTCCTGGCCTCTCCCCACATATGGCTCAGGTCACATGGAAGAGGAATGTTTTTGCAACAGAAGACCCAAGTGCGTTAGCTGTGCCTCCTCCAAGGAGCCAGCCCACGAAAGGAGAGGTCCAAGCACCTAGGTGGCTGTGTAGCACATCACAGAGCAGCCTAATAAGTCGCCAGCTAGGTACTGCTTCCTTTCCTAGGCCTGCCACCTGACATGTGGGGATTGAACCCTGAGCTGTGTGTATAGGCAAAGGCTGAGTCTCTAGCTCCTCCCAAGCTCTGCCACAGCACAACCCCTGAGAGAAGTTTGTATCAAGGAGAAGCACATTCAGCATCTGCCCTCTGGAGGGGCCGGATCTGGCTTCCTTTGGCATTTGTTTACATGGTAACTTTTTGTCTTGGAGAAATGTTGGGAGTGTTTCAGGTGGACCCACCATCTTCCATCTTCCACCTGGATAGAAGTTGGTCTGAGAGCAAATCTGCCATACAGTTCACCAATTCAAACAATTATCTAGCTGTCGTTTAGATCATGGAATCATAGAAGGGAAGGGATGCCAAGGGTCATCTAGTCCAACCACCTGCAATGCAGGAATCTTTTGCTCAACATGGGGCTCGATCCCATGACCTTGAGATAACAAGTCTCATTGACTGAGCTATCCAGCTGTTTCCCAACCTGACGCCCTCCAAACATTTTGGAGTACAGTGCCCATCAGCCCAAGCCAGCAGTGCCAGGTGAGGGCATTCTCTGTGGCAGCCCCTAAGCTGTAGCACTCCCTGTCCACAGAGGTGTGCCTCGCACCTTCATTATACAGCTTCTGGTACTGAAGACCCACCTCTGTATCCTGGCCTTTGACACCTGAGATGTATATTTTTAGGACCCACCTTGTTTCTGTGCTTGTCAGTTGTTTTAAACTGCTTTAATATTGTATTTAAATGTTGCAACCCACCCTGGGACCTTAGAGTGAAGGGCAGATAATTATGAATAATAATAGCAATAATCGTGCTATTTTAAAAAATATTAAGTTATTTTAAAAAATATTCTTAAGCCAGCTGTGCACCTTTTGCATGCCTGAGATAGATTATAAATAAAGTATATTGTCCTTTAACAATGTTCTTTATTTTTATTTTACCAGAGGCAGCGTTTAGAACATTCAAATGTGGGGTTAGATTATGAGCTCCAGTAAGAACACCCGCTACAATCGTTTCCCCAGTGGTACAACAAACTGTGCTGCTTCAGAAAACACTAACGGGGTAAGAGAACGCAACATGATTTTGGGGGTGGGCCTTTATAGTCCTGGCTTTTGTTAGCTTACTCTCTGAATTTTTCAGACAAATGGGCTGTTCCTCTCTTGACAGTCTGTGGTCATATCCAGTCACCCCTGCTTTTACTAACCCTAGTTAACTGGTGCTTTCAGTCTACAGAGGACAGATTATGTGATGACGTGTTTCCTCTCTTTTTCCAGACCAGAATGGAGACAACTTTTGGGCCTGCTTTTTCTGCAGTGACTACCATCACCAAAGGTCAGTGTTGAGCAATCTCTAGTTATTATCACATTGCATTGAAGGGTTATAATTTTGCTTCTGTGCATTGAACAATGAAACCCCACAGCATCTTATGTCACATCCACAACATGTATTTATACACATGACTTTCCCCAAAGGTGCTGGGAATTGTAGTTCTGGGACAGGTGAACTACAGTGCCCGGGATTCTTTGTAGGGGAGCCATGTGTTTGAAATGTATGGTGTGAAAGTGTTTCACTGGATCACAGTGGACAAGGTCCTCTCCCACATATCCACATAATGTTCAGCCCCCACAGGTGATATGTGGAGGAGAGGTGCTCCCTGCCCAACGGGAGAATATACAGGGAGATGCACCCTCTCCCCAACAACCAACACCAAAAGCCATTTAGGGCTTTAAACATTAGCACTGACACCTTGAAATCAGACCAGTGCGGTTCCTTTAGGGCTGGTGTTACCGATCCACTGTACAATGTTCCTGACAGCAGTCTAGCCTCTGCATTCTGCAGTAGCTGTGGTTTCCATACTGTTTTCAATGGTAATTCTATGTAGAACACACTGCAATAGTCTGTTGTACCTCGTGGAGTTGATGGAATCAGCCAGATTTATTTATCACCAATGAATTGCAGTAGGCAAACACCACAACAGTGTGTGCCCAGTGGCGTAGGAAGGGGGTGCGGGGGGTGCAGACCGCCCTGAGTGTCATAACTGAGGGGGGTGACTCCTGGGGAGTAACGCAGTGGCTTGGGCACCTGCAGGCTCCATGCTGCCCGAAATGGCAACGTGGGGCTTGCGGACTCTGTGGAGGTTCCGCGCAGTGTGCTCTGCTCTGGCTTGTAATGCCAACAGCTGCTAAGAGTTGGAGCATTCATCTTCAACTGTTTTTTTGAGTTTGCAGGGTTAAAAGCCTATGGAGGGGAATTGAAAGCTCTTGTTCCTTTTTGTTCTCTTTTTCTTTTGTGTGTGTGTGGTTGGGGGAGTGCTATTTTTTCTCCAGAGCTGCTACATTGGGAAATTGATCTATGGATAGATTATAGAGCAGCCTTTGCCAATCCAGCTGGGGTGGAAGGCAGCAGGTTGGCGAAGGCTCTTCTAGAGACATCTGATCTGGTGTATAGAAGTTGCAGAATGTCTCAGATGCCTGTCCTGGTTCTTCTTTTAGCGGACGGGAGTAGTACGTTCAAACAGCATCGCCGGACACCCTCCTCTTCCAGCACGCTCACCTATTCCCCTCGCGACGAGGACGATGGCATGGTACGTTCTTTGGCATGAAGGGTCACTTGCAGCTGGGAGAGGAATGGGGTTAGTGCAGTGGGAGGTGGCTTTGCCAAGCTGCTATCATGGACTCTGCAGTTCCCACACTTATGTTTTCAAGTCCAAGTTTCTGGTTGCCTGCTTTTGTTCCCTTCACTTCAACACCACAAGAAGGTGCCCCTCTGCACATCAGTTCTATGCTGTGTGAAACGGAATGTAGGTACATAAGCCCGACACTGTGATCCATCGAATTGTGCCACCCACAGAACTCCTGTGTTCATGTCTGTCTGCTTCCATGGACCTTGACCAGGAGGCTTTCATGGTAGGGAATGTATTTGCAGCTGTCAGGGTGCAGACCTCGCCTGTGCTGTTATGGTTTCTTACCTGCAGTTTTCCAACAAATGCATGTCTGCTGACTGGCTTCGGACTATGGTCTCAGCCTAGCCTACTTCACAGGGCTGCTGGAAGAATAAATGAGAGTAGATGGCTTCAGCCAGACATCGGTTGTGTAGTGCAGAGCAATATGTTAAGTATTCTCATGTGTGTACACACATAGAGTGCCCACTTAGGCTTGCCTGGTCACAATGCTGCAGTAACACTAGAAAGCACATGTCCCGCACCCCCCCCCCCCCAAAAAAATCAAGCTATAGGCCTAGCATCCCTCCAGATTGGATTGCTTGAAACATGAAGCTGCGCTTTGTCTGGAAATGTTAATTGGTGTGAAAAGCTGCTGTTGTCTGGGGTGTGGTTTGAATTCTTTACCTTAGTGTTCCATCAGCACTGGTTATCTCTTCATTTCTGGGCCAAGTTTAAGGTGTTCCTTCTTACCTTTGTTCTGACAGCTGACTTTTCTTCTTCTGTTGTGCCCTTTTCTGCTGCTTCCACCCCAACCCCTCGTTTATATGGATATTTGCTTTGCAGATTTGTGTAGCCATTTCCATTTTTATTTTGATGTAGACAGGATTTTATCATGACCTAATCTGATTTTGGGTGTTGTATGTCACTCTGGTTTCTGAAACAATAATTCCCATCAGTGCTCTACATATTGAACCACTGTATCATAGAGGCACTGTGGGCCGAGCATCCCTGCTTCAAATCTTTCATCAGCCCAGCAAGATCGCTTGGTAATCATCAACCAAGTGCTGTGACTGTCTCAGTTTCCATCTACAATAACTATTGTGATGGCTACTAGCCTGCTATATTTATTTTAAGGCATTTATATACCACCTTCATAATATTTGTCCCAAGGCTACCGGTATTTATGATGCACTTAAAAAAAACCCACAACAATATACTATGTACTGGCTGAATTAAAATCAATAAACAAGTAACACACTTAAATTGCCATTAAAACCATAGAGAGAAAAGCAGAGCTTAAAAGACAGCTGCTTTCCAATGTTAAAAGTACAAACCATTGAAAACATCTTCCCCAACAGCCTAAAAGTTAACATGGTTTATCTTAGGTGGGTCCCCATGAGTAAGTGAGTTCCATAGGGTGCCCTGTATGAGAAAGCCCACCCCTTTGTGGCCATCCACTTGACCTCTGAGAAGGCTCTCATGGAAAGATCTCGAGGTTTGGGCAGGGTTAGTATGGAAAGAGGTAGCCTTTTTATGCTACCTGGTAGTATGAATTTCAGTGTATAAATCTGTTTCATTTTGTTTCAATTACAGTGTATTCCACATCCATCAATCAGGGTGGTTTTATGGTCAAATATTAACATATATAATAACAACTAATAAATAAAAATAAACTAAAAACAGCAATTTTCTTAAAGCAGCATAAAAGTAATAGATGGATCAACAAAAGCTAAATGCCCAGGAAAATGACAAAGTCTTGGCTGCGTGATGTAAAGAAATTGGAGAGGGTGCCTGGGGAGTCTCTCTGGGGCGAGCGTTACAAAGCTGAGGCATCACCCCTGAAAAGGCCCTTTTTCTTGGAGCTACCCACCTTATTTCAGATCAGCCTTCCCTGGCCAGCCGCCCTCCAGATGTTTTAGAGTTTAACTCCCATCAGCCCCAGCCAGCATGACCAGTGGTCAGGAATGATGGAAGCTGTACCCAAAACATCTGGGGGTGCCGGGCTGAGAAAGGCTTCAGACAGCAGGCGAACCCAGAGACGGGTCTCTGGAGATGGTCTCCTAAATACAGGCAGGCACATAACGGGACACATGTGAGCCTTTCTGTACCCTGGTCTCAAGCCATGGAGGGATTTAAAGATCAAGGCTATCACTTTGAATCAGGCCCAGCAATGGAACAAAAGCCCAGAGCAGTTTCCAAAGCGTGGGCAGCATTTCCTCCGAAGGCCTCCTGAAAAATATTTGTTTCACCAGGCGCTTTGGGAGAAGCTAATTCAATTCAGTGTTGGTCATGTGTTCTGTATTTTATGGTTGTTGGTTTTTTTTATGCGATGGCGACTTATACGTATGCCTGTAAATAAAAATAGAGTAATACAATAATTGTATTATTGTAATAACCTGCAGTTTTATAAGGATATATATTTAATGTAGATGGATAAATGAGTAAATTAAGTTAATTTGGATATGCAGAAGATATTAAAAAAATAAATTTAAGGAACTGCAGAAAGAGGGGGAAGGAAGTCAAGTTTTGAAATGTTAAAATGATTGTAAAATTAGTGAAATGTATAAACCTGAAAAGCAATAACTGTTTAATAATAATAATAATAATAATAATAGTAATGACTGGTTCCAGTTAGCAGAGTTCAGGCATTTTTCTGAACTCAACTGCATATTTCAAATCTTCAGTAGAATAATCTGAAGGTTACCAGAGCATTACTGCTAAGTAATAAGTATTTGTTTCTAACAGGTGAAAAACAGTCATAAGAGCTGTGCCATGACATGGGCTAGATTTCTTTTTGAGGCTTGTGTAATACAACTTGCTGGTTGCCTAGTATGAGAAGTGTTAAGTACTGGGGTAGGTTTCTAACTTGGTGACAGAATGTCTGCTTGCACGCAGAAGGTCCCAGGTTCAATTCCCATCATTTCTAGGTAGGGATGGGAATTTCCCCCTGCCTGAAACTCTGGAGAACTGCTGCCATTCTGTGTAAACAACACTAGGTCAGCAAGACCACAATGGTTTGATTTCTGGGGAAGACCCATGGCTCAGCGGTAGAACACCTGCTTTGCATGCAGAAGGTGGTAGGACCAATCCCCGACGGCATCTCTAGATAGGGCTGGGAAAGACTGCCAATCAGTGTAGGCAACACTGACTAGATGGACCAGTTGGTTCAACTCGCTATAAAGCAGCTTCCTGTGTTTATTCTACAGTGGTACCTCTGGTTAAGTACTTAATTCGTTCCAGAGGTCTGTTCTTAACCTGAAACTGTTCTTAACCTGAAGCACCACTTTAGCTAATGGGACCTCCCGCTGCCGCTGTGCTGCCAGAGCATGATTTCTGTTCTTTTTCTGAAGCAAAGTTCTTAACCTGAAGCGTTATTTCTGGGTTAGCGGAGTATGTAACCTGAAGCGTATGTAACCCGAGGTACCACTGTATTTGGATTTTCTGTAGTCACACTTGGCTCCTTGGCTTTTAACCATTGCCATTTAACTGCCAAATCAGTTCAAATGCCTGTGTCTTCTGAAACTCCCAAAGCAATCCACCCACCCAGCCCCCCTACTCAAGAGATCCTCTCTGGTGCTGCTTTGAGGAATGCTGTGTTAGAAATCTGAGGGGCGTGTGGTTCCACTGGCAGAACATCCCTTCCTGAGCCAGTCCCAGAAAGCTTGCAGCCAGGACGAGCCTGGCGATTGGTGGGCTTTCTGCCCAGCTGGCTCTCCCGCCAAACAGGAAAGCCACAAAGCAGAACCCGGACTGAATTGAATAGGAGGAAGTCTCCAACCATCTACGCAAAGAAATTTGGCAGAAGTGAAAGAGGCAGCCTAACAACAAGTGCTCTTAGGAACAGCAGCACCCATGAGAGAAGCATGTTGCCCTTTGGGTAAAGGATCCTAGCCGGGAACTGGTGCTTCTGGAAGGAAGCCCAGCCAAGCACCCAGAAGTTCCATGCCAGGAAGGTGAGCCGATACGCAGAAACATCAAATATTGAGACAGAAGTAGGCACTTGTAAATTCCAGGAACTGTTTCACATTTGTCTGAGGTTTGTCTAGCTTGAGCTTGCAGTTTAACATTTCTTTTGAAAGAAGCAGGTTTTCTGCAAGTCATTTAGCTTGCATAAAATGAAAACGAGATGATTTACACAGGGCAAGAGCGTATATATGTATTTTCAGGTGAGGTATTAAAAGAAACAGCTCTGCAGACTAAATAAAATCTGTTCTGTCTCCTCCTGCCTTTGCCCCATTGCTGAGGTCCAAATTCACCCAGATATCACTACATTTTAAGTAGCTGCAGGGTTCTTATTCTAGCTCCTAAAATGTGAACAACTTGTAGTTGTTACAAAAATGGTGCTGTAGGGTTCCTTCTGTTCACTTAGAGCATTAATTGGCATTCTGCAGACCATCTTTTACTACCAGAATCAGAGGAACCACCCATTGAAAAGGAAAATCAGTTTCAGTTCAGTACAAGATATGTGGATTTTGCAGAAAAGCCACAAAAATTCAGCTTCCTGCAAATCTCAGTTTTGGAGTGGAGATGAGACCTTTGAAAAAGGCAGTTTCTGAGCCCTTTATGGTTGCTTGAAAATCTCCGGCAATACCTGGTGAAATCTGAGGAGGCAGAGAAGTGAGAAAATATTTGCAGAGTCTAGAAGTTGCTGACCCTCCCTGTGAATGATGGAAGCAGAATAAATTTGCTGCATAGTAAAAAATGCAGAATAGAATGCAAAAACAAGAGAGATGCAGGCTTGCTTAATTTCCATAACTTAGAAAGGTTGCAGAATCCAGCTTTGATTGGCATAGAACGTTGATATGAATTTAGCCCAAAGAACACACAGCATGGTGTAGTGGTTAAGAGCAGTAGACTCGTAATCTGGGGAACTAGGTTCGCATCCCCGCTCTTCCACATGCAGCTGCTGGGTGACCTTGGGCTAGTCACATGTCTTTGAAGTCTCTCAGCCTCACTCACATCACAGAGTGTTTGTTGTGGGGGAGGAAGGGGAAGGAGAATGTTAGCCGCTTTGAAACTCCAGGTAGTGATAAAGCGGAATATCAAATCCAAACTCTTCTCCTTGCTTAAGTATGTAAGCAAGGGCTTTCTGGGATCTCCCACAGTGCCCAAACCCCAGACCAACTGCTGAACATGGCAGAGCCCTGCTCTGTGTTTTGTCACATGTGACTCTAAATTGCTGTCGTCCTTATTCTCTCTCTGCAGCCACCAATCAGCACCCCACGCCGGTCTGACTCTGCCATCTCCATCCGCTCGTTGCATTCAGAGTCCAACATGTCCCTGCGCTCAACTTTCTCTCTCCATGAGGAAGAGGAAGAGCCAGTAGGTATTTGGGGGTTGTTGGTGGCAGTGGTGGTGGTGGTGGTGAGAGTTTTCCATAAAAAGATGCAGAGGAAAGAGCTCAAGGGCTTTTATAAACTGCCAAATAGTAGAAAGACGTGTAATGTGGCAGTGATGACCCAAGTAATTGGTGGCCAAGGAAGATAAACAGCAATGCTGTGTAAATTTATCAGGTGATTAGTAACTGAAGCAAGGTTGGTTAGCCTGCTTCCAGCTCAACCTATGAAATGCATATCTCTACCATAGCCTTGCTGCAGGAAGAGTTTTCCTAAGATCCAGACTTTGGACCTGTATAGAGTTCAGAACTGTGACCATGCTGTAAAAATTATTCACACACAAAAATGCACAAACCAGATCCGGTACCTTTGTAATATCTTAATTGCATTTTAACCCGTTTATCTAACCCGTTGGCTGTAGTCACAAGCAGCAAAAGGTTTGTTTAGATGTGCAAATGTAAACCTTTAGTCCTATTTTCAGGTTTATTTAAATTAGTGGTTCCCAAAGGGGGTGGGGGTGGTAATGGGATTAACTAGGGGGCACTAAGGGCTGCAGTGGGCGGTGCTAGAGGTATAAATGCTGGTACAGTATTGGGAAAGCTGGTATTACTGGATCAAGTTAATTTTGGTGAATTATATACGCTAAATAGTTCTAATGAGATTTTGAAGAAATGTGGAATTAATTGTTAGTTTTGAATTTTATTGTGTTTCTGTCTTCTTTAGTGGGCTGTGCTAACCACTGTTCTGAAAAATGCTTTTAATATGGTAGAGTAGGGGGCACTGTGGATGGGTTCATGTGATCAAGGGGCTCGTGGCCTGAAAAGGTTTGGAAAGCACTGATTTAAACCCTTTGCAAAGCCTGACCTTGGACTTAGTTTTCTGCTTCCTAATTGTTCTTGGCTTCTTGCACTCTGCAACCTCACCACTTGTACTATGGAAGGTTGCTGAATCTGAAGGGGGAAAGCTTCCCTTGTTTACCTTTGTTTTCTGGTTGTTCTCCCTGCTCAGGAGCCGCTGGTGTTTGCTGAGCAGCCCTCAGTGAAGCTCTGCTGCCAGCTGTGTTGCAGTGTGTTTAAAGATCCAGTAATCACGACCTGTGGGGTAAGGACAGGAACCAGGCTGCAGTTTCAGCTGCACAGAAGAAGAATACAGTGGTGCCCCGCTAGGCGAATGCCTCACTAGACGAAAAACTCGCTAGACGAACGGCATTCGTCTAGCGGAAGCTGCCCCGCAAGACGAAAAAGTCAATGGGGCTGCTTCGCAAGACAATTTTTTTTTTTTAAGTGCGAAAACCTCCGCGCTCCATTGCCGCTTCGCTAGACGAAAAATTCGCTCTACGAAAAAACTCATAGAACGAATTATTTTCGTCTAGCGGGGAACCACTGTACTTTTTTTTTTTTTAAGCTACAAATGCTAGGAATCCTTTTCTTCCTCTCCCCTCCCTGACCGATAAATAATGACTTCTCTTAAGAGAACAGATTTATAGCGATGGAGAGGAAGAGGAAAATTGTCACCTTTTTCAGTCTGGAATGTTATTGTCTCACGAGTGATGAAAACATTTTAAAAATACTAGCATGTTGTAGCTTTGTTGCTTTACACATACTTCATGTTGTACAATTATGTTGAGTTTTTGCATATTAAGTCTCGCCACCTTTTTGCTTTCCAATTTATTTGTTTATAAAAAAATATTTGTATACTGCTGCATCATTAAAAAATATCAAAGTGGTTTCCACAATGAAAATAGAAAAACCATACTATAAAACCATTTGAAAAGTTAAAAACTGGTACCAGCCGTTGTGGAAGGATGTATTCTTTTTCAAAAAATATTTTATTAGTTGAATATAAGAACAACATATAATCAAATACAAGCAATCAAATACAGTTTTCCCCTAACCCCCACCCCAAGCCCCAACTACGTCCAGGTAATTACATTAAGGATATATTCTTAATTGCCTGCATAGCCTTTGCAGAGTAGAAAGGGATCTCTATTGGCAGAAAGTTCCACAGGACTTGGTCACTAAATGACACTATTAAGGGTCACTTTCTTGGTTGAACCTTTTTAAAACAACAACAACAACTCTGTGTTGTGATAATAGCATATACCAAGTATATAGTTTTTTAAAAAAGAAAGAAAAGTGGGCTGATAGCTGGCAATTGAGGGATTGGGGATCAAGTATCTGTCAGCAGAACCTCGTTACCTCAAGGAAGATGTCTCAACCATTACCAGCCTTTCTAGCTTCGTGGAATATCCATATTTTGAAAATCCTGCCTGCAGTCCTGGAGAGCCACTGCCAGTGTGTATAGACAATTCTGGGCTAGGCGGACCCAAAGGTCTGACTCAGATCTTAAGGCAACTTCCTGTGCTCCTAGGACTAGATGGAGATTTTGCCTGATCTGGAAAAGTGATTCTTAATGGTCATGCGCTCTCTTTCTTCACAGCACACATTTTGCAGAAGATGTGCCTTAACCTCTGGTAAGTGCTCAAAGACATTCTTTTGCAACATTCTCAGCTGTCTTTTCAGGGGTGGAGGGGGATGTGTGTTTCTTCCTCTTTTGCTTTCTTCTAAAAAATGCAACTTGTGCTTGTATGTCTGCAGCTCTCTTCACCCCTCTGAGAATTCTGTGCCTCCCCTAAAATGCAAATGGTCTGGTCCTGCTTAGCTGATAGATTGTCCTGTTAGCTCTCTTTGAAAAGCACCTTCTCAATTTCATCAGAGCCTCAGAGCTGGTGCTGGGCCACTAGGTTCCAGTCAGTCTTATGCTTAAAAAAAAAGAAATGGGGGGGGGGGTTATGGGAGAAGAAAACCTCTGTCAAAGATGCATAACCAACCATTATTTGCTGATGCTCTATTGATGTTGTTAATTATATTTTAATGAATATTTATGGGTTGATTTTACTGTATTTTGTTTGTTACTTGATATCCTTAATGAAAGTGTTGGTTATAAATATTTCAGTAAATAAGCAAAATCAACCAGCTCTTATACAGTCAAACCTCGGAACTCGAATGTAATCCGTTCCGCAAGACTGTTCGACTTCCGAAACGTTCAACTTCTGAGGCTTGGCTTCTGATTGGTTGTAAGAGCTTCTTGCACTCAAGCAGAAGCCACATCGGATGTTTGAGTTCCGAGGAACGTTCGAAACCAGAACACTTCCAGGTTTTTTGGCATTCAGAAACTGAAACGTTTGGCAATGGAGCCATTCGAGTTCCGAGGTTTGACCGCATACTGTAAGATTGCAAGGCACAAACAATCTGCCTGTGTGGTTGCCGTTCTGCATCTCTGATCGCCTCTTCATGGTGGGTGTGCATGCACCCTACTGCTGCAGGGCTGGGCAAGTTTTTCCTGCTTAGTAACCATTTCCCCATGTGCAGTGTTGTACCCTTCCTCAATAGGAGCAAATGGCAGTCACTCACCCTTGTTTTAAGATGGTTTTGTTTAGCTCCATCTGTGAACATGGCACTTGTTGCAAATTAGGGAAAAAGCAGGTCCCTACCCCAAGGAGCTTACAGCCCCAGTTTTGACAGAAGAGGAAAGGGAGAGATCAGAGTCATGTGATAGATATGCACAAATGCAACTGCACAGGCCTAGGGTTTGCTTTGTTTAGTGCTTGACCTGTGTCAGTTATATTAATTAAGCATATCTTCATAACTACTTCTTGTCCAATAATGTGACATCCGGTGAATGCCAGCTTGCTTGTGCAACAGGGTTTCATGTTCTCCATCCTACCCTGCCCCCCTAGAAAGGTTGGTGACACCCAGTGTGGTGTCTGAACTGACCAATCCTTACATGACGTCGTTGGGGCGCCTGTGTGTTTTCCTGCAGAGAAGTGCCCGGTGGACAACGCCAAACTGACTGTGGTGGTCAACAACATTGCTGTTGCTGAGCAAATTGGGGAGCTCTTCATTCACTGCAAGTACGGCTGCCGGCCCGCTGCAAGTGGCAAGCCTCCAGCCTTTGAGGTGGACCCTCACGGGTGCCCCTTCACCATTAAACTGAGTGCCAGAAAGTAAGTCCGTGTGGAAACTTTTCCCCAAGGAAAACCTCTGCTTTCTAACTTGTTCCCCATATGTTAAGGGGGGTTGTAGGGGTTATGCCTTCATTTTTATGGTGGGTGACCTTCTGAACACCATCAGGTCTTCTACTGTGAAATGGGTATTTTGTGGTGTCCACACCACAGCTTCTTAGATCTCTGGCTGTAAGCCTGACACCAAAAGGCTGGGGAAGGCTGCTTCTTAGCCTGTTATACTAGAGCAGGGGTAGCCAATGCGGTGCCCTGGAGAAGTTGTATGACAACTCCCATCATCCCTGACCATTAGCCATGGTAGCTGAAACTGATGGGAGTTGTGGTCCAAAACATCTGCAGGACGCTGCATCGGTTGCCACTGAACTAGAGGATGAACAGTGTAATGGGAGAGCTTGAAGGGGCCCATTACCTTGCTGCACTACTAGGGGGTGCTGTTTTGCAGGCATCTCAGTTGGTAAGGAACAGAACAACCTTCATCACCCTGGTGCCTTCCAGATGTTTTGGATTCGGAATGGCCATAGCTCAGTGGTAGTAGAGTGTCTGCCTTGCAAGCAGAAGGTCCCAAGTTCAATCCCCGGCATCTCCAGGTAGGGTTGGGAGAGCCTACTGCCTGAAATCCCGGAGAGCTTCTGCCAGTCAGTGTAGACAATACTGAGCTAGATGAACCCAATGGTCTGACTCTGTATAAGGCAGCTTCCTATTACAACTCCCCATCAGCCCCAGCATTATTTTGCTACACTGGGACAGCTAAGATAGTCAACTTTTGGGGGGGTTAGGCTTAGTTTACCCATATGCTCTCTTTCAGATAAACAAAAAGTTACTAAATTTCAGAACCTTCCCTGATCTTTCCAAATGACAAGATCTACACACACACACCCCATGCCATGTTCTAGCCTATCTTACGTGAGGAAGTTGCCCCTGGTGCAGTGGCTGGAACGTGCCCCATATTCCAGCCCCCTTTCACTCATGAGAGTAGCTCAGGGACAGATGATTGTTTTCCTCCTGCTTGTTTGCTAATAATGCGCCATCTTCTTCATCCAGGGACCATGAAAGCAGCTGCGATTACAGACCGGTTCGCTGCCCCAACAACCCCAGCTGCCCGCCACTTCTCAAGATGAACCTGGAAGCGCATCTCAAGGAGTGTGAGCACATCAAGTGCCCCCATTCCAAATATGGGTAAGCAGAGGGGCAGAATCCTGAAGATTTAAACAGGGACCTGCTTGGAACACCTTTTATTCTCTTCTTGTTGTTGTTGATGATGATTTTTGGGGTAAGTGGGAAGGATGTTTTGTTAAGTATGCTATTTGGATGATCACTTTCCAAGTTTAAAAGTGATGGTTTCGATTTTGATTCTTACAAAATTTAATTATATAAGCCGCTTTGGGGCTGTTCCTTTGTAAAACGACTCATGAATGACGACGACAACAATGCTAATGCCAAAGATCAATCCTCAAGCGCTTCCCCATAATGCATTTCTGAGCCCCCATAATGCTCAACTCCATCCTTCCCCAGCCTGGTGCCCTGCAGATGTTTCAGCCCACAACTCTCATTGGCCCCATCTGGGATGCAGTCCAAAACATCTAGAGGACCACTAGGGTGGTGAAGGCCACTATAACTACTCCTTTCCTTTAGGTCAGAGGTCAGGAACCTTGGGCCTAGCGGCTGAATGCAACCCTGGGGGGGCCTTTCTCTAGCTGGTAATTGGTACCCCCCCCCCCAGGCAGTGCTCCTCAATGCTCTCTCTGCACCCTCCTCAAGTGCCTTTGCCTGCCAGGAATGTGTCTTTGAATTGTGTTAATGCCTCTTGCTTGTCTGGATGGAGAGGTGTGTGAGAGTCAGTGCAGAAACCTCTGACATTTGCATGGTTGGAATGGAGCCTACATATAAAGGTAGTAGCCCATTCACTTTTGTTCTGCTCGCTTGTTGCCTCTGGCTCTGCTCACCACCAGCATGTGACCTGCCACCTCCCAATGGTTGCTTTCGGCAGGGGAAATGCAGCCCTCAGGCTTAAAGAAGTCCCTCCATCCCTGCTCTAGGTGTACATTCATAGGAAACCAAGACACATATGAGACCCACTTGGAAATGTGCAAGTTTGAGGGCCTGAAGGAGTTCCTCCAGCAGACAGACGATCGCTTCCACGAGATGCAGGTGGCCATGGCACAGAAGGACCAGGAAATTGCTTTCCTGCGCTCCATGCTGGGCAAGCTCTCGGAGAAGATCGACCAGCTGGAGAAGAACCTGGAGCTGAAGTTTGGTAGGTTCCCCCTCTGATGTGGTGGAGGGAGTTGAGAAAAGCTTTGGGAGGGCATGAGCCAAATCTTCAAGTGACCAAGAATGCCACTAGGCAGCCCTGAAGATGAGGACTCTCCTTTTAAGAGGATTGTCACCTCAAAAAGGTGTTTGGGACTTTTCAGTTAAGAGAAAAGACAAGTAAGACATGACAGAAGTTTGTAAAATTATGCACGGCATGGAGAAAGTGGATAGAGGAAAGTTTTTCTTTCTCACAACACTAGAATTTGTTGGCATCCAATGAACCCAAATGTTGGATGCTTCAGGATGGAAAAAAAAAGTTCTTAACACAGCACATAGTTAAAACTATGGAACTCACTCCTATTGGAGGCAGTGGTGGCTTTAAAAGAGGATTATGCAAATTCATGGAGGAGGAAACTACCAATGGCTACTAGCTACAATGGCTGTGATCTGGCTCCATGACCAGAGGCATTATGCTTCTCAATGCTAGTTGCTGGAAGCTGCAGGAGGGATGAGTGCTCTTGCGCTCAGGTCCTGCTTCAGGGCTTCCCATAGGCACCTGGTTCAGTATAATATTTATGACCAGTAGGACTTAAAAGGAGTGGGATTATGGGGTTGGGGTGGCCTGTACAGTTGGAAATACTAAGCAAAATTTTAATACATGTGTGCGCACGCACACACCTACACCTGAATTTGCTTTTAGAAATTACAAGCTCTTTTCTCCCAATTTTGTCACTCTTTAGATGTCCTGGACGAGAACCAGAGCAAGCTGAGTGAGGATCTGATGGAGTTCCGGAGAGACGCTTCCATGCTGAACGTGAGCATTGCTGCTTGTAATGCAGAGTCTGCAAGCTCAGAGTGCCCTTTGGGCATAGAGGCAGCAGAGCAACCCCATGCAGTTCTGCCTCCCGCCTGGGTCTGAAGAGGGAGGTGGGGAGCTCTTTTGACTTGCCTCTGCCCCCCTGGGGCTCTCAGAGTGGCTGTTGGAGGCAGAGCAAAGTGACATCCCTCCAGCTGTCTTGGGCGGTCTGAGCTTTGAGCACCTCTGGTGCACTGAGACAAAACAAGATGCTCTTCCCTTCCCTTCAGGTTGATGGTTAGTTGCATGGGTTTATTTTCTGGCTCCCTTCCCAACTCCAACAACACCCTCCCCTGCTCTGTTTGAGACATAGGATGAAGTTTGGAAGAACCCTGTACCCCTTGGGGGAAATGGGAGTCCTAGCAATGACAAATTTTTGATGGTCCGTAAGGCCAGCTAAAGTTTGTCAACCCCAAATGTATCATCTTGCTACCTTACCATTGGCCTCACCCCTTGAGAGTGATGGCTTCCCAGACATTTCCGCTCTCATGTGATTATGGCTGCTCTGGCCCTAACCTGCCTTAACTTGCTGTTTTAGGATGAGCTGTCCCACATCAATGCTCGGCTGAACATGGGAATCTTGGGCTGTGAGTATCCTGTTCTTTCTCTCCCCAAGCACTGGCAGAATTTCTTTGTTTCTGAATTTTGAGGTTTTTTGTTGGTTGGTTGGTTTGCTTGCTTGATTCCAAACTGTGCAGATGCCCTGAGAACTGCCTCCCATTGAATGAGGGCAAGGGTAGGTTGCAAATGCAAGGACATATTAGTAGGTTTAATTGGACCATCTTAGATCTGAGTAAGATTATGCCAGGCTTCCAATTTTACAAAAGTTTTCCAGGGAGGCCTGGAAAGCCTCAGGCTTATGGTGGAGCAGTTTGGACAAACACTGGCTGTCATATACAAGCATACACTAGCTTTAAAGAAGACCTTAGGAGATACAATATTTGGTTTCCACTGAAGCAATAGTTGCTTGTTGATAGTGCAACAGTAATTGTTATAAGAGGGCTGCTGGGCGGGATAGACCCACCATGGTTTGATCCTGCAGCCCTGTTCTTATGTAGGAATAGCTTCTTAGCACCCTCCCCAAATAGCAGTTCAGGGGGTTCTGCCTATAGAAAGCAATGGCAGTGTAACTAGCTTCAGGTGTGTAAGTCAGTGCTTCCTAAGAGGACACTGATCCTTGGCAGGGGTCCTGCTCTCATGCTGCTGGTATTGCCTTCTTCTTCCTCTCCCCCTGCAGCATATGACCCCCAGCAGATCTTCAAGTGCAAAGGCACTTTTGTTGGTCACCAGGGCCCTGTCTGGTGCCTGTGTGTCTACTCCATAGGGGACTTACTCTTCAGCGGCTCTTCAGACAAAACGATTAAGGTAAGAGCTGCTTGTTTCTGAGCTTGCACTGGAGCCACAAGGAACCTCCAGTCTGCAAGGTTGAGGCAGTCTCAGTGGGGTTGTTGTTGTTGTTGTTTAAAAAAAAACTTTGCATGTTGCTATTCCTCAGGTGGTCATTTGCAGCAAGCTGTGGAACTAAGGAACTGAGCACCTCCTTTGTTTATGAGGAGCAGGCAAAAGACTGAAAACTGAAGTAACCATTAACATGACAGTGGTACCTCGGTTTAAGAACAGCCCTGTTTACGAGCTATTCAGTTTATGAACTCAGCAAGACCAGAAGTAGTGTCCTGGTTTGCGAACTTTACCTCGGTCTAAGAACAGAATCTGAACAGTGGAAGGGCACCGGCGGCTGGAGGCCTTATTAGGTAAAGCGTGCCTGGGTTTAAGAACAGTTTCGGTTTAAGAATGGACTTCCGGAACGGATTAAGTTCGTAAACCGAGATACCACTGTATAGTAAACAGATGAAAATTATTATGTATTCTGAAAATTATTACTCCTCCCCCAGTCCTCCACGGTGCCAAGCGGACATAAAACACTTGTTTCCATTAAAAGAGCTGAGAAAAAGAGGGGTTGGGGTGGGGAACTTATATTCAGTGAATACTACATGACTTTAATCAGCCTCATTTTCTCAGTTTCTGCTTCATATTTGTCATAAACTACTAAAAATGGAAAGTTTGCCTGAATTTGAAACAAGCTTCCAAGTGTGGAGTCCTGGCTCTTAGGACGGGAAAGGATACTGCAGGTCTCTAGTCAGCCATGTCATTTTAACAGGGTACACCAGGGGTCAGCAAACTTTTTTAGCAGGGAGCCGGTCCACTGTCCCTCAGACCTTTGTGGGGGGCCGGGCTATATTTTGAAAAAGGAAAAAGAAAAGAACGAATTCCTATGCCCCACAAATAACCCAGAGATGCATTTTAAATAAAAGCACATTCTACTCATGCAAAACCACGCTGATTCCCAGACCATCTGCAGGCTGGATTTAGAAGGCGATTGGGCCAGATCCGGCCCCCGGGCCTTAGTTCGCCTACCCATGGGGTACACATTTAGATCCAAGCAAGGAGTTGGAAGGGAGGGTTGAGCACTTCTCAGAGCAGCTATGTGCTATAATCCTCTCCTTCTGGAATTACCTCTCAGTAGAAGTGCATTTGCAAAGCCTTCTGAGTATGAACCAAGGAAGGGCATGACAACAAAACCACTCGTTTCTTCTGCCCTGCCCTTGGGCTCCCTGCTCCCTGCCAAATATCTGTCACAGTGAGAACTGCTAGGGATTGCATTTCTCTGTTTCTGGCTCCCTGGGAAAACCTGCCTATTCACTGACTTTCCTGGAATGGCTTATCTTGGCCTGAAAGTCGGGAAAGCAGGTGCTCAGATGACAGGCAACCTGCTTCCTGCCTTCCCAGCTGTGGCATATCGGCTGACTTCCTGCCCTGGTTCCTGGTTGCTCTGTAGCCCAGTCACATGACTCCCCCCTTCTGTTTCCTGTTAGGTGTGGGATACCTGTACCACATACAAGTGCCAAAAAACCTTGGAAGGCCACGATGGGATAGTCCTGGCTCTCTGCATCCAAGGGTGAGTCAGAGCGGCTACCCTTTCTTTTCTGCGGCTGCTTGTGTGCTGAATCCACACAGGAAAATATTGGGTTTGAGAACGACTCCTGATTGCATAGAGGTTTTACAAGTGCTCTCGTAACATGGCATTTGCTGCTGCTCCAGTTATTCAGTTGGGCAAACTGAGCTTCTAGTGGTAACTCTGGAAATTTCCTTCAGGCAAATCCATCTCCCTTTATTCAGGGCTGTGTAGATTAAAATTCTCCAAGAAAGACTGAATTCTGTATGAATTGTGCCAATAGAGCCGCATTGCACATTTTTTTTTGTTACTTTCCATAATTCTGGTTTTGCTATGGGGGGGGAAGGGGGGTGTTCATATGCTATGCAGGGCAGCTCCAACCCCTGATCTCTGGAAATCCTCACCATTCTCTCTCACTTCTGAGGCTTCAGCAGCCACTTTCCTGCATCTTTTCACAGCTATGAATGCTAGAGAGCCAGTGTGGTGTAGTGGTTAAGAGCGGTAGACTCGTAATCTGGTGAACCGGGTTCGTGTCTCCGCTCCTCCACACGCAGCTGCTGGGTGACCTTGGGCCAGTCACACTTCTTTGAAGTCTCTCAGCCCCACTCACCTCACAGAGTGTTTGTTGTGGGGGAGGAAGGGAAAGGAGAATGTTAGCCGCTTTGAGACTCCTTCGGGAAGTGATAAAGCGGGATATCAAATCCAAACTCTTCTAGAAAGGTGCTTATTTTTTTATATGAAAGTTAAGCTTCTCTGGAAGATAAAATTTCCAGCTGATCATTTGCATTGGGCATTTTAGTCTGTGTTCGAGGGGAATCCCATGCCTCTTAGCGTAGGCTTGCCAATAACATCATCAAAGTTAGTAGTCCACAAGATTTTCAGACTTACCTACCCACACTTGCCTATATCAATCACATCACTAGCAGCCTGAAGATAACAAACAGCTCTCTGTCTCTCTTGAGCAAACCTCCGCTGCCTGATTGCTTGGAAGTGGTTGTTGCTCACCACAAGCACCCAGGCCAAACCAGCTGTGCTTTCTCGTCTTCGGACAGTTTTCTTAACGCTCCCTGAAGGTCTTTGTTTCTCTTTTGCCCAGGAATAAGCTGTACAGTGGCTCTGCTGACTGCACCATCATTGTAAGTATCCAAGTCTGGGAAGGGCCTGGCTCTTACTTTGTTGAGGGTGGAGAGGGAGTCTGTGGAAAAAACTCTTCCTCTTTGTGCTGTGGAGGGCATGGCCAGGAACAATTTTACACGTCCTGCCTTTTTGTAATCTTTGCAGGTCTGGGATATTCAAACCTTGCAGAAAGTTAACACTATCCGGGCCCATGACAACCCTGTCTGCACGCTGGTCTCCTCACACAACATGCTTTTCAGTGGCTCCCTAAAAGCCATCAAGGTACCATTTAGGATTGGGTCCTCCAGCCAAAGAAGGCCCCCAGACCATCCCTCCTTCTTTCCCAACTCCTGGCTTCCAGGCCACCTTTCCTCAACCCTCATCCTCCACTTCTTAATTCTGACTTTTTTTTCCTTAAATCTCTCTTCACTGTTGCTGATTCCTCCTCCAGTTACCCCATTCCCTCATCTAGCAGGCTGTACTAATTTCCCTCACCCCCTTTGACTGTACCACTCAAGAAACCTGTGGTTGAGCAACAGAGAGATTCCCACTTCTTATGTATTATAATACATTTACAGTCGTACCTTGGATCCCGAACCGCTTAGTTGCCGAACATTTTGGCTCCCAACGATCGAAAACCAGAAGTGAGTATTCTGGTTTTCAAACTTCTTTTGGAACCCGAACGTCCAACGAGGCTTCCGCAGCTTCCAATTAGCTGTAGGAGCTTCCTGTAGCCAATCAGAAGCCGCGCTTTGGTTTCCGAACGTTTTGGAAGTCAGAAGGACTTCCGGAACGGGTTACGTTTGACTTCCAAGGTACGACTGTGTATTCCACACTTCTGCTAAGGTGCTAAGAGAGATGTACATGGTTCTCTCCATTCACCCTTTATCCCCACAGAAACCCTGTGAGGTAGGTTAGACTGAGGGATGGTGACCCAAGGCCATTCTGTGAACTCTCAGTCCCTCTCTTCTTGCTTTCTCTCTCTCACACACAAGAGAGAGCGCTATTTGCAGTTTGGTTCGCTTGTGAGATGTTATGCTGTAGCTTGTCCATAGATTGATCTATGGAGACGTGGTGGGAGGGTGGGCAGATGAGCAGAGACTAAAAACCAACCTTCTGCTCAAAGGTATGATTCTGCCTGTCCTTCTGGTCTCCAGGTCTGGGACATCGTGGGCACTGAGCTGAAGCTGAAGAAGGAGCTGACGGGCCTTAACCACTGGGTCCGTGCACTGGTGGCATCCCAGAATCACCTCTACAGTGGCTCCTACCAAACGATCAAGGTATGTGCACTCCCAGATTCCACACCCACCCATTCCATCCCCCCAATATGCGCATAATTGTCTGCTGCCATTTTTCTTTTCAACCCAGGCACATCAGTCTTCCCTCCCATCTTTTTCTGCCCTAGATCTGGGACATTCGGAACTTGGAGTGTGTACATGTCCTGCAGACGTCGGGTGGGAGCGTCTACTCTATCGCTGTCACCAACCACCACATTGTCTGCGGCACCTATGAGAATCTCATTCACGTAAGGGTGGCGGGGGCTTGGAGTCAGGGGTGCAAAGGTGCTGGGGTTTTGCATTCTACACAGGTGGGTGGGGGGACCCCACCCCCACACTGTGGCCTCTCCATCCCTTTGTGGTGCTTGGCAAGCCAACACTGGCAGAACGAAAGCTCTGGCAGCGGGAGATCTTTGCTGTTTCCATGCAGGTTTGGAAGGTAATCCTAGGTCCTCACTTCCTCCCGATTCCAGGTGTGGGACATTGAGTCCAAAGAGCAGGTGCGTACCCTGACGGGACACGTGGGCACCGTGTATGCCCTGGCGGTCATCTCCACGCCAGACCAAACCAAAGTCTTCAGCGCTTCCTATGACCGGTCATTGCGGGTATGTGAGGCGCTGCTAGCTGGGGCAGAGGGATGTGCTTTGGGGAGGAAATGGAGGCTGGCTATTATTATTATTAGTAGTAGTAGCAGTAGTAGTAGTAACATTTGAATAGGGAGTGGGTTGATCAGGTTAAACCAGTATTTTTCAAAACTGCCATTCAGGAATGTGTTTAAACTAGATTTAAAAGGAAAAAATCTGGAACTATGCAATTAATTTGGAAATCAGTAAGGGGGGGAATGAGGAAGTCATTGCAAGAAGTAAAGATTGGAAACTAAAGGACTGGCCTGGGAGGAGGGTCAGTTACAGGTGGTGATTTGGAAAATATGTGGTTAAATATTAAATGATTTTTGCTACCTCTGTGAGAGGGGGGTTTGGTGTTTGTTGTTCCCCTCGGTGAGAGAGGGGGGAGTTTGGAATGTTTAACCATGTATTGTAATGTATTGGCTTTAATTGGTGTGTTAATTGGAAAATCTAATAAATTCTTTAAAAAAAAACAAAAAAAAAAACTGCCATTCAGGGGGGTGGAAGAGTGGGGGAAGCAGTATGGCTATTGGTGTCCAAGCAGTGTCTCCATGGTATGATTGGCAATAGGGAAATCCCAGCCGTTTCACCAGGGTCACAACAGAGAGCTAACTCCTTCTCACAGCACATAGTTGAACTATAGCACTTGTTCCCACAGGAGGCAGTGATGGCCACAAACCTAGATGGCTTGAAAAGAGGGGTAGACAAATTCACGGAGTGTAAGGCTCTTAGCCAGGATGGTTATGCTCTGCCTCCACAGTTGGAGGCAGCAGTGCTTTTGAATAGGAGAGATGGCTCTTGTGCTTGAATCCTGCTTGTGGGTTTACCACAAGGATCTGGTTGGCCACTGTGAGAACAGGATGCTGGACTAGATGCGCCACAGGCCTGATCCAGCAGGCTCTTCTTATGTCCGTACCCTGTAAGTGTGCTTGCAGAGTAGTCTGTTATAGTTCTCATGGCCTGAATTTAAGTGTGCTTCAAAAATCCTTGATACTGATAGGAGGGAGTGGGGTGGGACAGAGCCTGATGGTGCTAGCCCGGAGCATTTTTGAAGCACTTCATTCCTGATAATAGCTTGTGTTCTGTGCCCAGGTATGGAGCATGGATAACATGATCTGCACTCAGACTCTGCTACGCCACCAAGGCAGCGTCACAGCACTGGCTGTCTCTCGGGGTCGCCTGTTTTCTGGTGCTGTTGACAGCACGGTTAAGGTAGGTCCGCGATGTGTTCAGGGGTGTGCGCAGCATTGAGCAGGAGGGAACAGCATCACGCCCCATGAGGCAGGCAGGTTGTTGAGCAGGTTTAGCTGTCGGAGCACTGCTACTCCCCGAACCCACCAGCACCTTCACACCAGAGTTCCTTATACTGCAGATATGCATGTGGCAGAAAAGGTGGTGTGGGTCCATGAATGTGAGCCAGTGGCCTGTTGCAGAGAACCTTCCTTCTAGCATAGGAAAATGTAGAAAGTTATTGTCCAGCGCGAGAGGGCTTTTTCCCTTTCTTATCTGATTGAGCAGGGGGGGAACTTGGATCAAGCTATTCCAGGTGCCTATCTGTTTGCTGTGGTTTGCAGGATAAAGAGCTTGCTGCAGCAACAGTGTACTGCTGAATCCTGTCTCCCTGGAGTTCTGATAGTCTAGCACAGCTTTCACAGCATGTCTGTGCTGTGGCTGAGAGGAGTTCTGCCCTAAAACACCTGGAAGAGACTAGAAGAGGCTGGTCTAGCATGCCTCTGCCCCATGAGTTGGGGTAGACTGCCTGGACCACTCAATCCCCAAGCAGTTTGTGCTCTTTTGCTCATTCCTCAGCACTAGCCCAACCAGATCATCTGATTGGTAATTTGCTTAGTTAGGTTGTATCTCTGATTATTAATTTTTTTAATTTTTGCTAAGGGCCCAAGTCCTGGCTGTCCCTCCCCCTCTGTAACCTCGTAGGGCCCTCCCTCCAAGCACTTACCCATATATGATGTGTAGCTTTAAGGCAGCCTTTGTCAACCTGGTGCCCCCCAGATGCTTGGGACTAAAACTCCCATCATCACTGTGCTGACTAGGGCTCACAAAAGTTGTAGCCCAAAACATCTGGAGGCCCCCAGGTTGGGGGAAGACTATTTAAGGGCAAGATTTCTGCAGCAGATTTCTCTTGAGTTGGCAACTTTGTGGAAGCAGCACATTCCCAGAGAGCAGCCTTCCATGAGTTGTTGCAGAGCCCCGGAATGGTTTATTCTCATAAGCTGATGGCTTGGTCAACCTTCTGCCTACTTGGCAGTGCAAAAACCGTTGCAGTTATCATGCATACGTCAGGGGTAGATGTGGCTGGTGTGCAGAGGGGAGATGGATGGATCACAAGTTGTGTGGACCTCACTGGTAGATCTGCTGGTTTGAACCCCTGTGGGGTATTGTCTGCATCTAACCTTGCAGCAGATTGGCCCTCTCTTGCGCAGGCCCTACTGACTTTCCTTCCTGCTGCAGGTTTGGACATGCTAGTGGGTGCCACTGCCTGCTTGTGGACGGCAGACTACCAAATAATCCTCCGGCTCACACGTCGTCCTGCTTCCTTGTGCTCCGACGCTCCTCCCACTGTGCGCGCCAGCCGTGAGCGAGCTTCACAGCCCACGTACCTCAGCACTGCCACCCCTGACGCAGCAGGCCCTGTCCCAAGCAGGGCTGTTTGGAGATAAAGCTCGCAAGGCCACATCACAGCGGCACCGTTTCTGATGGAACAAGTAGGGCACTGCAGCCTCAAGACAGCAGCGTTTGGGTGAAGTGGGATTAGATTGATGATCCAGGTGTGAGCACCCACAATGCACCTTTGCCAACAGCAGTGCCAGAGCCAAGGATTGGGGGTGAAGGGGAGAAGACCCCTCTCTCTTCTGGCATTTAAATGTATCTGCTAAGCTCTTTCATTTGTGCCCACCGCCAATGATAAAGACCAGTTTTCCCCTCATGTAACCAGGTACGATTTTTATGTCTCAAAGATTCCCATCCCTCACATCAGGTACCGCAAGGCCATCCATTCACAGCATCATGTCATAACGGCACCAAGCCCCCAATGGTTTAAAACAAAAACAGGGAGAGCCCACTGTTGTGTTTTTACTGACATTTTCTACTGTTTTTAAGATTGTGATATAGATTTGGATTATTTCTTCCTTGACAATAAAAGTGGACCATTGTTTTAGGCCAGCATGAGTTATTGACCAGCTTGGAGCATCTTAGCAAAAGGAGTGTAACGTCTCTTTGATAGTTAACCTACCTTACAGACCCAGCTCAAGATCAGAGACAAGCGATTTCAAAGTTTACTAGCCCACCTATGGGTACTTCTGTGCCTACTAGCTAGTGAATTTGACAATTTTGTTTCCCCACTTTATTACACAAGTATTGCAGAGAAATGGCAGAAGACATGGATTTGCTTCTTTGAAGGTGTACATCATGCCACCAGCTGTCAAAGGTGGAATGCTCCAATAATAGCATAGGGGATGTGCACATTCGCCCTTGTCAAGAAACCCTTGTGTTGATGCCAGAGCTGAAATGAAACCTCTTATCTTCATATCTTTGCAGACTATGTGCTGCACCATGGAGGATAGTTTTGGCCTTTATGCACTGTTTGTGAGCTTCCCAGAAGATCTAGATCTTGGGTGCTGATTTGGTCCCACTTTTGGAAATCAGAAGTGGCTATTGTTAAAAGTTGGTGTTTTAATACGTTTGTAGGTGGATGTTGGCTGTGGAAATGAAATGAAAACAGGTGCCCATCCCCTCCCTTCCTCCCCAAGCACCAGTTTGTTGAACTTTGTGGGTGCATGAAAGCAGGGAAAATCTGGCCTCAGCAAGGTGAGAGAAGCAGAGAGGCTGGAATGCTCAGTAAGTAGACAGAGGAGAGCCAGTGTGGTGTAGTGGTTAAGAGTGGTAGACTCGTAATCTGGGGGACCGGGTTCGTGTCTCCGCTCCTCCACATGCAGCTGCTGGGTGACCTTGGGCTAGTCACACTTCTCTGAAGTCTCTCAGCCCCACTCACCTCACAGAGTGTTTGTTGTGGGGGAGGAAGGGTAGTGAAAAGCGGGATATCAAATCCAAACTCTTCCTCTTCTTCTTCTTCTCTCTCCCTCCCTTTTGACCATCAAATGTGTGAATCACAGAACTGCAAAGTTGGGATGGATCCAAAGGCCCATCTAGCCCAACCCCTGCAATGATGGCACAATGTGAAGGAGGCTAGCTCTGCCGACTGCTGAACACTTTTGTGCTTTGTTCCACTAGATAGGGATACCAAGCGTCTAAATCACCAAGACCCACCTTTTTGACTGGCACTCAGCATCTATTCCCAGTTAAGTACAGTTCAGACTTTCCCCCCTTCCCTCCTTTGGCTGCAGCCAAAACAAGAGTTTCACAGGACCAGACAATTTGGACATTTATTAAGCACTGATGGCCATCAGTGCATCCACAGCGCCGCCTACCTGTCTATTGTAAAATTGCAGCATGAGCCAATCGCTCAGCACCATAGCGTCCTTGCATGCACCCAGCGGTTTAGCACCTCATGGAAAACTGCCTTTGGAGGTTGTTTCCCAATAAAAAATATTGTTAGTGTTAACGTCATGTTATGTATAGTCATGGCAAGCAAGGAGGGCATCTTCCCCATGTTCTTAAGTATTTGTACCCAGACAACTTCTATTTTTTTCCTTTTTTCCTTTTTTTTTTAAATAGGAGCAAATATTTTTTACAGCACCACAAAAGCCATCAAATATTATCATAATACAGGTGGGGATGCAAGAAGCAAGGAAAGGAGGCTGGCAGCGAGATGCATAGCTTTGACAGAAATGGGAAAAATACAATACAGTTTCCATAACTTAATAATAAAAAATATATAATATATATATATAATATATATAATATGTATATATCCAGCATTAGAATCTTGGAATATTCTTTCTTTTCTTTTTTAAGATACATTATCTTTCTTTTTAATTTTTTTTTTTTTTTACAACAGGTATCTTCATGTTGTCGTTTTATTTATTTATTATTTATTTTAATGTAAGAAATTTCAAAGTTGTGCCAGACACATTTTGGAGATCAGCAAAGACAGAGCTATCTGTGCTTGAGAAAAGAAACGAGCGTCACCACTCAGACATAGACACCTGGATTTCAAATAAACAGAAACAAACAAACAAAAAATACCCACAGCGCCAGGGAACCATAGGTTATGATTTTCCAGAAAAAAAAGAAAAAAAAGCCAGTTCTAAAAACAAAACAAAACTGGATTGACTCCCATTTGTACAATGATATACAACTGTGCATACATTACCTACTTTCACACACATGCATTTAAACACGCACACGCATATACACACATGTTGCTGCTCACACACACACACACACACCCCAACTTAAAAACAGAAACTGCCGTACAGAAATGAACACACTGAGAGGTGAGATTTAACAAAAATTCTGAAAACAAGGCACATCCTTTGATTTTTGTTTAAAACTGTAAAAATAAACATAGCAACCAAAAAATCCCATATAACAGAAACGTAATATTTTTGCACACTTTGAAACAAGATAAACTGTACCTTTTTAAAAAACATTGTGCTACTCTTAAATGATGT
This sequence comes from Lacerta agilis, assembly GCF_009819535.1. Lineage (NCBI taxonomy): Eukaryota > Metazoa > Chordata > Lepidosauria > Squamata > Lacertidae > Lacerta > Lacerta agilis. The sequence goes on along the minus strand of NC_046324.1, from coordinate 28,920,980 downwards.
CACCACAAGACACACAGCTTATTATAAGTCTAATAGTCAAGCTAAACTCCAGTTCTTTCAATTTTATCTCTTAAAACTGTTTAATATACAGTTGATAATATTTTAAAATCTTTTTAATATATATTAAAGTCCTTTCATATTTTTTTTGTTAATTATCTCTGGGGGTGGGTGGGAAATCCATTCTTAAATAATTTCTTTCCAATAAATTAATACTTCTTTTATATAGCTTATTTTTCTCATCCCTTTATCACACGCCAAAGGGGACAGAAAATTGTTTTGCTTTTGTTTTCACATGTAAGAACATTCATAAACATGGCTGTTGCGAGAGGAGGAGAGACCCTCTACCAAAGCAATAATAAACTCAACAACAGAACCCAACTCTGCTTTTTCCCCAGCCTGTCACTACACTGGCCCTATGTAGCAAAAGCACAGGCATCAAAATCAAGTGGGTTTAAGAGGCTCGGTGGTCTTGCTTGGAAAAGTAGTCATGGTGCAGGACGGCTGGAAGGGGGTTCTCCTGAGTTGTTGATCTGACCTGATTGGTTGAGATTCACGAGTGGACCATCCCTCAAGCCAAGGCGGGGCGCTGCCCCCGTTTTCTTGTCTTACAGATTTTTAAAAAAATGAAATGAGCTGCAAGTAAAGAGAACAAATAGGAAAGAGAGAGAGAGAGACTGACACAGACAGTTACTAAACATTAGAAGTGGTTGAATGGTGAGGTGATATTAAAAAAAGGATGACTTTGGACCTAAGAAGAGGTAGAGCCTCAGAGGCTCACAAAGTTTCATGCACAAGGCATATAATGTCATCATTTGGCCTCAAAACTGCAGGGAGAACAATTCCCCAAGTAATTACTTGCTTAGGAAGAAGGGTCCAGCTGCTTTTGGTGTGAACAGAAGGGGGTTCCTTATCTTAAGAGGAAGCCTGAAGGCCCACAGCAACCGAAATCTCTGATCCAATGATAGCTTTTCTCTCTCCATCACTGCCAGATGATTTCTGGTGCTTATACAGCTATGGATCCAAAGGCAAGATGGAACACAAGGGAGCAACATTTAGAGAAAGATATGGCAATGGTGCAAGTGTTAGCAGCAACAGGAAGAGAGCAGAACAGAATTAGATGTTTGAATGACCGAAAGAGTCCAAAAGCTTATAGGGGCAATATGAACTAAATGTAAACCTTGCTGCACATTAAAACCCCCAGAGATTACAGCACCGAGACTGAAGCTGCAATGAAGAGAGGCCTTTTTGGACTTGTCTTGGTGAAAAATGGCTGTAGTCCTTGTGGTGGTTTTAAAAGGAAGAGTGCCCACAAGGGAAGGATGAAATGCAGCAGGCCAAAGACACTTAAAAGGCAGCCAGGGCTCAACTGTAGGAAATGCATTTCAACTGCTGAAAACAATTGGGTCTGGGCAGAATGTCATTCCAAGGATCTCCAAAATCTCCTTCGATGGAAGACACTACAGGCCAGTCATCACAACCAAACCAGTAACCTTGAAATACTTGCCAAAAGGTTTACTTAAGTCATAATAGCGCCCACTGCCAGTATAGCTTCCAGTCCAACAGGACAGAATAAAACTTGGGTTCATGCTTGCCCACTGTCATAAAGAATGCATGATAAGCTAGTCAACTTTGGTGCTGCGACACTCTCTGAAATGACCTCCAGTTCCACCACCACCACTTGGTTCCCTCTCCTGGTAAACGATTCAAGTATCCAACCACCAAGATTAACATAAGACTGGATTCTCATAGGGGACAGTTTTACCTTGCCAAGAAATGCCCCAGGAAGGAAGAAGAGGAGTATTCCATTGCTGCTTTAAGAAGAGAAGAATGCACCGGGAGAGTGGATAATCCATTATTGGGGATTCCAAGATTGTGCTTCTTTTTGAGAATGACACGGGCCCATGATGCGGCAGCCGGGAAGAACTTTGTGTGCCATGTGTTAACAGCTGTGGACCAATCCAAAGGGAGCCACTATGCTACTCCCATGATGCTTTGAGCATTCAGAGACTGGCTTTCATTCCTTAACTCCCTGCAATGTACAAAGATCCCCACTGCAACTAATAGCAGAACAAGGGGACTTGCAGGGAGCTCAAGACCAATTCAGTCTACATCCTACAAACCTTCTGGATAACCTTGCAGCCTTTGAGGCACCTGGAACCCAACCTTCTGTTGAGAAGATCCTTCCCCATAAACAGCTACAATGCTGAGAGCCTCAACCTTGCAAGGGCCATAAGCCAGAAAAGAACCAAGCAAGACACAATGTTGGGCACTGGCGGAACAGCTTTGCCTCGCTGCTGGTGGTCCCTCTCTCCCAACACCCAACAGCTCTCAGGTTGGTTAGGATATTGCAAGAGTTGACACTAGACAGGTGGTGCAGACACAGATGCGTTTTTCATAGTTGTACAGCACACCAAAAGTTGCTGCGCCTTTGGTGGACCTTCCTGGGAGACTGCCCTTGTCAGCACTTGCTCAGACCACACAGAGCTGCCTCTACAGGGGTCATCATCTCCACGTCAGGCCTCTCTTAGCTAGCAAGCCACCGTCCTCAGCACTACAAGTTGTTGTGTGTCCACAATCCGCTGAGAATTGCAACTGAGATACAAGTTGAGAGTCAGAGGCTGAAATCACATCCCAGCTAACTATTGCAATTCACTCGCCTTGGCAGAACCAATTTGGATAGTTGGGGTGCAACCATTATTGCATTTGGAACAACGGAAATGGAAGCGGCAGGGGAGTCCTCTTTTACCAAACTCCTGCTAGACTACAAAACTACCACTGGCCCCTGCTCAGTGCTGCTGCTTCTCCACCAAAAGCTCTGCAAGATCAATACATTATATTGCCCATGTCTGTTTACTGCCTCCTTAATTCTGCCCCACTTCCTGTTCCTCCCGGGAATAACCACTAGACAGTACTGTCTAACCAATAGACAGTACTTAAGGAGGGCTGCGTTGTCTAAATCAACAACAAACTCTTTGGAAACAAGTGCCTTGAAGTGAGAGAGAATGCAACCAAAGTCTCTCATGCTCATAACCCCAGCTGCCCTAAGGATAGAGAGATATATGTATATCTTTAAAAAAAAAAATTGGGAATAAATATTCATTTATGGCAGCTCCTGAAGCCACCAGGGACATATTTACAGGGGGGTTTTTTGGCCAGGATTATTAATTTTTTTCCCTTTTCCCCCATTTCCCCTTTTTATGTTTCAACACTGTATCAATCATGCAAATGTACCAAAGCTTTTGCGCGGCCCTTGCCAGGAACAATACTTTTTTTTTTCAAGGCAAACAAACAGGAGAAGAAGAAGAAGAAGAAAAAGGAGCTTATTTCTCAAATGGGACTCGTTTAACGGAACAGAACTTCTTACAGTCACAGCTTCATTATCACCAGGAGAAGACGAACACCTTTCGGGACAAAGAAACGAAGCATGCAGCTAGCCGAAAGCCTCCTCGACTCAACGGCTTCCCTTGGGCATTCTCCTGCCCCACCTTTTCCAGCGCTTCCCAATAACGGCAGATGGGCACAGGAACCAAGACAGCAGCACAGGAGAGAGAGGACAGCGGTGCTCAGTCAAGGAACAATACCAACATGGAAGGCAAGAAGAGTTTCACTAAGACGAGATTCCACCCCAAACAGAAAACATGAAGAACCAGAGAAGACTCCATAGTTATTTGTGCCACATTTTGATAACACACTGGGGGACTGGTTGGTTGGGAGAAGGGGGTGAGGGCAGGAAATACTTTCCAAATTAAACGAGGGGACACAAATTTAACCGAGTGGAGTAGATTTGCCTGAAGATAGTCTTGCAGGTAACGGAAGCTCCTGCCCCAGGCATACGGCTTTTTGCTTCATTCTTAGGAGGAGAATTGAAGTCACCTTGTATTCCCCAAAGTAAACAGGTGTTAAAGGAAGGAAGGAGAAAAATAACAGCGCAAGAGCGGCTCCTCTTTCCTTTTCTTCGCCGCTTCCACAAAACTGGTCTCCAAGCCCCAAGAAAGCCTTCCCCAAGCATCTGGGTTTGTTTCAGCACAATCCTGAGGTAACCTTATCTTTGTGCAAACCTCAAAAGATGAAAGAGGAGGAAGGGAAGATCTTAATGGAGATGATTGTGCCCTTGTGCCCATGGCAGATCCTGAGGTTGGCTGCGATTGTTTCCCAGCTCTCATTCCAACATGGCATCCAGTTGGTCCGCAAGGTCGTCGAACATGCTGCCGATGTCATCGAGAATGCTGACTGTGCTCTTGGATTCTGCGGTGGAACTGAGGGCAAAGGACACCGGCATGAGTTAAGAGAGCACAAGGAAGACCCACTTTTCTCACTGCACAACTTTCTACAATCTCCCATGCCTACTAGCTTTTAGTAGCCCTCTCCTCCATGAATTTGTCCAATCCTCTTAACAAACTTGGTGGCCATCACTGCTCCCTGTGGGAGCGAATTCTAAAGTCACAACTGCACTTTGTGACGAAGGACTTCCTTTTGTCTCTCCTGAATCTTCCAAAATTCATCTTCATTGGATGTCTAGAACTCACAGACATCAAATGAAACTGAATGTTGGGAGATTCAGGAGAGACAAAAGAAAGTGTTGTGAGAGAGACAGAAAAACTGTTCTCTATCCATTTTTTCGATGCCATACATCATTTTATAAACTTCTATCATTTCACATGGACTGATCAATTAACATACCTTGCCCTCCACCCACTGAAAATTATTAATTCATTCATTCATATGCCACCCATCTCACTGGATTGCCCCAATCACTCTGGGCAGCTTCCAACAAATTAAAACACAGTAAGGCATCAAACATTAAAAACTTCCCCATACAGGGAAGTATACCAAAGGAAAACCAAAGAAAGAAAACCAAAGCTGCTTTTTCTGAGTCTCTTTAATGGAAGCAGATCACTCAGGAGGGCTAGCCACCCTTCCCTGACTCCCACCTAGTACCTCTATTCCAGCAGCCTTTTCTTCCTACATGCCCTGGCTCTTCACTTTTGTTTTGCTCCCATCCCTCCATCGCCACCACCATTGCCCACTCGCCCAGCCCAGTAAAGGCCCTTACTCTGCTGCTTGCCCATCATCCTCTTGCTTGATCTTTTCCTCCACGGCTTGCAGAGCGGCAGCGAGGGAGGCGCTGGTCTCCTCCAGCTTCTGGTGCACGCTCTCTGTGCTGATGATTTCTACCGACGGCCCAGCCATGGAAGAGCGGGGAGGCTTGACTGGCACTGTCTGAGGGGGGCCCCCGCCAGGCGACAAGGGCTTAGCCGGGCTGGAGCACAGCGAGGGAGGCGTGCTCGAAGGCTTGATGGTGGGCGCCAGCTGCTTGGCAGGCGATGGCGCAGGCGTGGAGCTGGCACTCGCCGACTGCAGGGCAGCGTGGACCTTAGGCTTGGGCGCCGTTGGGGGTGGCGTGGGCTTAGGAGAGATGGGCGGCGGTGGGGTGCCGTGGACACGCTTCACCTCTGCGACAGAGAAGAGAAAGAGAGTCGCTTCTTTGCCACTTCCTTACATGCAATTTGCCCTTTTCACAGCTGCTACACACTTGGGTCAATGTCCATTAATTTCAATGAGTTTAATCTGAGTAGCACTAACATTGGATACAACTCCCTGACTCTCTAAGGCAGGGTCCTGAGGACTCTGATCTCTTTCTAGGCTTAAGAACATAATCAGAGCCAAAGGCCAATTCAGGCCAGCATCCTCTTCTCACTGTGGCTGGCCAGATGCCTATGAGATGAGAAGCCCAAAAGCGGGACCCGAGTGCAACAGTTCCTACTCCTGCAAGTTTCCGGCAACTGGCATTCAGAAGCATACAGTTGTACCTTGGAAGTCGAACGGAATCTGTTCCGGAAGTCCATTCGACTTCCAAAACGTTCAGAAACCAAAGCACAGCTTCTGATGGGCTGCAGGAAGCTCCTGCAGCCCATCAGAAGCTGTGGAAGCCGCGCCAGATGTTCAGCTTCCGAAAATCATTTGAAAAGCGGAACACTCACTTCCAGTTTTCGATTGTTTGGGAGCTGAAACGTACAAATTCCAAGGTGTTCAGCAACCAAGGTAGGAATGTACTGACTTCAACCATGGATGTACCACCACAGTGATCAGCGTTAGTAGACTTTGATAGCATTATATCTCAATCAATTTGTCTATTCTTCTTTTAAAGCCAACTAAGTTGCTAGTCCTCCATACATGTTATGGCAGTGATCTCTGGAAGGCAGGAAACTCGTAAGAAGAGCTGTGAAGCTGGATCAGGCCAAAGGGGTCCCATCTAGCCCAGTAACTTGTTCTCACAGCGGCCAACCAGGTGCCACAAAGGGGAGCCCATAAGCAGGACCTGAGTGCCACAGCATTCTGCCTGCTTGTGATTCTCCAAGAACAGAGGTTAGATGGCCATCTCTTCTGCAGTTCCAATTCCTGTACTGTAGGGAGTTGGGGAAGGTGACCCTTGGGGGTCCTTTCCAACTCTACAATTGTGTGATTTCCATAAACTGGTATTCATAAGATTGCCCACTCTGACAGTTGGAAGCAGAGTATAGCCACTATGGCTAGTAGTAACTTATTCCATCATTAATATTCTGTCTTTACCACATCAGCAAAGTATTTGCTGTCTGAGACAACTGTGCATCCTCTGCTGCATTCAGTCACCAGAGACGATAGCCTCAAACCAAGCTCCCTCCATCCCAGCCTGCTGACCCCGGACACCTGCAACTTCCCTGCCTCGGCACAGACATCCATGAGAATATGGCTACACCAACTGCAACCATAGCCACTGAAAGCAGCTTAGCGGGAGTGAAAAGGGCAATGGGAAGGAGCAGAGAAGTGGTGAGCGGGTCAGGAAGGCTCCCTGTTGAGGGAAAAGACAGGTTAGTTTCTTTTTTTCCCCTATGGCAGGGCACACTTACCTGGACTGCCGGGGCCAGGAATCGGGACCTTTTTGGAAGTGGGCGTGGGAGGCCCAGAGACTTTCTGGGGAAGGACCGGCTTGGGCGAAACCGGCGGCTTGATGGGCCTCTTGGGTTCGCCTTCTGAAGGGAGCTGGGCTGAGGTATTGTCACATTTCTCCTGCTGATCAGTGAGGGCTGTGGCCTCGGCGCCACTCATCTCGGAGGCCGGCCGGCGCTTGATGGTGGCAGTGCCGTTCTGGTAGATAGACAGTGGCGCCAGTTCATGCTCCTTGTCTTTAGACTTCGGCCGCCTCTTGACCGTGTCCGACTCAGTCAGGCTAAACTTGACGCTGTCCTGTTGGCTCTGCTTTGCACGGATCCTCCTCTTGAGAGTGGCACTGGCCTCCACCTTGGAGAGGTCCCCGTGCCGGTGGGCCAGCGACAAGCCCTCTCCACCTTCAGCCTTGGCGACCCCCATCTGCCGGGGCCGCTGCTTGATCGTCAGGTTGCCCTCCTCGGCAAAGGGAATGTTCTCGCCAGAGCTGTTCTGCGGGGAGCCTCCACCGTGCTCCACCCGCAGCCGCTCCATGGGGCCGCCATCTTTGCCCGTGTCCGACTTGATGCTGTCGGAACGCTCACGGCGAGCTGCGGCAACCAGCCCCGTCACAGGGCCGCTGATGGTGCGCCGGCGGTTCACCACTTCGCCATCTGGCCCAATGGCATCCTTGTGCTTGACAGTGGCCAGGACAGTGGCAACGCGGGAGTGCTCTGGGCTGGCTGGGTGCACCGCGACGCCAGGTTGCAAGTAGTAGCCGTCAGGGCCCTTGCCAGCTCCGGGTGGCTTCTGCAGAACAAGACCTCTCCCTCCGCCAATGGACGACATTTCTAACATGGCAGCGATGCTCTTCACACTCCCAGCGCTGCCAGTGTCCACTGTGCCGCCAAAGTCGCTTGCCCGCCTCTGCTGGTGCTCCTGGGGTGGCTCCAGGCCCTCCTCCCCTTCCTTGGTGAAGTCATCGGTCATGTTGGTGCTGGAGATGGCCGAACTGGAGCGTTTGGGCGGCGGAGGTGGAGGCCCCTTCTTCTTGGGCCGCACCGCAAAGGACTGGCTGCGGTTGACGTTCTTATCGCCACCCGACTGTGCCCGCACCGAGTGGCTGCGCCCGACTCGCCGTTGCACAGTGGCGTAAGGCACAGCGTCCGGCACCAGGAGCTCGTCCCGTTCCTGCTCACTGTCCGACATGGCGTAGCGGTTCAGGCTGTGAGCCCTCTTCTTCGGCCGGCCTCCCTCTTCTTCCCCCTCTGTGGCTTGAGGCGGCAGGCACAGCACGGGCACCGAGACAGGCAGCACAGGCACAGCCTGTGCCAAGGGGCCTGCTGTGTGGATGTCGCCCTCCATGGGCTGCGGCATGACGTAAGCAAAGCCCCTGTGCGTGGGGGACTGCGGCAGCGAGCGAGGAGACATGGGGCGGTCTGACTGCGGCAGCAGCTGTGGCGTGGGCTTGACCTTGGCTGTGGCGTGTGGCACGGAAAGTGCCTGTGGTGAGGATGGGCGGGGCTTGGTGGGTGTCTGCGGTGGAGTGTAGTGGCCCGCAGAAGGGGGGAACGATTGCCGGGGCTTTCCGGGAACTGGTGGCACGCTGGCTCTCTTGATGCTGTGTCCGTGCCGGAGACTCCGCACCTCCTTGGGCAGGGTGGCCGGGCCTTCCTTCCCGTCCTCGGCCAGGAACTCCTGGCTTTTGGACATGCTGGTGCTGGTGGCTTTGGGTCCATCTCCCAGCAGCTCCTGGGAGCTGCTAATCTGCTTCGCTCTCCCACTCAGGCTGTTCTCATGGACGAGGCGGGAGGAATGCCGGAAGGGCGGCGCCCCTTCACGGAAGTGCCCCACGTGGTTGACCTGTTTTTCCGTCCCCCCCTCCTCACTGGTGCCCGTCATGGCCACCTGCAGCTCGTTGCTCAGCTCACTGTCCTGGAAGGTCTTCATCTTGGGAGACTGGCACTCGGCTGCCTCCTGCTGAGGGGGTTCTATGGCCACTGAGTCCTGTGGTGCCCCTTTCTTCTTCAGCGTCCCCGACTCGTACTTGACGTACTCGGCCTTCTGCAGCTCTGCCAACTTCTTCACTGCTAGCATCAGCTTCTTCTGATGGCCTGAAAGAACATGGGGGAGAGAGGAGGGCGGGAATGAGTCTGTCTCTTTACACAAAAAGCCCAGCCAGCTGTTCAAAATCCCGAGAATCTGCAAACCACAACGGTGGGAAATGACATATTGCAGAGGGTTGGACCAGATAACCCTTCAGGACACTTCCAACTCTACAATTCTATGATTTTGTGATTCTATATTTTCTTTTATTTCATCAGCTAGGAAAACACTCAGCTCAGTCCTTAAAACATTACTTAGAATTTGCTCCAGGGAACAGAGTCACTTTTTTCCAGCCTTGTACCACCAGTCATGAACTGGATTGAGCCAAGCCTTCTCTTGCCTGTTGGAGGGCATCTCTCTTACTCCTAGCTACAAAATGCACCATGGATGGATAGGGGCCTTTTCCTGGGCTTGGGCTTGTCTATCAGCAGCAGCAACAACTTTATGTGGCCACTTAACTTTTCCCTGGCATTTAAGGCAAACTCCCTCTCTGCCATTAAAAAAAAAAAAACCCTGACCCTGTGTCCATGGGTCTAGCTGCAGTCCTTTTTCATTTACCCTCAACACACAATTACTTCTTTTGCATGTAATTCTAAGCCATGGTTTGTTTAGCCTGATTAAGGTCTGTTTGAGCAGCCATACTTCACACAGCAGGCAGGCTTAAGCATGGTTTTCTTTCTGGCAACAAAGCCACAATATGAAGGCATGCTTTGTAGTTGGCTTGTGAACTGCAGGGCTTGCTTGAACAATGGTTTGGTGTCACGTCGAAATCCAGGAGTGTTGCTTAACTGTTGTTTGGTCACCCCACCCCAAATGTTCACCAAGCTACAGAGGCAAGACCAGCTGAGGAAAAAACCCCAAACATTTTTTTGTGGGGGGAGACAAGCCAGGAAGCTGGTTTGCTTATCTGTGAGAAAACCCCGGTTAAAACAAACCATGACTTAGAATAATGTGTGAATGCAGCCACTGCAACATCCTTATTGTGTCATTTTTTCCATTTGTCCTCCTTTTTAATGGCATCTTCTAAATAAGGCAAAAGAGAAGACTTTTTTAAAGGGCAGGTAAGAGAGTTTGTAGATCTGGCGTGTCACACATTCAACTGGACATCCCTGCTGTGCTCAGACTAAATTCTCATTGCAAAAGCAATGTCCCGGGCAATCTGAGCCACCCTCCCTGCCAAGCCCACACTTTCCCACAAACAAAGCATGTAGGTAGGTGGCCAGGATGCACACATGCAAAATCACAAGACATGCTGCACTCCTCTACCCAGCGCCTTCACCCCCCAAATGCCCAGAGAGAGAGAGAGAGAGATAGAATCAGGTTGGGATCTGCCTTTTCTCACCCAGCTTCGTGATGCCGATCTCCTGTAGGTCCTCCCAAGTGATGTCAGTGATGAAGTCAATGTTCTCATAACCATTTTCCACCAGGACCTTGTAATACTGTGCCAGCCCAATCATGGAGAGCCAGAGAGCCAAGTTAGCCTGGGGGGGGGGGGACAGAGGACAAATTATGCACACGGCACTCCCTGAATCACATCGTAACTGGAAACACCAGAGCTCTGAAATCAAACCTTGGTGCAGTTTGTTTTCTCCCTGAATCCATGGGTTGTTTCCACAGTAACAGTTCAGTCTTTGGGCTGCCATGCTTTGGAATCTGTTTAATGGAGTATCCAAGGTACCTTGTTACCAGATCATTGCCAGCCTGTCTATTGAAGCTCTGTTGTGCCATTTTGAGAAATATGCACCTTTAATTACACACTTTCTGCTTGCAGCTTCCACCCTTTTTATTGCTTTCTGAAGAACAGGACAGCAGGATTAATAATTCACAAGAAAGTTCCTCTTAAATAGCTGTATTAATTGCCCCTTATTGTCAGTTTCTATTTCTGCAAATGGAGGTTTAGTAGTGGCTTCCTCCAGTGATTAAAGATTCTTTCCCCAGTGCTTCCTCACCATGGGAACAAGAACATGTATAACATTCAGGGTAATCCAAAAGGTAATTTATTAGTAATACTGCATTACACTGAACTGAGGGGAAAGGCAGAAACTATAAACAGGAAGCTTTTAATTCATGTTTCAAAGTCCTTTGATGACTTCTGATTCAACATTGTAGCTGGATACTAACTATGAGGAAAGAATTTTCTGGATAATAATACAGTGCTATATTAAGTGATGTATGGAACAAGAATTTTAATTTTGGTTCCAGCTGATTGCAGAAAAGCAGTGCCTTAGCAGCACTTAAGAGAGGCCGAGTGCAGAAGCAAACATGGGGACCCAAAAGTGACGAGGAGACACCCTGGATTTTTTCTTGGTTGGTGTAGGCTGGGAGTTACCACCTCAAGGTAATGAGCCTGAGATGGTGACCACTCTGTGTGCAAGAAAGAAAAGGCTTACTGGCTTGTACTCTGGAAGCCACTCGGGGATATTCAGGCTGTTGATCTCTGAAGCGATCTTCTTCCTATGTCCTGGTTTCGTGACCCCAATGGCAGTCAGGTCCTACGGCAAACAGAAGAGCCACTTCTTACTAGGTGCCACAAAAGCAGGAAGCAGAACCCCCAAAGAGGAATCAGTGGGTGCCGCAAAGAGTCACCCATCAATACAGGAGGGTCACTGGCAAAGCCTTGAGGGTTCCTTTGAACCCAACCAAGTTGTCCACTCACCCGGCTAGCGAAACGTGGCTCGTGGACCGAAGGCAAAGACCGAAAGCAAAGTTAACATCATAATTGCGTACAGAATGTGGCAGAGAAGTGTTCCGGGTGCCAGCCATGTCCTACAACAGGAGGCTCGTTTGGGCTGCCCCCACCCACAGTCTCCACCCAGTTTTCCATTTATCAGAAAAGAGTGTGTGTTGCTGGAAAGGAACTAAAACTTGATAGAAGAGATTCTGTAGGCCTACTGTGTAAGGCACATTTGCAAGCAACCAGGGAAGAAATCCAAGATCGTTTCACCGTGCAGCTGATACTTCTTTTTATATGTTAAAATATATTACCATCTAAGCCAGCATACCCCCAACCTGGTGTACTCCAGATGTTTTGGGCATGCTATTTGGGGCTGATGGCTGTTGTCGTCCAAAAAAAGCTGGAGGGCACCAGGTTGGGGGAAAGCTGATTGAATGCACAGCATATGTTACGTTGTTTAATATCCATTGCCAGGCAATATATAGAAGACAAATTTACCTGGCAGGGATGCATTGCACACCTGTAAAATTAGCCAGCTCCTAACACCAGAGCTTTGTGTGAAAGAGAGCCTGCCATTCCACCATGTGGCAAACTCAGCTCCCTCCCACCTCCCTCTTTGCCAGCCCTCACCTCTGGCGTCATCCGGCTGATGGTAGGGATGTCATACCCAGCATTGATGAAGTTGGAGGCATAAAGCTGCAGCTGGAACTTGTATAGCCACTGGTAGACAGCCTCTGAGCTCTGGCAGCAGGGAGATGAGCAATTATTCACAGCTATTTTTTAATCCACTTGCAAATTTCCTACCCTGAACCCTTGAAAAAGGGAGGGCTAGATGCTTAAATGAACCAATGCAGCACTGGTGGGCGCTGGTGTGTACACCAATTAACCAATGGTGCTTGCAAAGGTCTCAGTAAATTTCCCCTCAAAAATCCGCAGTACACAGAAGAATATTTCCTCTTCCTGCTTCCTTCCTGTTTCGTGCTGGCGCAGCCCCACAGCAGCCATTTTGTGGCATGTCGCGCCCCTGTGGCAGCCATCTTGTGACTGGTGCCTGCGGCTCTATTATCAAAATTCCACTGGCCCAGAAATTCTGGCAACCCCTGAAATAAACAGGACTGTTCTCTTTCTTTATATCACACATGAAGTTGCGCCACCAGCTCCCTGCTCTAGCACATTGCAATTCTTGTGATTCGGAGTTTACAAGCACAGGTGTTTGTGAGCCGTGGGCCCTTGTGCTGGTAAAACCCAAACCAATGAATTCAAATTACTGGACAAGAGTCCCTAACAAAGCCTGGACTGCTCTTCCCCCCAAAAAACTTGCTAGCAAGTGTCCCACCTACTTTCCCACATGCCTGCGCTATTCCAACAATACCAGAACTCTAGCCCCCAGCAGCGAGTTTCTCAGACTTGCCTTCCCTTCTGACATGGGCTCCACCTTCTTCACCGTCTGCTCGCTGTAGGGCTGCCCTGGGTATGATGAGGTGCCCAAACTATGCGTCCGAGAAGAACCTGGAACGAAAGCAGGCAGGGAGGCGGTGGGTTAGCATTACGGAGAGGCCCGCTGGGACCCTTCACACAAAGGCCAACAGCAAAGTGCAAGGATGCCAGGTTGCCCACCACATTTCAGATCTTGGGAGAGCAGTGCTGGGCCTGAGAGGGGCCTCATCAAGAGCCCCTGGTTTGTCAACCTCTGAGCAACATTTGAAAGTGGCTCCCATCTGCATCTCCGTCTCTCTCTCTCTCTCTCTTTCTCTTTCTCTCTGCCATAAGAATGACAGACAGGACATTTATTGCCCTTGAGCTCCCATGAAAGCAAATGGCAAGGTTGGTGTCCAGCTGTCCATGCATCAAGTATCACGGACAGGGGCATCTTTCAGCCTCAGGCCCCCGTGGGAGAGGCAAAAGTGGGTGCAGCAACAAATGCGTGTTTTCATTTTGTGCAGTAGACTACATTCCTGCCGTGCAAAAGTCGAAGGGGTTTCTATGTATATCTACGCAAACAGAGACACCTCCCTATCAGAAAGGATGACATCAGAAGAGCCTGTTGGATCAGGCCAGTGGGGGGTCCGGCATGCTGTTCTCACCCTTGCCAACCAGGTGCCTGTGGGAAACCTGGAAGCATAATGGCACAAAGGGCAATAGCTTAGCAGAAGGGAGTCTGATTTGCATGTAGAAAGCCCCCTGCCTTAAAGCACAGTGAGCTGCTGCCAGCCAGTGTCGCCAACGCTGAGCTGGATGCACCAATGGCCTGAGGCAGTAAAAGACTGCTTCCTGCATTCCTTAAAGGACCACAACTCAGTGCCAGAGTGCCTGCTTAGAGTGCAGAAGGTCCCAGGTTAAATCCCTGACTTCTCCAGGTAGGACTGGGGAAAGCCTCCCTGCTTGAAATGCTGGAGAGCCCCTGCCAGTCGGTGCAGACAGTACTAAGCTAGATAGACCAAAGGTCTGACTCTGTATAGAGGCAGCTTGCTACAACCCTATGACATGTCCCACCCAGGCAAATGGAGCAGGGAGAGGGAAGGGTTTGGCCTGGGGAGTGACGACAGGGATGATCCTGTGGGAATTCAGAGGGACAGGCAGGGAGTCCAGGGGGTGGGGGCAGTGGGGGCACATTGAGGTTTCTCACCTTTGACCTAAAGATAAAGAGGGAGCTCCAGAAATTCTGGGTTGGAAACAAAAGGCTAAGTCACTGTCCTAGAAGCAGGGGCCTGGCAACTGCGTCTCCACAGTGGGGCAGGGGTGGAACCAGTCCAAGATGGCAGCCAAGGTGACCTTGAAGCTCCCCAGTGAGGAATCGGCGCTCTCTTTCAGCCAGCAGGCATGCAACCCCATCCATCTGGATCAAGGGGGCAAAAGGCACCCCAAGCGTCCAAGAGAGATCTTTGGCTAGACGGGTAAGGGGCTTGGGTCTCTTGGCGGGTGTTAGCCCTGACAGCCCCCCACCCAAAAAAATAAGAAGACAGACTCTACTCCAGAAGCTGCATCTTCCCTTTCAGAGTCCCAGAAACCATCCCTGGCCGATAAGCAACCCTTTCTCATGCTGGAGAACCTCCCTGGAGCCCCCGCGGACTGCTGAATCTCCATGCTTGAGTGGCAGAGCAAGGCTGGGGAGAAACTTATTCCACTTTGGAAAAATCAACCTGAAAATGCGACACACAGAGACACACACACTCCCGGGACGCAGCCGTCTCGGCATTCCCACCTGAGTCCTGCCTGAAAAGGAACATGTGCAACATCACCCTTGAGAAGCAGGCAGAGCTAAAGGGGGGGGGGAAGCGCCATCTGCCCTTCTCCGCATTCCCCGACCGGGAACATCACACTTCTGAAGGCGCTCTGCCACCAAGCCGGATTCACCGTGCCAACAAGGGAACAGGAACCATCGTTCGTGGGGGTGGGGGTCCGCCGAGACCCACCACCTCCTGGCGAGTTGAGCCTGGGGGACCTAGCAGAGACCTCTAGGAAGCGGGGTCCTCATCAGTATTTCAGGGAGGTTGGGATGTCTGAAGCTCAGAGGCCCCTCAAAATAGAATACAGATACACGGGTTGTTGGTTTTTCCGAAGCGGGGTGCAGGGAAAGGCAGACCAGCCAGCGATAAACAGCAATCGGGGTCCAGATTGCTCCTTCGCTGGAGGTTGGAGGACAGCCAGGGAGCCAGATTGTGGGGTGGGGGGCTCTTTCTGGGACACACAGGCACCACCAACCCCCCCTACCCTCACCCTGGCAGCAGCCTCCCCACCCCACCCCAATTTCCCCCTACTAACCAAAGCAAGCGAAGGCATGGCAGCAGCAGAGAGGAAGGGTCATGTTTAGCTCGGAAGGTTCCCCTGCAGCTCGTCAAGGAAACAAGGTGGGGGGGGGGGAGACCCAAAAAGGCTCCGGCGGATGAGCTGTGAGCATCCACGCACCTGCAGGCGACTCCAGTGCTTTGGCAGGCCCATCACCCACGCCGGATTCTTGCACAGACGCCTTCTGGGAAAGGACGGTTGCCAGAAGCTGAGGAATGGCAGGCGGTGGGGGGGGGGGGTAATTGAGAAAAAAACACACACACTGTTAAAAAGAAAAGAGACTGCAAATAGGGTACTGGAAGGCAGGGGGGAAACTGGCAGCCCACCCCCCAAAAGATCTAAGACTCTGTTGGCAAAGCTACCCATTTGGGTACAAGAAGGAAAACAGGTGGCACAATGGCACGGCTGCTTGGCATGCGTGCCTTGCAGCACAAATTTTAAAAGAGGCTTCCGGTATCTAGAAAAAAGAACGGCTTGGGGGGGGGGGTGCAAGGAAGTCTCTTTCTCTCTTTCCCTCCTCCTCCTGGCCCACTTTTTGCCAGGGAATGGAATGAGCCCCTGGTCAGCTTGCCAAGTAGTCAGAAGAGGTGCACCAACGCAGGCTGCGGGCACCAGGGGGCAGCAGAGGACGTGCAAAACTGCCAATGGTATCTAAAGCTATTTTCACTAACCTGGTGCCCACCCCCCACCCCTCCCAAATGTTTTGGACTGCAGCTCCCATCAACCAGCAAGGCTGTAGTCCAAATCCTCTGGAAGGCTGCCCAACTCAACTTGCAAGGGCGAAAGCTTTCTTGGGACGTAGCTGAGCTTGTTTTTGAAAGCCAGGGTAGTGTAGTGGTTCGGAGTGAAGGTCCAGGACCTGGGAGACCTGGGTTCGAATCCCAGCTCAGCCGTGAAGCTCACTGGGCGTGACCTTGGGCCAGTCACTGTCCTTCAGCCTACCCTACACCACAGGGTCGTTGTGAGGATTAAATGAGGAGGGGGGAAAACCTCTTGAACAACTTGGAGTAAAAAGTGGGATATAAATGCGAAGAATAATAATAATAATTTTAAGCGCTGGGATTCAAACAAGTGGGTTTTTTTGTTTTGGGGAGGGGAGGGGAGATAATCCTTGCATCTCAGACTCTCTTGATGATGATAACATCACTCCGAACATGCTTCGAGGCACATGATCCTTTTAGAGAATCGTGGAATCATAAGAGCTGGAAGGGCCCCTGCGGATCATCTAGTCCAACCCCCCGCAATGCAGAGACAACGTAGGCAAGCTCACCTTGACACCTTCCGAGCCCGGGTGCAGGGGGGCATGGCCTCCGCTGCTGGTGCTTTGGCCGCTCCCCGAACTCCGCCCACTGGCCACGCTTCCCGTGCTGCCCACACTGCTGCGGTCGCCACCTAGCCAACAGGGAGGGGAGAGGCGGTTAAAGGCCCAGAGGGGCGGCGAGAAAATAGCCCAAGATAATGAGCCTGACTTGACTACGGCATGTTAGGCATTTGCCTGGTAGCCACGGGTGTAGAGGTGTAGGAAGCCGCTCGGGCACCCGGAGCGGCAAACACGACGTGCACCCAGGGGCGGGACATCGCTATGTAGCGTGCATGCACAGCGTCGCTACGTATGACTCATGCGTCACTATGTAGTGACACTGCGCATGTGTGCTACATAGCGGGTTGCCGGCACCGCATGAACGGTGCCAGGATCCTCTGCTCGTGGCTGCGGCCGCGAATGGAGATGTTCTACATGCAGCTGCAGCCGCAAGCAGAGGATCTCGGCACCGTCCATATGGCGCTGGAGTGCCGCCGGCGGCAAGCCGCATGCCTTCTCACCCCCGGAGAAGTGACGCAGGGAGCGCGCCGCCCCCCGCTCCCCACTTGGTACGCCCTTGCAGGGGTGACCACTGGGACCGCTACATACAAGGGAACTGTGAGTCAGCAAGAGGAAGGATCTCCAAGCAGAGAAGCCAAGCAGGCTCCTCGAGGACGGAAAGCCTGTCCTCTGCACTCAAGAGTGGGAAAGAAGCTCTCTCTCCACCCCTCCTCAGCCAACTCTCCTTCTGCACCGTCCTGATTCAGCCAGCCCAGGACAAACAGCTCTGCACCTCTTGACATAAAGGATCAGAGGTTATCACCATGAGCGAAGGGGATGAGAGCAACTGCACGCCATAAAAACTGCCAGGGTTCAAATCCCCACTAGGCTGTGAAGCTCACTGGGTGGGCCACTCGCTGCCTCTCAGCCTACCCCACCTCACAGGGTTGTTGTGGGGATTAATGAGGAGGGACAGAACCATGTAGCTCCTGGGAGAAAAAGGTGTGGTACAGATGCAACAAATAAATAAAACTCGGGGTGGAGGGACCAGGTGTCGTGGCAGACACACAGCTGTTGCCAGTGAAATCTCATTCTCCACCCCCACAGGAACATAGGAAGCTGCTTCACTCCAAGTAAATCTGTTGGCCCATTAGTCCACACTGGCTGGCAGCAGCTCTCTGGGGTTTCAGGCAGGGGACCTTTCTGGGGATGCCATTGGGAACTGAACTGGGGTCCTTCTGCAAGCAAAGCAGGCACTCTGCCACTGAGCTGCAGCCCTTCCCAGGAGCTTAGAAAGCTGCTGCCTCATGATTATGACCACTGAGTCATCTAGCACAGTATTGTCTGCACTGGCTGGCAGCAGCTCTCCAGGATTTCAGCCAGGATTTAATCTGGAGATGCTGGGGATCGAACCTGGGACCTTCTGCATTGCAATGGAGGTGTCCTGCCACTGAACCCCAGCTCCAGAGTGCTGGACCAGATGGGTTTCTGGCCTGATCCATCAGCGCCCTTCTGGTGCTCTTACCTGCGTAGGGTTTGCGAAGCACCCAGATCTCTTCTGGTGGGGCTGGTGTGCCGGCGGATCCGCCTGGTGATGGGGACAAGTGGGACGGGCTGGCGTCAGACCCTCGGGAACCTGGGCCAAAGACCACCGCCGCAAAGAGAGCGAGAACATGAATCATGTCAGCAGAATCCCATGAAGTTGCGTGTGCGCCAGAGAGGAGGGGGCACAAACGGTGGCAGCCACCCCCACAACCAACCTACAGGGTGTGGGGTGTGGTCAGCCTCCCTCCGAGGGGGCACCAATTGTTGCCCAGGGCTCAAAAGAGTTATTCTTCAACAGTTAACTCTTCTCAGCCACTGCAATCCACCAAGAGCATTCTGACCCACCCTGCCCACCCCCCAGCACAGGCTAAGGTCCAGAAGAAGAGCCTGCAGCGGCTCTTTTCACAGCGGCCGGCCAGATGACCCCAATGGATGCCCACATGTAGGACCTGAGAGCAGCAGGAACTCTCCCACCCCACCCTCATGCATTTCTGATGTTCAGCAACTGGTGTTTGGAAACAGTGGTGTCTCTGACTGCAGTTTGTAAGGCTGCTTTGGGAGATGATAGATAGATAGATAGATAGATAGATAGATAGATAGATAGATCAATAAATCACTCTCCTTACCCCCTTGCCCCTACAATAGATCCCTGTGTCTCTTAAGTATAAGATGCTAAGGGCAAAATGTAGGGGACAGGCAGCCACTGCCACCTCCGTGCCCTCAAAGCGCACAAAGCGACATTGGAACTCGCTCCCACAAGAAACAAAATCAAAAATTCTTTCCAGTAGCACCTTAGAGACCAACTGAGTTTGTTCTTGGTATGAGCTTTCGTGTGCATGCACACTTCTTCAGATACAGGCTACCCACCTGTAACTGCTCCCACAAGAGGCAGGGATGGCCACCAACTCAGATGGCTTTAAAAGAGGTTTGGGCAAATTCGTGGAGGGGTAAGAATGTTGAGGGCTACTAGCTAGGATGGCAGTGCTCTGCCTTGACACTTGGAGGCACTTCTGAATGCCAGTTGCTGGGAACCACAGGAAAGGAGAGGGCTCTGGCACTCAAACCCTGTTTCCCACAGGGACCTGATTGGCCATTGTGAAAACAGAATGCTGGGCTAGATGGGCCACTGGCCTGATCCAGCACTGCAGGGCTCCTCTGCTGGCCCAAATAAACTACCATGCAGGCGAATCCTGTGTACATCTCCAGTTGTGTCCTCTGGCCACATGGACGGGGCTAGAAAATGCTAAAGCCCCCAAGTGGAGCAAGCCAGTGCTGCCCTTAAGAGTCCCTAGCTTGGCTCAGCAACCAAGAACAAAACTTTTCTGGTCCACCCGTTTATATGGACATGGATGTTTGTCCCCCGTTGTGCAAAGAGCCACACGCTGGGAGCAAGGCGGGGACTGTTGCAGGGGGGGAGAGGAGGAAGGGGGAGATGGGATGCAGCGATGCTAAAACAAACACTAAAATGGTTCTCAACAGGGGAAAGGGAAGCATTTGCACTCTGGGGCTCACACCTCACTCAAGTCATGCTACACCTCACATTGCAACCCTCCTCTGCCTGTAACACAAGCCACACCTTTGCACATCTTCATTGCAGCCCCAAGCACCCTGCTTTTCTGAGTCTAGGGTTCCCACCTTTGTTCTTGCAAAATAAAGGAGAGGGCAGTGTGGGGCAGTTGGGGGACATTTGTTTTTGTTTTTTTTAATCTGGTGCTGAAGCAATCCATTGCAATTTATTGTAGCCAAACAGGATGGCCCTTCTGCAATTCGTCACACACACACACACACACACACACACACACTCACACACACTTGTAAATCTGTCTGTGCTTGGCTACCCAGAGCTTAAACACATGCCATTTCATACACCCATTCAAACACATGCATTTTGAGAAGATCCCTAACTTGGCACACAGAGAGGAAGTGAGAGAGGAAAGACCTGAAATGCAGGACAGAACTGCATCAATACAGGATGTAGCACTTGACATTGAATTACAGGGCAATCCTGTATTATAATGGGCCTAGGTGGCAACCCTACAGTTTCTACCCCAGCCTGGGGCTCTCAAGATGCTTTAAACTACAGTTCCCATTAGTCCCAGCCATCATGGCCCTGGGATGCTGGATCTGATGGGGTTTGCAGTCCAGAACATCTGAATGACTCCCAAGTTGGCAAAAGCTGTTCCAGCCATTCTGCCTTTGCTGCTTCTTACTCCTTCTCCCTCCTTCTGCACCTTAGACCTGGAACTGCTCCCTCCCTGGAGATGGGGCCCTGCCTCTCCCTCTGCCCTCCACACCTTGAATTCCTCTTCAACACACACACAAAACCTTGGACTTCCATCTGCTTTGATGAGTGGCAACATTGCAGGGTGTTGGGACTAGAGAGATGAGTCTTTTGGTCCCTTCCAGCTCTCCAGTTCTATGATTCTATGAACAAGGAAGTTTTTGCCGGCAGATTTTGCCAAGGAGTATAATAAAGAAGCCTCCTTTGGAAAAGTAACTTTTTTTCCCCAAAATGCATTCAGGAGTGCCAGATTTTCATTCTTTCGTCTTGTCCTTGGCTTTCATCATTCACAAAATACTGCCCCGCCCCCCAAATTGTGCAATCTCATTTGCAGAAGTGTGTGGGTGTAATATTGATTATTTATAGGGATTGGGGGCAATGGGGGCGTTCATCAGCAGCAGGGCTCCTCTGGGTAGCTACTGGCTGCCAGCTCCCCTCTCCCAGAATGTCCCTGGGAAAAACACTGCAATAACGATGATGATGATGATGATGATAGGCCAGGGATCTGGTTGTATGTGTGTGGGGGGGTGAGGGTTTCATATCTCCCCAAGCCACCCAAAATTTCAAGCCAAGCAGAGAGCTTTGGAGAGCTTTAAGCTTGGCCAAAATTTAAGACTGTAACTTGCTTGGGGCAGAGACCTCTCTACTCATTTACTTTGCTTGGCAAGCCCCTCTTTGCACCGTGATATTACCAGACGTTGCATAAATTAATACAGTGGTACCTCTGGTTGCAAACGGGATCCGTTCCAGAGCCCCGTTCGCAACATGAGCAGCGCGTATCCTGAAGCGCTGCGTCTGCGCATGTGCGCGACGCTATTCAGCGCTTCTGCACATGCGCGAACCACCGAACCCGGAAATAACCTGTTCCGGTACTTCCGGGTTTGGCGCGTTCATAACCCGTGATGAACGCAACACGCAGCGTTCGTATCCAGAGGTATGACTGTATGGAGATCATATAAACAGAACCGTAAAGTTGGAAGGTATCCGAAGGATCATCTAATCCAAACCCCTGCAATGAAGGAACCACATATTGAGAATCCCTGACAGATGGGCCAACCAACCTCTGCTTAGAAACCTCTGATAGAGAGTCCACCACCTTCCGAGAGAGTCCATTCCACTGCCAAGCAGCTCCTACCCTCAGAAAGTTCTTCCTACTGTATAGCCTTGTAATTTTTTGTTATTTTCGACCTCTCTTGCAAGCCTGAGCTTGTTCCAAACTTCCGACCTCCTCCTTCCAAGTGTTGGCTACATGTGTATACCCTTCCTTTGTGATTTCCCCTTTCTTGCATGTTCCCCTTTCAAACCTCGGCTCTTCAGTAAGCTCCTTATGCAGCCACACTAGTTTCTTCTGATGCCTGACCCACATGCACATCCTTGGACGCATGCATACACAGAGAGCAGAACCTGGATGAGGACGGGGAATGAGAGGAATGCAGGAACCACCCCCCCCCCCCGGGAGCAACCCAAAAACATGGCAAAAGCACAAATCAGAAGCAAACGAAGCGATGCAGGACAGACTACCTGGGACGGCGCCAGGCCCTTCCACAGCGCCGTGGGGGAGCCGGCGGTAGCCAAAGGAACTGAAAAGAGGCTGGTGGGGATTTGGTGGAGGTGGAGGCAGGAAATGGACCTGATGATGGGAGGAGGAGGAGGTGGTGATGGTGGTGGTGGTGGAGGAGGAGGAGGAGGAGAAGCAGGAATGGCCGTTAGGCACCGAGGCCCCTCCAGCCGGGAGGGAGATTGCTTGAAACTGCCCTGGGTAAGGCCCAGCGTCCCACGGACCTGGCAATAGAAACAACAAGAGGCAAACCGTGAAATGGGTCCCGCAGACCTGGAGAAGGAGGAGGAGGAAGGGGATTTTTAAGCTGCCTATCAAAGTTGGAAGATAGGGAGTCTAGCTCCATACTGTCAAGCACTGACTGGCAGCAGCTCTCTGGGGTTTGGGGCAGGAGACTTTCCCCAACCTTTTCCTGTGTGGCTGCTTTCCACTGAGTCAGACTACCGACCCACCTAGCTCAGTGCTGCCTACACAGACCAGCAGCGGCTCTCCAGGGGTTCATATGGGGCTCTCTCCCAGTCTTACCTAGAGACGCCAGGGATTGAACCCAAGACCTTGTACATGCTACTGCCCTTCCCATTAGGAATGTAGGAAGCTGCCTTAGACCAAAGGTCTAGCTTGGTGTATCTAGCTCAGTAGTGTCGACACTGACTGGCAGCAGCTCTCCAGGGCTTCAGGCAGGGGACATTCCCAGCCCAACCCTTCTGTATGCAATGCAGATGTTCATCTACTAGCCAGCCTGTGATCCTATGGAAACCACACCTGCACCCACCTCTGCCAGCTACAAAGAGCCATAATTGTTAAGATTGGAAGGGACCTGAAGTCAGCTAGTCTAGTCCAACCCATTGCAATGCAGGAATCACAGCTGAAGAGAGTCCTGGAAACTGGGTGGGTCTCAGCAGGAGGAGCTCGAAGGTCCTACGTATGCTACAAGCTCCCTTGCATTCCCAAAGAACGGCCATTCAGGGTGCAGAATCGGAGTTGCCTCCGCTCCGAACTTCCCCTTATTGACTTGCCTTATGGCAATGAACAGAAAACTCCAGGGCCTCCGCCTGCAAAGGGCCTCAGGGAAGAGGCAGGTCAGGTAGAAAGCGGTAGGACAATAATAGCCCACATAGGGAGGAAGTCTTGCCTGTTCGTTTGCTGATTGCTTCGACGAGGGTGGAAGGGAAGTAGCCCACACGGTCATTGCCGGTCCGGTTGTCGTGGATGCAGCCTTTCCACCGGCCGTCGGCGTGCTGCTCCAGGACCTGGGAAATTGGGGTGGTAGTGGGGGGGTTAGTAGAGAAGCGGGGGGCCAAGTAATGGGACAAAATCACCTTCAAAGTGGGTTGCCCCAGAGCCTTGACAACAGGTTGGCCATGGGAGCTAGAAGATGCCACCCAGCCTGGGATGTTTCAAGGCCTCGAAGCCCCAGCCCTCTAACTCAAAAAGTCTTCCCTCCTAGCCCCCGAGGAGTGTGTCCTAACTGCAGTTCCTCGGTAGTGTGCCAGGGGGAGCTGGTCCATGTAGAAAGTAGCCTATGGTAAGATTTGCATTCCTTGCTCCGCCCTTTTTGTCTCTGGCCACGCCCACCCATCTTTGGCCCCCCCACCCCCCCCCGACAGCAATGTCACCCCCAGGCTGCCAAAAAGCTTTTCCATCCCTGACATAAATCCTCTGAATGAGGGGGGAAACCAGGGTAGGACCCTCCAGGTGTTTCATAATAGGATTGGGGAGAGACCTGGGTTCTAATTCACACCCTGGGCTGGTTAACCTTGAGCCAGTCACTACAGAATCATAGAACTGTGGAGTTGGAAGGGACCACGAGGGTCACCTAGTCCAACTCCCTGCAATGCAGGAATCTTCTGCCCAGTGTGGGGCTCGAACCTATGACCCTGAGATTAGGCGTCTCATGCTTTACCGACTGAGCTATTCCAGGTCCCATCAGCACCGGCCAAAGATCAGGGATGAGAGGAGATGGGATCCAGCAACATCCAGAGGATGCCACATCTCAACCAGGCCTCGTCTTTGGTCCAGAACAGTGCACTGCCAAGGCTGGATGAAGAGCTTTTCCCAAAAATTCTAATGCTTAGATTACTGCGGTCCACAAGTAGATGGCTGGCTTGAGGCACTTCAGGCAACGCAGGTGGCTAATCCTAAATACAGCTACAATAGCAGCAGGTGCTCTAACTGGCAAAGCTATGGATGTTGCTCCAACACTTTCACACTCTTTGGCTATCCTATATATAGGAATGGGGCCAGTTCTTCAAGCTGAAAGCATTTTTGCAATCTCTCACTTTGCCTGGTGGGTGGAACCCTCTGCTACCTTGTCTTTTGGCTTCTCCCGCACCTAAGTGATGGGGGAGGCATCTCCTGAGAGGTGTCCAGGACCAGTAATACACTCTGAGCAGGCAGTATCCAAGGGCACCTGGGGAAGGTATATCAGAGAGAGGCTCTGCCCAACATAGAGAGGGAGGTGGGACTCCCAGGATATCCTATGTATGGCACAATCACATCTTGGGTAGGGGCTACATTCCAGTGATGTTGCGCATACACAAAAATGTGTGATGTAAACACAGAGCAGCCAAACACAACACTCCTAGAGAGGACATGAAGGTAACTCAGTCCTCCAGGCTTAACTTCCTGTTTACCTGGACTGAGTTACAGGAATCAGAAGTAGGTGTGGTCTTACCTGGGAACCACATCCCAAAGATCATTCCCCATTTTGCCTCGTCTTTTGAAGAAGCAGCATGCTCTCTCTCAGCCTGCAGCTGAGAGAAGCAGAAGTGAAGCTTCTTTCCTTATGGAATCAGCTTCACCACATGTAAATATGTTTATTTAAGTTTATCTGCCTCTTTGAGCCTGTACTGTGACTCTTGGATGTCTGTGAGTAAACTCTTTTATATCCAATAATCAGTACTGTATTGTGTCTTTGCTTTTGAGAGGGATATAGGGGAATACACCAGGAATATATATATTATTTTAGGCTTTAGCAAGCCTGTGCAAGCGCATCTGCTGTGTGTGTTTTAAAAGGGAATGAAACTCTGCTAAGTTTGGAGCTTGCTCACACAAACTGGGATTGAGATATATAAATAATATATACTCATCCACACTCCTAAACATTCCCACAAAAAACGCCTATATTAGAACTTGCATGTGCATCCTTACCTTCCACAGCCAATGCACCAACCTGGCTTTACCCTCTGATTCCCCAGCAACCAGCAAGGTAGAGAGTATAACAACTCTCCACCTGGATTACTGGGCAAGTCCCGCTCAGGGTGCAGGCTCTGGGGGCGGTCTTGCAGGGCTACCCAAATTCCCAAAAGATCTGGCGACAGCACCCCTGAGCAGGGCTTGCCTGGGAAACAAAAGCTCTTTTTGCTTGCATTTAATTGGCCAGCTTTCAACCACGCAAGGTTGTTGTTTTTTTAAGCCAAGCAGCGCCCGCAGGTTTCAAACCGCTGTAGGCGATTGGAAGATCCAAGCAATACGTTGGTCAATGGGAACCACCGGGCTAAGCTGGCCCCAACCATGCAAAGTTGGACTTGCACAAGTTAATTGTGCATACAATGTGGTCGTACAATGTAGGAAGGGAGTCTTCTGCAAGCTGAAAGCGTTCCTGCAATTGCTCGCTACACCTAGTGAGCAGAGTCCTCTGTTCCCTTCCTTTTGGCTCCTTCTGGACACAGGTGACAAGGGAGGTATCTCTGCCTCCTGAGATGTGGCCATGTCTAGTGCAACATCCCCCTTTGGGCAGGCAAGGACACTCCCATTATCCAATGGTGCTGGGGTGAGCATGTCAGAGGTGACAAGAGAGGGAGACAGAACTCCTGGCTCCCCTTGCAGAGATGAAGGAGACAAGGGAAGCCCCTGCTGCTCCCTCTCGGATCCTCTCTAGCTGCATTCCCGGCAGAGGCCCCCACATCTGGCTGCAGTCCTCCTCTGGGTCCTCAGCTTATCTTCCATTCCTGACTTGGTCAGCCCAGGACAACAGGCAAACTCACTGTGATGATGTCACCGGCTTTGACGTTGAGGCTGGTCAGGTCGTAGTTGTTGCAGTAATCTTTCATGGCCCTGACCTGCAGGGCGGCGGAAGCATCTAGGCAGAGACAAAGGTGAAGGAGGAGGAGAAGGAGAAGGAGAAGGAGAAGGAGAAGGAGAAGGAGAAGGAGAAGGAGGAGAAGGAGGCAGTTGCATGCATTCCAGGGAAAGAGGCACCGGGGCTCAAGGCTACAGGGAAGCAGGGCTTTTCCACCCAAGGACACTTCCTCTGAACCCTTGGCAGGGCTAGCAGAGGTTGTGTGTTGGTACTCTGTACATGCTTCAAGGCACTGCTTTACTTGACCAAGGAGTGAGGCAGATCTGGGTGATTTTCAGTAAAAGGCAGTGTGGTGTAGTGGTAAGAGTTGTAGTTTAAGACCTAGGGGACTGGGGTTCACCCTCAGCCATGGAACTTGCTGAGTGACCACAGGACAGTCTCCCAAGCCAGACCTACTTCACAGGGTTGTTGCGCAAATAAGAATGTAGAGCCATGGATGCCTCCTCGGAGGAAAGGTGGCATATAAATGTAACAATGAACAATAAATAAATGGAAGATGAAGGATTTGCAGCTTCCCATTGTTTAGCAACAGGAAAACCAAAGCTATTTGTTCCACCTAAGTAAATTGATGACCCAGGAAAGGTGGTT
The DNA here is from genome assembly GCF_009819535.1 of Lacerta agilis. Classification (NCBI taxonomy): domain Eukaryota; kingdom Metazoa; phylum Chordata; class Lepidosauria; order Squamata; family Lacertidae; genus Lacerta; species Lacerta agilis. The sequence goes on along the minus strand of NC_046324.1, from coordinate 28,894,158 downwards.
TGTGTGAAAGGATTGAGAGCTCTGGTTCTGAAGGCAAAGCCCTGCATTCAGAACAAGCTCAGAGGCACCTTGCCCTTTAATAATATAGCTGTAGATCTTTTGCACCTGGCTCCAGGTAGCAGATGTTTGTGTCCTAGCAAAAAAAACGAAGCAGACCTTGCAAGCCTGACGTCTGCCTGGCCGAAGACATTTGGGGAAACCGTGGCAGAGAAATCTAATTGGAAACCTCTCCTGACTAGGGAGGGAAGAAGGCGCCAATTCCCATTCTGCCCTGCACCTGTCACGCACAACACGGTTTCATTCTCCTACAGTTCGTTCACCTTTTGCCCCAAACTCAGTGGCGGAGCATGTGCCCGCACTGCCCAAGGCGGGCATGTTCCCAAGGGGGGTGAGGGCGTGCTCCTGAGGGGCACGGGCGAGCCGGGTGCCCTCCCTCGCGTGGGCTAGCCACACACAAACCGATCCCGCTTCCGTCCTTTCCCCTTCCCGCTGGCCTGCCTCCTTCCCATCCTCTCCCCTGCCTGCCTGCCTGCCTGCCTCCTCCAGCCGGGAGCACGGCGCACTGCCCACCCATGACTCCCGCACCTACCGCCAGCAGGAAGGAGGCAGGCGATCGGGAAGGGGAGAAGAAGGAACCGGCAAAGCAGCTCCCCCCCCTTCCCCCTTACGGCTTGCAGTAGGCGTGGGAGTCTGAGTCGCGGGCAGGTGGCGGAGCACCGAATGTCACCCCCACTTAGGGATGACACCCGGAGTGGTCCCCCCCCCGCACCCACCTTCCTCCGCCAGTGCCCAAACTACATTGTTCATCCTGTTGTTTCAAAATTACATAACTTGTGTAATTACATAAGTTACGTTTTCATTCCACCCTGTTCATTTCAATGCAAAGGAATGCAAATTGGTGATGGTGGTGGGGTGTGTGTTTGTGTTTATAATTTGAGGACTAAAATCAACAACAGCAGATGCCAACTATATTTGCTGGGTTAATTTCTGTTCCAGACATGGGGCAATTAAGTACACATGGGCAATCTGGGCTCCCGTTTCTCTGGCATTCTCTTGTCCTGCCCGGGTGTGCAATTGGCTAAAATGAGGTGTTGCACAGGTATCGCCCTCCAGCTCCTAGCATTTAGGAATATTCCAAGAAGAGACTCAGCTGGGAGCGGCAAAATGTGGGGCACGTTTCTCTCCCTGCTCTACAGATTAAACCCACTTGGAAAACAAACTGTTTGCTCATTGCAAACCGGTTCCTGAAACCTACATATATAAACTGTGAGATTCCCAATTCTGAGGTACCTACAGAGCTAGTGAAATCGGCTGGGAATGAGGCCCCACAAACCCGTTAGGTGGTGTTTGGCAACCTGGATTTCCTTTGTTCTCTTTGATGCAAAATGGGTATAAACAACCAACACAGGTGGCTGTTGTTGTGATGATGACTGGGAGAGAATGCCTACAACGTAGGACTTGAGAGAAAGCACCTACATTAGCTTAAAAGAACACTAGAGGGAGATAGAGCACCATGGCATTGCCTCTTATATTTGGCATTTATCATTTTCTGACTGTTGAAAGGGCCTGGCATTCGCTACCCCCAAAGCTGCATGCTCCATAGGGAAGGAAAAAGAACGCCTTAAGGTCTGTCAGAGAGACTCCCCTTGTGATAGGCAAGATAGCAACATAAGACAAGGCCTTCTCAGTGCCTGCCCCCCTCCCCTTATGGAACTCCCCATGCCCCGCCAGAATGAGATATGACAAACCTCCACATTAGCTGTATTTATTTGTTAAGGCCTTTGTAACCTGATTATCCTGATGCTGGTTAGGGGTTAAGGCTCTGTGTTCCTGTTTTTATATAAAGGATGTATGATTTCATTCCATTATTTTATTTTAAATTTAATATTACACTTTAATTTAATATTACATCTGAAGGCAGCCCTGTATAGGGAAGTTTATTGCTTGATGTTTTACTGTGCTTTTAATATTCTGTTGGGAGCTGCCTAGAGTGGCAGGGAAAACCCAGTCAGAAGGGCAGCATATAAATTACATAATAATAATAATAATAATAATAATAGGCAATAGCTGGGTTGTAAGCAGCCAGATGCTCTGATCCAGAAGAAATGAAGGGTCTAAGAGACTATGAAATTAATCACTTAAGCGGGTAGGCCCTGCTGAAATTAACATGAACACGGCTAATGGAGGCCCATTAATCTCAATGGGCCTAATGGCCTAGCATAAAATGAGTTGGGTACAACCCAATTCAATAAAAGAGCTGTGCAACAACATCCCTGCCAGGGAGGCCAACTGTGTCATCTCCTGTTCTGCAGGCTACATCTGTGTGAGTGGAGAGGGCAGGGCACCTCCACTTGCGTGCAGGCGACTTTAGACTGAGTTGGAAGGGGCTCAGAGGGTCATCTAGTCCAACCCACTGCAGTGCAGGCATCGCAGCCGAAATCCCTCACAGCAACACCCCTTATCCTCACCTCGGAGCATCTGCTTGATCTCCCTGCTGGCCTGGGTGGCCGTGAACTGGTTGACAATGTCCAGCGCCGTCTGGCTGTAGGTGTTTCGGATGTGAGCGTTGATTCCGCTCTGCGGAAACAGACAGGGGTGGGGTGGGGAATAGGGTAGGCTGCCTGAGACAGGGGAAATGGAGATCTGGGATCGTGACGAGGCTAGTGATGGCAAGGAAGAGCCGGAAGATGCCATCCAGGGAGGGCACAGGCTCTCTGGAGCTCAGGGGACCCTCACCAAGCTCTGCTTTCCATGGGCACCTTGACACGAGAGAGGGGCTGCCCCCATGTTCTGGGCCCTCCCTCTCCCTGCCATTCTGCAAGCGGACCAGGGCGGGGCACTTACATCAGGAGGAGGCGCACGACCTCCCGTCTTGCCGCATAAGGCCGCCTCGTGCAACGCGGTGCCTGCCTTCGTCTGCCGGTTGATGTCGATCCCGGACTGGAGCAGGAGTCTGCAGGGGGAAAGAGGGCAAATAAACAACAGTCTAAACCCAAACCCCCCGGCAGACGCTCCCGGGTTCAAGGGCGCCTGCCAGATGGGGCGAACTCCAACAAGTGCCACTGTGTGCGGCCTGGAAATGGCAGCTGCAGAGACAAGGAGCCCCCAGACAGAGCGAAGAGACAAAAAAAGTCTGGAAACTTTCACCCACTGCAAATCCACTCAAATAACGTCTTTCATTCTGCTTTTGGGCTTGGAAGGAGCCATTTCCAGAAGCAGCACTGAAGACCTTTTTTTTAATTTCAGGGGGAAAGAAATGCAGCGGCGCACTTGCGCATTAAACCCATGGGCATTTGCTCTGGCCAAACGTTTGCATTCCTATGCACACAGTATCAGTGCCTTACATCAGGAGGTGGAAGAGGCGGCACCCTCGACTCACACAGGTTTCCACGCACTCTTTGGATCTGGTGTGCAAGACCATGTGAGCCTGACACACTAAAAATGGGAGAAGGGGTTGGCTGGGGTGGTCCTGCTAGATAAGGTGAGGTGGCGCAGCAAGACCATTCAATAACAGGGTTGATGGGAGCAGATTGTACCGGCTGAGGCTGGTGGGAGCTGTAGTCCAAAAAGCAGGGGGCACCAGGTTGAGGATAGCTGAGCTAGGCAATCTCACTTAGCCCCTCCTGGATTCAAAACCACTCCATCAATCAAGATTCTAGCCCTGATGGAGCCTCAGTTCAGCCATCAAACCTCTGCTCCTCCCCAGGCATACTGCTTGCCCCTGGAGGAAGACCCTCACATTTGCTGGGCTATTAAGTAGCTGCTTCCTGTCCACCAAACTCTTGGGCCCCCGCAAGACTACCCATTAATAACTCCCAGGACAGGAATGACTTGGCCGGGCGGGGGGGGGGCGGAGGAGAGAGATGCTTACGATTAATGCTTTGCCTTCAGCTCCTGCCGCCCCTCTGGCTTTGACTTCTCCTTTCTGAAGCCTTCCAGGCCCTTCCCTACCTTACAAGGCTGGTGCAAGGACAAGGGAGATAGCAGACGCAGAACATTTCAACAGTTGCCCATAATAGGCCAGGGATGAACCTTTTCTGGCTCTCATGGATAATAAATACTCTGAGAAGTTCAAAATCCAGGCATCCCACACAGAGGCAGAATCCAGGGGCAAAAGCAAGAAGGGTGTAATATGGAACATGCTGGGGTTCAAACCCACTCCAGTGAGGTCCCCCCAACATGCCAGGGAAGAGAATAAGCCCTATATAAAGTATTGCACAGTGGGGGCCCGTTCTACCCCAATAGGACCACCCCCACCCACCCATCATTCCACCAGGCTATAGGAGAGGGAGAGAAACTGGTCTGAAACTTCTCCATCTGCTGAAAGGCCACCAGTGTTTGGCTCATCCTCTCCCAACCCAGCTGGTCATTGCAATAATGATATTGCAACGATAGTGACCAGTTTGAGCAGTTTCCTGCCTCCCAATTCCATACACGTTGTAGTTTTTTGTTTGTTTGTTTTTAGATTCTAAGCCTGCTGGTAGGAAGAGTCCTATCATGGATATAAACAAAAGTGGACGTTGAATAAGAACCTAAGTAGAGCCTACTAAATCAGGCCAATGGCCCATCTAGTCCAACCATGGGAAGCCTGTAAGCAGGATCCGAACCCAAGAGCCATCTCCCCTCCTGCGGTTTCTAGCAACTGGTTTTCAGGAGCCTCTCTCCCTCCAACTGCGGAGGCAGAACAGAGCCATGCTGGCTAGGCAGCCACAGAGATCCTTCTCTTCCAGGAATCTGTCCAATCCTCTTTTGAAACCACCCAAGTTGGTGGCCATCACTGCCCCCTGTGGCAGCGAGTTCCATAGTTTTAACTATGTGCTATGTTCTTTTATCTGTCCTGAATCATCTTCTTTTTTCCAGCTTAAGAGCAGGATTACAAATGCTTTAAAAAAAATTAATGCAGTAATCCCTCATTTTACACAGGGGTTTGGTTCCAAGGGTTATGTATAGATACGAAAATTATGTATGCCCAGGACCTTTGGAGCCACGCCACTGCTAGCAAGGGGGGAGAGCACCCCCAGAGGAAGTGGGCCTTGCCCAGCAAACAAGGCAGAGAACTTAAAAGCCCTTTTCGCACTGGTTAACCCCAAGCAGAGCTGGCACAATAAGAGCTTCTGCTTGGGACTTGACTTGTGCAATTTCAACCAGCCCACCTCCAACTGCATGTGGTTGAAATTGCGCGAGTCAAATGCACGTAAGATGAGGTGTTGCTGAGAAATATAAAGAAATAAATGAACATGGGGCAATTTGTCTGTGAACAGAGTGCTAACCCTCCTAACTATTGTGGGAGGAGGAGGAAGAGCAAAAATCTGGTCATCCCCACCCCCAAAAAAGCATTTTAAGAACAATGTTACCTTGAAACACAGTCCTGCTCTTCCTCAACCTTGCACCCTCCAGATGGTTTGGACTACAAATCCCCACCCAGCTTGTCCACTTTGGACTACAAGTCCCATCAGCATGCTGGCTGGGGGTGGGTGGGTTGATGGGAGTTGTAGTCCCAAACATCGGAAAGGCAGCAAGTTGATGAAGGCTGCACCACCTCTTCAGGAGGCTCATCCCGGGCTCCTTCAAGTGGAAATCTCACAAATGATCCTAAGCGCTGCAGGAGAGGCCTCCAGAGGCCGAGATTAGCAGCTGCTGTCCTGCTGAGATACAAGCCCCAGATTAGCGCAGCGGAGGCTGCAGACAATTTGCTAAGTGAGTTGCGTGCCAGCGGGGTGTGCAGGGCGGCTCCCTTCCTAACACACTGGCGCACACCAGAGATGAGAGGTGGACCCAGCAGTCTTGGGATTTGCAAATTCAGCCACTAATGCACCGGGATCAGAGGGGGGGGGGGTTAGGGATAATCCTATGCTGCAGGAAAGCCGGCCGGCCAGTCAGATCGCCAGTGCTGATGCCAAGACAGAGATGCAGGCACCTAGACCTTGAAAAGCCTGGATAGCAGATCCTGGCTGGACGCCCAGGAGATTTGTCAAATATCTGAAAGCTGACTGGCACATTGGCGGTTCTGCAGGCACTTCCAAACAGAGGCTGAAATCTCCCCACGACAAACACTTAATGTTTTATATCCATCTTTCATGCGCTGTGCCAACGCCATTCTTCTTCTTCCCTTCCCCAGACGCCAGGCAGAAGGGGGCGCACCTGATGATGTCAATGTGGCCATTCTTGGCCGCCAGGTGCAGGGGGCTGGTCCCGTTGGGGTCGGTGATGTCTCCTGGCTTGGGCTCCAAGAGGGCGGCACACATGTTGCTGCTCAACAGCAGCTGCACTACCTGGAGGGGCAAAGGAGATAAGGATGACTGGAGGAGAAGCAGCGCGAGGGACAACGGAAGCCGCCAGATTCCAAGCCAGAGCCCAGGATTGTCTGCAAGGACCAGCAGCAGTGGCTTGCCAGGATTTCAGGCAAGGAGTCTCACTCAATTCTCTCCAGAGATGCCAGGGCTGAACCCGGGACCTTCTGCACACACAAAGCAGGTGCTCTATTACTATGGCCCTTTTCATAAAAAAATAAAGCAAGGTTCTAGTCCTCAGCGTTCTGAACGAGGGCTGCACTACATGGCGACAAAGGAAGGTGTCTCATACCAAGTCAGACCACTAGCCCATCTAGATCAGTATTCTCTACTTCAGGGTTTCCCAACCTTGGGTCTCCAGCTGTTTCTGGACTACAACTCCCATCATCCCTAGCTTGCAGGACCAGTTAGCAGGGATGATGGGAATTGTAGTCCAAAAACAGCTGGAGACCTAAAGTTGGCAAACCCTGGTCTACACTGACTGGCAGCGGTTCTCCAAGGTTTTTGGCAGAGGTCTTCCCCCAGCCCCACCTGGAGAAGCCATTGGGAGTTGGAAGCTGGGGCTTCCTGGTGTTCTCTCCCACTGAGCCTACAGGAAGAGGCAACGAAGTCAATTTCCTGCTTCTCCCAGGGAAGCATTTGGTTACACACACACACACCCCACCCCAAGCGCTCGCCCCCAATTTCTGCCGCCGCAGCTGACTGACTTACCCCAACCCTTCCGAACTCGCAGGCGAGGTCGAGAGGGGTCTTGCCCGAAATGTCCAGGATGCAGGGGTTGGACTGGTGCTGGAGGAGCATCTCTGACTGCGGGATGGAGAGAGCGAAAAAGAGGCAGGCACAATAAAGTGCAGACGTTGAGTGGAGTCATGGGCCAAAATCCACCAGATAGAGGATTCGATCTCTCAGTCCACTGGCTGCATTGCTGGAGTGTCCTGGGTGGGGTAGGGTGGGGTGGGAGGCCGCTTCCCAGGGGATTCTTCCCACACCACTCCAGCATAGGAGAGGCAAATAACATTTGGTGTGTTCAGGCATTCACCTGAACACTTATGCACCAAGCCCCATAAGGGAGCAGAGGGGCAGGCGTATGGGAACAGGGGTAGGGCACATGCAAGCCCCACCTCCATCAATGTCATGCGCTCCCCACAGGACCCCAATGTTGCCCAGGATCTGCAGGGACGGTTTGCTTAAGGATTCTATGGGCCCTTTGCAAGTCAAATTCTCTACGCCAGGGATGTCCAACCGGTCAACCACGATTGACATGTTGATCCCCAGGTGATAGCGGGCTCCTTTCCTCCACGGGGGGAAAATAACATCTGGCCCCAGCCCCTCGCGCACAATTGCAGAGACGGAAGACAGAGTTATTGCTGCCCTGTTTTGTTTTGTTTTAATTATGTGAGCGGTCTGTCTTCAACCCAAAAAAAGTGCATAATAACTTCGGCATTCCCCCAAAAGAAGTTTCGTGTCCCCCCAAAAAAAGCTCAACAACTTTGGGTCGTTGTCATCCCCCCATGGGTATATCACTGCCAGTTTTTTTTTATTCTGGGAGTAGATCGCAGTCTCTTGGGAGTTGGGACGTCCATGCTCTATGCCACTGGGCAAGTAAAATTTTCTTCCCACCCCCAGAGAGCTGGAACAAGATGCATCTCTCATGGCATGGCGCAGATGAGAGAGGTGGGGGAGAAAATTGATTTTGTTTGCATCTCAATGAAAAACAACCTCATTTGCCCTTCTTGAACCAATATGCCAACTGAAACGGAGTCAGCCTTCAAAATTCACTCGTCTCTGAATTTCTCCAGACAAACAAAGCGTGCAGAAATGCATATATTGGTGAAAAGCGGCAAAAAACAGGCATCTTAGTTAAAATAAGATACAGAACTGCACTGCAGTCAATGGAAAATTTGCTTGCAGGTATCAGCCAAAAATGCATGCAAAAATGTGTTTATCAGGAGGATTTCACATTGAAACGCTGAGAATTTGAGTGACAGATTCATCTATCCCTAGGCAGGACCTCTTCCCCACCCCTTTTGCCCCTTACCACATCGTAGTGGCCGTGCTGGGCTGCCAGGTGCAAAGGGATCTGTCCTTCATCCGACTGAACATTCACAGATGAGCCAGCCTTCAGCACCAGCTTCATGGGGTCCTTCTTACCCTGCCAGGCAGCGTAGTGCAAGGGGCGCATCCCTGTACCACATCCAGGAGGGGGTGGGGCAAGAGAGAGAGATTATCAATGCTAGTATTGAAACCACCCTTCATTTCTGGGGGCATAACTCAATCCAAAAGAACTGGGAAAACTTCTCAAGGCACAGGGAGAACATTGGAAGTATCAAACAGCCACCTCAAACAAACCACAGTATCGGAATATGGGAAACTGTGGTTTGCCCAAACCACATTTAGTTAATACACTAGGACATGGTGGGATACACTTGCAACTTGATGACACACTGGTTGAATTTTATTTGCTGGGCTTGTTCCAACTGCCTCCAAAAAAGGGTTCTTAATAATAAAAACGCATTAAGGTCATAGTGTAGATGGGTACAAATCTGACCTCAAAGCTGGCAACAGCCACAAGCCCATGGGAGTACTCTGAAGCTGACCTTAAGGTGGCCGTAAAGGAACAGAGGAATTTCAGAGAGGGGGACACCAATGAAAAACAGCTGAATTGCAATTCATCAAGAGGCTGAATGCATGTGTTAACTTGCTTACCGATGCCAGGGTGTCTGTGGTATCAATACCTGGTTTGTGTGGAGGTGTAACATAACCATTATCACTATCTCTACTTTTCTGCCTTGTCTTTCCTCCTGCCCTCACTGTTTACAGTCCCTCGCACCACTCAAATCATGATCTACAGGTGAAACTCGAAAAATTAGAACATCGTGGAAAGGTTCATTTCTTTCAGTAATTCAACTTAAAAGGTGAAACTCATATATGAGATAGACTCATGACATGCAAAGCGAGATATGTCAAGCCTTTATTTGTTATAAATGTGATGATTATGGCGTTCTGATGAGAACCCCAAATTCACAATCTCAACTTGAGGGTTTTCATCAGCTGTGCGCCATAATCATCACAATTATAACAAGCAAAGGCTCGACATATCTCGCTTTGCATGTCATGAGTTTATCTCATATATGAAACTCCAGGAGCTAATGAAAACAGTTGCTTACATAAATGGACTTTTCCAGGATATTCTAATTTTTTGAGTTTCACCTGTACCTGTATATGCAATTACTTTATGCTTCTGATGAAGTGGAATGCAGCCCAAAAAGTCTTAGGCCATAGTACGTCGTCCCCCCTTCCCTGTCATCAAGGTGCCAGAAAACTCTTGGTTGTTTTCTTTGCAAGAGACTAACAGTTTCTCTTCTAGAAATAGGATACATGCAATGCTCATGGGAAAATAGACCATAGGACCTCCTTCAGCACCTTGTGAGATCTGACACACACTCTCTCCCTCCCACCCTCCCTCCCTCTTTGGGGACATCTGGATTTGGTCCTCTCCTTGTTCTCTGCTGTAGCACAGCTCAGTTTCCCAATTCCAGAACCCACCATGGTCAAAGCAAAGCCCTGCCCACTCACATCAAAGCCCCGCCCACCTTTCCCCAAATCCCACCCCCAGACGCTCTCTGCATCCCTTCTAGGAGTCCCTCTCCTGTGCTTGCCTTTGTTATCCTTGATATCCACAGCAGCCTGAGCCTCCAGCAGCAGGGAGATGAGTTCTGTGTTGCCGTTGAGGGCTGCGTGGTGCAGGGCAGAGAATCTGCAAGGAGAGGGTGCAAAGCAGAGATGTCAAGTGTTGGAGAGACTCCCCACCACCTCCTCCTCCTCCTCTTGCTCTGCCCAATTCCCCAGCTCTCAGTTCACGCCAACGCAGAAAGCGGCAGCCCCGCAAAAAACTAACCCTTGCTAAATTTGGCCCTGCTTCAGATTTCCAGGCTAGCTCAGAGCACCTGCTCCCAGAGTTCCCTTCCCTTTGCTTAGATCAGCAGGAGGTGCACTGCTCAGGTACAGCTGGCACAAAAGCAGGTCAAGGCTTTCTCTGCCGTGAACCCCATCTCTAAGGGAAGGACCTCCCCAGGATCCTTCCTGGCTCCCCACTCCCCTTGCTTGCTCTTATTCTGCCAGCAGGCAAGGGCTTCTTTGGTTACAGGACTGCTGGACATCCAATGAAGCTGAACGTTGGAAGATGCAGGGCAGATTTTTGTAGAAGTGCTTTTTCACACAGTACCTAGTTAAACCATGGAACTCACCGCCGCAGGAGGAAGTGGTGGCCACCAATTTGGGCAGCTTTAAAAGTTTACAAGACAAGTTGATGGAGGAGAGGGCTATCGATGGCAACAAGCCAGGACAGCTATGCTCTCTCTCCTTCCATGCATGGCCAGAGGCAGCAATGCTTCTGAATGCCAGTCGCTGGGAATAACTGGTGGAGAGAATGCTCTTGTGCTCAGGTCCTGCTGCGGGTTTGCCACTGAGACATCTGGCTGCCCACTGTGAGAACAGGATGCTGGATCAGATGGGCCACTGGCCTGATCCAGCAGGCTCTCCTTATGTTCTTATCTTTAGTTGCATGCACCCAGGTAGAGTGATAGAATGGTAGAGCTGGAAGGGACCACAAGAGTCATCTAGTCCAGCCCCCAGCAATGCAGGAATCTTTTGCCCAACATGGGGCTCGAACCCATGACCCTGAGATTAAGTCTCATGCTCTACCAACTGAGCTATCCCAGGACATGCTGCTGTCCTGTTCTCCTGAAGAAGCAGGCAACTAGCCAGCAGTAACATCAGGGGAGCAGCAAAAAAAAGTAGTATTCAGACTTAGAGTCTAAGCAAGCAGATTCAGTAGAAGCCAGTTTCTGATGTTTCTATGTCATGGTGTCCCAAGCATGTGCACAGATTTTAAGGTCATCATTTTTAAACTGGCTTTGGTGTTAGTTGGTTGCATCCTACCCTAGGATCTGCTGTTGAAGAGCAGGTAATAAATTTAATTATCATCATCACCGGTCCTTCCTTGCTATCTCAGCCCCTGGAGGCAGATGCTGACCTTCCTGGAGAGGCCTGCCAAGCCCCTGATATATATCTTGGTGCCAGTGAAATACTTTCCCCGCTGACCCACACACATTTAAAAATTATCTATGCATTCTTCGTTTTAGCACATGTGGTGGGAATGGAAGAAAGTAAAAAGCTTCTGGGAAATGATATATAACAAGATGAAAAAGATGTTGAAATATACATTTAAAAAAAACCAGAAGCTTTTTTACTTGGCATTGTAGGTGAGGATATTAGTAGACAAGATAAAAAATTGTTTTTATATGCGACGACAGTCGCAAGAGTACTATTGGCACAGAAATGGAAACAAGAAGAATTACCAACGATAGAAGAGTGGCAGACCAAGTTAATGGACTATGCAGAATTGGACAAGATGACAGGGAGAATTCGAAACCGACGGGACCAGAGGTTCTTGGAAAATTGGAAAAAAGTTTGAGAACTATTTGAAAAACAATTGTAAACAACAAATTACGCTAGTAGGTTTGCAAGAAGTTTTGTAAGGAGGACTATATGAAATACTACAGAGAAAATTTAGGAAAATGATAATTGGTTATAGATTATTAAAAGTAATAGTGAAATTATGAAAATATAAGATTAAGTTAAGATTGGAAATCTTTAGACGCGGTTGATGGAAGTCCAAAAATATTGTATAAGATATGAAGGAATGTTAAATGATGTTTGGAAAACATATGCAAAAATTATATATCTATTATCTGTGTGTTCTTAGCTTATTTTTTTAGATCCTGGATTAAACCTGATTTGGTACTGATATACAACTCTGCCTCTCGCTGCTACTTCCAGCTTATTATCGTTTTACTGCTTTTAAACAATGGGTAGCTGCTCCGAGAACCTTTGGGGGCTAAAGAGGAAGACGGAAAAATTTGAAAAATAAATTAATGAATTAAATGACTGGTGGGTTTTTTGGATGGAGAGGCAGAGATGAGGATTACGGGCTGGATGCGTGCACGTAAGTCATATCTTGATCCCGGGATATTTGAGGAAGACGCACACAGCTTTCCAAACATTTCCATAAAAGCACAGACCCAAACTCTCCAGATGTAAACCAGAGCAGAGTTATTATAGCTGCTAAGGAATGCCCCAATTTAGCACAGGGTTCGTGGGGTCTGCTTGGCACTGTAGCAATTCCACACATACACACAGAGAGAGAGAGAGAGAGAGGGAGAGAGCGCGCAATGGGACTCAACAAATCTGCCTCTCCTGCTCTTTCCAGGAAAGCTGCCCAGAAGCGTGGATTTTAGCATTCCCTGAGATTTGTGCGTCTGGGGGCCATGGGGAGGACGTGAGAAACACACTTGGGCGCCTCCGAAATGCTTCCAGCAGGGAGGGCTGTTCCTGTTATTTTTCTTCCTTAGATCACTCCACAAGAAAAGCAAAAATATCCCTCTCGCAGGGAACAAACGGCTCCACTGAGCCATTTCGGTTTGTTTCTCTGCGTTTTTATGTTGTGAACTGCCCTGAGATCTACGGGTACAGGTGATTATACAAATCTGTTAAATAACCAAATAAAATAAAAGTGGGGAGCGGGGGGGGGGGTGGAGAACCATATACTCTGCCTTGAGCTCCTTGGAGGAAAAGGTGGGGTATGAAAGGCAACCGTTAACAAATATTCTGCAAGGCCACAGCAGTGGCACCAGTTCAGCTGGCACATTGAGATACAAAGCAGCGAGGTATTTCTCTCTCTCCCTTCCTCTCTCGGACACACACACACGTGGCTCCTTGCTTGGAGGGCCTCTGGTCTCTATGAGGGGATACTGACCAAAGAGCCCTATTCTCTCCCCTGCCTGCACAGGGCCAGAAAAGGCTATGCTGAGCACCCATCCCTTGCCTGCAGCCAGAAGAGCCCAGCTCTGCGTGGGAGTCTGCGCCTCTCTCCAGCTAATGGAAGAAGCGCCCCCCCCTTTCCGCCCCCTCGTCTTTCAGCAAAGACTCATTTACTTCTCCGTCTCCTCCGCTTGCCGCCTGCCAAGCTGTCTGCACGGGCTGCTTGGAAAGGGAGGTGGCACCTGCCCAGGAGAGGACAGAGCCGTTCTTTTCCACCAAAGCGGGCTTCCCCAACCTGGAGCCCTCCAGAAGTTGCTCTTTTTATTTACGACTGCTTATTAATTTTATATCCCACCCTCCCTCTCAAAGGGCCAAGTTCAAAGCCCTTAACAACCTACAGGCGCCTTCACTGTACTCTTTTCAGTCCCTGCTAAAAGCATTTTTTTGCTTAGGCAAGCCTATCTACGTATGTAGAAGGTTGGCGCGAATTTTAATTTGTTCTTAAGGTAAAGGTAAAGGGACCCCTGACCATCAGGTCCAGTCGTGTCCGGCTCTGGGGTTGCGGCGCTCATCTCGCTCTATAGGCCGAGGGAGCCGGCGTTTGTCCGCACACAGCTTCCGGGTCATGTGGCCAGCATGACTAAGCCACTTCTGGCGAACCAGAGCAGCGCACGGAAACGCCGTTTACCTTCCCGCTGGAGCGGTACCTATTTATCTACTTGCACTTTGACATGCTTTCGAACTGCTAGGTGGGCAGGAGCTGGGACCGAGCAACGGGAGCTCACCCCATGGCAGGGATTCGAACCGCCGACCTTCTGATCAGCAAGCCCTAGACTCTGTGGTTAGTCCACTGTTATTTTGACTTTTCGAAAGTCTCAAATTATCGTTGGCAATTTTATCGTTTTGTCTTTTTTTCCTAAACCGCTTTGAGGGTTGTTGTTTTTAAAACAATCAAGTGGTGTATAAATTTGTTGAACTAAATAAAATAAATAAAGGAGCCCAGGATGGAAAGAAACAAGCAATTAAAACAATATAAGCGGCTTAAGAACAATTCCACCAAAAAGAAGTCAGAGATGGCACCTGTCTAATATTTAAGGGCACTGGCGGAGGAAGAGGAGTGCACCACCCCTGGCAGCGCGATCCCGGTGGGGTGCCATTGCGCCCGCCTCCCACCCACGCTGGGCACCACACCCCCGCAGGCGGCGTGCCATGTCCCCAGGATGCACGCCAGCTCTGCCCCCGCCTGCTCTCCGCCCCCCCCCCCAGTGCCGGAGCATGAAGCTCCGCCACTGTTTAAGGGGAGGACATTCCAAAGGGCCAGTGCCCCAACACTAAAAGCCCAATGCCTACATTGCAGGGAACAGATATCCCTGGGAAGATGGTGCCTTCAAGACAGCCTGTAAACAGCCATGATTGACTGGGTGCCATGATCTTTTGGGTATCCTGGCCCCGAGTTGTAGAGGGCTTTATACCTAACAGTGCACCCCCCCCAAATCCAACCATCTTGGACACTACGAGGCTTCATATCCCACCCTTCCTCTGGGGCACGTGACTTTCCCCAAAGAACCATGGGAACTGTAGTTTAAGGGTACTGGGAACTGTAGCTCTGCTAGGGGTCACTACGATTTCCAGGATTCTTTGGGGGGGGATTTTGTACTTTAAATGTATGGTTTGCTACAGGGTTAGACCAAAAGCCTATCTAGTCAAGCATCCTGGTTCCAGCAGAGTCCACTCAGGTACCCTGAAGCATAAAGCCAATAGTCATCTCCTGCTATTTGCCCCACAACCTGGACAAAGAGCTTGTGTTTGCTGCTGTTTTTGATGCCGTTTGGTGGTTGGCCCCAGTGAGAACAGGATGTCAGACTAGATGGGTCATTGGATTGATCTGGAAGCCAGGCACTCCTTATGTTCTTTGGTTTTCTGGAAGGACCCACTAACCTGAATTCACAGAGACCTCACCTGGGGAGTGCAGAGAAGGAGGGGGAAGTTTGCTCCTTTGTACTATTTTCCATCTCAGCAAAAATTGCCTTCTCTCATCTCCTACAAGTCATTGCAACAGTGGAATTATCTGGCAGCTTTCTTATATCAGGAAAGGAATGGAAAAGGAATGGGAAGCAAACGAGGTCACCTCGTGAGGCAGCAGAATTGTTTCTCCCCCCCCCCCGCCGCCCCTTTCAGGCACGTGCAGCGAACGGAATTAAGAATTCTGCGCTCAGAATTCTGTGCCCTGCATAAATTATGCAATTCAGACAGGGTTGTACAATGGCTCTCTCTAATTTTGCGTCATTTCCTCCTTTTGCTGAAGGGTGGGATGGAGCGCAACGCATCATATAAGGAGTCAAGATCCAAGTCTCAAAGGAGGCAGTGAAGGCCACTGACCTGGATGGCTTTGAAAGCGGATGTGACAAAATCATGGACTATCAGTGGCTACTGCTCTGCTTCCACAGTCGGAGGCAGCAACGCTTCTCTGAATGCCAGTTGCTAGGAAATGCAGGAGGGGAGAGGGCTCTTGTGCTTGAATCCTGCTTGCAGGTTTCCCATTGGTCGGCCACTGTGGGAACAGGATGGGCCACCGGCCTGATCCAGCATGGGGAGGCCAGGCACAGTGCTTGTGATGTACACCGAGAAAGCTTCATGAGGTCCCCTGCAAAACCGGATGCAGGCAACGCAAGGGGGTCTTAAGAACAAAGAGAAATTTCTTCATGTCCCCCCTCCTGCAAGCCTTTCCACCAACTTATTTATTTTATTATTATTTCTTTATCCCACCTTTCCTCCAAGGAGCTCAAGGTGGCGTGCACAATTCTCTTCCTCTCCCCGTTTTAGCCTCACAACAACCCTGCAAGGTTGGCCGCACCCATGCACAGCTGGAGCGAGCCCTCTAGGTAGCAACTTTCCCCAGCCTGCTACCCTCCCGATTTTGAGGACTACAACAGTTCCCATCAGTCTCGGGCAGCGGAGCTGTATTGATGTTGGGAAGCTGATGGGAGTTGTGGTTCCCAATGTCTGGGGAAAGCCACTATCCATCCCTCCCCCCTCTCCCCCCCAAAAAGGATCTCTTGACCATTAACTATTTCCATCTGTGGGAGACAGAAAGATTCTTAATGGCCACTGTCTTGCTGTGTCCAGGATCTGACAGGATTGGAGGAAGCCTTGACCAATGGACAAAGCTCTGGGCTTCCCAAAGAATCTCATTTCCTATCACTTGAATCCACTGGTTTGGGTCCTTCCCTCTGGAGCTACAGAAAACAAGTTTGCTTCATGTTCGTGCGGCAGCCCTTCAGATATCTAACATAACCCCTCTTCTCAGTCCTCTCTTGTGAGGATGTCCAGACCCAAACACCTGGACGTTTTCTTCCGAGACGTGTGTCAAGGTAGTCAGACCAGCTTGGAGAAGCTGAAATACTGTCCTGGTCAGGTGAACCTAGCAGTTGGGTTCACAAAACCACTTAGCTTCCAACGTCATAGGGAGTTCTGTGTAGGTTTGTTTGTAGGGTAAGCAGCATGCTTACCGCTTCCCCTGCGGAGAGGAGCGAGAGGGGGTGTGAGGATGTTTGGAGCTTTCAGAGTTAAAGAAGCTCAACAGTTCGCTCCTCCCACAGGGAGGATGTGTCACAACATCCGGGTTATCTGCTGTATGCAATGCCTTTGTGATTTATGTGACGCACCGTTTATTTCTTGGTCAGTCCTACTTTCACTTTTGAGAGGATCGGAGAGACCGGAGATGGCTTCTCAATCTCCGGGGAAAGCTCTGTAATTTATATGCTTGTAAATAAAGCTTACTTGCTTTAATCAAGCCAGACTTTGTGGGAGTTTAATTGCTGGCACGAAAGGTACACACACCGTTGCGCATGAAGAAGTAAGAAGTGAAGAAACACTCTGCTAAAGCACTGGAGAGGCAGGAGAACGCAGAGGAAGCGTTGTTGGACACCACTCCAAGTGCTAATCTGGTTTTAAGGCTTTTCCAGTTAAAACCAAAAGCCCACATCTCTTCGCCAGGATAAACATCCCCATCTCTCTCAACCGTTCCTCATAAGGCTTCTTTTCCTTGCCTTTTCCATGTTCCTAAATCCTTGGATCATACGGTAGCTAAAAATCTCCCCTTTCCTGCTCACTGGACAGCTGTCGGATGCTGGAGACAAGGACCCTGCTGCAGAGATAGGAACAGCCCTTCAAACCCCCCACCCTCATTACACTGGACCGCTATCCCACGGGTGCTAATGGAAAAACAGATTTCACCTACTTACCCATCAGTGTCTTGGAAATTCACATTCACCCTCTTGGTTGATCCCAGGAGCTCTGAAGGAGAAACAAACAACAAGGAGAAAGAGAGGGTAAGGATTAGAGGTGTGGAAGAAACAGAATAAGGTGTAGGATTCCTCCAGGGTGGCAATACTGCACTAGATGTGGTGTTTTTCCGACTTGGTCTAAACTGTTTCTGGCTCAGGCAGAAGGATGCCTTCCTCATCGTCCCTGCAGCAATATCCCAGGGGAGGATTGGGGACACACCCAGGGAATAGAGCGACTCTCCTGTTAGGAAAGGTTGCAGGGTTTGGGACTTTTAAGTTTAGAGGAAAGGTGAGCTGGAGGCAACACAATGATGGTTTATGGAATTAGGCATTGCACAGAAAATGTGGCTTGAGAAACATTCTCTCACAGCACTAGAACTCGTTGACATCCAGCAAAGCAGAAGGTTGGGATATTCAGGATGGGTAAAAGAAATTACTTCTTTTTGTTTGTTTGTTTTAAATTTTCATTATTGATCCTTGTTTGAAGATATACAGAAATACATAGTCATTACAAAGTACTGTATCTTTTTATAATATACTGAGATAAAACTGGTGCTTAGACTACAAGAGAACAAAGGCAGAAGGAAGAAAATACAAGAAAAGGAGAAATCTAAAGGAGGAGAAAGAAAGGGGGGGAGAGAAAGAAAAAACTAGAGTAAAATAAAAGGACTTATGGCTCTCTGCAGCTACATATGATATTCATTCTTTAAGATCCAACTGTTCTATCTTCTATAATCTTCAAATACAAGTTCATTTTCTCTTTCATGCAAAAAGTCCACAAGAAATGTTCAATCCTTAATGAATGTTAGTAAGGGGTTTACTCTAATTAAACATGTTAGCCTAGCCAATCATTTTATCAGCCATCCTTCTATCTGTTAAAGAAAGGACTTCTTGGCACAGCACATTGTTAAACTATGGAACTCAGTGCCACAAGAGGCAGTGAGGGCCACCCACTTGCACGGCTTTAAAAGAGGATTAGACAAATTCCTGGAGGAAAGGGCTATCAATGGTTACTAGCCATGATGGCTATGCTCTGCGTTTACTACGGGAGGAAGCAATGCTTCTGAATAGCAGTGGCTGTGCTCTTGCGCTCAAATCCCACTTGCGGGTTCCCCACTGGGGCATCTGGTTGGCCACTGTGGAGAACAGGATGCTGGACTAGACAGGCCACTGGCCTGATCCAGCAGGCTTATCTGATGTTGTGTTCTTATGTTCAACCGGAGGGAGGATGATGGGAAGCACACCTCTCTCTCTCCCCACTTGCTATGGCTGATTCAGGAGATGGATGGAGGCTGATGGGGAGAGAGAGATGTGCTTCAGAAAAGGGTCCTTGGCCCATGCTAAAAGCAACCACAAATGGCCATTTCTGCCAACAGAGGAAGAGCGGAGCAAAAGGATAAGACAAACGAGCTGCAGGTTCCCGGGATCAGAAATTCCACAAATATCATTGCAAGGGGAGGAAGTTGCTATGGCAACCCCAGATTTGTCTTGGGAGGGTTTCTGTGTGTTTGGGGGGGTGGGGTGGGGTGGAGACAGATGAAAATCTGCTTCAATCTTGGAGAAGACACTCTGGGAGCCTTGAGATCTCCGTGTGAAACCAAAGTCCCCTTGGCAGCAGCCTTCCCCAATCTGGTGCCCCCCCATATGTTTTGGACTAAATTCCCATCTGCTCCTTGAGCCAGCACAGATGATATGATAACAATTACACCCAATCGAAGTTTCACATGTTTTGATCATTTAGTGTTGATTTTAGTTAGTTTATTGTGCTTTTACTGATACTTCCAATGTTTTGCTTTGAGGCTTTATTAAAATCAGGTAGTATTAAATTTGGAGGGGGTTAAAGAAAGAAAGAAATGGTGATGCTGGGAGGGGAGGGGGCTGATGGGACTCCAAAACATCTGGAAGGCGCCAGGTTGGGGACAGCTGCTTTAGAGCACATAATGTAATGTAGTCCCCACAAGCATTGCTACAGATTTCCTAATGCTCACCATTAAAAATCTGGATTGTGTTTTCATGTAGAAAGGAATACAGTGGTTCCTCGGTTTACGAACAACCCTGTTTATGAACTATTCGGTTTACGAACTCCGCAAACTCAGAAGCAGTGTTCCAGTTTGCAAACTTTACCTTAGTCTACGAAGGAAGCCCAACGGTGGAAGGGCACCGGCGGCAGGAGGCCTCATTAGGGAAAGCGTGCCTTGGTTTAAGAACGGATTTGGTTAAAGAACAGACTTCAGAAACGGATTAAGTTCGTAAACCGAGATACCACTGTATATAGAGATATATCTAGCAAAGGGCCACAGAGGCAGAGAAGATGTCCCAGTGGCATCTCTGGGTAAGGCCAGGAAGGACTCCAATCCCCAGAAAGCCGCTGCCAGTCAGTGTAGGCAGTATTGAGCTAGATGGACCAATAGTCTGATACAATAAAGGGCTGCTATTATTTCATCCTTTTGTTCAGAATCATGAGGACTAGACTCTTACTCGATTTTATTTTTAGGGAAAGGTCAGGAAGGACTCCCGCCTGAAATTCTGGAGAGCTGCTGCCAGTTGGTGTAGACAGTAACGAACTAGATGGATCAAAGAACTGACCCCGTTTAAGGCAACTTCCTATAGCAGTCCAAAAAGGAGAAAGCACACAAAAAACAGAACCCCCACCCCAGTCTATTTCGCAGGACCCAGGAAGACAACAGGATGTGCACCCGCGAAGGAAAGGATCAGGCCTCCCCACCCCACCCCTCCTTCCGCCCGAGGGTTGGAGGAAGCACCCACACAATCCAATTTCCCATTTGCTACTTCCCTGAGACCAGGAGAAGGAGCAGTGTGCTGATAATGGGGTTAAGAGTAGAGAACAGCCATCGGTCTTCTTGACAGGGAAAGCACAATCAGGGGAGAGAGGCTGGCTTGTTAAGGAGCAGCGCAGAAGGAAAGGCGCGGGGGGGGGGGGCGGACGGAGAAGAGGACTCGAAGGGCGGCGATGGATGGGGAGGGTGCAAGGAAGGACGTGCGCTCCGGAATTTGCTTTTATTTAGCAGCTCCCTCAATGAATCATTTGCAATTTAAGCCACGTAAGTATACGGGGTGTTGGCGGCATTAAGAAGCACAGAGCCAGATCACTGGTCCACCCAGCTCAGTATTGCCGGCACTGGCTGGTAGCAGCTCCCCAAGGTTTCAGGCAGCAGTGCCTCATAAGAAGAGCTTGCTGGACCAGGCTAATGGCCTATCAAGTCAAGCATCCTGTTCTCACAGGGGCCAACCAGATGCTCATGGGAAAGCAGGATCTGAGCACAAGAGCAAATCTCCCCTCCTGCGGTTTTTCCAGCAACTGGTACCGGTATTCAGAAGGATCGCTGCTTCCAACTGTGGAGGCAACTAATGACCATCATATAACAATAGACACTGCCAAAAATGCACACTGATGCAACTAGTAAAACCCAGAATAATAATGCCAAACACAGCATGTGCATATATATCAGGCAATTGCAACTGGTCAAATACAGACGGCCATATTCAAAAACTTTGCCACTTGCTCTGTGGCTGACTTGTTGCAGCCCTGAAACAGAGTAGTCATAAGAGACTCATCACCTCTCCATCTCCTCCTCCATCAAGCCAAACAGACTCAAGTCCCTCAACCTTTCTTCATAAGGCTTGGTTTCCAGACCCTTGATCATTTTGCCCGCCCTCCTCTGCACACATCCCAGCTTGTCAATATCCTTCTTAAATTACAACACCCAGAACTGGACACACAACTTCCATAGTGTGTGCAGAACCACTTCTTATATCGGCAAGCATCTCTGCCACCTTGACAGGTAGGAAGGAACATCAGAACAAAGGAAGAGCCTTGCACTGCTGGATCAGACGAAATGGGGGCCTGTTCTCACAGTGGCCAACCAGATGACCCTCTGGGAAGCATGGAAGCAGGACCTGAGCACAGCAGCAGCCTCCCAACTTGTAATTCACAACTGGTATTCAGAGGCATTATTCCTCTAGCTGGGGAGCTAGAATACAGCCTTCATGACTAGTAGCCACTGATCGTTTTGTTGTCCACCAATTTACCTAAACTCCTTTCAAAGCCATTGAGGTTGGTGGCTATAGAGTACCAGATTTCACTTATATGCTAAAGAGAATGTGACCAGCTCCCCTACAAGCCTCACTCTGGGTAAAGTTCCTTCTCATTTGGCAGGATAATGGGAGACAGCATCAAGAAATTCACTGCATGGCACACCACGGCGAAGTATTTCCAGACACTATCCATACCCCAAACTCAACACCAGGTTAAGTGAGGTTGTGGTCAGCGAGGGAGGGAGGGAGGGAGGAAAATGTTGAAAGGTTAGAGGAGGGTCATTGCCTGTACCCCTCACCCAGCAAAGTAGCAAAGAGGTACGGGGGTTAAATTTCACCAATGGGCTTGGAAGATCACCAGAAACCGACAGGCAAAGACTGATTTAAAACAACCACATCGATCTGTGAATTCAGTGCCTGACAAGACCCTTCAAAACTGAAGCACATTTTTCATCTTTCGGAAAGCCACAGGCCACACAGGTAGAAGACTCCTAGCTCTGTGCATCATCCCTTGTGCTGCCGGAGGAAGTATGCCTCTGGGTACCATTTGCAGGGATGCAGACAGTGGGAGAGGACCTTCAACTCGTGTCCTGTTTCTGGCTTCCCAAAAGCATCTGACTGGCCGCTGAGAGAACAGGATGCTGGACTAGGTGGGCCACGGAGGCAAATGTTCATGTCCTTATGTTCACTCAGTCCTAGCGCCGGCCTCCTCGTGGCTATGAGAATCATTTAGAAAACATCGTGAAAAATTGGACATTTGAAGCAGAATCAGAGTATATAAGTGGCTTTAGTTATACAATGTCAGATTAAAATAGTATAGAAGAAGTACTGTATAAGTAATTTTTATATTAATAAGGTTAGAAATAAGTTAATTGTGGTAAACTAGATGTTATAGGATATGGATTAAGAATAATGGTGAATGAATGATAAATTAGTTACAAAGTTACTAAAGTAAATTTGAACTGAACACAGATGAGAGAACGGGGGAAGTCCCCCAATTATTATTTGAAATTAGATTTAAACAATAAGTTTGCAGTGTTCCAGTATTTGTGCGTTAGGTATGTATAAGTTTTTCTTTCTTTTTTCTTTGTTTTTGTTATTGTAATTGTAGTGTTGTTATATTTGTTTTTGTGTGGTTTATTTTCTGTTCATTTGTTGTTTAATGTGGAAAATTAATAAATTCTTTGAAAAAAAAAAGAGAATCATTTAGAAAACATGTGGAGCCTTGCAGAAAGACAAAAAGAACACAGTGGGGTTGCTGAGCATGGTTGCCTGGAGAAGAGACTCTTCAAGACAAACAGCTAGTGTTATGCAAATTAGAGAGGTGTATGCAAATGTATTCAAACTTGTGTACAGGCTGCAGTATCCAAATCTCCGCCCACCCACCCACTCTTTACAGTGCCCCAATTTTAAGGGCCTGCCCTGGCAGCAGAGCAGAGCTGATGCAGGGGCTGCCTCTGCTTCCGAGGTCAGCTGAGGTCCCAAGGAGGCTGAGGTTGGAGGCGCACGCTCCAGCCTCTGGAGCATCATCTCCCAAGATGCACCACTGCGCCTCTCAGCAGCGCAGAAGCCTTATTTGATCTTATCGCTTAGCTTGTCAACACGATGACATTAAGAAGCAGCAAAACAGGTTGGCTGGGCTGCAGAAGAAGAGGGGGAGGTGGATGAGTGGGTGGGGGGGCAAGAGATGAGGCGAGGGACCCCCCCTGGCATCCATCTGGCCTCCGCCTGTGGGTATAAACTGCTGGCGCAAGTAGATGCTAATGACTTCCACCGCTGGGGATCGATTTGCTGCTACACCAGAGAATCGAATTCCTGTCAATGGGGGAAATTGAAACTGAATACAGTATAAGCCAGCTTATTTTTTATTTTATATCTAATTTATATATTAAAGAAACCAGCTCTTCCTGGATTTCATTACTTTGGACAGCCCCCATCCTTTCACTGGAATCATGGAGGAGAGAGGGTCTGTGAAGGTGCCAGATTTTAATGCATCACTGCCTGGGGGAGACAAATCACAGTGGACTCAGAGGTGGAGATCCTGGGTTCGGGTCTCAGCCAATTTGTGATCTTGCACAGATCTTCCATAGCACTCAGGGAAGCCCATTCAGACTTCTGGGTTTGATGTGGGTCAAGCATAAATAAAGAGGAGGGTACCCATGAGCATGTGCAGAGTTTAATACCCTCTTCACTACAGAATGCTGGGATCAGGGTTGGAGGGTGAAGGTTTCCACAAAAGCTGAGCTCACGCCAGAAACTCTCCCTTGAAAAATTGGCCACAGGACTTCAGCTCCTCACCTTCCTCAGGTGTCGCACCCCAGAAAAACAAACAATTGCACCGACTTACATCATTTGGTGGTTCTGAAGAAGAAAATTAAAGGCCTTTCAAGTGGACAGCCAGCTCCTCAAAAGTAATTTCATTCTTAGTTATAATTTGGGATGGATGGATGGTCAAATTTTTGCTATTTTTTAAAAAACCCTCACCAAAAAAATGCTGCATTTTATTGACGATTTCTCTTAATTCCCCCCTTCTTTGTGTGCATTTTTGCCTAATACTGTATACACATTTTATGCAAACAAGTGCATATTTGCATTTTCATGCACGCTTCCCCCTAAGAGACCCATCTTTTGTAGAGATATTTTGGTCAGAGAAGTTTGAATTTCAAAGGACAGCTGCATCCCCCGATTGCTGATTCTTCCAGGGAGCTGAATTAGGCTGGTTCACATTAAAATGCAAACTGAGTCAAATGTCTCTTCCATCGCCTTGCATATTACTAACTCTAAACCAACAGCCCGGCTGGCTGCATTTGCCACTTTAAAAAATTCTGGCCAATATAGTTTGCTAAGAGTTACTGGGAGCTGTAACTGTGCTGAGTGGTGTGAACTACAAACAAGGGCGGTTTTAGGGCAGCGCGACTGGTTTGCCTGCACTGGGTGCCAAGCTGAGAGGGCGCCACAGGGGGCACTGCCACAATGACTTAGAACGGAAGGCGAGAGGGTAGAGGGCACCAAATTTTGGCGCAGCTGAAATTTGAAAGCCCAAAGTCCGCCACTGCCCAGAAACCTTTGAGGGAAAGAATGTGCATTGAATACGCTTTAAGTGTATAGTGTGTACGCAGCCAAGGAAAGGTAGATCTGCACTCCAGCACAGACCACAGTTTAAGTAGGGTATTGACAAGCTGGAATGTGTGCAGAGGGGGGCAACCAAAAGGAGTGGGGGGCCTGGAAACTAAGCATTATGCGGAATGGTGGAGGAAGTTGGGGGTGTTTAGCCTGTGGAAGGTAAGAACTGAGAGGCACAGCACAGCCTTCTTCAAATATCTGAAGGGCTGTCACATGAGACGTGGAGCAAGCTTGTTTTCTGCTGCTCTAGAAGGTAGGATCCAAATCAGTACATTCAAATGACAAGGAAGGAGATTCCGACTCAACATTAGGAAGAACTTTCTGATGGTAAGAGCAGTTTGACTTAGTGGAATGGGCTCATTCAGAAGGTGGTGGACTCTCCTTCCTTGGAGATATGTAAACAGAGGTTGGGTGGGCCATCTGTCAGGGGTTCTTTAGCTATGATTCCTGCAATGCCTAGATGGACTAGATGACCCCTGGTCGTCCCCTTCCAACTCTACAATTCTGTGATTCTAAGTAAGAGGAGGAAAGGCCAGCTTCCATTCACAGCTGTGGGGAGAAGTCGGTTCAAGAGTGATTTTCCACACCAGTGTGCCTCTCCGTTACAATCCCTGCCACCCCATGCTAAAGTTGCAATTCTCCATTGCCACATTCATCTCTTCCTGTGCTGCCCATGAACAGGTCCAGACACACACACAGAAATCCCAGCAACTGTGAGCACTACCAACATTGCAGAAAACAGATATGAAGCTCTTGCACACCGGTATCCAATATCTCGTGGGGCAGATGCACACCCTACATTTAAAGCACCTATAAAGCACATGACTCTCCCCCCCCCCAGGAATCCTGGGAACTGTAGTTCCCCCCATACAGCTACAATTCCCATCACCCAATATTCCTTGGGAAAAGTCAAGTGCATTAAATGTGGATTGGCTGTGCTTCTAAAGGTATGGTCAGGGCCTGCCCCTTGTGTTAAAATGTTCTGGGATTGATTAATAACAGGAACCACGCGAGCCCTGGGTCCAATCACAACCCAACTTTGCATTCGCTCATCAGGTTGTCAGTCACATTCCTGTCCCACCCCTTCCCATCCTCAGCATTATTCTCATCCAGGCTTCTCCAAACTTGTGCCCTCCAGTTGTTTGGGACTATAAGAGGGTGCTGCTGTGGGGTGATGGGAAGCACAGCCATGCTGGCATAGTTATAGTCTGAAACATCAGGAGGGCACAGGGCTGAAGAAGGCTGGATTCAGAGAGAGAGAGAGAGAGAGATTTCAGCATTTCCCTGTCCATCCGCAGGGATCTTCATGGCAGAATCAGGATTTGAACACAGATCTTCCCCACTCAAGTCTACCTCACTGGCTCCTTGTGCTGGGGCTTTGGCTCTTTAGCAATGCAGATCAGAAGAGGCAAAGGAAATTTGCCAGTGCAGGATCTGGTGAGAGCCACTGGCTTCTTCCCCTTATCTTATCTATGGTATTTATATCCCGTCTTTCCTCCTCCAAGGAGATCAGGGTGGTATGCTTGCTTCTCTTCCTCCTCATTTTATCCCCACAACGACCCTTCATGGTAGACTAGGCTAAGAGACAATGACTGGCCCAAGATCACCCAGCAAGTTTCATGGCTAAGCAGGGATTTCAACTCTGGTTTCCCAAGTGCACACACAGACCACATGCTACAGACACGCGACTTAATATGGCTTTAAAAGAGGGGACTGGAGGAAGAATAGGTCTATGAGCCATGGTTAGTGATGGGGACCCTCTGAACACACCACCTCCTGGACCCAAACGAGAAACAGGCAGCCCACGCTCCCACCACTGAATGCAATTGTATCGGGTAGCTAAAGGTGGCCAAGGGGTGACCATTCCAGGCCAAAAATAACCAAGATTGCCATGGTTACCACGGAGCCCGGCAAAAGCGCTCAACAGTTGGCAGCCAAGAACAAACGGCAAACAAACCCCCAGCTCGGCTGATCTTCTGCCTGAAGCTGAGCACGCATCCCTGGTCTTCAGTACAATCCCTTGCCTCAAAGCAGGCAGAGCCTTTTTTTCAGAGATGTGCCAAAGCTCAAATCTCTGCACACTCTTCCGAGACTGGCTGGGGCTTTAATTAGAGATTCTAGGTGCCCATTAAATGCTGATTGAATGTTACGATTCTGAGCTGGGGAGGGAGGCAGGGAAGGAGGAGCCCTTGGCAGAAAGAGCCACCAGGAACGCCCCCCCTTCATACCAATAAGAGGGGGTAGGGAAGGAAGGAGGGGGGCCAACAGGGCGCCCACAGTTGGGCAACAGGAACTGGTTCCTTGACAGCCTTCTCTGGGGAAAGAGGTAGCATAATTTCTGCTTCAATGCACCATCCTCCTCGCTCCCACCATCAATTCTGCCACCCTAGCCAGGCAAAATGTCCACTATCTATTTATTACATTCTGTCCCACCTTTTCCTCCAAGGCACTCCAGGTGGCATACATCCTTCTCCTCCCCCCCCCACCCACCTTTATCCTCACAACAACAACCTGCGAGGTAGATTTGGCTGAGAGGCAGTGACTGGCTTGAGGTCACCCAGTGAGCTTCATGGCAGAGTGGGGATTTGAACCCCGGTCTCTCCAAGGAGGGTGCTCTTGTGTTCTAATCCTGCTTGCAGGCTTCCCTTGGGGGCATCTGGGTGGCCACTGTGAGAAGAGGATGCTGGACATGTTGGACTATGGGTCTGATCCAGTGGACTCTTGTTACGCTCTCACTCACCTGGCTGCCTCTGCTTCCAGGCCAGCTGGCATTCAACCATAATGATTTCATTGCACAACATCTTTTTCTTGCATTGGCAATATATAAATATCCTTGTGAATAAATAAATGAATGTAAGCCACCCAGAACAGGAGTATTGCAAGCCCCCCTATTTTTGGATACTCTCCCCTTTACCACACCCACTCGGATAAATTGTGCCTTCTCGGAACTGGGCACAATTTGCCACTGATGAGCACTAAAAATAGGGGCTCCCCCCTCCCTTGCCTCCCTGAGCAATCAGAAGCCCTGGAAATTATTCATCGTCAGCCTTGGCGATTTGACAAAAACAGGCCCACTGCCGAAACATTTTAACAAGCCAGGAGCATTGCCCGATCTCCTTCCTCTGCACTTCAAAACCTGCCACATCCCAACGGTGCTCGTATAATCTGCTCATAATCTGAACACGGGGATGCCTAATAAACATTAACGCAAAGGAGCGACGGGGTGGGAGGGAGGGAGGGAGGAAGAAAAAAGGAGCGCCGACGAGGAGCGGAGCAACCAATTACTATGCAGTGGGTTTAATTCTCAACAAGCAGCTACTAATTATCTGGCATTTCAAGCCCAAAGTGGCTTTAAAATAAAAAATAAGAAATGAAACCCCAGAGCAGGAGTGTCAACTCCCCGGAGAGTTCCCATCCTGCATCATTTGACGTGGTACAGTCATCAGCAAGGACAGTGCTTGTGACTGGATGGGTGGGGGTGCCACCCAGCTGCTTTCATAGGCCAGGGGGGTGGGTTAGAGAGGGGCCCCATCACATCACCTGCAACATTTCAGAGGTTTTAAAAAAAGAGATTGGATGACAGCCTGTCAGGGATTCTTTATAGCTGTGATTCCTGCATTGCAGGGGGTTGGACTGGATGACCTTTGAGAGCCCCTTCCAGCTCTACAATTCTACGATTCTGTGATTTTGAAATCTGAAACGCATATTTTTAAGACCCATCTTATTTCTGTAAATTGTTTTAAACTGTTTTAATATTGTGCTTTAATGCTGGAACCCACCCTGGGACCATAGGGGTGAAAGGCGGGGAAATTATTATTATTATTATTATTATTATTATTATTATTATTATTATTATTATTTCCTTATTTCATAAACTTTATTTACCTCTTGATAATTTAACCCCAATAATTTATCAGTAAGAAAAATTAACAACAATAATTTAAGACTTTCAAAAAGTTAATACAGTATCAGCAATCAACTAAAACTCACATCTGCTTTCTAAACATCTGGGCAGGCTTGTCTAAACACAAACGTTTTTAGCAGGCACTGAAAAGAGTACAGCGAAGGAACCTGCCTGATATCAATAGGCAGGGAGTTCCGAAGTGTGCCACACTAAAAGATTGAGTTCTTACAAAATTGAGTGTTATGTGGAACCTGTGAAAGTGCAAGTTCCACTGACTGAAGGTATCAAGTGGGCATCTTTTTGTAGTAATGGTGGTGGTGGTGGCGGTGATAATGATAGAGTGCCCTGAGGAAAGGTTTCCCTCTTGTCACCTGGCAAGCAGAACAGTCCTCATACAGATTCTTGACAGCAAGGTTGAAGTCGCAGGGAACCAGGCAGAGGGCCTTCTCGGTAGTGGCACCCTCCCTGTTAAATGCCCACCCATCAGACGTCAAGGAGATAAAGAACTACACAGCTTTTATAAGACGTCTGAAGGCAGCCCTGTATCGGGAAGTTTTTAATGTTCAATGTTTTACTATGTTTTTATATGTACTGCAAGCAACCCTAAGTGGCTGAGAAAACCCAGGCAGATGGGTGGGGTATAAATAATATTTATTTATTTATTTATTATTATTAATATTATTATTATTTGCATCTGGCCAACGAGAAGCGGGTATCCCAGTGGATGACAAAATTTCATTCAGCACATGTGCAATACAGCTTAGGCTGCACCCTCTCTTTTTTTCTTTTTTTTGCTTCCCTCTTAGGGTGGCCAACTGGACCCAGGGTCCTGGCCTTGTTATTCCTTTATTTGCTTCCCATGAAAAAGAAATCAACAACGAGAAAATAAAAATAATTCCAGACCCAATATTGAAAGGCTTGTGAAGAAGTGTAGGTCTTCAACAGCTGCCTAAAAGACAACAGCTATGGCACCTGTTTGATACACAGCTTTGCTATGGATGATGGGAGTTGTAGTCCAACAACATCTGGGAACCCGAGGTTGAGAAAGGCCGGCTTAGACAATATTGAACTAGGTGGAACAACAGCCGTGCTTGCTGGGGCTGATGGGAGTTGTAGATTAAAACTTCTGGAGGGTTTCAAGTTTGGGAGAGGCTGGCCTGTTCTCCCCAGTAATATCCTGGAATAATTGGCCACACACGAGGTTGAGAGGCCTCACTGCTGAGTTCTAGTTTTAGCTAAAAGCACGCAGAGTTTTCGAGCAGTTAACAAAACTGCCTATTAACCAGGCTGGCTGCCTTCTTCAAAGGCTTCAGTCGCACCGGATGCAAAATGGTATAATAATAATAATAATAATAATAATGCAAAAACTACAACACTTGCAGTGTTACCTCTGGTAACATACCGGAGGTCCGTTCTTAACCTGAAACTGTTCTTAACCTGAAGCACCACTTTAGCTAATGGGACCTCCCGCAGCCGCTGCGCCGCCACAGCACGATTTCTGTTCTTATCCTGAAGCAAAGTTTTTAACCTGAAGCATTATTTCTGGACAAAATAAAATAAAAAATTCCTTCCAGTAGCACCTTAGAGACCAACTAAGTATGTTCTTGGTATGAGCTTTTGTGTGCATGCACACTTCTTCAGATACCAAGAACATACTTAGCTCAGTGTTTTTCAACCTTTTTTGGGCAAAGGCACACTTGTTTCATGAAAAAAATCACGAGGCACACCACCATTAGAAAATGTTAAAAAATTTAACTCTGTGCCTATATTGACTATAAAGTAATTTTTCAATTTTTCCCACGGCACACCAGGCAACATCTCGCGGCACACTAGTGTGCCACGGAACAGTGGTTGAAAAACACTGACTTAGCTGGTCTCTAAGGTGCTACTGGAAGGAATTTTGTTTGTTTGTTTGTTTTGACTATGGCAGACCAACACGGCTACCTACCTGTAACCGTTATTTCTGGGTTAGCGGAGTATGTAACCTGAAGCGTCTGTAACCTGAAGCGTATGTACCCCGAGGTAACACTGTATATAATAATATAGAGGATAAGGAGAAATAAATCATGAACAAATCAACAAACGATGCGAAATGCCGTTGTTGGCTGGCTGGGGATTTGCTTGTAATCTTTGTAACGGCTAGCATTTTAATATTGCTAGATGGTTTTATATTGCATCTGCATGTGCTTGTAAGCCACTTTGAAGAGGGCATCCTCAAAAAGCAGATCATCAATCCAGCCGTCAGCTGGCTCAGTATAAAAGCCAACTTACTAGGTTCCAATATTCCAGGTCATACCATTTGTCCCTATGGCATTGTCTAGTCTGTGCTCTGCCTAAGAGGCATCTTCCCCATTGCTTTCAGAGACCCTTTCTAACTGGAGATTCCAAGGACTGAACCTGGGACCCTCTCCAAGCAGAGACTCTGTCACGAAGGATGCAAGGCAGCCTCCTTTTCCATTCTGCCCTTTATGCATAAAATTGTAGGGCTGCAAGAGATCCAAAGGGCAATCTAGTCTAACCTGCTGCAATGCAGGAATAACAGCACGCAGCAGCGTTTCTGTTCTGCAGTTCATCTTCTGCAAAAAAAAAAATCAACCACAACACCTTACTGATTGTCTTACTGCCACCATGGTGAAATCATATAACTTAACACAACGTTTGCATTTAATTACATAAAATACATGGATGCAACACTGTGTTGCATTTCCTTTGCAGTAAAATGACAAACGGGGAGGAAAATGCAGTCAATTATGTACCATTTTTGTACTGAAAGCAACCACAGTGAATACTGATTGTATTAGCTGGACTGATTTCTGTTCCAAACACGGGACAAATAAGTGAGGGTGATGTCGCGGTGTTGGGACTAGGACCTGGGAGACCAGGGTTCAGATCCCCATTGAACTTATTGGGTAACCTTGAGCCTGTCACAGTCTCTCAGCCTACCCTACCTTCACAGGGTTGTTGTGTGTGTGTGGGGGGGGGGGAAATAGGGAGGGTGAGACCCATGTATGCTACCTTGAGCTCCTGGGGGGGGGGAGGTGGGAATATAAATGCAATATTAAAACAAAACAAAACCTGCAATTCCTGCTTCTGTTTTCGCTGGAATTCTCCAACATCCCTCTCTGTTCTGCAGCTGTAGCAACCAGCAGTGTGACTTCAAATGAGGCAGATTCTGCAGCCACTGACATCTTGCTGTCCTGTTGCAGAAGATGCATAACCCCCCCCGCCCCCGCTGCGGCCTCTCTGGCTGCATCCACATTCTCTGCTCTCTGACCGAATGCATTGCTCAGCCACCCCAAGCTGGCGCCTTCCACTTAAAAGCCCAGACTGGGAAATGGCAGAAACCAACTGTAAAAGAAAAGGGAAACCCAGAACTTGGGGAGGGGGCAGGATGAAGGTGGTGGGAGGTGTTTCTCTAACCCAGCAGGTTCCCTTTGCAAGCTTCCTACACAGCCATCACCCCACCCCAGAGCAGTACACACAACACACACACACACACACACATGCGTGGGGAGGGAAGGAGGAAGGAGAAAGCCAGCCATCTGCCACTGACAAGAGATGGCAAACAAGCTGCCGTCTGTGGGCAAACACTCTCCCAGATCGGAGCCCAGTGGCTGTCAAGGAAAGGGGACTTTCCTCTCCCTCGCCCCCGGAGATGGCGAGGAAGGAGCAACACGCCTCTCCCAGGATGCAGTGGCGGGTGGCTCCTTTCGAGGGTGCTTGTGCAGGAGAACTTCACAGGGGTTTGTGCTTCCCGCCCCTCGTAGCGTCCATCTCTCAACATGTCGCCTTTAACAGTGCCCAAAATCAGTGCCAACGCTTTCCCCTCGCAGCCGAGCCAGAAATTAAGGAGAGGGTTTTGCAGTTGCTTTTGCAGCTGCAGACATCTTCTCTGATGTGTACTGGGCTGGTAGTTAAGATGCCCGGCCAAGCTACAAAGCAACTCTCCTGTCTCACTCTCTGCGGGAAAGTCTAACACACACACACACAGCTACCTCGTTCTGTGGGAACCTGAAAGGCAACTGATTTGATCCATCTCCCAGCAGGTGATGCAGGCTCTGTGCTTTGCTGCGCCAGGGGTGGCAGCGAGAGCGTCCAGCAGGCGGGCGCGAACCCCCACAAAGCCTTGCGATAGCAGGCTGTCCAAGGACCAAAGCGGGGAGATTCCTCTGACCCACTTGGCAGCCTCGCAAGCAGCTGTGCCAACCTGGATTCTGCCCTTCCTAATCCTTTCCCCCAGGAAGCAACCCCCTCTTCTGGGTCAGTGATGCCAATTCCCAGCCTCCTAAAAGCACAACAGTGGGGAAGATGTGGTGCGGGTTTCTCTGGTGAAGTTTTTAAATTTTGTTTTATAGCGTATATAAAGCAGAACAATTACAAGCGCAGACGAAAATCAAAACTACAAAATGGGCATGCACAGCTGCACAGGGGTTAAATTATTTTAAGAAAATGAGTGTTTATCTGATTATCAAATACCGTTTCAGATTAACCTGGCTTGCGATGTGGGTTATCTTGAAAATGACAGCTCTGCTGGATAGTCCATAATAGAATTCCAAATCATATTAAAAGTGTCTGGAGGTTCTAGTCCTTGTCGAAATCTCAAATTATAGCTATATTCCAGAGAAGAGTAGTAACAACATGAGAAAGATGCATTGGTTGATTATTAACAGAGTTTTTCTTTTTTAAGTGCACAACCAATCTTTCTCAGCACTCCAGCAACTAATTTAAAACATCCAATGGGAGACAGAGGGCACTCTATGTACCCTAGGCTCATTTGTTCACATTCTCTTAGGGTTCTAGATTTAGGTAGATAGCCGTGTTGGTCTGACGCAGTCGAAATATATATATAAATAAATAAAAAATTGTCCAGTAGCACCTTAGAGACCAACTTAAGTTTGTTCTTGGTATAAGCTTTTGTGTGCATGCACACTTCTTCAGATACCAAGATACTCCTGTAGGGTATCTCTGAGCACATGCAGAGTATACTCTCCTCACAAGAGAGTATACAAGAGCAAGCCTCTTCCATGCACAGAAAGGATGCAGCTAAGGCTGTTTGACCTGATTACTGGCCATTGCATCCTGATTTTCTTGCACAAAACTTACAAAAACTTAGACTATGTCCAGCCTTTAGGATCATTTGTTTGCAGGGAAGTTATATAAGAAGGGAGGTTCGTACAAAAAATGTACACAGACATGAAGATAGCCTTTGGACCAACAGTCAGGAAAACTGCACCACTGAAAACCTTGTCTGGAGAGATCATCACAGACTGCAGCAAGCAGATCAAATGATGGAAAGAGCACTCTCAAGAACTGTACTCACAGGAAAACATTGCGTCCAACAGCAATTGACAGCATCTCTGTCTGTCTTGGAAGAGCTGGATGTCCCTCCCTCCCTCGACAACCTGAACAATGCCATCAACTCCCAGGAATTCCAAGTGCTGAAAGCCGGCCTCAATTCCTCCCTCATAATGCACCTCCACAACTTGCAGCACTGGGGGAAAGGATCCATGCCACAAAACATGCACAACCTCAGCATTGTGGCCCTCTGCGAGAACAAAGGTGACCACCGTGATTGTAAGAACTACTGTGGAATGTCCCTGCTGAGCACTGCAGGGAACGCCTTTACCCATGTTAAGTTCTCAACAGATTACAGTTACTTGCTGACAGGGTCTATCGTGAATCACAATGCAGCTTTAGAGCTCAGAGGTCAACAGCCGACACAATTTTCTCACTGCGCCAGCTGCGGGAGAAAAGCCGAGAGCAAAGACACCCCTTGTACATCGTCTTCATAAATCTGACAAAGTTCTTTGACCTTGTCAGCCAAAAAGGACTCTTCACACTGCTCAACAAGATAGGATGTCCACCTAAGCTTCACGAGATAATGTTGTCCTTTCACAAGAACATGAACAGCACCGACCAGTATGAGGCTCATCCTCAGACACTTTCCCTGCGGAGTGAAACAGGGCTGTGTTCTCATCCTGACTCTCTTTGGCATATTCTGCCTCCTGTTGATCTCCTATGCCTGCAGCTTGACTGAAGATGGTGTGTACTTTCATTCAAGGAGTGACAGGGGTCTTTCAACTTGGAACGTCTCTATGCCAAGACGAAAGTGTGGCAGGTTCATATCCAAGAGGTATTATTTGCAGATGACACAGCCTTGACAGCTCACTCTGAGGAAGCTCTACGGAGACTCATCAACCATTTTGCCCAAGTCTGTTTGGAGTTAGGTCTCGCCATCAGCCTGACGAAGACCAACATCCTGGGGTCGGGACATTGCCAGCACTCCACGCATCAGCAATGGTGACCCCACGCTTGAGGTGGTAGACAATTCTGTCTACCTGGGTTCCACCATAACCAACAACCTTCCCATCAATGTTGAGCTGGACAAGGCAGCTACGTTCTCTCCAAAAAGATATGGGAGAACGTGATGTGAATAACCAATACCACGATGAAGGTCTACCAGGCTTGTGTGTTGAGCACATTGCTTTAGGGAAGAGAGTCATGGGCAACTTACAGCTGTCAGGAGTGCCGCCTCAATGCCTTCCATATGCACTGTATCAGGAAGATTTTGGGCACCACATGACCGGACAGAGTCTCAAACAAAGATGTGCTCTCCCAAGCGCACATTCCCAGAATGTTTGTACTTCTCTCTCAGTAATGTCTATGCTAGCTTGGTCATGTCCACAAAATGGAAGATGGCAGGACCCACAAGGATGTGTTCTACAGGGAGCTGGCTTCAGTCACTAGGTCTGTTGGCCGATCAACTCTGCATTACAAAGATGTCTGTAAACATGACATGAAAGCTGACGACATTAACCATTAAATATGGGAATCCCTTGCTGATGACTGCATTGCCTGTAGACAGACAGTCGGGTCATGCATCCACAGCAGTGACCAGGGGAGGAGTGGCTGTTGGGAGGAGCATAGAGAGAAGAAATGCATCTGCAGCAGCCCAACCGGATGCCTTCATCTGCCCCAGCTACAACAAAACATGTCTCTCCTGTATTGGTCTCTACAGCCACAGCAGGTGCCGTGACGCTCCAACAGTTTGACGTCCGCCGCCCCCCCCCCAAGCTGCATTCTTCCATCTGAGACAGACGGATGCCAACAACTATACAAGAAGAGCATTCACCCTGATCTGCCTACAAAGTGTTCATACACCTTTCTGTGAACAACTGGTTCATCCCACAGTCCTCAGTGAATTTTCTCCATCACTTTCCTAACTGCAAACAGCCTGTAGTTTGTTTTTAAGAGATTTGTTGCCCTAGGCAGCTTTCATCCAGTTTAATTGCTAGCTTGTGCTCGAATCCTTCCAGAAAAATAGTGCCAGAGAGACTTTCAGGCCATAATAATATTTATTTATTCATTCATTTATTCATTCATTCCCCGCCCATCTGGCTGTGTCACTGTTATCTATGCAGATTTGAGCACCCTATTAAATATATATATCTTCATCAGGCTATCTGTTGCCAATATGAAGATGATAAGACTGGCCTACCTTTTCAGGCTGTTGTAAGGACTACTGAAAAATACCAAGCCAAGCGTTTGAATGTTATTTGTATTACCATATTTCCCGCAACTCTGCCGATAACCTGCTCCTGTTTTGGTGCCAGACTTTCACCATGTGTCTTTGTTTTCAAAAGAGTGCTTTCACGATGGAGACTCAGGGAGGGGTGGTTTGGGTGACAGAAAACACTGTGAATTGGCAAGGAAACTGAGGAAACAGAAATAGCTGCCTTCCCCTTCTGTTCAGGCTGCCGTGAAATGGGGCCAGGAGCTCCTGGGGCCTTAATCGGCTACTATGGAGAGAACAATCAGACCTTCCGCTCACAAATAAAAGCAGGTTAGGAGGAGAGGTTGTGCCAGCCAGCCAGAAAACGGCACTGGGGAACAGAGGTTGCTGTTGCCCAGGGAAAAATTCCAAAGGGAATCCCTGCGAAATCCTCCGGCAATGCAAGTAAGAGGCAGAGAGGATCTCTCCGAGGCAAAAACACAGCAAAAAACCAAAACACCCTTGCAAGTATGAGCAGCACCCATCCCATAATAAGCACCCATTTGAAGGCACCTCTAAAGCGAAAGCTCAGGGAGGCTGAAGGAGCATTTTGTCCAACCCTCCATCCCAGATAATGTTGTCAGAGAATTCCAGCAGAAACAGGAACGGAAATTGCCAAAGTTTGCCGATTCATTTTCAAGTCATTCATTTATTGCTTTTATATGGCATCTTTTTATCCAAGGAGCTCAAGGTGGTGTCCATGGTTCCCCCCCCCCCCATCTCATTAAATCCCTGCATCAACCATGCGTGGTAATAGGGGAGGCTAAGAGGCCACCCGTGAGCTTCATGGCTGAGTAGGAATTTGAACCCTGGTCGCCCATGGGTAGGCAAACTAAGACCCGGGGGCCGGATCCAGGCAATCGGCTTCTAAATCCAGCTCACAAATGGTCCGGGAATCAGCGTGTTTTTACATGAGTAGAATGTGTCCTTTTATTTAAAATGCATCTCTGGGTTATTTGTGGGGCATAGGAATTCATTCATTCCCTGCCCCCGCCCAAAAAAAATATAGTCCGCCCCCCCCCACAAGGTCTGAGGGTCAGTGGACCAGCCCCCTACTGAAAAAGTTTGCTGACCCCTGCAACCACTACACCACACTGGGCTTGTGCGCAGAACAGAAATCAACCCAGTGAATCAGATTAGCTGCCAATGCTTTTGTTCTGCAAACGAGACATAACTGGTTAAGTTTCCTTATTTGCACTGCATTTCCTTTGAACTGAAATGAATGGGGTGCAATAACGCCATGACAACGTAACTTACATAATCTTTGCAATTTACACAACTAATTATGCAGCTTGTGTAATTTCACCGCACAGGACAGCTAGACAGATAATGTAGATTTTGGTGGAAGATGAAGTGCAGCAGAACAGAAACAGGACTGCATGCAGCAAGCAGAGGGGAGAACAGAAAGTGATGCCTCCTTACCTCCCTAGTCCAAAGCCAAGATACTTGGGCCCCCTGTCCCCTCCTTCAGAGATCTCTGCCATTCAGGTATCATCAAGATGCAAAAAGGAGCGAGCAGGAAATTTATTGTTTGTGAAGCCAAAAGGGACTCCCCTGCACACAACCTCTTCTCCAGTGCTGGTGGCAGGTAATGCCAAACTCCACAGTTGGACAAAACCCAATAAAGGCAGTGTTGTAGCATGGGTTGCCAGAGCCCGGGGCAAGGCAAGTATCCTTGGCACCATCCACCAATAGGCTAGAACCAACAGCTCAGCAACCTACCCGAGTGGCAGCCATGGCACCCCATGAGCATTGAGCACGGTGCAGAGCAGGACAGGGGATTGGTCAGGAGCGGGTATCTTTCTAAAGCATGTGCAGAGGGTGCCCCTGCAGCCAGCTGTAACTCAAATCCACTCCTCAGTCCATCCATGTGAACACTGGGGGATTTTAAGGGGCGGCGGGACAGCACACTATTTTAAATTTATTACTTTTTTTCTCTCTCTCTCTTTTGAAATTTTGCACCCCTAAGAATGTGCATCCAGGGCAACCGCCCCTGTTTTCATCCCGGGGCAACTGCCTATGCTACAGCACTGAATAAAAAGTATTGCCAATTATGGATGTTGGGAGTCCCCATGGTCCAATACTTTTGCTGTTTTCAAGTGTTCCTTGGAAAATAACATCCTGTGACCCAGTAGTGAAGGCTAACAGGTGAAGGCAACGCCTAGGATTCCTCAGCGCCTTCTGCTTTCCATTTGTCTTGATGGAGCTGCTCTTCTGCAATAAGTTGCCGTTTCCATTTAAAAGCACCTTGCTTCACACTAACATGGCCCTGCACCCAGAAGGGCCAAGGCTCACTGGTAGAACATATGCTGTGCATGCAGAAGGTGCCAGGTTCAACCTCCCATGAAATCTCCAGGTAGGGCTGGGAAAAGACTCCTGCCTGGAAGAACCACAGCCTGTCAATGTAGATAATAATGAGCTTGGTGGAGTGATGGTCTGACTCAGGATAAGGCAGGTCCCTCCATTCCTACGTCTGCAAAATAATCCATCAAAATGCGCTTCGTATCTCCGCATCTAATCCTCTGTTTCCTCACGTGCCTCGTGGCAGTCAGGCCTGCCTGCCATGGAACAGATTGGTATGAAGGAAGCAAAGGGAGCGGACGTTTGTCCCTGGAGCAGCCAAGAATCTTTAATGGGCCTTTAGAAAAGCTGAGGCAATGGTTTCATTCTCCTTTTCCGTTTCATCCCTTTAC
Source organism: Lacerta agilis (assembly GCF_009819535.1). Lineage (NCBI taxonomy): Eukaryota > Metazoa > Chordata > Lepidosauria > Squamata > Lacertidae > Lacerta > Lacerta agilis. Next base: position 28,855,432 of record NC_046324.1, on the reverse strand, counting down.
AAATGGGAGTGGGGGGGGGGAGCGCTTCTGCCTCAGAGGCTTAGCTAAAGCATTTGCAATGGACAGAAACTATGCCTGTCTAATATCTCAAAGCTTCCCTCCATCCCCTGGCCCAGGGGAAGATGCTCCCACAAGGGAACAGACCCCAAATATTCTCATCCATAGGAGCCAACTCCTGGAGGCCAAGGTCCCTTTGGAGCCCCCAATAAAATATTTGAGGGGGCCAGGGCCCGCCAAAGCTGTTGGGTATTGCCATTCAAATGGTGGGCATGCACCGTGTCATGTGATCAATATACGGGGCAGGGCTTACCCTCCCCCCCTATTTTATTCAATTTAGCATCCCATTCTCATCCCAATCACTTACTCTGATGAAACAAGCCTCATCACCACGCACAGCCACTGCCAGACAGATAGAATCATAGAGTTGTAGAGCTGGAAGGGGGCACAAGTGTCATCCAGTCCAACCCCCTGCAATGCAGGAAACTTGCCCAACGTGGGGCTTGAACCCATGACCCTGAGATTAAGTCTCATGCTCTACCGACTGAGCTACCTGGAGAGATACAGAGCCTGATGACCTGACTCAGTAGAAAACAGCTCCCCAAGTTCCTATGTTTGCTCCATCCTTCAATGCCAAGCAGAGCCCTCAATGCTGCCCACCTTTTTGGGTAAACAAAGTGCAGAAAGGTCTCACTGCTGGGAGATCTACAACAGGGTTTTCCTTCTGTGTAAACTCTGTAAGGTCTCTGGGGCAGGAACCCATCTTCTGCCTAAGTTGTTCCACCTTGCACTGTGCACAGAAGAGGCATGATGGTGCCAAAACCATGGACACGGGACAACAGCTTTTAAAAACTGCTTCCAAAGCTGCATTTGCAGCTATTTGGTCCTATGGTGATGCTGAGAGGCAGGACATCAAGTCCCTCCCTGTGTGGGTTATGCCACACAGACCGTTCCTCGCCCCATGAAATGAGCATCTGCTTAGGGATGGAGTAAATTGGTCCGCTTTAGGTTCTCCCAGTTTCTCATTTTTTTCCATCTTAAGTTCAGTGCTCCACATTTCTACAGCAGTTTGCAACTGGAAAAAGAAGCCGAATGAAAATCCATCATTTTAGTACTGGTTTATCCTAAAATATATGTGTGTGTACAATTTTGCCTAATATACTTTTTTTCTTTTGCAAAGCAATTTTCCCTTTCATAATGCGTTTTTGGTGTGTTATGTTCACTAATACATGCATTTTAATGTGTACATTCCCCCCCAGCATTTGTACGCATGACTTGGCTCAAGAACTGCCTTGCAAAATTCAGAGAATTGTGAATTCCAAAGGATGGCTGTGTTTTGGTTCTTGTACAAGCTCCAGAGTGTACAAATTAGGAAGGCCTGCCTTTAAATGCAAACTGAATCCAATTCCCCCCCACCCCGCATCCCAACCTGTGATCGGTCCCACTATTAGCATTCCACTGCCTCCTTTTGCTCCGGGAAAGACGCAGATGCACAGTCAAGACGCCTGTGTCACCGAAGCCAAGATATCGATTGGCACATCGTGAAATCTGGGAAAGGCCATGGTGGAGAGAGGTCGGATGAGGACAGAGGACATGGAGGAGAGAGGGAGAAGGGGGGGGAAGGGAAGGGAAGAGATTGTGGGCCAGTCTGGCCGCAGCTCCTCAAAGAGGATATTGCAGAGCCGGACAAAAAAGTTCAAAAATGGGCACCTAAAATGATCAAGGGGATGGAGCAATTCCCCTTAGAGGAAAGGCGAGCAGCATTTGAGGCTCTTTAGCTGGGGGGGGGGGGAGTGAGGTGACATGGTAACTAGAATTATGCCTATTGTGGAAAAAGAAGGCAGAGGGTGTTTCTACTTCTGTTACCTGGTATTTTTTATTTTTATTCTGTTCTGTTCTGTTTTTTATCCCACCTTTAACCCAAAGGTCCCGGAGCAGAATTACTTTGTGCTGTTATATTGTGCTGTTAATTACAGAATTAACAGCACAATATTTATAGCTGATTTAAATAACTGACAATCACAGAAAGAATGTGGGCCCTTCATTGGTGTAGCCAGGATTTTCTTTGGAGGGGGCAGAACTAATGTGATTGGTCAGTTAGTATTTCTATTGTTTTACTGGGGGGGGGCAGCTGTCACCCCTTGGCTATGCCCTTGGGGTGCTTACTAGAAATCAGTGCAGTCATACAACGAAGCTAAATGTTGGAAGATTCAGGACGGACAAAATGAAGGACCTTTTTCACACAACATCCAGCGAAACTAGGGAATTTATGCTGTGAATCACCCTAAAATCTGCGGATGAAGGGCAGTACTGTATACAAATTTATTATTATTATTGTTATTGTTATTATTAATTACTATTGCTACTTGCAGGCAGAAGATGCAATGATAAGCCACCAACCCAGACAGCTTGAAAAGGGAGCTGGAGAAATTGATTCCACATTATTTATGTGACAAAATTTAATATACTGTTTCCTAGGACGAAAGCCCCTTCATGGAGAATAAGTCCATCAACTGCTGCCAGCCCCCAGAGTTGGAGGCAGGATGCCTTTGAGTTACCAGGTGCTGGGAATCACAGGTAAGCATAGGTGCTGCTGTTGGTGCTCAGCACCCTTCCCAGAAGAGGCATGTGGGCCCCCTTTGCCCTGATCCAACTTCAGGGCTCTTCTGACATGCTCATCACATCAGGCCACAAGTCCACCCAGCTTGTAGTATTCCATCTACACTGGTTGGCAGGGGTGGCTGCCCAGGGTTTCAGGCAGGAGTCTTGCCCCAGCCCGACCTGCAGATGCTGTTGGGGACTTGATCCTGGATTCTTCTGCAGGCAAAGTGGGGGCTCTATAGCCCTTCCCAAAACTGATTGCGTTGGCTCCTTAAGTGAGAAGTTTGGAAGTCAAATCACACAGATCTGAAGCGACTACGGAGCAGATCTTCCTGCTGTGCACCTGTGACTTTTTCATACCATGAAAGGGGGGGGGGGCTGTCCCACTTTTGTTGTACTATAACACAAGAGTATCCCTCCAGATGGTGATGGGGGAGGGTCCAGTCTAAATCCACCACTCGTGCCATATAATACGGATGTAAGAACCAGGGTTAGAAACTCAGATCTATAATCTAATTGCCAAATGGCACCTTAAACCTAGGTTACGGTCACCACAATAGAATGTCTAGAGGCTGTTTATTTCCCCCAGTGGAATTCATTTATTCATTTATTATTGATTTCATTTCATTTCTATACCACTTTCTATTTTAAAGAACAAATCTCAAAGTGGTATAAAGCACATTAAAACATCAAATATAAAACAATTCAGAATAAAACAAATTCAAGTTTCAAAGGGAAACATTTTAGATCCTCCTCCAAGTGACAAACCGGTTTTCCCTGTCGCCAGCCTGGCATACAGAGAACTGCACATGCACCAGTTGCAAAACACGCCTGGCAAAATCTTAACACTGGTAGAAATGTAAGAAGAGCCCGCTGGATCAGGTCAGTAGCCCACCTAGTCCACCATCCTGTTCTCACAGTGCCCAACCAGTTACCCCAATGGGAAATCTGAAAGCACTCTTCCCTCCTGTGGTTCTTCAGAATCACTGTTGCCTCCGACCGCGACTAATAGCCAATTCTTCCACGAATTTGTCCCATCCTCTTTTAAAGCCATCTAGGTTGGCAGCCATCACTGCCTCCTGTGGGAGGGAGTTCCAGGGTTTAACTATGCGCTGTGGGAAGGAGGGCTTCCTTTTCTCTCTCCTAAATCTTCCAACCTCCAGGTTCATTGGATGTCGAATTCTAGTGTCACAAGAGAATTATAGTGCCAATGACACGCTGCTGCAGCAGCCTAAAAATCCCCCCCCCCAAAAAAAAAAGTCTGGAAAGGCCAGCATCACCCAGCTGGAGAAAGGGCAAAGCTTGGCTCTGGAGCATCCTTCAGCTTGCTCAGAAGCAGAAGGAGGGGGAGGTCTAAGCTGTCACAGCAAATGGAGAAGTTAATCGGAGAGGCTTTATGGCTGCAGAGCGCCAGGATGAACAGCCCAGGGAGGAGAAATAAAAACACCCTCAAGATGTACGGCCGCAGAGGTTACAGCTCTGCCAGGGCTAGCCCTGGAACGAAAGGCCAAGCCATGGCTCATTCCAGGCTTCTTCTGCCAGCCACAGCAGCTGTGAAGCCTTCCGCCTCCCTGGGCATCTGAAAGGCCAGGATATGTCCATGGGGGTTCACAGGGCCTCTCAAGAGGATGGGGGAGAGCTGAAGGGCCACTTCCAGGAGCTGACCAAAGCTCAAAGCAAATCTGTAGGTCACAGAAGAGGAGAGTTTGTGCTTCCTCCGACAGGCAGCAGTGATTTGCTGCCTCGGTAAAAGAACAGCCCTTAGAAGGCCAATGTACCACTCTGCTCACTGGACCTCAACAAGGATATTGTAGGGCTGGGAGAGAGAAAGCAAAGGGCAGGCAAAACAAACCAGGGGCCAGAGCTGTGATCCCTGCATTCCAGGAGGGGTTAGACTAGATGACCCTTGGGGTCCCCTTCAACTCTACAATTCTATGATTCCATAACCTCAGAAAGTGGTGAACTTCACTGCAGGTCTTTTAGCAGAGGTTGGATGGCCATCAGTCAGGAAATCTTTAGCTGCGATACCTGCATGGCAAGTGCTCTACCACTCACTCACATTCCTTCCTCTCTAAAATATAAGGTTCTAGTCCTCATGGTTTGTGAATAAAAGCCCGAGTTCAGTTGGAGCTGCCTCACACCGAATCAGACCATTGGCTGGCAGTGGCCCTCCAAGCTTTTCAGGCAGGGAGTTTATTCCCTGCTTGGAGATTGGACCTGGGACCTTCTGCATGCAAAGCAGATGCTCTGCAGATTCTTTCTCTCCCCCCCCCTGCCCTCAACACAAAACTGTGGCTCGCTCACGTTGCATTATCCACAGGAAATGGACATCTGCAGAGGAACAAGAGGCTTTTAGCCGTTCAGCTCTCCAGTGACCCTTGAATAACGCAAAAGGTCACGCTCCCTCCCTGCCCCTCTTTTTTTGCGTGACTCATCTTTGCATTCGACATCATCACGACGCTGCAGCGAAGAATGCGATGTAAAGGCAGGAAGAAACAAGAACAGGATTGGGGGGAGAGACACAGTGATTTCATTCAGGACCAGGTGTGTACTGCATGGGAGGGATGTGTGCACAGAGAGGTGAGGCACAAAGCAAGGACGATGCTCTCATGGGCACATCCACGAACATGCCAAACTGACCTCGGGCTGAAACAGGTGCAGGTCTGCCAGCAGCATATCGGTATGGCCACTGCAGAATGCAGGGGCCGGCGCAGTTTTGCAGTCTTGGCCCCAAACCACATGCAAAAAGGACACCTGCCCAGAACCAGGGTGTGTGATGCGCCATCAGCCCCAGCAAGCATAGCCAGGCAATGGTCACGGCTGATGGGATTCATGGTCCAAAACATCTGGAAGGCTACAGGTTAGCGAAGACCATTCTAAAGCACGGCAGGAAATGTACATGCATACCTATGAACCAGGTAAATATTTTAATTAACTCCCCATGTGCCCACTTGACTGCTTAGAAATGCCACGAAAAAAACTGTCCTGCATTTGCAAGGAACTGATTGTTCAGTGTGGCAGAATGAACACTTTGGAACTCCCTGCCCATTGACATCAGCTAGGCACCTTCACCTACTGCTTTCAGCACCTGCTAAAACTTTTTCTGCTCCAGCAAGCCTCCCCAGACATGTGATTTCAGCATGCAATCTTCACACATGGTTTTAGGAAGTTCAGCTGTTTATAACTTCCGATTTTAATTTATCCCCCCCCCATGTAACTTCTTAATTATAATTTTATTGGCACCTCACTGTCTATCTTGGACCAACTATTGTAAACCACTTAGAGGCCTTTCATTTTTGTAAGCGATACATAATTTTTATGAAATTGTAAAAATAAATAGAACAAATAATACCTTCATGCAGTCCAGTCACACCAGTAAATCTTTTCAACACATTACTCTGACCCGTCTGCCTAATTTCTGCTTTGGAAGTCCTTTGCATGGACTTCCCATACGACGAGGGGGGGGGAAGGGGAGGCACTCCACAAATGCTCAGAGGTTCTCTCTCCTGCCCCCAGGTCCTTTTGACAAGGTGTTAGGCTGACCCTGAAACCCAATTCTGCAGCAACATCCCAGGTAATCTACAGCTCAGTCCAATAACTACTAGCCATGATGACTATGAATCTACCTGCACTGTCAGAGGCAGTAAATGTATCTGAATACCAGTCCCCAGGAATTGCAAGACGGAGAGTCAACGTTGCCCTCTGGTCCTGGCTTGTGGACTGCCTTTGCGGGGCATCTGGTTAGCCACTTTGAGAACAGGATGCTGGAATAGATGTTTTAAAGTAGCGTTTGGATAGCCATCTGCCATGGATTCTTTAGCAGAGATTCCTGCATTTCAGAGGGTTGGACCAAGTGACCCTTAGGGTACCATCTAACTCTACAATTCTGGCAGCCCGGCTTCTCTTATGCTTTTAGATAGGGCCTAAGCTTCCCTAAGCCGATTCTTTGACCGATATGTGTGTGTGTGTGTGTGTGTGTGTTTGTCAGCCGCAGTGATTCATTTGCCATCCAATCAAGCTCTCCAAACGCAGGGGACGCTCATAATTCAGGGGGCCTCATGACTGGCGGAGCCTGATTGATAGTTTTGGCACATCTGGAAGTGTTTGGCTGCTGTCCCACCTAACCGTTCTGGCAGGAGACAGCTGAGCAATTGGATTTGAGGGGAGGGGAGAGAGAAACAGAGGGGAGGGAGGGAGGGAGAGAGAGAGAGCTGGAAAGAACAGGAGGCTGCTTGGCCAGCCAGAGAAAATTACAGGCTCTGTGGCTGACAAGATGAGCCTTTGCAGAACTGGCTGAACCAGGAGACCAAGAAGGAAAAAACAAAACACATAGCCCCCCCCTCCAATCACACACACACACACTCGTCTTCTGGCTGAAGATGGCCCCATAAGGCAGTGCAAGCGGGTGGGGGGGGGAGGAAGGCTGCCTGGCTCCAAGTCCATCCCCCAGCAGCAAAAAGAATTATATAACAGAGTCAGGATCAGCGTTGCTCCATGCCAGCCCCTGGACTGAGGCTCGCTTTGTGTCCAGGAAGCCTCTGACGTGGGTCTGTGAGGAGTTGGCCTCACCTGGGGGGGGGGAAGCAGGACTGTGAATATGCCATTGAAGAACAAAAGAGCCTGCTGGATCAAGCCAATGGCCTGTCTAGTCAGGCATCCTGATCCAACGGCAGCCAGCCAGATGCTCCTATGGGAAACCAGCAAGCAGGACCCCAGCAAAACAGGAACTCTCCCCTCCTATGGCTTCCAGAAACATTGCTGCCTCCAACCGTGCCAGCAGAACAGAGCCATTTTGGCTAGTAGGCATGTTGCTGGCCATCCCTGCCTCCTGCGGAAGTGAGTTCCCTGTGGAAGTGAGTTCCCTAGGATGGCTTTCTTTTCTCTGGCCTGAATCTTCCAACTTTTGGGAGGCATGCCTGAGTTCCCAGAGGCATGAAACTGGCCATGATGAGAAAAGGATGTTGGACCTAAAGGCCCTCCAAACAGAGTTTTCTGCAGCTGTCCATATACAGTGGTACCTCGGGTTACAAACACTTCGGGTTACAAACTCCGCTAACCCGGAAGCAGTACCTCGGGTTGAGAACTTTGCCCCAGGATGAGAACGGAAATTGCATGCCGGTGGCACAGCGGCAGCAGGAGGCCCCTTTAGCGAAAGCGCGCCTCAGATTAAGAACGGTTTCGGGTTAAGAATGGACCTCTGGAACGAATTAAGTTTGTAACCCGAGGCACCACTGTATAGTCATCAAATCAAAGAGCTGGAAGGGAGCACAAGGGTCATCTAGTCCAACCCCCTGCATGGTGGTCCCTTCTAACTCTGATTCTATGACTATTTATTAGACACCTGCAGAAAACCATCCGTCCAGAGGGGGTCCCTAAGTTGAAGATCCTTTTCTCAACATAGCCAAGTGTTTTCTACGAAATGCCATTGAGGCAATAATTATGCATCCGTGGTGGTTTTCTTCTGGACTGAAAAGTTTTCCTCCCTGTCTCATATCACTAGAACTCATGGATATCCAATGAAGCTGAAGCCTGGAAAACTCCGCAGAGGGAAACAGAAGTGCTTCTTCAAAGAGAACATTGTTAAACTATGGAACTCACTTCCACAGGAAGCAGCAATGGGAACCATCCTGGATGGCTTTAAAAGACGACTCAACAAATGCATGGAGGAAAGAGCTCTCAATGGCTACTAGGCACAAAGACTATGCTCTGCCTCCATCATGCGAGGCAGGGATGCTTCTGAAGGCCAGTTGCTGGAAACCACAAGAGAAAGGAGCTGCTCTTGTGCTTGGGTCCGGCTTGTGGATTTCCCATTGGGGCATCTGGTTGGCCCCTGTGAGAACAGGATGCTGGACCAGTTGGGCCATTAGCCTGACCCATCAGGTTCTTCTTATGTTAAAGCAAAGCATCCCAACTGAAGGCAAAACCCGCAGTGAGAAACTTTGCCGGTGGAGAAGCCGCATCAAGGGGCCCACCAAGCCTGGCATCTGGGATGCTGCATGCACGAGTGATGCATCATCAGCGGACCTGCGGCAATGTAGGCCTGAGAGCCCACAGCGCACAGCTCCGGTGGCGGCAGAGGAGGGCATCTGGTGACTCACAGGAGGCCTAAGGAAAGCAAGCAGATAACAGCGGAGGGAGGGAGAGGCAGCACAGCAGCCAGGAGAGGAGGAATGGGGCAGGGAGGAAGGCAGTGGGGTCTTTTCCACCAGGAATGCAGTCCCCAGATTCCTGTCCTCACTATCCAGGCACAAGAGTGAATCCTGTGGGCTTCTGCAGCCTCCTGAAAACATTGGGAGATTCAGGACAAGCTAAACAAAGCACTCCTTTAACAATGCCTGGCTGATGGATCAGAACGAGCGACCATCAAGTCACAGAATCACACAATTGTAGAGCTGGAAGGGGACCTACAGGGGTCATCAAGTCCAACCACCAGGAATCACAGCCAAGAACCCCTGACAGACAGACAGCCATCCAACCAGCCTCCAAAGAAGTCCAAAGACTTCCAATGAAGGAGAATCCACCACCTTGCAAGTGAATTGTCCAACAGCTCTTACCCCTTCAGAAAGTTCTTCCTCCTTTTGCCAATTCTACCAATTCATACATTTTGCTTCTCCATTCTATTAGTAATTAACAGCTTGTATTAGAGGCCATAAATTAACGGCTTATATTAGAGGCCGCTCGAATCAAGAAGTAATCAAGGAGTGGCAAGGAGTGAAAGACTACATGAAATTACAGTGCTCCGGATTTGATATTTTGATAGATATGTAATGAAACGGGTGGGGGTAAACAAGATGAAATATGTAAAATAAGATAACAATTATAGTAATAAGTAACACAGCGAAAGAGATGAAAGTAAAATAGAGATCTAATGAGATCACACAGGGGTGAGGGGGAGGGGGGAGTAGGGGGAAAGGGGGAACAAGACGGGGAAATGTATTTTGATGTTTTAATGTTTGTATAGTTTTTATCTTTTCTTGAATGGATTTGAAATAAATAAAATTTGTTTTTTTTAAAAAACCCAGAAAGTTCTTCCTAATGTTGAGCTGGAATCTCATTTGAACCAAGCATCCTGTTCTCGCGGTGGCCAAGCAGATGCCTGTGGGAAACCTGAAAGCAGGACCCGAGCCCAAGAGCCCCTCTCCCCTCTCGTGGTTCCCAGCAAATGGTATTTGAAAGCATTGCTGCCTCTGGCTATGGAGGCAGAGCATAAATGCCACCATGGCTAGCTGCCATTGGCATCCCTGTCCTCCCTGAATTTGTCCAACCCACAAAGGGGAATGCGGTACACACAGAGTTTTCTTGCTGGTTCCTTCTTTACAGCTCCATGTCAGTGGAGGGAGGTGTCTGCTCATCGCCAATCAGTCCTGCAAAGCTGCCCCTTCTCGTCAAGGCAGCGTCTTGACCAGGAAGAACCTTTGCCAAGCCAGAATTGGAACCCGCCTCCCAAAGTGTCCGAGGCTTTACTCAGCAGCTTCATCCCTCCCCACCACCGTATCTCATGTAGAAAGAAGCATCTGTTCCCTTCATTATTTTGTTCCATTTGGAAGCGTGAAAATGAGAGACAGACGTCAGCAGAACGGCTCCACTCAACGAAGAATCTGGCAGGAGGGTTTGGGAGGGAAAATCCAGCCTTGCAAAAAGCTGGGAGGGCAGCTGAGAAGTTGTTTCCAACATGAACAGGACCAATTCCCCGCCCACCCACCCGCCCCACAACAAAAATCTACTTTGAGGCCAGGAAGGTGGCTTTTCGCTGGGTGGCTCACAGCCTCATCTGGAAACAATCAGGAACTCTCCTCGTTACTCCACAAGACAACTGAAGGCAGCTAACTGCCCCTACCACCAGACCAGCACTGTCAGTGTCAGACAAGAGGCAGATCACATTACTGAAACAGAAGAGGCTGAAGTGAGGTTAGAGCCAGTCTTGGACAAGAGGAAGCCAAGTGAGGCTGGGTAGCCTTCAGGCACTCGGAAAACAGCCTTGGCCTGTGTCAAACCTTTGGTCCACTGTTGTCTACAACAGAGATGGTAGATCTTGTCACTTTCTGCTCCCCCCTGGAGCAACAGAAAACAAGCTTGCTCCATCTTCCACGCGAGGGCCCATCAGATATTTGAAGATGGTTCTCAGAACCCATCTCAGTCTCTTCTTTTCCAGGCTAAACATACCCAACTCCCTGTACCGTTCCCCACAAGGCTTGGTTTCAAGACCTTTTATAATCTCAGTCGTCCTCCTCTGCTCAGGACCACAATACCTCAAAACAGCCTCTCTCCATATGAACGTACCCAGACCCTGAGATCATCTTTAGAGGCCCTTCCTTCTTTGTGTGCCTCCTCCACAAGAGGGTGGCAACATGAGAACGGGTCTTTTCTGTGGTGCCTCCCTGCTCGTGGAATGCTCTTCCCAGAACAGGACAGTGGACTCCAGCTCCAGGTCTCATTGGACCTGCAGCAGGTCAGGGATGATGTGAGTTGGAGTCCAATAACATTGGGAGGATCACAGCTGCTCCCCAATCCTGGTCTACAGTGACTGATGGCAACTCTCTGGGGTGTGAGATAGGGGTCACTTCCCAGACCCTACCTGGTGATGCCATTGAGGACTGAACTTGGGACCTTCTGCATGTGAGGCAGATTCTCTATCGCATCTACAGCTTCTTCCTTAAAAACAAGGGAAGATTCCAGTCCACTGGTTCAGAATTTAGACTGTGTAGCTCAGCATTGCTCACACTGACTGGCAGCAGCTCTCTAGGGTTTCAGGCAAGCCTAGGACCTTCTTCCTGCAAGGCAGATGTTCTCTCACTGAGCTACAGCCCTTTCGCCAAGAGAAGCAATTTCCAAACAGATGGTTGTTGGGTAGGCCTTGAACTACAATGGTCCCGAGTTCCAGCCCTCTGCTCAGCTGGTGACTTGGGGCAAGTTCCTCAGTTTCCCCCTCCTCACCTCTCACGATGACAAGTGAAACAAGCAGACTTGCAGGGTCATTGCAAGGGTGGACCTGACAAGAAGGACTGCAGAGCTCTCTGCAAATTAGAAGAGCCCGATAAATTGTTTGCTGGTGACCGCTGGGAACACACTAATGCTTCAGCACTGCAGCACCGCTCATCTGGAGACAGAATTCCAGCCCAGACCCAGGCAATCGGCTGCTTAATCATGCCAGATATTAATGGAGCGAAAATCTATTTTGGAACTATCTGAAAACACAGGAAGCCCTCGTCTGGAAGGCAGCAGGAGGGGCCATCCATAGCGGGGGGGGGGGGTTCTGTGGGTGTTTTTTCTGTGCCACTCAATTGCATTCAAGCCCCCTAACCCAGCAACACATAGAATTTAACTTCAGTCTCAAGCTTCGAGTCCCCGTGATGGAAATTCTTCAAGCTTCCTGACCAGAAAATGGAAACATAGGGTGAATAAAAATCAACAGTGTTTTTTTAAAAAGATTTTTAAAAATCAATTTTTAAAATTTATATCAGATTTTTAAAATAAAATGCTTTTGGGGGAAAGATCTTTCTAAAGATAGATTTCTAGTTAAGTTATATTATAGTCCAAAGGCTATTCATCAGGAAACAAGGATTTGTTTTTAAGTTTTTCGTGTGTGCTAAAACTCAGTCTAAGGTGTTTTTTTTAAAAAACAAAAACAAACAAACAAAAACAGCAGAAAAGTTGTCCAAATATAAGCAGTTAACTTATTAAACCTCACAATAATTTCATAATGATCTGTCCATGCATTTCTAACAGTAAAACCAAATCAGTAATTTTTGATGTAACTGTAAAAACTACTCTGAAAATTTATTATTCCACAAATGAAACCTTCCTCTGGTTGTAAATATTAAGATTACAGCAGCAAGAATGAGTCTTTCTATAAAAATTTTTTTATTTAAATCAAATCTTACTGACTAGTGATTTAGATCGTGATTTGAATTGTGATTTAAATCAATTTGATTTAAATCAAATCCACCCTGATGGGAACAGTGACCATCTACCATGTAGGCTTGCTCTGAAGGCATAATGAGTTTCAAGAACATTAGCTGAGACCCCTGCATTGCAGGGGGTTGGGCTAAATGACCCTTTGTGTCCCTTCCAGTGCTACTAAAGGTAAAGGGACCCCTGACCATTAGGTCCCATCGTGTCCGACTCTGGGGTTGCGGCGCTCATCTCGCGTTACTGGCCACGGGAGCCGGCGTACAGCTTCCGGGTCATGTGGCCAGCATGACAAAGCCGCTTCTGGAAAACCAGAGCAGCGCATGGAAACGCCATTTACCTTTCCACCGGAGCGGTACCTATTTATCTACTTGCACTTTGACGTGCTTTCGAACTGCTAGGTGGGCAGGAGCTGGGACTGAGCAATGGGAGCTCACCCCGTCACGGGGATTCGAACCGCTGACCTTCTGATCAGCGCTACTACAATGATTCTAATGTTGCAAGCAAATGTGCTGTTTAAAATGTCACTTTCCATTGTGGAAAACTAGTCTTTTTGAGAATTTTCCAGCCCCCCCCCCCATTATTTTTTTTTACAAGGAAGGAGATGCAACTTTTAAAAAAAAAAGTATTATCTGTTCTCTCTCTCTCCAATCCCCACAAACTGGGCTGCATACCCCATAACTACACTCAGCAGAAACCTATGGGCTCATCCATACTTCTACCAAGTTCTATGGCCAGAAAAGCTGGATTTTGCAACCTGTATGAGTTTATGCAAATTTGTTTGCAGGGCTTTGTATAATTTATTCTCTGTTTCCTAGACATAAAGCAGGTCAGCGAGTTTTGCTATTTCAAGCCTCTCTTTTCAAATCATGTATGCATTGCTTTCAAAATTAGTTTACAAAGCCAATTACAATATGAACAGAAGGCCAAAAAAACAGAATAAGGTACAACTTCATAAATGCATACACGGAAAGCAAGATCTTCAGGGCTAAAACACATACAAAGAGAGAGAGAACATAACCAGAAAAGCTGTCCTTGGAAAATTTCTCTTTACAATCACCAGGACTAGAAACTTAGTAATATTTTTCAAAAGGGAGAGATTTGAGAGGATGCTGATTTCTGTGTCCAGCATATAAGTCAACACCAGCATGGAAGGCACAGCTGCATCCACAAGCTTAGAAACATCAGAAGACTATCGTGAGCTGCCATACAGTGAGTTGAAGCATTGGTCCATCTAGCTCAGTATTGTCTACACTGACTGGCAGTGGCTCTTCGGGGGTTTCCGTGCCTGTTCCCACTCTAGCTTGGAGATGCCATTGCGGACTGAACTTGGGACCTTCTGCCTACAAAGTAGGTGTTCTACCACAGAGCTACGGCTTCTCACTTAAAAGTAAAACAAGATTCCAGTCCTCGTGGTTAAGAATTAAGGGCTGATTTAACTAGAGACACCAGAATCTGCCTTCTACAGACCTTTGGGCCCACCTAGCTCAATATTGTTTACACTGACTGGCAGCAGCTCTTCTGGATTTCAGGCAGGGGACGTTCCCAGCCCTACCTGGAGATGCCAAAGTCAGAACCTGGAACCATGATCTGCATTCAAAGCAAGGCCTCTGCCACTGACCTTTGACGCTTCCTCTTCTTTCCCACCCCTTGGTCACCTCCGGGCATCCATTTCCATCACCACCTGAAGCAGAAGCAGCTGGCCAAATGGCACAAGACTGGCTTAGGCCCATCCAATTAGGCTGCCACAGAGATCGACCCATTAAGTCCAAGCCAATTATCTCCCCACGGCTTTCCTGGGACTTCCGCCATGTGGGAATCCCTTGCAGATGGCTACAGCGCCTGGAGAGAAGCGGGTCACGTATCCACAGCAGCGACCAGAGAGGAAGAAGAAACAGCATTGCACATTTGCATCAGCACAACCGGACACCTTGTTCTGCCCCCAGCTGCAACAAAATCATCGTCTCTCCCGTATTGGTCTCTACATCCACAGCAGGTGCTGTAACTTTGCAGAGGTTTGACTTCACCCCCCCCCCAAAGGTACACCCTTCAACTGTCTCCCGACACAGGCAGATGCCATTTGGTGCTGACAAGAGGCACCTTCACAAATTCCTGGTGTGCGGCAGCGAGGAGATTTGCGCTTAGAAAGAAATCAGCAAACCGGCAGACCGTTCACAGCTTGGGTGACGGAGAGGGAGCGTTAAAACACTTTTGGCTGGGAGCTGTGAAAACCCAAAAGTGGTGGTTGTTTTCTTTTACTCAGACCCTCCCCACCCCCAAGACTTTTCTTCAATTAAGAATTTTAAGAACAAGTAAAAAAACAAACACAAAAAACTATGAATATTATTACTAGTACGACTACTATTTTGGAATGAAATGTCTTTTTAAGATGAGGTTTCACTCATTCAAATAGCATAGCATGAGAGCTTTCATATAAGGCAACCTGCAGCACCGGACAATCATCATTTGTGTGTGGACAGAAGATATAAACAAAAGTTAATTGGGGGTTGAACTAGGTAGCTCCTTGGCCATCAGTTCTATGATTATACGATTTAGAACAGGGACAGGGAACCCCTGGTCTGTTGACCAGTCTTGGCCAAGCAGGAGGTCCAATCTGCCCTGCAAAGTCATTCCCCCACCACAAAAACACTTCTGGCCACTTTTGACTTACCCAAAGCCAATGGGTAGGATTCAATCCTGCTAGGTGATAGGGATTGGCACACTGAAGCAGATCCCCACCCATTAGGGTCAACTTTGACAGGTGGGAAGGACCACTTATTCAGTCACCATGACACCAGATGACTGGCAGACAGTGGCCTCAGCCACCTATCCAAATTGTCCCTTGGGGCGGGGGAAACACAAAGATCAGGACCATCAGGCCAAAAAGGTTCCCTGCCCCTGATCTTGTCTGCACCAGACGCAGGTGAGCAAACAACCAGATTGCAATGGTGCAGAGAGGGAGTACAATTGGGGGGGGGTCTTGTCAGGGGGGACCTGCTAGGTTCCTCAGCACAGGCCCAATCATGTCAACACTGAGTGCTGAACCCAACACCCAAGTTGATCCACACACAACAAATGTAATGTGGGCATTGGGCCCGCCTCCTAAGAACGTAACAAGAGCCCTGCCAATGGCCCATCTAGTCCAGCATCCTCTTCTCATTGTGGCCAAATGCCCCCAAGAACCTAGGAGTTAAGATAGACTGTGTCTGGACCTGGAGGCCCCATAAGTATGTAAGAAAAGCTTGGCTGATGGATCAGGCCAAATGGGATCCATCTAGTCCAGCATCCTGTTCTCACAGTGGCCAACTGGCTGCCCCAAAAGGAAGCCCCTAAGCAGGACCCAGGGGCAACGGCCTCTCCTCTTTTCCTAGGCTTCTGCTTTCCAGGACAGAGTCCAATCTCTCTTGCGCGCTCTCTCCGTTCCTCTTTCTCTCATCTACGCATGACCTACATTCAAGGCTCCTCAATGGGCGCTGCTCAGACAAAGGCAGCATGCACAAAAGAGCCCCCCCCCCCACCGGACGTCCCACATCGTTTCTGGGTCCTGGCCTATTATCTACCACCCTTGTGGGAGGAAAGGGGAGGGAAGAAAGTGTGCCCAGAGCAATTACACGGTTTCTTTCATCCATATAACAAGCAGGAAGAGGGACACATTTTTACATCTGCAGAGGGGGGAGAAACTCAGGCCCAGGAGCAGAGCCCACAGTTGGCATTTAGAAGGATCCAGGTATGGTTTCTAGAAGCATCTCCAGGTATCTTGTACGTCCGTCCGCCCTCCCCCCCCCCAGGATCAAACGGCCGGTAAGGGGAAAGCCCACTGGAAGAGGAGAGGGCTATATCGATAGCTACTAGCCAGGACAGCTATGTTCTGCCTCTATGCATGGCCAGAGGCAGCAATGCTTCTGAATACTACTTGCTGGAAGCCACAGGAGGGGAGAGGACTCTTGTGCTCAAGTGCTGCTGGAAGGTTTCCCATCTGGCTGGCCACTGTGAGAAGAGGATGCTGGACGAGATGGGCCACTGGCCTGATCCTGCAGGCTCTTCTTAGGTTCTTAGACCCTTTTGCTGGTGAAATCTCAGTCAGAAGAGGCAATACCTCAGCCTTCCACACCTTAGTCCTCCTCCAGATGCTTAGTCATGCTGGTTGGTGCTGGTCCGTATTGTCATACAAAATGGCCTTCTCAACCCAGCCCGCGGATGGTCCAGGAATCAGCGTGTTTTTACATGAGTGGAATGTGTGCTTTTATTTAAAATGCATCTCTCGGTTATTTGTGGGGTATAGGAATTGGTTCATTTCACACACACACACACCCAAAAATAGTCCGGCCCCCCACAAGGCCTGAGGGATGGTGGACCAGCCCACGGCTGAAAAAGGTTGCTGACCCCTGCTGTTAGGAGACCCCCCTATACAACTCCCACAGTGACAATACCCAGAATTCCCTCAGAAGAAGGATTGATGGTTAATCCACTCTGACATTTGTAAGTCTGAGGAAGGTCCCTTAGACCTTTACCTTTAATGACTGAAAGCGACCAGCCCCACTTCCATTTACTGCTTGCCACCCAGAAGCACCGGCAACATCAGGGCAGAGGGGTTAGCCAAGCCCATCGGCTGAAGTTTCAAGCTGGTTTCCATTGTGCATGGCTGTATTTTTATAGTTTTCATGTACAGAAGTTTGGAAGCCATCCCAGCCATCTAGGTGATGAAGGGCGGGTACAGAAAATAAATAAGAAAATATAGAGAAGAACAGAAGATGCTTTGCACTAGAGCTCTAGCTCAGCAGGGGGCTGCCGAGCTGTCGGGAAAACCCCAGAGAGCCACTGTAGTGGGCTTGATGGGCCAAGACGTGGAATAAGGCAGCTGCTACGTCCTATAGCTCAGTGGTCCAGCATCGGCTTTGCATGCCGGTTCAACCCCTGGCATCTCCAGGGAGGGCTGGGAAAGAGCCTGCTCTGAAACCCCGGAGAGCCACTGCATCGGTGTAGACCAGCATTTCCCAAACTTGGGTCTCCAGCTGTTTTTGGACTACAACTCCCATCACCTCTAGCTAGCAAGACCAGCGGTCAGAGATGAAGGGAATTACCGGTAATAGTCTGAAAACAGCTGGAAACTCAAGTTTGGGAAACATGGTGTAGACAATACTGAGCCCAATGGGGCCAGTGGCCTGGTTCAACATAAAAGGCAACTTCCTAGGTTCCACTATTTCGGGTCATACAATCTGCATTGCAAAATGCTGGACTAGATGACCCCTGGGTTCCTTACAATTCTATGACACTATAGATATAGTCCATGCTTTGCCTAAGAGGCATCTTCCCCACTACTTGCTATCAGGTGGTTTTCAAGAGACTTCATATGATGCACATTCCTATGTCCTCATATGCAAGCCTGTCCTGTTGCAGAAGATGCATTTCAGCAACACACACTGGGCTTCTCTCTCTGCTTCGATGGGCTTGCTCCCCAATAAAATGAATAAAATAATAATATTTATATCCTGGCCAGCTGGCTGGGTTTCCCAACAGAATATTAAAAACACGATCAAACATTAAAAACTTCCCTAAACAGGGCTGCTTTAGATGTCTTCTAAAAGTCAGATAGTTGTTTATTTCCTTCCTATCTGATGGGAGGGCGTTCCACAGGGCGGGCGCCACTACCGAGAAGGCCCACTGCCTGGTTCCCTGTGATCTCACTTCTTACAGCTTGGATGACTTAAAGAGAGGATTAGAAATATTCATTGAGGATGATAAGGCTATCAGTGGCTATGAGCCATGACAGAAGCTACGCTCTGCCTCTACATTTGGAAGCATCAATGCTCCTGAACACCAGCTGCTGGAAGCCACAACAGGGCAGAGTGCTCTGATGCTCGGTTCCTGCTTGCAGATTTCCCACTGGAATTTGGTTGGCCACTGTGAGATCAGAGTGCTGTACCAGATGGGCTATTGCCCTGATTGAGCAGCCAGGTGCTTCTTATGTCCTTATGGAGCCTCCAGATCCAGGTGGAGTCTATCCAGATTCCTAGGTTCTTTGGGGTATTTGGTCACTCTGAGAAGTTGCTGGACTAGATGGGCCATTTCCCTGATTCAGGAGGCTCTTATTAAATTATTATGTTCTTATGACTTGCAGTGCAAAACCTCTGGAGGGCACCATGTTGGTGAAGGCTGATCCAGAAACAAAAAAAAAAAAGGGCAAAGAAAGGGGAGGGGGAATTGCACCCACCACAGCTTGCAATCATCTAGGATTCCCTTTGGAGAGCTACAACCCCAGAAGAGCTCCCCCAGTCCCTGCCAGGGTTACTGCACTCCGCGGCTGCCTAACAACACTGCTGACGATTTGCTCACCCAGCCCTCCCAGAGTCTCCTTAGTAACCCAAGCTCAAAGGCCTTTCTGTTGACTGAGTGGGACGGAGTTGGCGGCATCCTTTGAAAAACACCGAATCTGACAGACGTGCCTCGGGTCTCCAGAGCATCCCATGACAACAGTGCGAGGCTGAGTCATGCAACCTGAACCACGCAGAATGCAACCTTCACTATTTACGCAGAATGGACACACAAACGAAACAAGGCTTCTTTCTCCCCCAAATTCTCTTGCTTTCTATCCAAACTCTTTTCAAAATGTATATATCTCTTCTTCCCCTTCCTCTGAACTCACTCCAGCCTGCCTCCTTCCATTCAAGAGGCCCCCAGTAAGTGCAGAGACATGACCACAGAATAGCTCAAAAATGCCTGTCTCCTTTCAAACCTCTCGAAAACCACCAAGAAAATGCATTAGAAAATAGTCACACACACAAAAAAAAACCCAACCAGGCTCATCCTGTTTTTAAAGCCACTTACATGGGGTATTTTTGGAGTCTGACTCACAACTTTTCAAGCTGCCCAAACAGGATTGTGATTCGGGATGCAGCAGCCTAAAGGGTGCCTCTCACTTGCATTTTCACCTTGCACAGCACCCCAAAAAAATCAGCCTCTAGAACAGGGAAGATAAACAAGCTTGGGGAGCTCCTGGAAGCTATGCATTCAGGCTTAGAATCATAGAATCATAGAGTTGGAAGAGACCACAAGGGCCATCCAGTCCAACCCCCTGCCAAGCAGGAAACACCATCAAAGCACTGGTCAGTTAAGCACTGGCTTAACTGACCAGTGGCTCCCTGAGGCCACTGGCCCTGCCGGGATCCCTGCGAGATCTGTCTCTTAACTTCATAGGGGATCAGCAGCATTAAGAATTGCCATAAGACAGGGAGTCCCATGTCTCATGTGGCAAAGTCATCAATATTCTGGTCTCTGCCCACATGGGGCTTCCAAAAATCAAAGGTGAACAGAAGAACAAAACTGTAGCCAAGACTATGGGTAATCTTTTAAAAAAAGGCAAAAGAATTTAGCAGACACAATCTCCCCTTCCACAGTGTCCTTTTCATGCCCATAATCCACCCAAGCACGATCCTATGCAGATTCTAGAGTGTTTGTTATTTCCCTGCCTAAGCAAGGAGGGAGTGGTGCCCTCCAGATGTTAAAAATGAGATTGCCTTACCCATATATGCCTAATCTACCATTTGGATCTGTGGAAGTGGCACTACTACAGGTGCCACACGCTACCCGTTCTGCATTTGTAAGAAATCAATATTTCACTGTGGCAGCACTTACACCTTGGAACTCCCTGCCTATTGAAATAAGACAGGCACATTCGCTGTAGCCTTTTCAACGCCCACTAAAAACAATTTTGTTTAGACAAGCCCCCCCAGATGTTTAGAAAGTTTCTGCAAGTTATAATCCACTTTTAGCCTATTTCTATTTAAACTTTTTGAAAGTCTTAAATTATTGCTGCCGGTTTTTCCTATTGATCATTTCACTGTATAAATTTCACGGAATAAAATAAAAACAGTTCCCTATCGGCCCCAGTCAACATTTTGAATACAAACAATGCATTAAAAACTATGCATACAGCAACACCCACCATAAAGCCAGGGTAATTGCCAGAAGTGTGGCATGAACAGTCAACAAATGCTCTGGCAAACAGGTTGCATCTTTAACAAGCACCAGTTAAAAGTTGATACTTGTCTTTGCGCAGAACTCTATACACTGCACACACACACACACACAGCTACACCCATAGCCAGAACCTAAACAGATGAGGCCTAATTTCTATGCTCAGCAGATAAAGAAGGCCAGGGCTCAGTGGCAGATCATGAGGATTAAAATCTTTATTTTTAGGGAGAAGAACAAAAGGAAGTGAGTGGCAGAACACCCGCTTGGCACGCAGAAGTTCAAGTCCCCAGCGGCATCTCTGGGTAGGGCTGGGAAAGACCTGGAGAGCCACTCTGTCCTGAACCCCAGCATACCTGGCAGCAAGTCGGTATGTCGAGTCTCCTGTCCAGGGTCAATCAACATGTCCAAAGTCCAAACCAAAGCACAGTCCTACAGAGATCCTGGAGCATCCAAGCTGAGATCCATCAACAGAGGCAGTTGAACAGACACCGCACCTCAGCTCTGCTGCCCTTTTATAACTTGCCTGCTGATTGCAGCATCTGGTCTTGATGAGGCCTGTGACCCTCACCTGCCCAAGCCAACTCCAGCTGAGGAATCACACCCCTCCTCCCAGAGCTAGCAAGCCCCACCTGGGCAGCTAGGGAACTGGGCTGTGGACCCTTGCCTGCCTCAGCCTCCTAGAATGTCCCTCCCATTGCTCCCTATGCCTCAGAGCCTGCCATGTTCATGGAGAACAGGGGTCCTTCTGACTCTGGTGATGGGTCCTGCTGCTCTGGTTCCTGTGCACTGACCCCCCCACCCCCACCCCCTTGTCATCCTCTGTCACCCCATGAGTACTTCCTACACCAATGTCCCTAGAAGAAAGTGGTAAATCATCATCATCATCATCATCATTTTATTTCTATGCCGCCTTTCCACAGTTGAAAACAATGCTCATGGCGGCTTAGAACATGACAAGGTTTACATAATTGTTGTTGTTCAGTCGTTCAGTCGTGTCTAACTCTTCGTGACCCCATGAACCAGAGCACGCCAGGCACGCCTATCCTCCACTGTCTCCCGCAGTTTGGTCAGACTCATGCCAGTCGCTTCGAGAACACTGTCAAACCATCTCATCCTCTGTCGTCCCCTTCTCCTTGTAATTACATAATTACAAAGGTCATAAACAATAAACAAACAAAATACGCAACGAAATGGAAAACAATTTCCACATAAATCAAAATCTAAAACTAAAAATACAGCATTAATATCACAGTTTAAAATGACAAAGGTAAAAAATAACAGCAATTTAAAAAACAAACAAAAAAAAAGCGGAGCCCTCTCCGCCCAGCAGCAGCGGCGGCAGCAGTCTGTTATGGAGCCCGTCAGGCCCCGCCCTAGGCCAGGTGGTGAGTGGCAGGACTGGGGCCCTCAGGCGCTCAGCCATTTGACAGCCTGATGCCCTCCAGATGTTTTAGACTACAACTCCCATCAGCCCCGGCCAACACCAATGGGAGATGCAGTACAAAACATCTATATTGCAGGGGGTTGGGCGAGATGACCCTTTGAGTCCCTTCCAACTCTATGATTCTGTGGAGGGCACCAGATTGGCAAATGCTGTGGGGAACCTTTCCCGGGACTGCCGGGGGTGGTGGTGTGTGTGTGCTGCATTTTTTTAAGAAAACAAAACCCAACACCTCCCTGCATAAAGAAAAAAAGGGAGGGGGGGGAATCAACCCTGTCTCCCTCCTGACAGGATGGTTTTCTGTTTGCAAGGAGGTGTTTCCATAAGGGAGGGTCCGAAAACGCAACACACACCCTCCCCTACAGGCCTAAAGTGGTACACTCCAAGGACAGCTGTATCCCTGGGTGTATCCATTGGCCGTTCCTTATTTGTCGGTCCCATCAATGCCATGGCTTGGATGTTTGCACCTTGCCCCAGCAAGAAGTTCCCGGTTTCCAGAGCAGCAGAGAAAGAGACAATGACACCCCTGTTTTCCCTGGGCTGACTAATTCCACCAACCAGCCAGCCAGCCAACCTGGAACGTGGAGCAGGGCAGAGCACACCAGGCGTCCCAACTTAGGGAGAGAGATACGCAAAACTGGCTAGCCTGGACTCCCCCTCCCTCCAACATGTGCCTGGGAAGGAAAAGATGAGGCAAGCAAGGGTGGCCTGCCAACTGTGCAGGGAGGGCACGTCTCCAGTGCTGCAGACTCTGTTAGGATCACACCATGCAGATAACTGCCAAGAGTCACCAGTCACGGCTTGGCCACTGCCATGCTCCCATGACCCACTGCGGTTGTTTTCTAACCGAAAGAGGTGGCAAGGCCCATCCTTTTCCGGAAACTGCTCTCTCTGACTTGGAAGCTATACCCTCTATAGGGCAAAATATGGCCCTCAAGACCACTCCATCAGGCCCTTGGAATACTCCACAGGCCACACACACCCTGGACTGGCCTTGCATCACACCCCAAGTATTTTTCCTTGCCCGGGACTTCATGGGTCATCCAGACCAACTCTTTGCAATGTGTGCTTGAACTCTGATGACAGAGGGAGGACAGACAAGGGTTTGACAAAGCTAGGGTATTGTACTTGATTTGGCATTGTATTAATGTGGCCTCCATTGGATTGTTATTAATGAAAAATTAATTGAAAAATTAATTCAGAAAAAAGGTAAAGGTTGGCAGCAACTGTTCCCTCCTCTCCTGTTTCGGCCAAACCCACCACTGGCCCTCCGAAGGCTGCCCAGAATGAAACTCGGAAAGAAGTTTTACCAACCCTACTCTATGTGCAGGGAGGCTGTAACTACCGGTACGTACTTTGCACGTGTTTAGAGGTGAGGGGAGAGACTCCATCAGGCAAGGCCTCCTTCCACCTTCCTTGCCCCATTCCTTGGCCCTGGGACTCTTCATAAGGAAGCTGTTCCTGAAGGAAGAACTGTGAGGGGAGAGACTCCATCAGGCAAGGCCTCCTTCCACCTGCCTTGCTCCACCCTCTAGTCTTTGTTTCTCAATTTGTATTGTATTATTTTATGTACTGTGGCTTGCCATTTTATTGATTATTTTTGAAATTGTTTATTGTAAATGTTGAGTGGATTTCTGTTTAACTTTTATATGTTGATATTATTTTATATTACTCTAATAATTGTTGAATGTTACTGTTTGACGTAGGTTGCTCATTTTAAAGTTTTGTTTTATTATCACATTTTTGTATTGCATTAGATTGTTATAAGATGTACATTTTTTGTTTCTTCTGCTTGTAAACCGCCTTGAGTATCGTAAGATAGAAAGGCAGTATACAAATAAATTATTATTATTATTATTATTATTATTATTTGTACAACACACAGAGAGAGACAAATCCACAAAGGTCTGGGATCTATTGATAACAGTAAACTTGATTGCCTATCAAAAGGAAGAGTAAATATAAACAATTCTATGATGCCTGAAGACAGGCGACAGAGGATTATCCCACTGTGCTGATTATAATACTGATTATTTCTTTATTTTTAATCTAGTCTAAGGATGCTGCTGCTGTATAACTGATTTAATGAATAAACAGGTAATGGTATCAGTGACCCAATACGATGACAAAATGGAGGCAAGGTACCAAACAACATGTTTGGAAGCCATTTTACTGTCGCCAACCTACATGATAAATGAATCTATTTGGCATTTGTGTACTTGAAAATTAAAAATTAATAGAAAATCATCATCATCATCATTATTAAAATATATGTATATATTTAGTTGTAATTCCGGCATTGCCAGGGGTTGGCGTAGATGACCCTTTAGATCCCTTCCAACAGAAGTTCTATGATTCTATGTGCTAACAAACTGTCCGTCATTCTTAGGCAGATCAAACTGCTAAGGGGGTGAAGGCAAGAAGGGGCCCAGCTCCTCTCTCACCCCCTGGTGATGGAACCCTGAATCTCCAGCAACGAGAGCATCTGCCTCCCAGCAGAAGACCCACAGGAACATGCACCAAGGGTGTGTTAAACCAGGTCAGTGAGAGGTTCTGGAGGGCCAGACAGTGAGGTCTGGAGGGCAGGATTTGGCCAGTGCTCCAGAGGATCCTCCAGAGGTTCTCAGGAGTTCAGTTTTGACTAGCACCCTCACCCCCCCATATTTGAACAACACATCTCTCCAGATCGCCTGCGGTGCTTGTTAGTGTACCGTCCAATTATTTCAGCAGCAGGATAAATCATGTAGCATCATTATTTTTACAAAAGGAGGCAATTCAGCACTAGGAGAAGAGTCTTGACAATCTGGAATTCCACCTTCTCTGAAGGAAGGAGCAGCCCTGCGGTCAAGGGCAAAGGCACAGCTGGCATCCCTCACCTTCTCCTCGATAACAAAAAGTTAAAACTTCAGCCCATAAAGCTCCTAACCCACCCACCCCCTCTACTTCCATTACTGAGAGTTTCTAACAGAATCATGCTTGGTTTATCATTCACGGAATCACAGAATTGCAGAGTTGTAAGGGACCCCAGTGGCGCTGTGGGTTAAACCACAGAGCCTAGGGCTTGCCGATCAGAAGGTCGGCGGTTCGAATCCCCGCGACGGGGTGAGCTCCCGTTGCTTGGTCCCTGCTCCTGCCAACCTAGCAGTTCGAAAGCACGTCAAAGAGCAAGTAGATAAATAGGTACCTCAGCGGAAGGTAACGGCGTTCCAGTGCTGCTGCTCTGGTTCGCCAGAAGCAGCTTAGTCATGCTGGCCACATGACCAGGAAGCTGAACGCCGGCTTCCTCAGCCAGTAAAGTGAGATGAGCACCACAACCCCAGAGTCGTCCACGACTGGACCTAATGGTCAGGCGTCCCTTTACCTTTAAAGGACCCCAACAGTCTTCTAGTCCAAGCCCCTGCAACATGGCTAAATAATCCCTGACCATCCAACCTCTGTTTAAAAACCTCCAAGGAAGGAAGGTCTGCTGCTCCAGAGGAATCCAAACCAATGGATTCAAATGACAAGGAAGGAGATTCTGACTCAACATTAGGAAGTTTTCTGATGGCAGGAAGTGTTTGACCGCAGAATGGACTCCCTTGGAAAGTGGTTGTCTCTCCTTTGTTGAAGGTTTTTAAGCAGGAGTTGGATGGCCACCTGTCATGGATTCTTTAGCTGTGATTCCTACACTCCAGAGGGTTGCACTGCATGACCTTTAAGGGTCCCTCTCCAACTCTACAATTCTATGATTCTTTGGACACGGGTGGCGTTGTGGTCTAAACCACTGAGCCTCTTGGGCTTGCTGATCGGAAGGTCGGCGGTTCGAATCCCCACAACCGAGTGAGCTCCCATTGCTGTGTCCCAGCTCCTGCCAACCTAGCAGTTCAAAAGCATACCAGTGCAAGTAGATAAATTGGTACTGCTGGGGCAGGAAGGTAAATGGTATTTCCGTGTACTCTGGTTTCCGTCGCAGTGTTCTGTTGCACCAGATTTAGTCATACTGGTCACATGACCCTGAAAAGCTGTCTGTGGACAAATGCCAGCTCCTTCGGCCTGAAAGCGAGATGAGCACTGCGACCCCATAGTCGCCTTTGACTGGACTTAACTGTCCAGGGGTCCTTTACCTTTTTTACCTCTATGATTCTATACTATGAGTGGCTCGACCCTCGCATGGCAGCTGTGAAAAGAGCAACAAATTTGGCCTCTCATTTGAAAATGAAAACTTACACCAATAACATCCTCCTCTACACACACACACACAACCAGTGACCCCAGTTCCCTCCTATGAGAATTTGGACCACCCCATCACTGCCAGCTCCCATCATTGCTGCCTGCAAGATACACTTCTGCCACAACGTCACAAGGAGAACATTCAGAGCTCTGCAAAGCCTTCTCTGGGTTTCATTAAACACGGCTGCCGGAGGAGGAAGTTATTAAAGTGATCAAATGGAACGAGGAAACCCAGAATTAACTGACAGCCGCAAGAGAATGGAGGGTTCCCTCAACCAGCAGAGACGGAACATGACAGGTTTGGAAACAGAGGCTGGTTGGGAGGGAAGCGCAGGCTCCCCTGAAGACTGCCGGCGAAGGAAGGCTCAGATTTACGTTCACACTCAATACTCCGCATGCAAACGGGCATTTGGAGCTGCCCTACACCAAAGTCAGGACAGTGGCTCAGCAAGCTCAGGACCGTCTACACTGACTGACAGCAGCTCTCCAGGGTTTAAGAGCATGCATCGTAGAATAGGTTAAAGTGGGTTTTGAACAAATGTGCAATTATTGGTTACTGTTTTGAATGATTGTTGTTGTTCAGTCGTTCAGTCGTGTCCGACTCTTCGTGACCCCATGGACCAGAGCACGCCAGGCACGCCTATCCTTCACTGCCTCTCGCAGTTTGGCCAAACTCATGCCAGTCGCTTCGAGAACACTGTCCAACCATCTCATCCTCTGTCCCCTTCTCCTTGTGCCCTCCATCTTTCCCAACATCAGGGTCTTTTCTAGGGAGTCTTCTCTTCTCATGAGGTGGCCAAAGTACTGGAGCCTCAACTTCAGGATCTGTCCTGTTACATTCCTTATTGGGTCATGCAAATCACTATTCTGAATCTTGCTTTTTATAGGCTATGGAACTGGGGATGAGTTTGTGGAACCAAGCAGGGTGGCCCCAAAAAGTTTGGGAAGCATTGACTTAAAGCAGTTTAAGATACATAAGCTATTCACCGAATGGGTCCTTAAAACCTAGGCTATAGGCATCATAATCATCTTGGGGCTGGGTTTTTTCCAGTAGAATGTTGTGTGTTGTTGTTGTTGTTGTTGTTGTTAATTTCATTTCTATACTGCTTTATATTATAAGAAGAAATCTCAGAGTGGTTTACAACACGTTGAAACATCAAATGTGCCTGGCACTTGGCTAATTTCTAACACTGCTCTCATAACCCATTCATCAAGCTATCCACCTTGACCTCAATATCTCCTTCCTGTTCATCACCACTAGTTCAGATGTCAATAGTGAAGTTAGGGTTTTTTGCATTTGCCATTTTCCTTCCCATTCCTGGAGAGATCCTTTCAGAGCACCTTACAATCCCTTTCTGCTTTAACCGCCCTGAACAATTTGAGGCCATCTACAAACTTGGCCACCTCACCACCCACCCCTAACTCCAGATCATTTATGAACAGCTTAATTGGGAAGTGAAAGAAAACTTTGGCACATTCCTCCCAGTCAACATTGTGCCAACAATAACTTTCTCAAAGGGAGGTTGATTTGGGCAGAGGAGCCATTGTTCTAGTTCGGAAGAACAGTTTCCACTTGGCAAAGGCGTAAGAAGGATGTCAGATCCTAATCTACAGTCTTGCTGCAGTAAACAGGCTTTTCCCATCACCTTTTGCTGATCTGGGAACATAAGAATACAATAGCTGCAACAAATCAGACAGCTGTTTGTCTAGGTGCTTTTTTGCGGTGAGGTTTCTTTATTCTTATTTTTATTCATTTAATTTCTATATCGCTTTACATTTTAAAGAAAAACCTCAAAGCAGTTTACAACACCTTAAAACATTAAATAAAACAATGCAGAATAAAACAAATTCAAGCTTCAATGAAATATTTCAGATCGTTCTCTAAGCGACATCTTGCTTTCCTCAGTCGCCAAACATCCACACTGGTCACAAAATGTGCCTGGCACCTGGCTAATTTCTAACACTGCTGTTGACATGTGTTTTAATCGGGTTTTTATCTTATTGTTGATGTTAATTATTTTTTGAAGGTTTTGATTGGTTGTTTTTTTTTTGCCAATAATTCCGTTGTTCCATTCTTTTTGGCAAACCACTTTGAATTCTGTTTGTTTTCACAATTAGGCAGTATACCAATTTTATGAAATAAATATTAAGTGAAATAAACTGAGCTGTTCCTTCCCCTCTCCTTTGCTTGCACATTCCTTCACCTCCACTAAGGAGGAGAGCACATTCCAATCCTGTGGATGTGCTGTATCGCAGCATCTGTGTCGCGCTTTTATGAACAACCTGGATCCCAAAGGAATAGAGAGTTTGGCGTCTGCATATTTATAAGCTTCTGCATTATTCAGCCAGGCAAATGAAATGGCTTTGAAGAGTGAAAGTGGGTGGCGGGATGCAACCTGTCTCCATCATTGGAAACAGCCCCTCTT
Organism: Lacerta agilis; assembly: GCF_009819535.1. Taxonomy (NCBI): domain Eukaryota; kingdom Metazoa; phylum Chordata; class Lepidosauria; order Squamata; family Lacertidae; genus Lacerta; species Lacerta agilis. The sequence continues at coordinate 28,826,875 of NC_046324.1, read as the reverse complement.
GGCCCCTTGGCTGCATCCATCCATCCCACATTCACACACAAGCACCCCTCGAACGCTGCAAGAAGTCAAGCTGCACAAGAAATCGAGAGACCATATTTCAAGGGCGCTGTGAAGTCAGCAGCAACAGGTGTCCAGTCCAATCGATGGAAACCTCAAATGCAAAAAGGTCACAGAGACATCAAAACCCATCATGCAGTGCTCCTCAGCTGCCCCCTCAAATCTATTTCGACCATTTCCATAGCCTGAAACTCACAGGCAGGTTTCATAAGATTTCCAGACAGACTCTGTCCTTCCGTTCTGACCCAGACCTGCTTGCCTTCCCTTGGGTTTCTGCATCACCAGCCCTCTGGCCATGCCCAGGGAAGTTGTTTTTTTTTAGCTACCTTGAGCATCTTCCCACTCCAAACAGCAGCCACTTATTCCTAGGAGAGCGAGCGTCAGCAGTTAACCCTCGCCTGCCCTATTTCCACTGCCCCTTCGGAAGAGGTTAAGGCATTGCTGTTCATAGCTCTATCCTCATGCTGTGAAGGGAAGGAATGACTCTCACCTTCACCTATGGCAGGGGTCACCAGGACTATATGGGGGGGTGAACGGATTCCTACACCCCACAAATAACCCAGAGATGCATTTTAAATAAAAGGACACATTCTACTCATGTAAAAACATTCTGATTTCTGGACCGTTTGTCAGCCTGATCCGGCCCCCGGGTCTTAGTTTGCCTACCCATGACCTATGGCATGGAAGATGGCACAGAGACAGTGCGCAACATTTTCATGGAATCATAGAATTGCAGAGTTGGAGGAGATCCCACTAAGGCGAAGCTCTCCCTCAAAATTTGACCAATTGATTCAACTCCAGCCTGAGCGTTTGCTGCACTGTGAATGCTGTTTGGTGCAGAGAGATGCATTATTTTTACTTGAGCATGTGAATTTCGCACCCTGTTATTAGGAACACAGCCCCTGCCTTATAATGAGCCACACCGTTGGTCCATCAAGCTCAGTGTTGTCCACACTGACCGGCAACAGTTCTCCAGAATGTCCTAGTATTACCTGGAGATGCATGCCAGGAACTGAACCTGGGACCTTCTGTATAAAAAGTAGATACCCTACCACTGAGCTGATGCAGCTTTTGAAAAGGGGGAGGGGGAGTAGCAAACCTGAACCAGGAAGCATCGCTGCAAACTGGCAAAAGGTAAAGTAAAGGCAAAGGGACCCCTGACCATTAGGTCCAGTCGTGTCCGACTCTGGGGTTGCGGCGCTCATCTCACTCTATAGGCCAAGGGAGCCGGCGTTTGTCCGCAGACAGCTTCCGGGTCATGTGGCCAGCATGACAATGCCGCTTCTGGCGAACCAGAGCAGTGCATGGAAACGCCGTTTACCTTCCCGCCGGAGCGGTCCCTATTTATCTACTTGCACTTCGACGTGCTTTTGAACTGCTAGGTGGGCAGGAGCTGGGACCCGAACAACGGGAGCTCACCCTGTCACAGGGATTTGAACCGCCGACCTTCTGATCGGCAAGCCCTAGGCTCTGTGGTTTAACCCACAGTGCCACCTGGGTCCCTTTGCAAACTGGCAAGAAGCCTTCTGTAAATGGTGGCACCTGTGCCATGTGGTCTGCTGAACCCCTCTGTGCTCTCACCTTCTAACAAGATCACACCGCCCTACAGTCCTCCAGGAAATCTGAGCAGGCCAGCTCTTGCAAGTGAGGCTGGCAGATTAACGCAAACACTTCCAACTCGATTAAGGGGCCTTTCCGCCTGAGCATCTGAGCTTGACAGGAGCAGACTTTGTGGGGTCTGTGCCTGCAGGGTCCTGGCCCCATGCTTTCCTCCCCGCTAGGAACCCGACACACCTTTGCAATGTGCGCGCACGCCAACGCCTCTCTTTAAACCTCTCTTTTCCGGCAGGAACAAGGAACATTGTTCGAGGGAGCTTTAACATCCAAACACAATAACAAGAAATAATCGCCCCAACGCAAGGACGGGCTCCTGCTGCAGCTATCATGGCTAAGCTGCTTTGGGGAGCTTTAAAGAGATTGTTGGGAGCTTTAAGACAATTAAAGGGGAAGAATCAAGCAGCACAACTAACAAGGAGAGCACTTCATGGCAAAGCAGTGGCGGGGGGGGGGGAGGGAGCACCTGTCTCCCCACCCCATGCTCCCTCAAAAACATACAAAGAATTCTGCCAAGTCATTCCAAAGGCCTGCCCTGGAGTTTGGAAGTTTTTTCCAACTGGGGGGCCACATCCCCTCTTAGGAAACCTTTTGGGGGCCACTACCAACTCTCCATCCTCCATCCAGGTAAGCTACAGCCATCATCACAGACCAGGGAAACATTCCAGGCAGTCACAGACACAAGAATCTGCCAGTTTCATTTCCTCTCTGTTTCTTGTTTTTCCGATCTTTACTTCAGTCTGCATTTTTAAAGTCTTTTGTTGTTCTTGTTGTTTTAGGGAAAAAGTTGCCGGTGCTCAACATGAAGTTATTATACAGTGAATGCCACATTTTGACGGGGGGTGGGGAGAGAGAGAGAGAGAGAGAGGGAGAGAGAGAGAGAAGGTGTCGGTACTGCGTACCCTTGAGTCGCCCCAGAAAAAAGCACTAACACCATGCATTTTCATAGCTTACTTTCACTAATATATGCATTTACATGCACATTTTACCCTAGTACAGTGTGTCCCAATTTTCTCCTCCCATGGACCACTTGAAAATGGCTGAGAGTCTCAACAGACCACCTAACCTAATGACTTTTCTGCCTATTGCAGCAATTGTACTGCACTGTGCTAGACAACGGATAGTTTTCAATTGCATTTTTATTGCTTGTTTCATTTTCTTCTAGATGGTATTTTCTTGTACTGCATGGAATTCCATGGAATTCAAACTGCAATACAAGAGAATGCAACATAAGAAAGGAAAGAAGCAATTAAAATGCAATTAAAAATCAAGATGAATACCTGAATGAAGCTCATGGGCTGCTGGGGGTCCACAGTCTAAAATTTTGGAACACCTGCCCTGGAATAGGCCTTGTTTTGTACACCTTGCTTGGCTAGAGAGCTGCACTGCAAAATACAGAGAAGTGTGAATTTCAAAAGATGGTTGTGTTCAGCATTAGATTCTTAATCTCAGGGACAGGGTCAAGCGTTCCAGCCCCACATTCTGCAAAAAGATTCCTGCATTGCAAGGGATTGAACTAGATGACCCTTGTGGTCCCTTCCAGCTCTATGATTCTGTGTTCCGGTTCTCATACTGTTTTAAAGGAGTGTGAATTAGGTTGGTTTGCTTTTAAATGCAATATGAATCTTATTTCTTCCCCCCCCCCCATCCCTGGCCTGGAGAGGCGATGTGTGCTCCGGAGAGGGAGAGGCAGAGAGGTCTGGAAGGCCAGGTTGATCCCCTGGGCCTGAGATTGCCCCAGAGCTGCCAACTAAGTACTTCTAAGAAACAGCGAGAAAGCTTCCACAGCAACACTGGAAGAGACAGAACCCTCTCTGACCATGGAAAGCTCATCCATTCACACAGCTGTTAGTTGGGCATATAAACACAGGTGACCACAGATCACAGGGGGAGGGCTGTAGCTCAGCAACAAAGCATTTGCTTTGCATGCGAAAAGTCCCGAGTTCAAACCCTGGCATCTCCAGGTAGGGCTGGGAGGGACTCCTGCCTGAAACCCTGAAGAGCCACTGCCAGTCAGTACACTCACAGTGAATTAAAAGCACAATTGAAACGCACACCCTGCCACCAAAGTATCATGGGAACTGTAGTTTACCCCACACTACCCTTGACAGCTCCCAGGATTCTTGGGATGTGTGTGATTTAAATATATGATGTATAGGCAGACAGCAATGTGGAAATTCATACGTTCCCAAAATTTTGATGGTGGGGTGGGGGAACCTGTGCACTTCTGATTCACCCCACCCCACCCCACCCTGAGTGCATTTTGTAATCAACTTTCGTTAAGATTTTGGATGGCTTCCTTACACGTCACAATCTCTTCCTAATGCAGAGATTGCCAGCAGTGTGGCGGGTGGAGTGGGAACCATTGTATTATTACCCAGTTATATGAATTAGCAAGGTTTGCAATCTGAAGATGAAAAAAATCTGCTGAGTATCTAGTTTAAGGGGGCAAAGCTTTCCCAAAAGAAAAATTGTCAATACCTGCAAGGTATGTATACAATAATGAGGCCCTTTATTGTAAATAAGAATAATCATTTCCACACCTCATGGTAAGCCATGCTTAAAGGTTTCTTGTGCGTGACCAGAGTGTCCTGCTTTGCTCCACCCTGCTAGAGTGGGAGAAACAAACCATGGCCCTTGGCTTTGCACTGCATCCAAACTGGGGACTGTGGTTTTTTTTTATCTGAAGCCAGAGTTTGTTCTTGGTTTTTCTGCGGGAAGCAACCCCCAACCCCAGTGTTATGTCAGGGATCTTTGTCCATTGTTCCCACTTGCTAGCAGAAGAGGGATTACCTCTTCGCAGGAAACTTTTAGCTATGACTTAGCACAAGGATGGGAAATCTGTAGCCCTCCTGAGGCTGTTGGCCATGGTGATGGGAGCCAGGACTCCAACAGAACCAGTGCACCACAGTGGTTAGCGTGTCAGACTAGGGCCTGGGAGGCCAGCGTTTGACTCCCCACTCAGCCATACAGCTTACTGGGTGACCTTGAGTCAACCACTGCCTCTCCGTCTAACCTACCTCACAGGGTTGTTGTGGGGCTTAAATTAGGAGGGGGAGAACCCTGTATGCCACCTTGAACTCCCTGGAGGAAAAGGTGGGGTGTAAATGCAATCAATAATATACAAACAAACAAACAGCATCTTTAGGGTCACAGGCTCCTCACCCTTGAAGTTACCATGATGTACAACTGTAGCTAACTAGGTCCTGAATCTCACCCCCATGTCCTGGCACAGAGACCCTGCCGCTGTGGCTTCTCAGCAGTCAATCAGTTGGTTGCCAGTGGCTAAATCATGATCACTTCCAGGCAGGGCATATTTACCAAGCCTGGTTCTTATTTATTTTCCTGCAGGCTGCAAATGACTAACACAGGGTTACACCAGCCAGAAGCTGAGTAAGAGAACCTGGAGGCTAGCGCTTCTGGCCAACTTATTTGCAAGGCTGAACTTCCCAACACAGGAGCGGCCAACATGGTGATGCCCCTCCCCAGATATTGCTGGACTCTTGCCCCCTCCAATGCGGTGGTGGGTTTTTTTGCAGGTGTTTTCTGCAACATGCCATTGGTGCAATAATAGTGCATTTGAGGTGGATTTCTGCTGGGTTGTCCTCATATCAATCTGCTTTGTCGTTTGTTCTGAGAAGCTTCCCTTGCATTATTGCTGTCCAGAGTGGTCCTCTTTCAGTAGAACAACCCAAAGCCTCGCCATGTTTGTGAGCTGAAATGTTACAGGGTGTCAGCGGGAAGTTACAGGACATGCGCAGATTGTACATGAAGCAGTGTGGCCTCTGTGAAACTTTTGCAGGTACAAAATCACGGAATGATAGAATACAACTCTACGTAGAGCTGTAACTCCACAAAAACAATTGTAGAGTTGGAAGGGACCCAAAGGGTCATCCAAGCCACCCTCTAAGCACCTTAATGCCATCATGAGCTCAAATTAGCATGAATGCACAATAAGGACATCTAGTGGGGCCCTTTGAACTCTTCAACCCAAGCCAGTATGTCTAAGAATCAGAGATTACTGGAGCAGTGTTAGAAACTCAAATAGGCACCAAATGGGTCATTAAATCAAGGTTACAGTCTCCAAAACAGAATGTCTAGTTGCCATTTTTGAGTAAGCCTGCTCTAAAGTCTTCTTTTTCAAATAATAATAATAATAATTTTATTATTTATACCCCCCCCCCCACCCATCTGGCTGGGTTGCCTGGCTGTGATTGATTCTCAGTTAAACATCTGGTTAGTTTAGTTCTGATGACTACCTTGAGCTAGTTTAAAGGTTTTGAGAACTTAAGGAAGAAAAGTCACTTGATCCAGGGAGAGTCCACACATATATATTGGCCTATTCCGACCTCTTTTTATTAATGGTGACTGCTCTTGCTCAGGCTGCACAGAAAAAAACATTTTGATTCCAGAAATTAATTCTAATTGTGCAGACAGAATGTAACTGATAGATTCTGCAGGATGTGTTGCTAGTGTGTGGTTCCCCCAGCATGCACCTCCAGGTGGTGGGGATGTCAGGTGCCATCCTGATGCCCAGGTATCTTCATTTGGAAGCAAGTGGTCAATAGCCAGGTGCAAAATGCACCTGGCGAATTTCAAACGCTGTACTGGAGTTGGAGTCCAACACAATCTGGAGGACACCGTGCTAGTTACTACTGCACAGAAGGGTGACATGGCTGGATCAGGCCAATGAGGGGAAACCTAATCCTGCATTCTGTTTTGACAGTGACCAACCCCTGACAGCCAATGTGGTGTAGTGGTTAGAGTGCTGGACTAGGGCCCCGGAGAGCAGGGTTCAAATCCCCACTCGGCCACAAAGCTCACCTAGTGACCTTGGGCCAGTCGCTGCCTTCTCTCAGCCTAACCTACCTCACAGGGTTGTTGTGGGGATTAAGTTAGGAAGCAGAGAACCACATGCACCACCTTGAGCTCCCAGGAGAATAAACACACAAAAAAGAAAAAGAAATAAACTAATGGGAAGCCTCAATGCAGGACCTGAGCTCGACCACAGTGCTCTCCCCACCGTTGATCCTCAGCACCTGGTGCTCAGAGGTGCACTGCTTCCAACAGTGGAGGGAGAACGTAAGCAACGTGGCTGGTAGCCACCGATAGCCTCATTCGCTTCCATGAATTTCTCCAGTCCTCTCTTAATGTCATCCCAGTCACCATGAGCAGACTCGTATATTTCTTCTCACCACGACTGCTGCCTTCCAACAAGTGAGATTAGCCCCAAGCACCATCTCAAACTTGGAGCTGCAGAGGTGGACAGGGATCATCTTGGTAGCTGCATGACTGATCTCACCACCTGCCCAGATGAGCTTTGCCTGGAAAGGGGGAAGCAGGGAGCTGTTTGGCCACAGGGTGTGGCAGAGCCAGCAGGGGTGCCTCAGCCGCACAGTGACCCAACCGGGACATCCCTGCCACCCATTCTAACTAAAAGGAACGCAAGAAGCTGCTTGATATAAAGAGTCAGATTCTTGGTGCATCTAGCTCAGTATTACCTACAATGGCAGGCAGCAGCTCTCTGGGTTTCAGGCAGGAGTCTTTTCCCAGCCCTCCCTGGAAATGATGGAGACTGAACCTGAGATCTTCTGCATGTAGAGTGGATGCTCTGCCACTCGGCTACGACCCTTCCCCAAATCCGAAAGGGAAGCAGAGAGTGCTCAAAACTAACCAGGCACCAGCTGCATTCTGCAACAGGCAACCGGCCTTTGGCGAGGAAGCGGACATGTCTGGTTGCCAGGTTCGGCTACTAACATCTCCATCCGGCTGGCTGGCACCGCTGCCGTGCCAAACCCGTCAGCTGGCTTGCGGGACAGCACGGCATTGAAACAATCGCCACTTCCGGTGCCGTGCTGCTGCACAAATCAGCGGGTCTGCAGGGCAGCACAAACTTTGTGAGCCAACCGATTCATGCAGCAGCACAACCCCAGCTCCTCATTTGGTGCTGTGCCTAGGCGTTCTGTTATGGTGACTGAAACCTAGGGGTAAGGTACTATCTGACTCTTAGCTTTTATATCTCAGTTTCTACCACTGGGAGCAGACTATAGTCCCTGACCTTAAAAGTAGGCAAAAAAGCAAAGCCAGCCATTGATGGGAGAAGGATCCCACTGGCCACTAAGCTTGGTTTGGCTACCAAGTCTAGACAAAAACTGTGGCACTGAAGGCTGACTCCAAGTCACAAGAACCGGGGGTGGAGATGGCTCCCACTGAATAGTCCAGGACAGTAGCACCTAGATAAAATATTTAATGGGTGGAGGGCATAAGAGAGACCTCTTCATCAACACATGAGGCCTGAGTATCTGGGCATCTACCCAGCTCCCAGCTCCTGCTTATTCACCACATAAATGAGAGGATAGGCCTCCCCATTTTTCCAGCAATGGTTTTCAGAGCAACCACCAAGAGCCCTTTCACCCGACTTTGTCACTGACCTCATGTTCTGAGGTTAGTGGATGAGTGTGCAGCGACAGAATCCAAGAGAAGGGCCTTTTCAGTAGTGGCTCCACATCTGAAAAATGCTCTTCCTACTGCAGTCTATCTATTCTAACCACTTCAAAAAAAAAAGTAACAGTTGACCCCTTCTAGCAGGCTTTTGGATGAGGGTATCTGTGACCAAAATAGCATATGAATAACTTGACACTACTGCTTATTATGAATTGTATTTACATCATTCTTTATATCTTATTTCTTTTGTGTGTGTATTTTGATATTATGTTATGCACAGACATTGTGTTGTTTAATATGTTGCTATGTTGCAAACTGCCCCGCAGCTTTTTGACAAAGTGTGGTATATATATATTTCTTATATGAATAGAATAAGGGGCTTTGGACAATCTCAGTCCCTCAAAGGATAGACCCCAGTATGATGGACCAGAAATCTCACATGCATTCTGTCCCTAAAATCATTGCAGGTCAATGCAAAAGCATTCCCACAGCTGCTACAGGATCCTTTCATTCAAAATAAATACATAGGTTTCAAGTGGGGCAGAGCGGCTGTTATTAGGTAGCGCCGGAGATGAGACAGGGGTCGCATTCGAGGGATTTCCAATTTGGAGGCAGCACTTCAAGGAAGCGCAGGTCGGTGCATTCCTGTGTGCGAGCGTGAAGAAGCCCAACTCAAGGCTGCATCACCTGCATTCACGCCCAGGTCTCAGAGGCGAGAAGTGTTTGTCCAAAGGCCAAGAAAGCTGCAGGAGCTCAGCATTTCTGCATAGTCCTGGCATTGGGCAACTGACACTGCAACACGCACACACCCATTAGCTGGGAAGCACAGCAGGCTGCACAAAGCAGACTTCCCCATCTCTCACACACACAGTGGGCTCAGCCCCAAATAGATGGTGGGGCGAACAAACCCCCTTTGAGTGTCATGCATGCAAGAAAAGCAGTATACAAATAAAAGGACAGACTTCTGAACTTCTGCTGTCGACCATGGCAAGAATCAGGTAATGTAAGGAAGGAAATCGCTTGTAAGGGGAACAAGATCCTGAATCTCATGGTGATCTGCCTGGAAAGCAAACCCCAGACCCATTTGCGTCAGAGACCTTTTCAGGGGGACCAACCCAGGTAGAGCACTCCAAGATCCCTGGCACTGCTGCATGTCATATACCCTACCATCCTCCATGGCATTGTAGGGGCAAACCGTTTAGATTACACAATATGGACAATATATTGTGCTATCCGGGGGGGGGGGTCAGCAACGAGGGACATCAAACCAGCTTGGGGAGGTGGGCTAAGGGTAGCAAGCCCCTCTCAACAGCCCCTGTTTCTGCCCCAGTCCATGAAACTGCTTTCCACCAAGTCCATCTAGCTCATTATTGTCTACACTGACAGGCAGCAGCTCTCCAAGGTCTCAGAACATTCCCAGCTTTAAATGGAGATGCCGGTGATTGATCCTGGGACCTTCTGCATGCAAAGCAGATGCCCTACCACTGAGCTGCAGCGCTTCCAAGACCAACATCCCTGCTTTAATTGCAGCGCTTTTCTGGACCAGGAAGCTACAGCTCCCCCAAGCACTAAAACCCACCATTTAACCTTCGTTTCTCCCAACAGTTTGCTTGGGGTTGGACAAAACGCAGAACTAAATGAGTTGCCCCTGCCTAGAAGAGCACAAGGGAGCATCAGAGTACAACAGAGACAGAGAGATCTAGTTAGTCATTTTCTGCACTGGACTAACTCAAACCTAAACCCAACAACTCGCGCAATATCCAGGACTACTCAGCTGCCCCCCCCCGCCAACAAAATGCCTAAGAACCCCTCCCAGGCTAGTGTTTTCTGCGACATCTCATCGATGGCAATAATGTATTAGTCGCAGATTCATAACAGACTATCCACATGTCACTCTGCTTTTATCAGTTGTTCCGTGATTCTCCCCCAATGTTAGTGAAATCCTGAAAACTTACAGGATTTCATCAGGAAAGCGCAGGGCATGCACCGCTGGGAAATGGAAGCAGTCTGAGTGCTGTGAAACTTCTGCAATTCCAAACTGTTCTGAAAAGAGGATGACGTCGAACCACCCTGAGCACAAAACATCACAAACGCACAACTAATAGGATGTCTGGAGGGGCAACAAGTCTCCAGATTCCCAGGCCTCAGCCTTCCCAGCCTATTTTCAATGCAAGGCTCAAGTGCTCCATACATCACAGAGTATTGACCGAGAATCCGCACACACATCCGAGGACCAGGCAGATGGAGTTCCTCCCACAGCGAGCCAGCGATGCTTTCAGATGGAGTGGAAATCTGATACCTCTTCTAGAAACTGAGCACCAATCTGGTCCCAGTTCCCCCTAGCTAAGATGTCGCAGGCAGCTCAAAAATCAGTTCCTTCTCCACAAAAATAAAATAAAATCCAGCCATCCTTGCACAGGAAAGCATTTCAGAAAGGACTGGCAAAGCCAGCTATACTGTACGGATGAAAAATTAAGGCCACACAGCTCCCCTTTGAGCCAGACCTAGCCCAGAAAGGGCCGCTCGTTCCAGGCCAAGGAGGCAAGGATGCCCACATCCCCTTGCCAGTCTGACACTTCTCAAAGTGCAGAAGGGAAGCCACAGCGGGCACCTCTTATCTGGAGAGCGGGCAGCAAGCAGCGTACTACAACCCAGGGATGGGTATGGCGCCAGAGGCACTGCACACGGCCTTGGCACTCAGGCACCAGCTCCCTCCAGGCACTCGGAACCACTTTGCCCTCACAGAGCTCTTCAGCCTCCCTTAATCCTCTCGGTGCCAGCGCCAAGGCAATTCTCTGCTATGTCGCTGATATCGAATAGAAAATACAACCTGGGGCAACAGCCACTGGCCAACAGGAGAGGAGCTCGTCTCTCACTCAGTTGCACTGAGAGTTCAAAGCCAACAGGAGAGACACCCCAGTGGCTAAGTGTGGCTCCTTCCTCGCCGCCGTCGCCGCCACCCCCCCCCATGCCAGTTTGCCATGTGAGTGGGCAGGTGGGTGTGGAGCAGCAATGTGTGGCGAGGCGAGTAACGCTGAATTTCATCTCGCCTCCCCACCCAAAAAAGAAACACACATCACCAGCGTAAAGCCTGTTTACATGGGCCAGCGGCGCTGAGAGCCACTCCAGGGTGGCACTGTGGAATGCCACAACATCCAGCCATATTTAGAGCCCCTTCCCCCAGCAGCCCTGGACACCCCCTCCTGGGGGGGGTGGAGGAGATGGGCTCAGAGCCAACCCAAACCCCAATGCCAGCCTGGAATAAGAGAGTGAACAGGAACCACCCTGGCTGGGTGTGGGTGAATATCTTAGGGGGGGGGTGTCACGGGTGGGGGGAGGGGCAGCATAATGCAGAAGAGCAGCAGCAGCCCCCTCCGCCCCACCCTCTGCAAAGAGGTTCCTGATGCCATCTGGGGAGGGGATCCTTCCCCTAGACTCCCTCCTCCCACCCACCCCAGGAGCTGGGCATCCATCCAGGCATAAGGCGCGCTCTGGGTTGCATCCCATTCCTATTTTTATTCTTTCAAAGGCCAGGTGGGGAAGAGGAATTAAATCGAGGAATTAATTGGGGGGGGGGGGAGAATGCCGCTGGTCACTCACTGGCTTTGCCCGGCTTGGGCCTCTGCAGCAGCTTCTGCACCGCCCCGATGTCCTCCGCCTTCACCGCCTGCATCAGCTCCTGGTCTTTGCCCATGGCGAGCGCGGGGGAGACCGGCCCCCGGGGGCGCGGAGGGCCGGAGGGCGAGGGGCGCTCAGAGCCCGCGCATCCCCGCCGGCTCGGATCGGGTCCCGGGCGGGCGCGGAGGTGGGGTGTCGCCTTCTCCTCCTCCTGCGGCGGCTGCAGATGCTGCGCGCAATGGAGACGCGCGGCGGTGGCAGCGGCGGCCGGAGCGCAGCGCCTGGCAGGCGGGCGGGGACCGGGCTCGGCTGCTTTGCGGCGGCTAGCGCTGCCCGGCTGCGCTGGGGCTCCTCCCGGCTCCGGCTCGGGCTGTTGTTGCCGCCGCCTCCTCCTCCCCTGGTGGCGGCAGCGGCGAGCCCTCCATGGTCCGGGCGCGCTGGAGCTGCAAACGCGACGCGACGCCTCGCCGCGCTCTGCTCCTGCTGCTGCAGCCGCCGCCGCCGCCGCTCCGGAAGGAAGGCGGATCCCGCCGCAGCCTCGCCTGGGCGGGGGGCCGAGGGCGGGGGGCATCCGGGCGGAGCCCCCACCTCTGCTTCCCGGCTTCCCTCCCGCCTCTTCTCCGCTGAGGAAGCTTGATGTGGTGGTCGCCGCCGCCGCCGCCGCTGGGGTGGTGGAGGGGAAGGGGAAGAGCAGCGGCGCAGGGCGAGAGGGTCTCTGAGCGCGTGCAGAATGCACGGCCTGGAAGGACAGAAAAGACCCTCAGCCTCGGAGGGCAGGATTGGACGTGCCCTCAAAGGCCTTTTCGGGGACGTTTTGAGAAAGACCAGAGGGCAGCCAAGCATGTGCAGAGAGTCTCGAAGGGCAGGGCCCCCCCTCATTAGCCCCAAAGCACCTGAGCTAAAGTAGGCTATCGACGCAGAGCTTGAAAGGTCTTGCCCAGTGCCAGGGATGGTAGTTTCTGAGCATAAGCAGAGGACATTCTTGAACCCACAGCAAAATTAAAGGGCTCCTGTGGGAGGCCTATTTGGTCTTGCAGCAGGAGTTTGCAGCTGGTTAGCAAGAAGGAAAGGCTTCTACTGTCGTTTTGTTTGTTAATTTAATGCTGGTCATTCATTTATTTATTGGCTAAATTTATATACTGACTTTCTTCCAAGATGCTCAAGGTAGGGGAGGTGGTTCCTTCCCTCTGACCACCCCCTGATCTTCACCACAACCCTGTGAGGTAGATCAGACAGAGAGAGAGAGCAATTGACCCATCCACTGGGGAACCTGAGCCATTGATCAACACTCCACCACACTGACTCTCATTGCCTGCATTGAAAGAGATTCAGGGTCTTATGTTCTTGCAAGTCCTCCTGGCTCAGATCACATGCCGCTCCTCAGTTTTGTGAGGATCCCACAAGGTGTGGACAGAGGCTGTTCCTTTCTTTCACAGGGGACAAAATGGCTCAGTTATTATCCCCATTTCACAGATGGATTGCTGCGGCCAAGAGTGCATGGAAGACTTGGCGAAGGCTTCTCCATCGAGCTCTGGGCCTGAGACGTTGGTGGAAAGAACAAGGCCTCCCTTTTCTCCTCTGGCATGGGAAGGAGGCTTCTAGAAGAGGTATCCGGCCAAGCCACCCACCCGCTCTCAGATCTTGACAGCTGCTTTGGCTTGGCACCAGCTCTGGCATTTGAACCCACTACTGTGTAGGTAGCCAGCAGAGGGCCTGGAAGGAAGGCTTTGATCAGGATATCCTTCCGGGGGCTGGCAGTGTCTGAGCCTTATCTATAAATAAAAAAGCGCAGGTTTTGCACAAAGCCAGCCCTGCTCAGTCGATACTGCAAAATCTGACTCTGGGGCAGCCATTGTCAACCTGGTGCCCTCCAGATGTTTTGCACCCAGTAGGATGCCAGGGCTGATGAGAGGGCAGTGGGGCTGATGGGATTTGTATGATGGCAGAATCAGGGCTTTCGTGCAGTGGTACCTGCCCTGTGGAACTCCCTCCCACTGCAATTCAGACAAGTGCTGTCTCTGTTGTCTTCCCTGCTAAATATTTTTTTCCTCTTTCAACAAAGAAGGGGATTAGCAAATTTTGGCCCTGTTTAGTCTGTTGTTATTACAACTTTTTTTTTAGTTTTAAATTACATATTGTTAGTTTTTCCTAATAATTTTATTGTTTTGCCTTTTTTGTAGACAGCTTGAGGTGGGGGTTTTTTGTTTTTGTTTTACAATCAAGTAGAGTATAAATTCAATATCTCCCCAGTTGCTATCTACATTGGATTTGAAATAGCATTTATCTATTTCAAAGCCATTCTAACTGCTTAATATTTCAAAAAAATAAAAATCCCTTGTCGGTTTATTACGTCCAATATAAAAACAGTATCCATGAAAAAGAAAACATCAGCCTAACATCAATAATGAAACAGTATAAAAGCAAATCAAAAAAGAATCAGGATAATTCATATACTGTACATAAATTGGGGGGGGGGGCAGACTGACGAGTCAAGGAAAAGTCAGGGCATAAAATATGTGTTCTGTTTCAATTGTGTATTCATAGACTCATACAGTTGTAGAGCTGGAGGGGATCCTATGGGTCATCTAGTCCAACCCGCTGCAATGCAAGCATCACAGCTTAATTCCTCACTTTTTCTGCCTTCTCTTGTGCAATATAAATCTGACTAGGATTTGTTAGCTGCACATGCATTCCTATGTGCAATTGTCTTAACTGTTTCTGTGTTGTGTAGTTTGTTATTGCATTGTGAAGTGGCCTGGAGGTGCATCGTAGGAAGCAATACATTATGAAATAAAAACAGTAATAGTCTGAAGCATCTGGAGGGCAACAGGCTCAGGGAGGCTGTTCTAAGGACTGTCTACAAGGACCCCCCCCAAACCCCTGGAGACCGGGCCTCAGAGAAAGCAGCAGCATCCGCTGCAGCAAGATTAAAGGGCAGATTAAACGGCTTCACCCACCCCCACCCCCAGTTGTGGAATCCCAAATGCCCTGGATTGGAAAGTGGGGGAAGGGAGCCCTGCATGCTGGGTGGACGGCTAGGATGCCATTTGTGCAGGGGGGGGCAGAGCCTAGGAAAGGGAGGGTGGCAATTGGGCCAGGTTACAGATGGCTCAGCCCAGTTATCAGCTCAGGAATCCACCTGGCAAGCAGAGTTCCCAGGGTTTGGCAGCTATATTTTATTCCTTTTCTTCTGGGTTTCCGATGTGACGAAGCCTCTCTCTCTCTCCTGGCAGAAAACGGGGGTGGGGGTATAAATAAATGACTTCCTTTACTTACTGCAGGCTAATGCATATAAGTGCATGCTTCCATTTGAGTGAACAGATTGAAAATCCCTTCACTCCATTTGCTTGTGCCAAACAGGGAAAGGGGGCTGCAAGGGGGGGGGGGGCTTGAAGATGAAGCCTGACATTTTCTCCCCAAGTAAATGAGATGGGCAGAACAAATCGAAAACGTTTTTTTTATTTATGCATTTATTTACTCAAGCCTTTGGCTCCAGTTGTGTGTTGCTAGTGCTGTTTTAATACTCTGATGGTGACGGTATAAGGAAGTCAGATGGGATTTTATATTTTAAAATTATGAGTATATTATTGCTATCTTGCATTTCTCCTTTTTTATATGGTTAGGTTGCTCTGCACTCCTGGCAGACCAATGGTGGGGCACAGAAATGATGTATAGATAAGTCAGGCAGCAGGAGAGCAAAATTGCTTTAGCCAGTTTTGGGACAACCTTTTGCATTTGTTCCACTCCCGTACCCCCTTTTGCCTGACTAAAGTATATTTATTTTGTAATTTTATTTATTTGTTTCTTAAAATGTATGTACTGCTTGATTGCTATTTTAAAAACCCCTCAAAAGTACAGTGGTGAAAATTTCCAGGTGCAGCCTTGGCTGAATTTTAGCCACCTGCAGGGACGGCACTACCCTGTTTTGGCCCTGTTAATTGTTTAAAACCTTGGGTTGCCACAACCTGAGTCCACATCCCAGCAGCTTCTGCTCCATGACTGACAGATCATGGGACACAGTTCTATACCCCAGTTCCATTCGTGCCCCATGCCCCTGTCTGCTGTTGCAGAGCTACAAGAACTGACTAAAGACATTTCAAGCACCTGTTCTCTCCCCCATAATGCTGGGAACCAATGGGGCCATCCAATGATAGCCGAATGTTGTGAAGATGCAGGACAAATAAAAGGAAGCCCTTTTTCACACAGCGCGTATGGAACTCACTCCCAAAAGAGGCGGGATGGCTACCAGCTTGGATGGCTTTAAAAGAAGAATTTGAGAAATTCAGGCAATGTATTTTAAATATTCATTTCATAAAATGCATACACTGCTTGATTGTGTTTGTTTTTTTTAAAAAAACTCCAAGACAAAAAGAATAAAACAATAACATTAGTAAAAACAATTAAAACATTCAGAAATTAAAACCAGCAATATGCTAAAAGCACATGGGCATTCAAGGTATCTGGGTAAGGTAAAGGTAAAGGGACCCCTGACCATCAGGTCCAGTCGTGTCCGACTCTGGGGTTGCGGCGCTCATCTCGCTCTATAGGCCGAGGGAGCCGGCGTTTGTCCGCACACAGCTTCCGGGTCATGTGGCCAGCATGACAAAGCCGCTTCTGGCGAACCAGAGCAGCGCACAGAAATGCCGTTTACCTTCCCGCTGGAGCGGTCCCTATTTATCTACTTGCACTTTGACGTGCTTTCGAACTGCTAGGTGGGCAGGAGCGGGGACCCGAGCAACGGGAGCTCACCACGTGGCAGGGATTTGAACCGCCGACCTTCTGATCAGCAAGCCCTAGGCTCTGTGGTTTAACCCACAGCGCCACCTGGGTCCCTTAGGTATCTGGTAGCCTTGTCTAAACAAAAATGTTTATATCAGCTGCTGAAAAGAGTACAGTGAAAAGGCCTGCCTGAATCAACAGGCAGGGAGTTCCAGACTGTACAGTTGGTGCCAACTTGCTATAAGACTGATTCCTTCAAATTCCCCAGGGTGTTAAGGATGCTGTATACTAACGTCCTGAACTTTTCCCAGTAGCAAATGGGCAACTTGTGTGGATCTCTGAGCACCGGGGTTGTATGCTGAAAAGTCCTCACTCTGGTCAGCAATTGTGCTGCAGCATTCTGCACTCACTGCAGCTTCCAGATCAAGCGCAACAGAAAGGCCCACACAGAGCGCATTGCAGTATTCCAGCCTTGGAAGTAACCAGTGCAATGAACTATTGTGGCCAAGCTTTCCCAGTCCAGAATGGCGGGCAGGACTTCAACTGGTAGAGGTATTTGATGCACTGGAGCATCAGCAGCACTTCCTGGTCTATTAACCAGCCGCATTGCTCCGGGTGAGGTCCTTTGCCGTCTCATTACCTCCCAGGCCGCCGTAATGGTGATTTTTCTGCACCCTGATAATGTTTCACTCATAGAAGTCACAGCCGGGCCTAAAGGTCAACCGGCAGACACTCCATCCCAAACAGCGATTACAGTCTCATTTAGAGGAAAAGGCTATCTTCCAATATGAAGAGCTTCCAGCAGGGAGTAGCTGTGAAGCCTTTGCAAAGGACAAACAGCCTGAAGCTGGGAGGTGGGAAGAAGGTAGATTGGGATCTGCTAGGAGATCTCTGAATGATTTTGAGCAGATCATTAGGGATTATATGTGCCCCCATATGTACATTTTTATTGTGCATTTATGGTTATTTGCACTCGTGGTTGTATATGGTCAGTTTAGACATGATCCCACATCAGCACCTGCCAAGGTTTGGGGCAGACTTCCTGTTGCATTATCCCGGGGTCAGCAAACTTTTTCAGCAGGGCGCCAGTCCACGTCCCTCAGACCTTATGGGGGGCCGGACTATATTATTTCTATGCCCACAAAAAACCCAGAGATGCATTTTAAATAAAGCACACATTCTACTCATGTAAAAACACCAGGCAGGCCCCACAAATAACCCAGAGATGCATTTAAATAAAAGGATACATTCTACTCATGTAAAAACACACTAATTCCCGGACCAACCGTGGGCCGGATTGAGAAAGCAATTGGGCCAGATCCAGCCATCGGGCCTTAGTTTGCCTAACCATGCATTATGCCTTTAGGTGGCAGCTGCTAGGAGTCACAAGTGGGCAAAGTACTATTGAGGGTTTCCCACTGGGACATCTGGTCAGTCCCAGTTTGCTAAGCTGGATGAGCCAATTGGCCTCATCTAGCAGACTTGTCTTACCTTCTTATTTCCACCTAGCAGGGAGTGCCTGGCGCTGCCCAGGAATCTGTACAACAAACAAACAAAAATGTGGTTTTTAAATGGATGGTGTCATTGTGAGTTTGGACACATTGCACCAAAAATCAGCTGAAGTCATGCCAAGGTCACGTTTTGTCCATCATCTTGATTCAAAGTGGGCCTGGCATCCGAAGACTGCCGCCCCCTGTGCATAGTTTGGTGACAAGATCTCAAGAGGCATCCAAAACAGACAGACAGACAAACCGCTTCCCAAAATACATAGCAGATCAGCACATGTTCCATAACTTCCTGCTTAAATCCTATAACTTTTCATACAACCATGTGTTCAGCATGGATGCAATTCTTGGATATCAGTTTGTTCCCAAGGGTCACATTCACACCATGCTTTTAAAACCTTTGGAGGTCCCCCCTCCAAAAAATTATGGGAGTTGTAGTTATTAAGGGCACTAATAGTTTTTAAGAGGCCCTATTCTACTCCCAGAACTATATATCCCCTGTGAGGTGTGTTTGATTGTTAAACTAATCTAGCACAACTCTCAGCAGCCTTTAAAATTACCGTTCCCAGAATTACTTGGGGGAAGCCATGACTGTTTTGTTGTTGTTGTCAGTCGTTCAGTCGTGTCCGACTCTTCGTGACCCCATGGACCAGAGCACGCCAGGCACGCCTATCCTTCACTGCCTCTCGCAGTTTGGCCAAACTCATGTTAGTAGCTCGAGAACACTGCCCCCTTCATGGATCACTGCCTTGTCGTGGCGAAGGGGCTTGAATTACTCAGGGAAGCTATGGACAGGTCAAGATGGACAGGTCATAGTGGAGAGTTGGACCAAACGTATCCACCTGAAGTAGGAACTGGCAAGCCACTCCAGATCCCTGCCAAGAAAATTCCATGGACAAAGACAACAGGCATATAAAAGATGACTGTTTTAAAGTGCTTCAAATGTACGGTGCAGATTTGGACCTCCTCACTATGCTACCCTTGTTCAGGAAAAGCATTCTGGGTGTCGTCCTGGGATGACTCAAGTTCTCTTTGCCCCTCGTTGATCTGGCTGTAGCCTGCTAGAATAACCTCTTTGCTTCTACCTCTGTGATCTGCCAGCCATGCCAGGCTAGGCACTCATGCATGGTGGCATCTGTCTGCCCCGCCCTTAATCCAAAGACCTCCCAGTTATTAGAGAACAAGAGACGGGCTTAAACAGCAGCAGATGCTCAAAGCAGCGGAAGGGGCAGGAGACCTGTTTAATCAGCTTGCTGCAAACTGGTTCCGTTCTTCAAATTGACCAGGGGAATGGGTTGAGGGATTCCTGGTGCCAGTGCAGCATGGCAACCAGGGTGAGCCCAGGACTGGCAGCACCAACTCCAAACAGCTCGCATACATACACACACCACCCTCATCAAATGGTTCCTCATCACAGAATCACAGAATTGTGGAGTTGGAAGGGACCACAAGGGTCATCTAGTCCAACCCCCTGGAGTGCAGGAATCATTCACCCAAAGTGGGACTTTAACCCGCAACCCAGAGATTAAGAGCCTCTTGTTCTATCGACTAAGCTATCCTAGTCATCCTGGGGGAAAGTAACAACTGGGGTGCCGCGGGGCTCAGTCCTGGGTCCAATGTAATTCGATAGCATTATAAATGTCTTAGATGCAGGAATAGTGGGGATGTTCATCAGATTTGCAGGTGATGGCAAACTAGGATGGGTAGCTAATACTGTGTAGAAGATAGATTCAAGATGACCTAACAGATTGGAGAACTGGGCTGAAACTAAGACAATGGATTTCAGTAGGGACAAACGTATACAGATGCACAAATATAGGATGGGGGGGCACCTGCCTTGACAGTAGTACATGCGATAAGGATCTAGCAGTCTAGTAGATCGCAAGCTTAACATGAGTCAACAGTGTGATGCAGAATTAAAAAAGAAGCTAATGCAATTCTAGGCTGCATCAGCAGAAGTATGTGTCCAGATCAAGGGAAGTAATAGTCCAACTCTACTCTGCCTTGGTCAGAGCCCACCTAGAATGGTGTGCCCAGTTCTGGGCACCAGTTTAAGAAGGATATTGACGAGCTGGAAGGTATGCAGAGAAGGGTAGCCAAGATGATAAAGTGTCTGAAGCCAAGCCTTATGAAGAACAGTTGAGGGAATTGGGTATGTTTATCTTGTAACATGTTGTTGGTTTTGATGTTGGTCTGAAGCTCAACATCAAAAAAACTAAGATCATGGCCACTGGTCCCATCACCTCCTGGCAAATAGAAGGGGAAGAAATGGAGGCAGTGACAGATTTCACTTTCTTGGGTTCCATGATCACTGCAGATGGTGACAGCAGTCACGAAATTAGAAGACGCCTGCTTCTTGGGGAAAAAGCAATGACAAACTTAGACAGCATCTTAAAAGCAAAGACATCACCTTGCCAACAAAGGTCCGTATAGTTAAAGCTATTGGGTTCCCCAGTAGTAATGTACAGAAGTGAGAGCTGGACCATAAAGAAGGCTGATCGCCGAAGAATTGATGCTTTTGAATTATGGTGCTGGAGGAGACTCTTGAGAGTCCCATGGACTGCAAGAAGATCAAACCTATCCATTCTTAAAGAAATCAGCCCTGAGTGCTCACTAGAAGGACAGATCCTGAAGTTGAGGCTCCAGTACTTTGGCCACCTCATGAGAAGAGAAGACTCCCTGGAAAAGACCCTGATGTTGGGAAAGATGGAGGGCACAAGGAGAAGGGGACAACAGAGGATGAGATGGTTGGACAGTGTTCTCGAAGCGACTGGCATGAGTTTGGCACAAATTGCGAGGCAGTGAAGGATAGGCGTGCCTGGTGTGCTCTGGTCCATGGGTCACGAAGAGTCGGACACGACTGAACGACTGAACAACAACAATCCTTGTAAAGAGAAGACTGAGAGGAGATATGATAGCCATCTTCAAATATCCCAAGGGCTGGAGCAGCTTGTTTTCTCATGCTCCAGAGGGAGGACTCAAACCAATGGATTCAAATTATAAGGACGGACTTCCTTGAAAGGTCATGGACACTCCTTCAGTGGAGGTTTATAAAGAGGTTGGATGGCTCTCTGGCAGGGAATCCTTAGCTGTGATTCCTACAATGTTAGGCTAGATGACCCTTGGTTCTATTATCATGGTTTGCTGAGAGGCTCTCAAATCCCTTTCAGAGGAATGCAGGTGGTGCAAAAGCATCACTTCATGCCAATGTTGGACCTGTGCAAGAGAATCTCCCTGTGGGCTTGGATCCCTCAATCTCTCACACAACTGCATGCCCGATGCCCCCCCCCCCAGAAGCAGCCACTTGTGGGAAGGCTGCCTCCGAGATCAACTTCCATGGTTGCTAGACACGGACTTGCTTGGGGATTTCCGCATGACAGGTCAGACAATCCCCCACTGCAACAAAATGTCGCAGCTTATCCCCACCCTTAGAAATGTTCTCACTAAGGGCTCAAGCAGCCTTGTACAGCAACAGGAGCCTTGTAGAGGAAACTGCCTTACATTGAGTCAGACCATTGGTCCATCTAGCTCAGTATTGTCTACACTGAGTGGCAGCAGCACTCCAGGATTTGGAAAGATCTTCCCAGCCGTACTTGGAGATGCCAGGGATTGAACCAGGGACCTTGTGCATGGAAAGCAGGTACTCTACCCCTGAGCCACAGCCCTTCCCATGCCTTGCAAGCCTCTCAAAGGGGTGGAGAGTGGAGGACAGAGGAAGGGGGAGGGATGAATTATTTCCCTTTCCCCTCCCAAGGCTTTTTGCTGCTGTGGCACCACCAGAGTATCCTTGTACTCCAATAACATCTAGAGGGCACCAGGTTGGGGAAGACTGCTTTTGGGCGAGGACAGCTAAGGTCAGCGACATAATTTTGAGCATTTTGAAGCACGGGTGTTCATGATAGCAGCTGACACCCCTCTCCCCGAGAGTCCAAAAATGCAGGCAGCTGGGCTAACAAAACAGAGATATTAAAGTCTTTGCAGAGAAAAGCGTTCCAGCTTCCGCCTTCTTCAGCTGCTCTGATTTGAATCAAAGAGGGCTGCTGGAGCCAAGGTGGTAGTTATCTTACACTGAGAGGGTGGCACATTCAGAAGTGCGGCATTTTCTGTAGGCTGCAGCTGAGCGGTGTTGGGTCTTATCCTTTGGCCACATGGCCAAGGTGTTCCAAGTACATTGATCCAGGAGTTTTTCCTGGGTCAGAGGCTTCTCTATTTCAATTACTCTGCTCCCTTTTTGCAATAAATGAGCGAGTCTGTAATCATCTAACTTTGAATTGCTTCAAGACTGGTTGTTCCAATCTGACACATCCTAACCGATGCAACTCCCCTCTGTTCTTGAATCTACCTTCATTCAAGCAGGACTCCCCATTTAACAGCCTTCCGTTTATACCACCGTTTTATAAGCAAAGTGTCAACTTGCTATATAGCACTTTGTAGTCAAGCTTTCAATATTGTCTCTCAAGGCCTTGGGATTTATGCACCTTTGTTCTAAGTGTTCACCATTGGAATGTTGTAAGATTCGGGACAGAGAAATGAAAGTCCTTCATGTGGCGCATACTTAAATTGTGGAACTCAAACCCACAGGAGGCAGTGGGGGCCGCTAACTTGGGTGGTTTTTAGCAGAGGTGGAGAAAGCTGATTGGGCACCTGGGGCGGCGCGCGTGCCCTGCGCCCGGGGCGGGGCCAGTCATCTACGGGGGGGGCCAGCCAAGGCAGGACACTCCATGGGGCCTCCAAGGAGTCTGCCTGCCTCCTCCCACTCAACCGCCCTACAGCTGAGGGGGAGGTGATGGGCAGACCGTTTGGGGCAGCGCAGAGGCTGCAGGCACCCAAGCCACCGCATCACTCCCAGGAGAGATGCATGGCTCAGGCACACTGCAGGCCCTGTGGTTAGTGCTGCCCGGCATTTTGTCACCCCCCTCAGTGGTGACACCCGGGGCGGCCCACCTCCAGTGCACCCCCCCTTAGGGATGACACCCAGGTGAACTGCACCCACCACACCCCTTCCTCCACCAGTGGCTTTAAATGAGGACTGGACAAATTCATGGAGAATAAGGCTATCAGTGACTATGAATGCTGTGCCTCTGCAGTTACAGGCAGCAATGCTTGTGAATACAAGTTGCTGGAAACCACAGGAGGGGAGAGGACTCTTGTTCTCACGTGCTTCCTGCAGGTTTCCCTTTGGGCATCTGGTTGGCCTCTGTGAAACGAGGATGCTGGACTAGATGGGCTATTGGCCTCATCCAGCAAGGCTCTTCTATGTTCATATGAACTTAAGTCAATTACATTTTAGGGCCAGCAGGTGATGTTTTTGCTTGATATTGTGAGTTCTGCCAGTCATTAGTAACTGGCTCCATGAGATAAATGCAGGTCACGCAGCGTTTCGATTCAGAAGGATATGATTGAGAATTGTTGACGGGTGGTTTAAGCACAACTCGTACCGATGTTCTGTGTAGATTTGGAGGCTGGCAGGATGCTATAATAGCAAGAGGCTTGCCAATTGCTTTAGAAAGACTTTTTTTTCAAAATGAATTCGGGGCTGGAACAGCTCGCCAATGAGCAAAAAATCACAAGGTTTGGGGCTTCTTAATTTAGAAAAAAGGCAAGGAAGCAGGGACCTGATAAAGGTGCGTAAGATGGTGCAGAGAAAGTAGTTTTATAAATTATTTAATGTGTCGATACGAATGGAAATTGTTAATATTCCAGTTGTTGTATAAGGATTGCTATTTTGACGGAGTTTTAATTGAAATTAGTATTGGAATGCAGAGAAAAAGTAAATCATCAAACCATCAATTCTAGCATGCGGGGGCCACCCAAATTATATAATTTGGTATCTGAATTATTGGTATTAGTAATTGTATTATAAATTTGGCATTGTTATAATGAGGCTATTATTGGATTGTAATTGAAAACTAATAAAAATTATTATCAGAGAGAGAGAGAGAGTAGTTTGCATTTTTGCTCCCTCTCTGGTAATACTAGAACCCAGCAGGGTCATCCAATTAAGCCAGGTGTTTAAAGATTAAAGGAAAGACTACTTCACATAGCACTTAGTCAAACTGGGAGATTTGCTCCCGTAGGTTGCAGTGATGGACATCAACTTGGATGGCTTTAAAAGGAATATAGCCTCAGCATTTGCTAGGACAGGGCCATAGCACAGTGGGATAGCACTTGCCCTGCATGCAGTAGGTTCCTGGTTCAATCCTCAGGGGCAGCATCTCCAGCTTGGGCTGGGAATGTGCCCTGCTGGAAAGCAAGGATGCTCTTGGCCAACTGGATGGACCAAAGACCTGGCTCGGTATAAGGCAGCTTCCTCTGTTTGTAACACAGGAGTTGGTGGCCTTGGTGAGAACTTGGACTCTGTCTGTCAGAGCTACCTTGCCCTGCAGGTGGCAGTGCCAGCTGCCTTCCAAAAGAGAGACCAACCAGCTGCCAGGGAGGGATGCAGTTCCCTCTCAGGGGGACTTGTTGTCACCCAGGCAGGAGTGACCCAGATTCCTGTCTGTGGCAGGAGCCTGTAGCAGTGCTGTGCCTACATTCTCCCTGCCACGGAAGTGCTGGGCTCAGTGGGGAGCGAGGCAGGCAAAGAAGCAAGATGGATGAATCCTGCTCTCCCAACAGGGCAGCAAGAGGCTGCGGGCTCTCGTCTCTTACGGCTCGGCTCCCTTGATTAAACAGCGTCTTGCTCTCCAAAGGCTGAGAAATCGCCAACCTTCCGATGCAACACCTGGCTCAGCGCTGCACCAAAGATCCGCTCCGCTTCCAGCTACTTGGCCAAAAGGAAAGAGCGCTTTGCCCATGCTCAGGAACACCAACAGCTTTGGGTCTAGCTGGGTGCCAGACTGGGCTGAAGCATTCCAGACAGGCTCTGGGGCCAAACACCAGGCGAGATCCAGAGAAACCCTGGAGCGGTGGATGGGGCCCAGCTCATCGGTGAATCTGCAAAAGCCCAGGGAATGGCCATGCTTATGGTACATGTTCTTTAGCTGTGTATGGCAGTTAAAGTTTTTGGGGCATTAGTTTGCTTTAAGAACATCAGAAGAAGAAAAATAACAGCTGGATCAGGTCAAAGGCCCACCTGGTCCAGCATCTTCTCCTCCCAGTGGCTGACGAGATGCCCCAGTGGGAAGTACGAAAGCAGGACCTGAGCACATCAACAGCTTTCCCTACCCACCATGATCTCCAGCAACTGGCAATCAGAAGTGCATTTCCTTAACAGTGAAGGTAGAATGATGGTGGCCATCACTTTTATCTTGTGGGAGTGAGTTCCATAGTTTAACACCTGCTGTGTGAAGGAGCAGATAGAGCCAGTGTGGTGAAGTGGTTAGGACCTGGGAGACCAGGGTTGAAATCGCTGCTCAGCCATGAAGCTCACTGGGTGGCTCTTGGGCAAGTCAGTCACTCTCAACCTATTCTACCTTGCAGGGTTGTTGTGGTGATTAAATGAGGAGAGGAAGAACTATGCACACTGCCTTGAGCTGCTTGGAGGAAAAGGTGGGTTATAAATGCAAATGACAATCAGCCCTACATTTTGTCTGTCCCAAATCTTCCAATATCCTTCTGTGCTTTATTGTTCTTGGGGTATCGCCCCCTCCCCAGACATCCCATTAGTGTGAGCTGCCTTGAGCTTCTGAAATTGAAATGGGGGCGGGGGGAGAGAGACAGGTGGCACAAATCTCCTTAATAAATAAAATCAGCAGAACGGCTTTCTGAGTGGATGCAAGAGTACCTCTCACAGCCATGGATGGAACTGCTGGTACTCGGGAGAAATACGGTCCCACTTGGCTCCCTGCAAGAGGTCTGAGAGAACGGCTCCACCTCTTGGCTGAAAGAGTTCTGCCTCCCAATCGAGCGCAAAAACCACAAGGGACAGATGTGAAACTGCATCAGCAAAGAGGTTGTGGTGGTGATGCTTGGCTGAAACACTCTGAGGGCTCCTCCAGGTCTCTGTTATTGAGCATGCTGACTGGTTTGCTTGAATGGAGATTGGACTGTGTCTAGTCTTTACTGAACATTTATTGTGGTTTGTTTATGGGATGGCTATAGAAAAACAAGCATTCATCCTGCATGGCAAATATAAGAGCCCTGCAGTACCGGACCAGTCAGATGTTTGGTCCATTTGGTCCAACATCCTGTTTTCACAAGGACTATGTAGATGCCCCAATGGGAAGCCCAGAAGCAAGCAGGCCCTGAGCACAACAGCAGCAACCCGCGCCCGTGCGCGCATTTTGCAGCAACTGGTGTTTAGAAGCATCCTGCCTCCAACAGTGGTTGGAGAATCCATCCTAATTTGCTTGCAAGGTGTTTTCATATCTTCCCATTCCTCATTTGTTCATCCTGTATTTTGCAATGTGTTTCCCTAATACCTCCCAAACTGCAAAAAGTCTGCTTTGTTAAAAGGCGAAAGATTTATACGATCTGAGGAGAAGCCAGAGTGCTTGAATCTCTCCTAAAAAATCGTGAGTCTGGAGACAATCTCTCTCTCTCTCTCTCTCTCTCTGTGTGTGTGTGTGTGTGTGTGTCTCATTTGCTGTTTCTTGTCCCAGAGTAAGAGCCCAAATGGATCCATAATGGGATATTGACTCTATTTTTAGAACAGCATGTAGCTTGGGTGGCTACCAGTTTGGGAACAGAACAAGATGGGGCAACCCCCAAAAAAACCAGGGTAGCAGTTTTTGAATATTTGGGTGGGTGATCTCCACAAGTAATCTGTCATTAGATTAGTTTGCAAATTAAAATAAAACGGAAAAGCCCAAACCAAAAGCAACACAGCTTGACAAGGACCTATCTCCTCAGTGATTTAAATATTCCATAGGGTAGCCCATACCAACCTGATGCCCTCCAGAAGTTTTGGATTACAACTCCCATTAGCTCCAGCACCCAAACTAAAGTGTGAAAATCTCTGAATTTTATTTAGTTTGTTCCTTTAAGTTCATTTTCAATGAAATGTTTTCTGTTTACCTCTCTCTATATGTACTGTATGTCACTAATTAGAAACGAAAAGAATAATTTAATAATAGCAAAAAACATTGCTTATACTACTAATGGACTCATTTAGACCAGTCGTGTTTTTTTGGACATGTTGTTGTTCAGTCGTTCAGTTGTGTCCGACTCTTCGTGACCCCATGGACCAGAGCACGCCAGGCCCCTATCCTCCACCTTTTTTTTTTTTTGACATGGTCGTGTTTAAATAATAGGTGAACAAACAAGATCCCCGCAAAAGCAGTATAAATAATTTTATATAAAATAAAAACCTTTTCGTTTATGTCCTTTTTTTCTAGCCAACATCAGAATAGGAACCTTGAAAAGATATCCCAAAATCAGCCCCAATGTCTGTTTAGCACAAACACTGGCATACATAGGACCACTTCTTTAAAAAAATACTTTATTATTACCATCGTCTTTGTCATCCATATTACAGAAGCAATCTGTTCTGTACAAAACAAAAAACAAAAAAACAAAAAACCCAAACCGCAATGCAACTTGGAGATCCCCAACCAAACCAGATCCACCAGCGACCGAGATCACGCCTTCTGGAGGGGCAACAGCTGTCAGTCACCTGAGCAATACCAGAGCAGCAGAATCCACAGCGGGGAGAGAAGTGGGGACCTTTTATCCAGAAGGCAGCCTGGGACATGAATTTAGGAGAAATGAGTGAGGTGAGCAGCCCAAACAAGGTGAGTCATCAAGCAGGTGGAATTGATAGAGAGGCAGAAAAAGCATCAGCAGAAAGCACAAAAGGAGGGGATGATTTTCAGATATTGTAGGAACAAGGAAGTTTCACCAGCTGATTCTCTGCCTCTGAATGGAAGGAGGAAGGGAGGGGATAGAACTTTTCAGAAATCTTCAAATCAAAACAAACTCAACCCCAGGGAGGCTCCAAAGCAGCAGCAGGGGGCGTTCAAGATGCATCCATCACAACTGGTCCAAGACGAGCAGGTGCCAAAGACCCACCAGCATTTCAGATTAAAAACAGGCAGCTTTTGGCTGTTTGTTCTACTGCGTGAGAACCTGGAACCAGGCCAAGAGCCAGACATTTTTTTAAAGCCACATTCATACGAAACCCAAGCTGGCTTGCTTTGCTCCAAAGCGGCCTTTTCGGAAGGTCTGCTGCCTGGCCATGACTAGCAAAGGATGCAGGGATGCAATGGCATGGAGGCTCACTTCGGGGGCCCCAGAAGGAAAGGTTTCCTGCCTGCAACAGGTCAGCTCTTTCACAGACCCACCAGAGAACCTCCAATGTTTCCTTTTGGCTGCGAAAGAAGGCAAGACTCCTCCCTGCCCCACTAGCACATCCTCCTTCCAATCTGGGGGGCTCCAGATGTTTTGAACTACAAATCCCACCAGCCCCAGCCAGAAGGCAAACACCAAGGATTAGGGAAGTTATGGCCCAACAACATCAGGTTGGCAGAGTCTGCCTTAGAGGTGAAGGCGAGGGGGTGAGGTTTTCTGCAGGGACTCTTTGCAAAGGTTGGGCTGTGGCTTAGCCCATACTTAGAGCTGGCCACTGAAATAATTAAGCTGGTGATACTCAAATCCCATTGATCTCAACGGCTCTATTCTATATGGGGCTACAGGTCCAGCCCAATAACGGCCTGTTGTGGTAAACAGAGGGATTTCCTCTCATGGAGAGAGAGAGCGAGAGGGAGAGGGAGGGAGGAAGGAAGGAAGGAAGGGAAAGAGAAGAAAGAAAGAAAGAAAGAAGGAAGAAGGAAAGGAAAGAAAGAAAGAAAAAAGAAGAAAGAAAGAAAAGAAAGAAAGAAAAAAAAAGAAGAAGAAAAGAAAGAAAGAAAGAAAGAAGAAGAAGAAGAAGAAGAAAGAAAGAAAGAAAGAAGAAGAAAAAAGAGAAAGAAAGAAAGAAGAGAAAAAGAAAGAAAGAAAGTAAGTTAGTTCACAGCTGATGATGATGTTCCTAACTTTTGCTGACTTGGGATTGTGTTTTTTAGGCTAGATGTTGGCAACTGACACCTCCCAAGCCTAACCTGCCTACTCTCACTACTGCACCATACTACCAGTGTGAAGTCAACCAAGAGGCTGAAGGGATGGAGGGAGAAGCAGCCACATCAGCAGACTTGAGGGAGGGAGCATATGAAGGATGACTGATGCTTCGGCTCACCCCCACTTCAGGACTGGCTCTTCAAGCAGGCATTTTGGTAAAGTTTGCCCCCCCCCAATAAGTCACCCACTCCCCCAAGAGAAAGAACTCCACTATCCTGGTTGGAGCTGCTCCAAACACTTCCTTTTGATTCCATGCCCCCCCACCCCAGTGGAAATGGGAGATTTGCAAGGTGGATGAAGAATCCCTGATGCAAATATGGCAGCCAATACGGAGGCCTCAGGATGTTGTTTGAAGACCCAAATCCCTCCATCCTCAACTCCTGGGACTCATGGAGAGAGTCCAACCACATCTGAAGGGCACCACTACGTTGGCTATCCCAGATCTGGTCATTTCCATGTGGCAGCATTGCAGGTATTAGAGTTATTCCAGGAGGGAGGAGAGCTGAAGGTGGAGGGATAGCTAAGCGAGCATTTAAAAGGAAGGAAAAGAAATTGAGGCAGGGGCTGCTGAGAAAGCAGCCACCAGCCTACTGCCAACCCCCAACACATATCCACCGAGACTGAGATGTCATGCCATGACATAGTGACATCCCAGGGGAAGGGGGGCAACGTGGAGTAAAACGGCAGCCACCGGGCCTCTGGCAGAACTTAAAGCAGCAGGAATTAAAAGGAAGAAGGAAATTGTCATTTCTCAGAGGGAGGGAGACCACATCACTGTCCACCACTTACAGAAGGAAGCCTGGTGGAGACTGGCTGTAAGAGGCCTCCAAACTCTGCCCACTGAGCCTCTGCTTTGGTGGCCGAAGGGCAAGGCACAAGACCCCTCTCCTCTGGCCTGCACACTCCTTCCAAGTTAAAAGACAACACAACAGTGGAGCAACTGAATCGGACACCCACTTCTGGGTTGGCGATGGGGTGAAGGGCACCCCGCTACCGGGTCTTGGGCCGGGCGTTGAGGCGGATGACTTCCCTGAAGTCCCGGACAAACTTGCGCAACTGGTCCAGGTAGGGGTTGACGTTCTCCTCCATCCATTCCTCCACCGTGTCTGGAAGTAGATGCTCTCCATGTGGGAGCGGAAGCTCTGGACGAAGGTCTCCAGTCCTCGGGACTCTGGGGTGGGGGGAAAAGAGCCAGAGAGAGTCAGGAAGGAAGGACGGTGGCATGGAATCCCCCCCCCCAGGAATGTCTGGCACAACGCTCAAAGGCTTGGCAAGTGAAGGGCACAGGGTTCAACTCCCAGCTGGCCTCTCCAGTTAAGGATTTCCAATACCAGGAAGAGCGTGGATGGGGAGGTACCCCCTCCCCAGAAGCCATGGATAGATGCTGCTGCCCCCCAGACAAAGGAGAGGCCCGAGCTAGATGGGCAAATGGGTCATCTTCACATGTTCAGTCCACTCAGAGTCTAAATGACAGGCAGAGTTTTTCTGTCAAACGTATCTTTGACTGATACGTTAACTCTCCATTCCTTGAGACTTTCTA
Organism: Lacerta agilis; assembly: GCF_009819535.1. NCBI lineage: Eukaryota > Metazoa > Chordata > Lepidosauria > Squamata > Lacertidae > Lacerta > Lacerta agilis. The sequence goes on along the minus strand of NC_046324.1, from coordinate 28,796,383 downwards.
GGCTTTATCCCTGTATTAATACAGATCATCAAAAAGCAATTCAGAATTCATTGCTTTGGCTCTGGGTAGCATTGCTTTTACAGAGTTAAGGCTTAGTGCTCTTCCTTCTGCCTTTCTGGATAGCCACTAGGGCGGGTGAGATATATAGTGAATCATGATGTATGTGTGTGCTGTACAAAAATCACAATGTGGGAAAGATCATGAAGCCAGCCAATGCTTCTACATAGCTCCATCCTTATTTCAGACATTGTGATATATCAATATACTGTGATATTAGCTGGTGATATATCAAAAAGTTGAAACCTATCGCCCAGCCCTAATGGCCATGGTAAGAACTACCTTTGGAGCAGCATTTATGTATGTTTTATGTAAATGGCTACAGAAGACAATGCTCAGTGCATTACCTAGCATCCTCTATATAAAGATTATTGTGAAAAATGTCCAAGTTCAGCTGCAAAAAAAACCTTTTGCCAAACATCTGGCCTCTTGAAGATTTGGACCAGCATCCAACCATCTGCACCAGCTGGGGCTGATGGGAGTTGTAGTCAAAGACATTTGGAGGGCACCAGGTTGGCAAAGGCTGATCTAGAATGCAATGTCCCTTCCTGTCTGCTTGCAATGGCAAATGACCATGTATTCATAAAACACACACAACTACCCCAGCTGGTACTCAGTAGTTAGGAATGGCGAAGGAATTTGACTCAGTTCACATAGAAAGGTGACTCTACCTAATTCTCACTTCCTTTAACTATATGCGGACAGAAGCATGACCGTCCTTTGCATTGTTCCCTTCTCTGAATTTAGCAATGCAGTTCTCCAGTCAAGTAACATGTACAAAATGTGCATGTAACCAACTACGGTAAAGTGTGCATAAAAAGGCATATAATTACTGAAAATAACATACAGAAATATATTAAGTGTATTTTAGATTAAATTTGCACTGAACCACTGGTGGGTTTTCATGGGGACACTAAAAGAAAAAGAATTTGTGAACTGATGTGGAAACTGGACCTAGGGCTGGATAAATGAGAAACTGTGATTGACAGATTGCCTGTTGCTAGTCAAGAGAGGTCTCAGTTTATATAGTGTGGTGGCTACAGTGTTTGACTAGGACCTGGAAGAGACCAAGATTCAAATCGAAACTCAGCCATGAGGCTTACTAAGTGACCTTGAGACTGTCACTCACTCTCAACCTAACCTACCTCACAGGTTTGTTGTGAGGACTAAAATGGGGAGCAGGGAAAGAACGTATGCCACCTTGAGCTCCTTGGAGGAAAGGGAGGATAGAAATGTAAGTAAGTAAGTAAGTAATATAGGACTGATCCCCCACCCCTTGCCTTCCCACCCCACCCCTCAGTCACTTGTGGGGTGTGGGTGCTCACTCACTTGAGAACCTTGCTACCGAAGCTCTCCAGGTTACGAGGGTTTCCAAACTGGTGCTTCCGATGGTAAGGACTGAACCATCCCTTGACAGAGCTGTCATGCACAGGGAGAGAAGAAAGAAAGAGAAACCCCATTAAGCGGCCAAAGAAAGACCCGACCAGGCAATTGCATCAAAACACTCAAAGCTACGATAGCTCAGTGGGCTAGAGGGTGGTACCAATAATGCCAAGTTGTAGTTTCGATCCCCATAAGGACAGCTGCATATTCCAACGCTGCAGGGGGTTGGACTAGATTACCCTCAAGGTCCCTTCCAACTATATGATTCTATGACTCAGCAATGAAACTTCCATGACTCCTATCTCAGCAGCATCAATAGTGGGGGACACTGTAAAAATGCATTTTTTAAACAGCAGCCAAAATTCCCTTTTTACCCATCCAATTTAGCTTATCCCCGTATGAGGAGGGGAGTGTTTTCAAGATGGTGGATGTCTTTACCTAACACTATTTCTTCTGGGGATGAGAAATGTGGGTTGCTGATGCATTAAGGCTAAAAGCAAAATACGGAAACTGCCATAGCTCAGTGGCAGGGCAACTGCCAACAATACTGAGCTAGACTGACCAATTGGTCAGACTGAGGCAGTTTCCTTGTCTAATTTTCTGCAGTCCCTGGAAGCAGAATGAAAACAGTGGGTCCACATGGCTATTGAGGTTGCTTCCAGACAAAGGCTCAGCTAAGGAGGGGTGGACCAGGGTGAAAATTTGACACCCACACACACTTTGTACTCCCTTCCCAAAGGTATGCAAGATGCTGGGCTTTGGGAAGGAGGCACAAAGCTCTGGCAACATCCTAAAGTTCTACCCACCTCTTTCTCAAATCTGGAACGCACTAACTAGGCTTTGGGAATGTGCCTCACCTACCAGCTTTGGGAAGGCAGCATGAGGGTTGTGGTTGTGGTAAAATGTTGCTGAGGGCCACCAAAACGGCTTCAAGGCCACATGCGGCCATTGAGACAAATGTTGGACCACCCTGATCTGCACTTAAGTGTATACACCACTTTTTGGGGGGAGTGTACATCTCTCTATGTTCTGCACACAAAGAGGGTGAGACAGAGTGTTGCAACACACACCCTTTTGACACACGCACCCCTCTCTTGACAGGTGCTTCTCACCACCATTTTAGCACCCTCCTTGTGTGTGTGTGGCTACTGACTTGGAGTCTGCACACATGCGTTAGTTGCGCTATTCCACCGAAGCGCAATTGCACAGCTCCCAAAACAATGTCTATCCATTTATCTTAGCCAGTTGCATTAGCTGGTTTGTTTTGCTGACCCATATTCTAAAGGAGGTGAGTTTGAAGCTTTGCATCTTTGAACCTGAATGCTGCACTGCTACCCTCTTCTCACCTTTGGGGATGCTTGATTTACAACTCTTGCCTGAACTTCTATCCTGATCTTTGTTGCCCAGATTTTCCTGCAGTTTAGTGGCTCAACTTAAGATTTCCTTGTTGTTCTCTGGCTGGAAGGCTAACAAAACAGTTTCAGGTCATCTTCTGTGATTCTGGCCAATGTCTAAAGAAGGCCTGCAATCCAGGGCAAGAAGGGTCTCAACCTGCCTTCTACATAAACATTCCCGGATCGGACTGCCAGTCCGTACTTTATTGTCAGTTTCAGAACTAGAATGTTATTACATGTAATTGTGCTACAGATATATAAAAATAGGTACAACTTAAAAAGCAAAGCAAACGGCAGCGTGTGAAGGCTGAGACAGCTTGTTCCAGGAAAGGAAGCTAACTGATTGTTTTAAGGTTTGTTTGCTTCTTTTTATATTTAGAACAGGAGCTCTGGGTAACACAGGCTCTGCTTCCTCTCTTCCCTCAACCCAGCAGGATATTCCACAGCTCCTGCTGTGTCCTACACACCCTAAAATTGCATCCAGAGGATTAAATCATAGAACTGCATTGTTGGAAGGGACCTCAGGGGGCATCTAGTCCAACCCCCTGCAATGCAGGACTCCTAGCTCCAGAATCCCTGACAGATGACCATCCAGCCGCTGTCAAAACAGCTCTTACAGTCAAAAAGCTCTTCCTATTGTTTAGTCGGAACCTCCTTTCTTGCCATTTGAATCCACTGGTTCAGGTCCTACCCTCCAGAGCAGCAGAAAGTAAGCTTGCTCCATCTTCCATGGGACAGCCCTTTAGATATCTGAAGATGGCTGTGATATCACCTCTCGGTCTTCTCTCCTCCAGGCAAAACATCCCCAATTCCCTCAACTGTTCCACATCAACAAGGCTTGGCTTCCAGACCCTTGAGCATCTCGGTCGCCCTCCTCTGCACACGGTACCTGATTGTCAATATCCTTCTTAAACTGTGGTGCCAGAACTGGACACAGCACTCCAGGTGGGGTCTGACCAAGGCAGAATAGAATGGGACTATTACTTTCCTTTTCTGCAGCTCTTTTTATTTAAGGTGCCATGCAGGTATGCAGCAGCCATAAGGGAAAGCAATTAATTGGGGTAAGCCTTAAAATTAAGGCGAACAACAGTTAAGAATGTAAGACGCCTGTTCAACGTCCCCATATTTCTTCTAATACATCATGGAACTGTTGGGAGAGGTTGTGGGAGCAAAGGGACTCCCCCCCCCTTCAATCTATGGTGTGTATACCCACATTGCTTCATTCCACAATGAAACTTACCAGGAGATATCAAAGGTTATTTCAACACACATTCAAATCTCCCTCCATTTATCCCTAACAAAATATGTGAACTACGAAGACATTTTGCCAAAAGGATCTTTTGACATGGATGCTGGCAGCTGCCAGGAACTCTACAGCACAACAGTGGAAATCATTTTAAAACCTGACTATATCATTAGAGTACAAAAATAACTTGAATTTAGTTATTGCAGAAGAAATGCCACTTAAGTTCTGGGTCTCTAAGGGACAGGAAGATCCTGATCACTTCTATTCCATACGGTGGGATTTTATTTCATATAGTTAAGTTTCAGAGTTACACGTTTCTCTCCCCACGCTGTCTAAAGAAATATGGCTGCCGTTATTTAAGACTGGGTGTTATTATTTAACATGTTTAGGTTTCGAATGCCCTGCCTTTAACTGGAGTTATTATGGATCTTTTGTTCTTGTTAACTTGTCTCTGTGTTTCCACCCCCCCCCCCCCACTCTCCTCACTATATATAAGGGTCTGGTGACTTCTGTTTCAGTGTATCTAAAGAAGTGTGCATGCACACAAAGCTCATACCAGAACAAACTAGTTGGTCTCTAAGGTGCTACTGGACGGAATTTTATTTTATTTTCATTTTATGTTTTGACTATGGCAGACCAACACGGCTACCTACCTGTAATGTAAGAATAGTCCTGCTGGATGAAGTGTTGCTCATTTAGCCCCGGATCCTGTCCTACAAGAGGCCAATGAGATGCCTCTTTGGGGCAACCTGAAGCAAGGCCTGAGCACAACGCCCTTTCCCCTCCTGCAATTCTGGTATTGGTACTGTGAAGCATCCTGTCTCCACTAGTGGAGGCAGAACACAGCCGGTTGTGGCTAGTAGCCACAGATAGCTTTATCCCCCATGAGCACACACTGCTGTGATTTGAGCAAATGTTGTGTTCTTCTGCTCTCCCCATTTTCCAGCCGCCTTCTCCTTCTGTCAGCTCCTCCGCATCCTGCTTCAGTAAACAAGAATCCTGGACGCCAGACAGATTTCCTAGTTTTTTGTGTCACCTCGGGAGCACCAATGAACATCCACCTCGTTTGTAAGGCGGGATACAACACAGGTTGGCTATGGGACAATTCCGAAAAGGTCGTTTGTGAAGGTAAGGAATACTATATTGTGTCATCCCAAAAGGTTTTCTGTCCCCAAACTACTTGCAACACAGGCGCTGCTACCCATCCCCACACTTTCCATTTAGACCAGCATCCTTGGGGATTATTGTTCCTTGTTGTTGGTTTCAATGCTTTTTAAATACCTGCTTTTTAGACTGTCATTTATTGATTATTTTTAATGCTTTCTTTTATGTAAGCTATTTTGAAGCTTATTACAATCAGGGGGCATGTAGATTTTGTTAAACAGATACATTTAGATTTATTATTATTTTATGGCGGTGGAAGGAACCTTGGTTTCATCCTGACATGCACACACACATGGCTGCAGAGCCTCCCTGCCACCATTCCAGATCTCCTTACCTCTCTTCCTCCAGGACTTTGATGACGGAGTCTCTTAGCTGCCCCGTGACCTGTTCCACCATACGGTAGATATCAGAACCTGGAAATGCCCCATTGCCATCACTAATGAAAAACACAGGAAGGGTGGGGAGAATGTTGAAGCACCACCAGATGCTGAGTTAGGTGTGGTACAAATGGCGGCCAGCCTCGCCCCCAGCTATATCTCTACGCACTTGCTCACATAAGAACATTAGAAGAGCCTGCTGGAGGCAAAACCAGTGGCTCATCCAATCCAGCATCACATTCTCATCGTGGCCAACCAGATGCTCCAGTGGGAAACCAGCAAGCAGGATTCAAGCACAGGAGCATCTCCTCCTCCAATGGCTTCCAGCAAATGGTATTCATAAGCATTGCTGTCTTCAAATGTGGAGGCAGAGTGTAGCCATCGTGGCTGCTAGCCATTACTAGTCTCTGTCTGCCATGAATTTGTCCAATCCTCTTTTAAAGCTGTGCCAGATTTAGTAAATGATGATGATGATGATGATAATAATAATAAGACCTATATTTATATGGGTACCTCCCAAAAGCATCCATTTTAAAGCAACTGTACCAAAATAAATTATTGTGAAAATAGAAATTATGGGGGGAGGGGGGCGCCAATTTGGTCCCAATCAAAGCGCCATATTACCAAGTCCGCCCCTGTTTAAAGCCATCTATGGTTAACAGCCATCACTGCCTACTGTGGGAGTGAGTTCCCCAGTTTAACTACCGGTACATCTGTGTGGAGAAGTCCTTCCTTTTACCTGGCCTGAATCTTCCAACGTTCAGCTTCATTTGGCTATCCACAAGTAGCCCAGCAACTGCTTGGTACAAGAATGATCCCTCAGCCACTCGAAAACTGCTCCCACCCTATCACCAGGTGACACCCCTGCCCCATTCAACCCCCCTACACACCATTGCTCTTCTCCAACTGCATGTTCTCGAAGCAAGCATGGACAGAACCTTCTTCTTGGTAAGCTTCTGTAAATCCGCCTGTGGCAAGAGAATTTGGGGTGCGGGACAGTGGATGTGTTAGTGGATATTTTGCCCAGCTGAGTGTTCCACTGAAGCAAGTGATTCCATGCAAAACAACTTGGGGTTCTAAACTGGGTGATGAGAATGGGAACTTTAAGCTGCTAGTCCTCTGTGACCTATGAGCAAGAAAGAAGGACTACGCTGCTCCACTGCTGGTCCAACACTAGCTGATTGGCATTGAGATTAAAGGCAAAGGAAGGAGTGAGAGACATTTAATACATTACAATCAAATCTTACACAGGAGTTTGGTTCCAAGGTTCTGCAGATACACAAAAAGGAGGAGGGAAAGGAGGGGCGGAGCCGCAGCCAGGCTCCAGGTGGGTGTCCTGGAGGTTCGGGCTCACGCTGACCTCCCTCACCCTCAGCCTCCACCCCCACCACTTCCACCGCAGTGGCAGAAGGGAGCGTGGCGGCATTGTTTGCCCGAAGCCGCTGCTTCCTTTTGGGGGCCAGGAGCGGGTGCATTCAGCCAGCATTTTGTCACCCCCCTCATTATGACACCTGGGGCAGACCACACCCACCTTCCTACGCCTCTGCCTGTGAGATCTCGCAAGAGCTGGCATGCTGACTCCCCCCCCCCAAAAAAGCAAGGGGAGAGAGCTTAAAAGCTCTTTCAGAGCCAAGTAAACCCAAACCCGTTGCATAGATTTAATCTGTGCAGTTTCGGCCACTTTGCCTTCAACCATGCGTGGTTGAAATCGCACAAGTTAAATGCACATGAGATGCAACTGCAACACTTATACTCCACCCTTCCATCCTGCCTTTCCTACAGACACCCCCTCCCACTGCACAGCTCCCCAGCCATGTCCCCTCACCATTCACCAAAGTCTGCAGACACACGGCCAGCGAAGGGATCCCCACAGGCAGGAGCTCACCCAGAGCTGAATAGTGGTCATACCTGCAAAGGGAGAGGAGAGAGGCCAGTCACTACCTTTTGGGTGGGAGTCCCCCATTATTATCACTACAACCTTCCTGGTGCCACAATTTCATTGGGAGTCCACAGAAAGCTCACAGAAACAACAGCCTCTATTTCCTTGGTAGCTCAGGATTCTCTGAGACGGGTTTTGTAGTTCAGTGGTAGAGTACCTGCCTTGCATGTGGAAGGCCCCAGATTCAGTCCCAGACATCTCCAGATAGGGCTAGGAAAGTCCCCCCACCTGAAACCCTGGAAAGCTTTTGCCAGTCAGTGTAGGCAATACCCTTCCCCACTAATAGCAAATAAATAGGCCCTAGATGTGGGGGATCAGAGTTCTTAGTGAAGGGGGGTTTATTGTTAAACACTCGGAATTGTTTGTTCTGCAAAGGGAATTAGAGGGGTCTTCCATCAACTTTCAGCACCCTTAACAAAACTACAGCTCCCAGAATCCTTGGGGGAAGCCATGACTGTTTGAAGTTCTATCATAAAATCATAGAATCGCAGAACTGAAGAACTGGAAGGGACTACGAGGGTCATCTAGTCCAACCCCCTGCAATGCAGGAATATTTTGCCCAAACGTGAGGCTCGAACCCACAACCCTGAGATTAAGAGTCTCATGCTCTACCAACAGAGCTTTAAATGTGTGTTGCGAATGTTGACCTATCAGGGTTCATGGATGTATTCCAGCAAGGCAAAAGCACTCAAGGAGGGCCAGTGGAGGAAGGACAGTGAGAGAGAGGCTGTGTCCCTACAGACAGGGTGTGGCCCAGGGAGTCAATAGGGCCAGACACAGATGCCAGGAGGGCCTGAGGTCCCTCCCACCCCATGGCAGAGCTCCCTCCCTGGACTTACCTTTGCCACCCGGTGAGGACAATGCCCTGAACCGGATGGAGGGCGTCTTAGACATGGACTGAATGACCTTCAGCCACCTCAGGTGATTCTGCAGGTGGTTGTTTAAGGGTGTCCAAGCCTGGGCGGGGCCCGTCGTGCCTTGAAGGCGCTGGCGAACCAGATGGTCTTGAAGCCACACTCTGCTACTTGGCAATGTATTTTCCTATGAGACAGGGGACAAGACAGATGAGGAAGGATTGCCCTGGATGCACAGAGGACATTGACGGGTTAGGTCTGCTGTGCCACCATTTCAGTGTCAGGGAAAGACATACCTCCCTCCACCCCAGCCTTGATCACAAAATCATAGAATTGTAGAGTTAGAAGGGATCGTGAGGGTCATCCATTCCAAACGCCTGCAATGCAGGAATTCTTTGCCCAATGTAGGGCTCAAATAAGAGCCTGAGAATAAGAGTCTCATGCTCTACCAGCTGAGCTATTGATTGAAGTAGCTGATTTTGTTCTATTGCTAGCATGCTGCCAAGGCTTTTATTTTTTTGGGGGGAGGGTGTTTGCATGTTTATTCATTACATTTATATTCCACTTTTCCTCCTGGGAGCTCACGGTGGCGTAGAGACTTCCCCATTTTACAATCGTGTGAGGCAAGTTAGTGACTGGCCCAAAGTCACTCAGGGAGCTTCATGGCAATGTGGAGATTGGAACCCTGGTCTCCCAGGTCCTTGTCCAACACTCTAACCGCTACACCACACTGACTCTCACGTGTGATATATATGTGTAAGAATTGTACATGTTCTACAGAAACATCCTGGTGTCTCCATTCCTTTATTCCCTGCCAATCTTTCCATACCTGAAGGGATCGCCTCCTCCAAGACCAGCCCCCAACCATCTGAAGTAAGATAGGTTGTGGCAGGCAGAGGGCCTTTTTGATGGTGGCTCCCTGGCTGTGAAATTCTCTTCCTGGGAAGGTTCGTCTAACACCTGGTTTATTTACTCCGCCTTTTAATTCTAAATTTATCTGCCAATTTCGCCAGTTTCTTTTGTTGCTTTCCCTCTTGTATTTTAATGTTCCATTTGTAAGCTGCCATGAAAACTTTTTTTTAAAATAGAAAGGCAAGCTATAGATTATTTAATAAAAATGAACAAATAACCCCCACAAACCTATTTGCTGCGTATCGAAGTCCGGGGCGTAAAACCACAATACAGGAGAAGCGTGTTTGGCAATGCCAGAGTCTGAAAAGATTTAAATCAACAAACAAAATGAGAAGGTGGAGAGGAGATGCTGCTGCTCCCACCCTAGATTCAACAACCTCAGCAACAAGACATTAAGGACTAGAGCCTCAGCCTTGCAGCCAAAGATTTGGCTGGCTCTTTCACATCCACTTATGAACTTCCTTCTTCCACAGCTTTGTGGCCCCAGGACACATGTATATCTCCTCTCTGCCCACTCTCTCCTCTCCCCTCTATCCTGCTGCTCTTCATTGCTGTCCTCAGGCCCACAGCCCTAATTTCCTAAGCCTACTCCCTTGTGCCCAGACTTCTACTGCAGGAATGTTGAAGAGCTCAAAGCTCACATAATCCTTGACCAGTAGCCACGCTGGCTGGGGCTGATGGGAGCTGTAGTCCAGAAAGGTCTAGATAGTTCACATGTAATGCCAAACCACAGTTCAAACAAACCAAGGTTTGTGTCCAACAAGATACCAAGGTTTATTGGCAGTAAACAAACCATAGTTAAGCTGCTGGGCAGGGTTCATGTGTGGTGCGAAGCCATGGTTTAATAAGCCAAGTTTTAGCATCAACTTGTTGTTTAGTCAGTTAGAACTGGGCTAATAAACAAATGAAATAAAGGCAACTCAGATGATCGCTGCTAGAGACACAACCACCATCACAAAAAACCATTGTGTATCCAGTTGCAGGTTTTAAATAGAATATTTTTCTGTTCCAAGGTAATATCTAAGCATCCATTATGAGTCTATAATGGCAAATCACCAATTGGTTCTTTGCTGCGCTATTACGCAATGAAGTCTTTAGATATAAAATAATAAAATAAAATAAAATAAAACCCTGCTCCTCTTCACAAAGAAGCCCAAAGTGGAAAAGTCTGGAGTAACCAGACAAGACTCTGAAAGCATCACAGACCTTGAATGGCTGCCATGTCAACCTTCCGCAGCATATCATCCCAGAGGAGGGTATGCAGACCCCACTGGCCAGCGATGAAGCTGACCACCTCCCGGATGTGGTTCAGGTACATCTTGCCCATGTTGCCAGCGTTGCGACTCATCCAGTTCTTGGAGTCCATCCCTTCCCCTAGATGGAAGACCTGGAGGGACAGAAGGAGAAAGGAGGGCAGGTGGTCATGGAAGGTGCAGGAGGAGCCAGGTGTGAACACCAGGGCCAAGGCTGGTACCAGGAGGAACCTGGCAGGCTCACAAGTCAAGAGCCTGCCTGGCACGCTGGCAAGGAAGGGGGCCATTTGCTGGGAGCAATTTTAGAATCATAAGAGTTGGAAGGGACCCCAGGGGTCATCTAGTCCAACCCTCTGCTATTCTGGAATTGCTGCTGAAGAATCCCTGACAGATGTCCATCCAAGCTCTGTTTAAAAACCTCCAATGAAGGAGAGGCCTCCACCTGCCCAGGTAGTCCATTCCAGCCTGGTGCCACCAGGGAGAACACCAACATTCTCTGCTCCTAAAGCAGTGGTCGGGGGCGGGGCAGATATTTGAACCCATGTGGATTCCTTTCTGGATAGCCATCTGAGGGCCACATGCCAGTGGAGGGGAGGGCCAGAGTCAAAACAGGTGGAGCAACAGATATGAATTCTACCTTTTGTTCAAAGGCAAGCGAGAGGCATGAGCAGAGCTGAAGGACTCTGGTGCCAATGCCAGGATGTCTGTGCTATCAACAACTGTTTTGTGAATGACTTCAGTTAGCTAGGTACTTATCATGCAGGATGGGGCTCTACCATTGAGCAACAGACCTTGTCCGCCTTGTCTAACCTCCCCCACCACCACTTCATCTGGGTCCTTTACCTCATCTGCCCCAATATGCACCCAGTTGGCCTGTGGGTGCTTGCTCAGGACTTGGGTCAACACAGACTTCACAACAGTCATTGTTTCCTGGACGTGGGGGTTGAAGCTGTTGGGGAAGCGCTCCACCTCCCGGAGGTGCCGGTATTTGTCATGCTTCAGGATGAACTGCAGGAGAAAGAAGGAGTTCTGTAAACTCATCCCCAGTGCCGCCTACCCTATAAAAAGCATTATTCTGACTAATGGATTGCATGACCCACTAAGGAAAATGACACATTTATTTATTTATTTGTTGTTGTTGTTGTTGTTGTTGTTGTTGTTGTTCCAATTGATGATGATGATGATGATGATGATAATTTTAATTAATTACCCACCCTTTACCCTAATGTCCCAGGGCAGGGTAAAGCATTAAAAGCAGTATTAAAAAACTAATAAGATAAAATTCAAAACAGTAACAATTAATTGCACATTGGTTAAAAGTCCAATTAAAACTACTTTGTTTAATTCAATAAAACTGATCAACTCGATCCAGTGATACCAGACATTGGCACACAATTTTTTTAATGTCTTCTTCCCAACGAAAACATAAGGAAATGCATAGCATAAAATGTTAATATATAACTACTTATTAAACACCACAAACGTTCACCTACCACAGATATGTATGGTAACTAATTTATAATAAGAAAATCAATAGCTATTCCCAATACTTGGCTATCCTGTGACTTGTGACAACTCAGAATCATAAACACGAGCAAGTGGGAAGAAAGGAAATACAGTAGCTTTGAAAGCAATAAGATCAATAAAGCTTGAAATACTAAGCAGGGAAGGTGTTTTGCTCTAGGTTCTAGCCTGGGCAATTGTAAATAAGAGATCAATGCACTTGGAGAAGCCCACAAACAGCCCCCCCCCCGCCGCCCCTTGCCTCTTAGTGCCCCCCCTAGGTAATGCCACCACCCATTTTCAGAGCCACTGGCATAGACCATCTATTGCAGCTTCGCAAGTGAGATTAGTCCACACTGAACCATTTAACTCGCCTGCTCCCAAAAATATACTAACAGGAAGTCCTTCATGGCAGTCCAGCAAACAGAAAATACTAAATGCAGCTTCTGTGTTAAGAAAACGTCTTGCAGCTGCTCTCCTGGGGGCAACTGTAACACAGGTTGGCGAGCGGTACAAGTCCGATCTAGGAACAAGGGAAGCTGTCTTATACTGAGTCTGAACTCTTGGTCCATCAAACTCAGAATTGCCTACACCATCTGGCAGTTTCAGGCAGGGGACATTCCCAGCCCCATACAGACTTGCTGAGGTTTGAACCTGGGAACTTCTGCATGCTGGGCAGCTGTTCTCCTACTTTCCTATGGCCCTTCTGCAAGTGATTCTTCCATTGCAGAGGGCTGGACTAGGTGACACTTGGGATCCCTTCCTTCTCTTCAATTCTGTGCATCCCTGCAAAAACAACCTGATACTCAGAGATTCAGCAGTCCTCGCTGCCTCCATAATTTTCTCTCCATGCAAAAAGAAAACACCCCTTCACATCTTTAATTTGTCTATCCGACTGCTATTAAAGATCCTTCTCCATGCAGAATCCACCCCACCTTGCTGGCTCGCCCAGGTCAAGGGAACCAGTTCCTGCACCTTTAACAAATTGGAACAAGTAGTAATTGTTCCTCAGCAGCACAACTGGAGTCCAGCTCCCTGGGCAAGAACTGGCCTAACCAGATATGAAGGCTGCATCGCTCTGAACAGTTACACCCTTCTTCCTTGCAGGCAGTCCAAGGAAAGACCGGCCCTCTCTGAGCAAGACTAGGGCAAGACACTACTGGAGGGGAAGGGAGGCGGCAGCAGCAGAAAATATGGGGGGGGGGAGTACAATTTTAAAACAACACAGCCATTAGGATTACAAACTCACAGGCGAAAAGCAGCGGTCAATAGTCTGCCTTCTCCTAGCTCAGGGTTTCCCAAGCTGTTGTTGGACTACAACTCACATCATCCCTAGTGGTCAGGGATGATGGGAATTGTAGTCTGAAAGCTGCTAGAGACCCAAGTTTGGGAAACCCCCGGACTACAGCTTCCATCAGCCCTAGCCAGCACAGGCATGCTTTTGCTACAACTCCCATGATTCCCAGCTAGTACAGCCCTGTTTTTGGACTACAGCTTCCATTAGCCTTGGCCAGCATAGTATGCCTGGACACCAAAGGCAGGGTGGGAGAAGGGGAGAGACCAGGTCATAGATCTACCAGAAAGGCAACCAAAGACCAGCAGTGCTGGAATGAATAAGGGGGTTCTCCTACCTCTACGTGACCAAAGGTCTGCACTAAAGGGATCAGCTCCAGTTTGTTGAGTGCTGCCAACTCCTGGATTTTCTCGATATCTTCTTCGCTGTCAGGAGACAAGAGCACCGGTCAGCGACAAGCTGCCAGCATCCCAGTGGCCTTGTTGAGTTGGCGGGTAGGAGCAGAAAGCGAGGCCGCTTCCAGTAAGTCAAACCACATGGAGCCAGTCCTGCCATGATGCAATGAAATGGGATAGAGACCCAAATCCAAGGAGCGCCATCTCTCTGGTGCACAGGGTCAGGTCTTGGCCTGGATGCCCTCACAACTGTATGGCACCAACCACACACACACAGCAGGCCAATAGCAACTGAGGCAGACCTCTTACCTGTAAGCGTACGGAGACTTGAGGATCTCGAGGTCTCCCTTGAAAGGAAACATGTCTTCGTATTCGATCAGGATGCCGTTGGCACCCAGCTTGGAGAAAAGCGGGAAGATCTGAAGGAAAGCACATGTGAGACGTACCATCCAGCTGCCATACGGGTACAACTGCAATGTGGCAAAGCACACTCTGACTGGCAGAACTGGCACTGAGGGCCGCCACCTCAAATGGCATTAAAAGGAACCTGGACAAATTTGTGGAGAAGGCTACTAACCCTGATGGATATATTCTCTCCTCCACTGCTGGAGGCATTATGCCTCAGAATGACACTTGCTGGGAATCACAGGAGGGGAGAGAGCTGTTTGACTCATCTGGGCTTCTTCCCTTTGGGGCATCTGGCCAGCCACTGTGAAAACAGGATTAGATCCCTCCCCCCTTTGGGACTGATCCAGACTCAGGGCTTTTCTTAGTTTCTTATGATTCCTAAATGGAACCCCAGAGTGGTGAACAAGAATGGGGGAACACTATTGCTCTCAGATCCTGCTTTGTGGGCTTCCCTTGAGGGCATCTGGTTGACCCCTGTGAGAACAGGATGTGGGATTAGATAGGTCCCCTTTGGCCTGATCCAGTTCTAGGGCTGTTCCTCTGTTCTTAGAATTGACTCCAGAGAGGAGGCAGAAGGAGAGAATCAAAGGATGTCCCATCTGGGCTTCAGTTCACTAATAGGTCTCTCTTAAATCAGAAGCAAGGAAGCTGTGGACCTCCATATCTTATTGGGCCATCACTCCCATCAACTAGCAAGGCTAGTGCTCAGGGATTGTGGGAGTTGTAGTCCAACAGCATATGAAGGGCCACAGCTGCCCAATCCTGGTGCATGGAACCATTGCTAAGCTCAGTAGTGTAACCATCCGAGGCGGCTTCCCCCCAACTTGGTGCCCTCCAAATGTTTTGAGCTAAAAGTTCCATCGGCCACAGCCAGCGTGACTTCCAGCAGCTCCACCCAGCATGGCTGTCACTCACTGGTTTATTGGTTTGATTAGAAGATTTATAAATGCCTGATCAAAAATCTTTCCAGGTGATATGAAAAAAATTAGAGATAACACAGCTAAAGTGCGCAGTTCTGTTAAGGACAATGTATACAAAATAAAATAATGGTGAAACACACACACACACACACCTCCAATGAGGTAGGTTAGGTTGAGAGGCAGTGACTGGCCCAAGGTCATCCAGTGAACTTCATGACTGAGTGGGGATTTGAACTCTGGTCTCCCAGGTTCTAGTTTTGACAGGTGCTAACCAGATCAGGCCATAGGCCAGTTCCTAATCTCTCTGCAGGCCACATTTGACTGGTGGGAGGGACCACTCCCATGTCAATCCCCAGAGATGATAATGATGTCAGATGACTGACACCTGTCTAAGTTCAAACACAGTTGGTGTAACTGCTGGCCAGTAAATTACAGCAACCTCCTGTGAAGATGTCTTTTCAGCACCAACCAAGTGGTTCACAGTGGGACCACACCTTCAGCATTCTCCCCTCTGCAGAGAAAGTGGTTTGTATTTAAATTGCTTTCTCTGGAAAGAAGGGGTGGGGTGGGGAGTTCACTTAAAAGTCTTCCAGAGGAAGCAGTTTGTGTTCAAGCACTGGAGGAAACCTCATCACCCATTAATGTCTGCTGCTCAAGATGTGGCATCAAGCACAGTGACAGGGGTTAATAAAGTATTTGGCAACATTATCCCCCTCTTTCCCTTCCCCTCCCCTCTTCCAGTGTTGGGGAAATACTGGAGTACAATACCCTCTGGGTTCCACCTGGATGGCCAGTCAAACCCAGACTCCCCTCTTCCAGTGTTGGGGAAATACAGCAAAACAGGACATTTATTTAGGTGTTGCAAAGCTGGTACAACACAAACAGCAAATAGTGCAGAGTGGCACACTAAATATGAAAACAACACAAGCACTTAGAAGGAAAGGGAAACAAAAGGGCAGTTGTGTCCCTGTATCGCAATACTTCCTCCTACTAGTTAGAACAATACTTCCTGTGTACCTGTCATCCTGCCCTTCTCTCATGGTTCTCTTGTAAACACAACCTTCACATTCCAACCATCACTTGCTCAGACCTCTTCACACACATTTCAGTTTTCACTCTGTATAATAATTTATCCAGCACCAGGATTCACCTGGCGTACAAGCCCTGCTCAAGGTGGGCCTCCTCACCTGCTCCAGGTAGGATACTTTTGGAGCTGCTCCCTTGAGGTCCAGATGGACCAGCCGCAACTGCATCAAGCTGAAATCCTGGAGGGCCTTTTTCTTGGCGTCCTGCCTCGCAGGGGCAGCGGCTGCCACAACCTTGACATCCGGGACATCCAAGGACCGGCCCCGAGGCTCTGCGGAGTGCTTGAGGTCGCCGGCCTTGCCCCAAAAGCTGCTCTCCTGGCTGGATCCCTTGTACTGATTCAGGGAGAAGCTGCATGCGTGGAAGAGAGTGGAAGACCGCCAACATGGTTAAGGTGCAGCTGCTGGCAAACTGAGTTCCCTCCTCCCCATAATGTCAAGAGCAGGCTCTTCCCCAACCTCGGGACCTCCACGTGTTTTGGACTACAACTCCCATCAGCCCCAACCAGCACAGTGTCATGGACTGGCTAGGTGCAGAGAAGTGGTGGGAGGCACCATCTGGGGCAACCCCCAGGGGAAGAAGGTTCAGAGCTAGGGAACTGGTGGTGGGATGGCGATGATAAGTGGTTCGAGGGAGAAGGGGGGGCACACTGGGAGGAGGAGGTGCCGGAAGCTGAAGAGGCAACAGGGTTTCGGGAGCAGGGAGAGTCTGGGGAAGAGGGTAGTCCAGACTCAGCGGCAGGAGAGGAAGCTGGAGTGGAGCCAGGAGCCAGAGATGAAATAGGCTGCTGAAGAAGCTATGGGTTCTCCCCCTCCTGCTGTGGCCAGTTGCCCTCCCACCAGGTTGCTTGGGAAGGAGTCGGGGAAGGAATCTTAGAGAGCAGTGGGAATGCAGGGACCTTCAGTCCTTGCAACTGCCTCATTGGGGCAAGACCTACTGGGAAGAGTTGCTGGGATCAGTAGGCCTGAGCCGTTTTGATTTCTTCAAAGAAACATGCACACGAAAGCTCATACCAAGAACAAACTTAGTTGGTCTCTAAGGTGCTACTGGAAGGAATTTTTTATTTTATTTTGTTTTTTCAAAGAAAGAGTTAACTTTTCTGACACTGGGTGTTTTATTGCTGACCTGCTCCTGACTCTGGCTCCTGACAAACAGCCATTTTGGACTACAACTCCCATGGGTCCCAGCCAGCACGGCCATTTTGAACTACATCTCTTATGGGAGTTTTTAATAATGCTCTTTCTGATGCTTTAATTCTTGTCTTAATCAAAGTTACTATAAACTCATATGTTTTATACCACCTCTCTGTATTCTTAGGAAAAGTGCAGCCTATAAATATTTTAAAATAAACAAAGCCCCAGCACCATATAAGTATTTAAACGAATAAAGAAATCCTGCAACTGTGCTGGCCGATGGGAAATATAGCCCAGGACATCTGGAGGGGACTAGGATGGGGAAGGCAGCTGTACCCCACAATCCTGAAACAGCCCCAGAGCAATAGGCAAACATTGGTTTCCACCCATGGCAGCAAAAGAGCTTTGAGCCAGCTGCATTTATGGGACCCTGGACGACCAACAGGGATGGGGGACCCTTTGGCCATCCCTGGTATGTTGGCCGACTCCAGCTCCTAGTAGCCAGCAGGCCCAACAGTCAGAGATTATGGAAGTTTGGGGTCCACCAACATCTTGGGAGGGCCGCAGGCTCTCCACTCCCACCTTGCAAGACAGCAATGCCTCACTGAAAGATACTCACCTGTCCCGGAAGAAATACTTGATGGCCGCCAGCACCACAGTGAGAAGCACCAACAGCCGCAGGAGGTTCAGCTTCTGGGTCCGGTGAAGCGCCATCCCTGCTAGGGAGGAACAGGAGCCACGAGGGGCATGTCACAACACAGACGGGCCAGCAGCAATCTGGATTTTAAGGCTCCACGACACCCACCTGCATGAGATGCCACAGTGCGGGGAGATATGCCCACAGCCCCTCCGCAACCCCAAACCTGCCTTTATCCTAGGCCAAACTGAACTTCTAGAACATTCTACACACTGAGCGTGCTCCTCAGGAATTATCTGCACGGAGAAATTGCCACACCCTTTCCCGACTAATTAATTGCAAGAGTATCGGTTATCTCTTCCTGACAGCCAACCCACTGTTTCCGTTTGGGTTTGGCACAGATAATTCAGCACGGGAACAAATGATGGGGTGCTTAATTAATTTTGAGGAGGGGAGTCCCCTCAAATGGTTGCATGTGGCTGCCATGGTTAGTAGCATGGTTAGCCAATGTGGTATAACAGTTACGCGCTGGACCTGGGAGACGAGGCTGCGTAATCCTCACTCAGATGCGTGACGTTGGGCCAGTCCCTGCCTCTGACTAGCCTACCTCACAGGGTTGTGGTGTAGATCAAATGGGGAGAGGGGGAGAGCCATGTATATACTACCTTGAGCTCCTTAGGGGAAAAGATAGTGTATAAATGGAATAAATAAATAAAACATCTTTTACCTGATCTAACCAGGGAAGGAGAGATCAGGATGGCGTTAGCGCCCTGCCGGCCTAGTCTGTAAAAGAAACTTGCCCTCCCTGGGAGTGTGAGATTCCCTCTACAGCCCCTTGGGAAAATAGTAAGAAACATAGGTCACATCAAGACCATATATTTTGATACCACTTCAAACAGTCATGGCTTCCCCCAAAGAATTCTGGGAATTATAGTTCATCAAGGATGCTGAGAGGGGCATGGAGACCCTGTTCCCCTCCCACAGCTACAATTCCCAGTGTGGCTTCACAGTGGATTCCTCTTCACAGGAAACTCTGGGAATTGCAGTTCTGTGAGGGGACAACGGGCCTCCTAACAACTCTCAGCACCCATAACAAGCTACAGCTCCCAGAATTATTTGGGGGAAGAAGCCATGACTGTTTAAAGTGGTATCATAGTGCTTTAAATGTATCATGTGAACATGGCCTTAGTTTGGCCTATATAGCAAGTCCTAGCTGCTATGAGTTGTTGTTGCTTCTGCTGTTCATAAATAAACACTACTATTCAAATTCTTCTGACTCCTGCTGCTTCCTAGGATTAGGGCAGCCCCATTCTGAGCTTTCTTCATACAGGGATTGCCCTTTTTTGGGTCAGCAGAAAACGGCCTGAAAGATCTTGATTCAGAGCAGACTTTTGAAATGGCTCTTGGGTCAAAGGATATCACTCAGAGGTAGGCAGCATCTGCTTTGCATGCAGAAGGTCATGAGTTCAATCCCCAGTGGCATCTCTGGGTGTCCCCTGCCTGAATCCCTGGACAGCCATTGCTGCCAGTCAGTGTAAACAATACTGAACTAGATAGACCAATGGTCGGACTCAGTAAAAGGTAGCTTTCTATTTTCCGACTAGTCATTTCCCTTAAATTTGGCTAGATTTATATCCCTCCCAATGTAGCTTCTTGGGCTTGAGTTACAAGACTGATAGGACACATTGCTTTTAATTTACAATTAATAGAAATTTCCAGACAAAATATTGGGGATGGCATACACCTTCACTATATTACTTAACTATGGCTTTAAATTGTTTTTATGCGTTGTACTTTTATTTCATTGAACGTCTTTGAGACTCTGTATTGTATAAAAGGAACCGATAAATCAATCTTATATAAACAAATAATAAAGTAATTATGGGGCCATCTAATGCAGCACAACCTAACTGGCAGCCACTCTCTGGGAACCTTAGTCAAAGAGAGCCTTGTTAATGGGAGATGCCCCTAGGGTGTTGAAATTGGGACTTCCTTTTTACAAATCACACAGTCCTCAAGGAACTGTCTCACCTGAAGGCACCCCAGGCTTTGTGTGTGTCATAATACTTAAGCAAAACAGTACAATTGTTGCTTCAGTAGCTGGGCTTACCTGCTCAATCCCAGCTGGTCCAACGGGAAGAACTAGCAGGACAGCAGTGATAGCCTCAGGAAAGGCTTTCTCAACCGGCAGAGACAGTTGTGTCTCATTGAAGCAGCCCTGCCCTACCAGAGAGCCAAAGGGGGTCAGAAGCACCTAGGAATAGGCATGGGGATAGAAGATCTCAGGAGCGTAATACATACCAAACTGTCTATCTATCACCAAAACATCCCTCTTTATGATTATTGTATAATTCTGGAAAGTTGTATAACCTAAGAAGGGACGTGGCTGTGACTATCGTAAAGGGATCCCACGCTCCTGAAGTTGCCACTATACTGCTGCTCCAATTCCCAGCTTCTCTGCTTGGCATCCTCATATCCGAGCAAAATGCCCTTTGCTGCCATTCAGCTGCTAGGGTGAACTGGGGACTGCTGTCTTGACAGATCACGCTGGGAATTGCAGCCCCATGTAATATCGCTAATGGGCTCCTCTGCCTGCCCAGCTGCCATCCAGCAAGGTCCTGCAGCTGCTCAGGAGGGTTCAATCATCAGAAAAGGGCTGAGGACAAAATGCCAAAGACAGCATTTTCTCCCGCAACAGATGGATTATAGGGCAAGCGGGATTATGGGTGGGGTGCTGCAGGGGATCTCTACTTCTAAGGCCAGATGACATTGGGACTCACATCAAATGACGCAGAGAGGGGTGTGTGGCATTGGGGAATCAGCCCCAGGGACGCTGAACATCTCAAAAGACATTTTTGGAAAAGAATCAACAAATGCTTTTTTATTGTTTGGTCTGCTGCCTTCAGCTCCTTTGGGAGGGAGGGCAGGATATAAATCCAAATCAATCAATATTTCAGGGCTGGTGATCAGATACAGTGGTACCTTGGTACTCAAACGGCTTGGCTCCTGAACGCCGCAAACCCAGAAGTGAGTGTTCCGGTTTGCAAACGCTTTTCGTAAGCCAAACGTGCAACACGGCTTCTGATTGAGTGCAGGAAGCTAATTGGAAACCACTCCTTGTTTTTTGAACTGTTTCGGGAGTTGAACAGACTCCCGGAACGGATTAAGTTCGAGAACCAAGGTACCACTGTAGTATCCTCTACTTTCCCTGAGCACAGTTGGCTGGCTTGGGGGGGGGGGGGGCTAGAGCAGGCTGTGTGACATAAGCAGCATTTCTGCTGCCTGAGGCAGCTTCCTCATTCTACCTACTGGTAGGGCTGGCCTCTGTTGTTCCCCCATATACCGGTAAGTACATTAAAAACAAATAGAGTTTGCTGGGTCAGGCCAAGGGCCCATGTAGTCCAGCATCCTGTCCTTACAGTGACCAACCAGATGCCCCAAAGGGAAGCCTGCAAGGCAGGAGCTGAGCACAAGAACTCTATTTTCTCTGAGCTGGTTGCTGCCTGCAACTATGGAGGCAGAGGATAGCCATTGTGGCTAACAGTCATTGATTGCCTTCTCCTCCATGAATTTGTGCAATCCACATTTAAAGCCACCCAGGTTTATGGGAGCAAGTTCCAAATTTTCTCTGTGCTGCATCTTCCGACAAGCAGCTTCATTGGAAGCCCATGATTTCTAGTGTTATGAGAGAGGGAGAAAAACTTTTCTCTGTCCACTTCCTCCATGCCAGGCATAAATCCACTATCTTCTATCTCGTTGCCTCTTACTTGCCTTTTCCTGAAAACTGAAAAATCTCAAATGCTGCAATCTTTCCTCATATGGGAGCCACTCCTTCCCAGTGCTTTTTTCCCCTTAAAAAATGTTTAGGGGTACTCTCATTTTCCTACTCATATTGAAATACTGCCCCTCAATGAAGCCAAACTTAGATTCGCAAAATATTTAGGGGTATGCGTCTCCCTGCATCCCCCCCCCAAAAAAGCGCTGCTCCTTCCCCTAGATCATTTTGGTTGCCCTTTTCCAGTTCTAAAATTCCCACTCTGTACCCACCCAGAGGGTTTTATTTTTCTTTACAAAAACTTTCACACAGTCTTCCATGAAAGGTTTTGTAGGGATTAGTGATAAAATGGTTACAGAAATAACAAGGGAGTGTCAGCGATGCCAATCCTAGAAGATTTTTTTAAAAACCTAAACAGGTATGAAAGGAAAGTACTTTCTCCCTCCCTCTTTTTTCAGTCGATAAGGTACACGTTCTCCCTCCCTCCAGTAGTAAACTCAATGTTCCCATGCTGACAACAGAAAAGGAACCAAGAACGAGGCAACTGACAAACAAGGTAGAGATAGGTAAGATTATGAACAAGTGCAGAAAGTGGAGAGAAACAGGTTTCCCACACACACCTCGCATAATACTAGAAGCCAATGCAGTCCAACAATGAAGCTGAATGCTGGAAGATTCAGGACAGTCTAAAGGAAGGACTTAGAATCATAAAACTGCAGGGTTGAAAGGGACCCAACCCCCTGCAGTGCAATAGGACTAATTGATAGAACAAATATTATTACATTTATTCTGTCATGGACTCCAAGGCAGCATGAAAGTGGTTCTTCAGTAGCCTCCCTCCAGGCACTGATGAGACCCAGTCCTGCTTAGTTGCAACAGGACTCAAGGGCTCCAGGCCCTAATTTGCACCCAATTTATGCCCTATTAATTTCTATGGGACTCTAGTATTACTTACTTTCTTTGATTGGGCCATTGTATCATAACGACCAGCAGACAAATCCTAAAACTGCTGATCATTTCTATATAAGTATTCACATGCCTATTTTCTTCTGTATCAATGATGGCAACTTTTTGATGGATGGATGGATTTAATATACCAGCCTTCATCAAGAGGTCCCAGAGCAGTTCACAAATAAAAAAGAGGTAAATTTTAGCAAGTCCCCCTGCTGCAGAGGGGGGGAAAAGGGGGGGGAAGTTTATAAATTATGAAATTCACTACCAGAAGTTGCAGTGATCGCTACCTACTTGGGTGGCTTTAAAAGTCAAATTCATGGAGGTTATTCTCAATGGCTACTTGCTATGATGGCTGTGTACTACTGCCTCTAATATCATAGGACGGATGTCTCAGAGACTGGGGTTTGGAATCACAAGCAGTGAGGGTGGTGCCATTGCACTCACTGCTAATTGTGGACTTCTTCCCATTTGGACATCTGTTTGGCTGACATGAAGAAAGGACGTTGGTCCGATCCAGCAATGCTCTTTTGATATTCTCCTGAAACAACACCCCCCTTACATGGGGAAAGGGCAGGTGACCAGACCATGGAAAATCTAGGGGCCTAACACCACTGAGACCTCAAGCCAGGGGTATACATTTTCTTGGAATGTGCAAAGTATTCTGAGCTTTTACATTTCTGTGTCTACAAAGAAATAACACCTTGGTTGCAAGGGGGAGTGCCGACCTACTTGTCAGCAGTTCCCCTTACATAAGAAGAGCCAGCTGGATGAGGCCAATGGCCCATTTAGTCCAGCATCCTCTTCTCACAGTGACCAACCACATGCTTGTTTTCCTGCAAGCAGAATCCGAGCACAAGAGCAACTCTCCCCTCCTGCAGTTTACACAAAAAAAGACATCACTCTTTCTTGCACAGAAGTCAATAATGAATTGTGAAAAACCAACAACATGCTTTTATTCCTGCAAGCAGAATTCGAGCACAAGAGCAACTCTCCCCTCCTGCAGTTTCCAACAACTGGTATTCTGCCAACTATGGAGGCAGAGCACAGCCATCATGACTAGTAGCCTTCAACAGCCCTCTCCTCCACTAATCCCCTTTTAAAGCCATCCAAGTTGGTGGCCATCACTGCCTCCTGTGGGAGGGAGTTCCATAGTTTAACAATGCACTGTGTGAAGGACTTTCTTGATGCTGGGTAACTGATCTGTTGCCGCCTGCAGCCATTTTAAGCCCTTCTTGCCTCTGTCGCTGCTTTGCACGCCGTCTGGCCAAGTCCCTACTCCGTTTAAAAACTGTGATTTCTATTTAAGGGAGCAGGAATTCCCTGAGCATTGTCATCACCGCACGCTACTCCTTCTGCGCCTCTCGAAACAGAAAACGTTCAGTAACACACACATTTCCTGCAAGAAAGAGTGGAGAGGGCAGGGTGACACAGAGTTTCTGCCCTCAGGGAATAACGCTCTGTGGCATCTCCATGGTGCTGCATTAGCTAATTACTAGTGTGGAGAGTAAGGAAACTCTGTTCCAGTTGTGGGTTGTTGTTTTTTTGGCACATGTCAGAGCACAGAGGAGTGTCTCCTGGGAAGGATGCACAATTTGAGGGCTGTGATTTGCTCAGCTGCAGCAGGAGTGCACAAGCCAAGATGGATTCTGGGAACATCTGGATTGTTTTCCTGGAGTGGTCCATCTTCTAACAGCAGACAGGACTGATGCATACAGGATTTTCACAGACAGAACATGAAGGATATGGCCATGCTTTGTCCCCAAGCATCTGGTATTTAAAGGTCTAAGGGGGGAGGAGAGCCTTTTCATCCACGCTTAAACTAACCCTTTTACACAAAAAGGCACCGCTTTTTCTTGCACAGAAGTCAATAATGAATTGTGAAAAACACTTCCTTTTGTCAATCCTGAATGCAATGCAAGTCACAGCCATCACATGATTAAAAATCATTTTGTTCCATTGTTTAGATACTGTCTATAATTTAAAAAGTAAGAAGGGTTTGCTGGATCAGACCAAAGGAGGCCCTTCAAGTCCAGCATCCTGGTCTCACAGTGGCTTGTATTAACACCATCAGAATCTGAGCACAAGAGCACTCTCCCTTCAACGATGCGGGCTGTGTTCAGCCACTGAAAACCATTTGCTTGGAATCACAAGAGGAGAGGATGCTGTTGTGCTCAGTTCCTGTTTATAGACTTCCCCCTGGGGCATCTGGTTGGCCATTATGAGACGAGGATGCTAGACTAGATGGGCCACTGGCCTGACCCAGCATGCTCTTCTTGTGCTCTTAACAGAATCCTTGCCACATTTGACATTTGACATTTTTAAGTTGTCGACCACCTTATGTTATTTTCTATGCAAGTGTGGTTGATAAATAATTAATTTAAAAAATAAAATAAAAAATATTGCCACTTACCATCTACACCAGTGGGTGAAGTTGGATGGGGGGGAATCCCCCCCCGTCCACCCCTCACAACCTTTTCTATTCTGGTATTCGAGTCCCTGCACATCTCAACAACTAGAACAACCCAAGAAATGCAGAAGAGCAAATGTTCCCAGCCTTAGAATACCACCTTTTGCAATGAAACAGGTGGATGTTGTAAATGCAACAGTAGCAAGAAAATTAGAAGCAAATAATGCAGCCAGGAAAAACGGCACTTTCTAGAGTTGACTACTGTATATAAGTTCCTTTCTGGCCAGCTGCTAAACTGAACAAAAACAGGGAAGGAAAGGATGAGGAGGAAGGGAGGCAAGCCTTGGGCATGATGGATGGAAAGTTTGGAACAGCCTGACAACGGAATGGATTGGAGGGGATGGGCCCACTGCCTTGGCCCCAGGGCATTTTGCTGACCCAGGCGAAAGATGAGATGGTGTCCAGTTCCAATTCTACACACAGGCACAGAGGCATCTGCAGAAGGACAAGAGGGACAGCCCCCCTCCCAAGCCATAATCTACCATGCTAGTTAAGTATGCTTCTTCGTTTGGAGTACTGTATTTACTTTTGCACCATCCTGCCCTCCAACACTTCGCTGCTGCTCTCTGCCATCCTGCCTCCCACCTCCCAGCATCTGCCGTTTGAGACGGTTGCCTCACTTTGCCCAACGAAAGAGCCGGCCTTGTTAGGCCATCCTTAGTGCAAAGAGATCTCACCTTGCAGCAGAGGCTTGAAGGGACAGAGAAGGAACAGTCCCTTCCCCTCTGGAAAGATGAAAGTCAGCCAGGAATTATTCAGCTCTGCTTCTAGCGCAGATCAGAGCAGAAGGTCCCTCAAAAGAAGAGAGAGAGGAGAAGTGGAAGGAAATCCTGATGGCCCTCTTGGTGTAGCCGGAGGTTTATTTTAGGCAATTTCCAGCTTTGCTCATAGCAAAACTCTGCACGCACACCGCCCCCTTTTGTGCTGTCTGCCCTTACAAGGGACCCGTCTGCTCGTATCAGCGACGGGCTTTCATATTCTCAGAGGAGAAGGAGACATTCCTTCCTCTGATGCAGCCCTGGAACTTTGGGCAGAATCTCATAAAGGTTGCAATGCTGAATGGTTAGTGTGTCATACTAGGAGCCTGGAGACCAGGGTTCAAATCGCCACTCAATCATGAAGCTCACTGGGTGACTTTGGGCTAGTCACTGCCTCTCAGCCTAGCCTACCTCACAATGTTGTCATGGGGATTAATTCAGGAGGGAAAGAACCATATGCAGCACCTTGAGCTCCTTGGAGAAAAGTGTGGGTTATAAATGCAATCAATCAATAAGAGAGAGGCTTCCTGCTGTGTGGAGATCTTTAGGTCTGCAGGTCTATAGCACAAACCATAGTTTTAGGGTTGTTGTTGTTCTTCTTCTTATTATTATTCATTTCCTGCATGAATCACTACCCAGGAGACCGCCCAAAGCAATTTATAATGTAACAGAAAATATAAAACAGCTACACCTATCAAAGCAACTTTAAAAAGCAATTATATACGTAAAAAAAAAGACAGCGCATAAATAAAATCAATTCACATCCAAGACAGACACCGACTGGGATAAAGATTTTAGAAGGCTGGTTTTATTTTAGAGGTTTGCAGAGTTAAAGTGGATCAAAGTGCTCTTAGTGCAAGCCACCCACTTTAAGAACAAAGAATCTGACTTTTCATGGTTTGGAAAGTGCCAGGAAAATGTGGGGCAAACAAACAACAAACGGGAAGATGCACAGAGGGCCTGGGATTGGGTGGTAGACAAATTCATGGCGGAGAGACCCTGCCTGCAGGGTTCCCACAAGAGGCATCTGGTTTGCACCTGTGAGAACAGGATGCTGGACTAGATGGGCCACTGGCCTGATCCAGCTGTAGGGATCTTCTTATATTCTCAACTGGTTTCCTGACAGAAGACTGTGCTTTTTACCCCTTTCCCACCTTCCCAGGTATTGAAGAAACGTCTCCACCCCCATTGTTCAACCCGGACACTGAGGTCCATTGCCAAGGGCCTTCTGGCGGTTCCCTCACTGCGAGAAGTGAAGCTACAGGGAACCAGGCAGTGGGCCTTCTCGGTAGTGGCGCCCGCCCTGTGGAATGCCCTCCCATCAGTTGTCAAGGAGATAAACAACTATTTGACATTTAGAAGACATCTGAGGGCAGCCCTGTTTATGGAAGTTTTTAATGACTGATGTTTTAATGTATTTTTAATCTTTTGTTGGAAGCCGCCCAGAGTGGCTGGGGAAACCCAGCCAGATGGGGGGGGGGTATAAATAAATTGTTGTTGTTGTTGTTGTTGTTGTTGTTGTTGTTGTTGTTGTTATATCAAAATCTTGTGCCTGGCAAAGGCATGAGTCAAAAGGTCTCATCCTGTAGCTCTCAGCCGAGGGTGGGCAGCCCTAGCACGAAATGCTCACCTACAAGACCCCAGTGGAGTACGAGGTGGAGCAGAATAAGGCGCTGGGGGCGGGGGGGGGGGAGAAGGCGAGCCTACCAGCTGACTTGCAGCAACAATTTGAACCTATGGTGACCTTTACAGCTACCTTGACCGTGAGCTTGATGTTTGTGTCTGCTACCTATGCTGACTGTTGCTTTGTCTAGTGTTGAGATTGTGCAGTACCAGGCAGGTTATGACTCTTGATGTTGGCAGCGAGTGGATGGAAGTCGTTCTCTACTCTCCAGGTACAGCTCTGGCCCCTCTCAGATGAGAGAGGAGAGAGGAGTATTAGATGTCCCAGAGGAGATGGGGGCATGAATCCATCAAATTAGGAGTGGATCTTATTTCTGTATGCTTTCCATTGCGTTGTCATATTACTGAGTGTGAGTGGCTTACGTATCTATTTCAGGTTTATGGATATGGATACATATCCATGAGTGGCTGGGGCAACCCAGCCAGAGTTGCGGGGTATAAATAATAAAATTATTATTGTAACTATTATGGTGCAGTGCATGTATTTTGATATGGTGTTGCTCTACTTCTTTGGTGCACACACACACACACACACAATATGCTCTTCGGTTTTATCTATTTTATGTTTATGGATATGGATACAGCCTATGTATTTTGACATGGTGTTACTGTGCTTATTTTGCATATGTACATACTTATATATATATGTATGTACATACTTATATAGGACGCGGGTGGTGCTGTGGGTTAAACCACAGAGCCTAGGGCTTGCTGATCAGAAGGTCGGTGGTTCAAATCCCCGCAACGGGGTGATCTCCCGTAGCTCGGTCCCTGCTCCTGCCAACCTAGCAGTTCAAAAGCACATCAACGTGCAAGTAGATAAATAGGTACCGCTCCAGCGGGAAGGTAAACAGCATTTCCGTGGGCTGCTCTGGTTCGCCAGAATCTGCTTAGTCATGCTGGCCACATGATCCGGAAGCTGTCTGCAGACAAATGCCGGCTCCCTCGGCCAGTAAAGTGAGATGAGCCCACCCCAGAGTCGTCCGTGACTGGACCTAATGGCCAGGGGTCCCTTTACCTTTAGCTTTACATACTTATATATCAGGCCTGGCCTGTCCATGAGGCAGACTGAGGCAGCCACCTCAGGCAGTGGAATCCAAGGGGCACCAGAGGTGCCCCACTAGTGCACTTCCAAGATCTTGTGAGAGTCTCACAAGAGCCCTGCAAGATTGCAAAGAGGCCTCACACAACCTTCCAGAGATCCTGGTAAGGGAGGCTTTGGTGGGGAAGGGGCATAAAGTGTGCAGGGCAGCACCTTTCCTTTTCAGCTCAGGTGGCGAAATGGAATGGGTCACCTGTATTTATCTATTGTAAACAGCTTCAATATCTTTCAGATCAGTGGTTCCTAAACCTTTTCAACTGCCCCTTTAGTTCCATAATCTCCTCCCCAGTGCCCTCTACCCTACCCTAAAGAAAGTATTATTCAGAACATCAGTTTGCAGAACCCATAAAGGAAGATAACAACACAATAAAATTCAAAACGGGAACAATCAAAGGCACATTTATTCCAAATCCAATTAAAACTATGTGGTTTAATTAATGCAAAAAATGGATGAAGTTCATTCAGCATTGCCAGCTTTTCAAATCTGATAGTCATTTACACCTCCAGCACCCCCTTGCTGCCCCCTTCCCTTTAGTCTAGGTCAGGGGTCAGCAAACTTTTTCAGCAGGGGGCCAGCAGTCCACTGTCCCTCAGACCTTTTTAAATAAAAGGGCACATTCTACTCATGTAAAAACACACTGATTCCTGGACCGTCCGCAGGCCAGATTTAGAAAGCGATTGGGCCGCATCTGGCCCATGGGCCTTAGTTTGCCTACCCATGGTCTAGGTAATCCCACCACACACTGTTTTAGATAGTAAGTGGTATACAAATGAAAATAATAAGAATAATAAAAACACAGAAGACTGGATAAATGATCTAACCTCCCTGTTCACTTAGTGCAAGCAACTCAGGATGAGTGCGTGATTAATAGGTCATTGGGAGGAACCTCGCTTCATACTTCTTCCATCCCACATTGAGACAAGGGCCAAACCAAATGACCCCATTAAATGCCTGATTACATTTAAAGTGTCAACTTTTTTTCACTTTTCCTTTTTTCCTTTTCAGCAACTGGCTACTGCAGCTCCCCAACTGATTGCTCAAAATTGGGAGGGTTTGGATAATTTGCAGTTATCCATTTGGAGACAGAAAGTTTGGACAATGGAAAAGCTGACTAAACAGTCAAAAGCACTGAACGGGTAGCAAGCAGAAAATGAATTTTTTTTTGGAATGATGATATGCCTTTATGACATGCAGAAAATAATTCAGACGTAGAAATGCCGGCAATGCAGGTCCAACTGTGGCAGAGGAAGAGTTATTTATGATTCTTTGGGGGTTTGCAATGTTGTCATGCTTTGATTTATTTATTTTTTAATGCAACACACAAACACCAATAAGCAGTGGGGGGGGGCAGAGGGAAATCAGGACTGGGGTGTGTAGAGAGAGGTTAACCCTTTCCCCACCAATACATTCCCAAGAAAAATGGATGCCGACGTGGGACATCCCCTCCAATGCATGATGTGCTGTACACACACTCTCACTTTTATATAATGAATGCTGTTTCAAGCTTTGACCCAGGATGAGGCAACTGCAACCTTCCATATATTTGTTGGACTACAGCTCCCGTCATCCCTGACCACTGCCGCTTCGGGCTGACAGGAATTAAGAGTCCACCAATATTTGGTGGGCTAAAATGGACAGTGCAGACCTGTTTGGTTTTATTTTATGCTGGTAGTTTGTTGCAGCCAAATGAGGGAAGAAGGTGTGCATAGGTTGCGGTTCTAATAAATAAATAAACAACAACAACACCACACACCACACAAACAATCCTATTTGTCCTGGAAAGGAGGCATTTTTGTTGGGACTGCTCTAGCAGGCTTTGGACCATTGGAGATGGTGCTTGCTTCCAGCTCTGCTGCATTTCCCACCTCTGTTACGAAGTTCTAACAATACTAGAGGTTGCTGAGGGGATGGTCGATTCCCTCGCCAACCACCTTTCCCTCATTCCTAATCAAACCCATTACATCTTCCCCATCCGTCCCTCCACAGCTCACCCTTAAAAAAAATCATTTTTTTGAATATTTTAAACTAGAAAAACGAAATATTTACAAATTCAATTTACATTTCCCTCAACTTTCCTCCTTTCTGCAGTTGCTTAATTTATATCTTTTTATTGCTGCGTATCCTGTTAAAATCTATTTACTTAATTTTTTTCCTTATCTTTCCTATTTACCGTATTTTTCTGTGTATCACACGCCTCTGTGTATAACACAACCCCTATTTTGGGGGGGGACTCCAAATAAAGAAATCCCCCACATGCACTATCCATGTATAGGATGACCCCCCCAATTTTAAACTTGAAAAAATAGGGGGGTATAGTCTTATACACGAAAAAAATACGGTAATCATTACTTACTGCACATGTTTATATCAATCCTGGTAAGGTTTTACTTTGTTTACAGTAGATCTTCAAGTAATCAATACATTTTCCTCATCCTATTTTAAAAAAGACTCTCTTCTTGTTTTCCTGTTCTTCCAGTAAGTTTCACCATTTCACCCCCCCTCCCAACAAGCTCTTTTTAAAGGAGGGGATGAGGTGCTTCCCACAGTGAGTTAGCAGGCCCTTTTGTACTTCTTCATTAAACACGCTTGCAGGACCGTTTCAGGAGAAGGGGCTCCACAGAGCGGTTTGCTAAACTGCTGTATCTGTATGAAGCACCTCTGCCCCCCCCCATCTTACATCGCCACACGTGGCGGCCACACAAAACTACCTATCAGCAGCGGTGCAAGCTGCTGGGTGAGACCACAATCTTACATTTTATATAGGCGGATAAGAGAACATTACCCACTCTGCAGGCCCAGAACCAGAGGATGCTCGTTGGTGAACAGGCTCTCCAGCAAGGAAATGAAAGTACAGTATTGTAATCTCAAGAATAAACTGAAGGGCGGAGGCTTGGCTGCAACCCACAGTAACTGGAAACAATATTTAACTCTATTGTTACCCATTGCTATATCAACGGGCTTGGTTGCCACTGTTGTGGGGTGGGGGGGGGGCAGCAGGGGCTGCTGTGCTGCGGTTGCAGTTTCCTCTGAAGCCAGGCATCTCCAGCAGCTCTAATCCCCAGGGTCTTCCTTCCAAGCCCTAGTGCTTTTTTCCCAGGGGTACTCAACCAGCATTTTTATTTATACTGTATATCTCTATTGGTTTTTTTTTTAAAAAAGAAAAGTTAAACATGTGTCACTCACTGTAACAACTCCATGCTGAATACCGGCACCTTTTTATGCTTTTTAAAAAAATGACCAGCCCCCCCCATACCCTTGCCCCACATATTATGTTGGATTTAGTAGTGGCATGGGGGGGATGGAGTTGCCAGTGGGCATTGTGCACCCTTTTCCATATACGCCCTGGCCCGGCCCCCGCCCCGATCTAACAGAACCAAGCATTATGAGGGGCCCAGCCAAAAACACTCTGCACACAGCTGGGAACAACCTCACAAGGTCAGCAAACACAGGAGACCAAAGAACAGATTAATAATTAAAACAGATACACACTCGCACAAAGCACACAAACACCTCTCCCCCCCCCTTTCCTCGACTAACCTTGCTCCAAAAAGAAAAAAAAGACAGAGCCAGCTGTGTCCCACATGGGGGGAGTGTGCACTTGTCTGTATAATACACCTATACAGTGCTTTTTTCCTTTAAAAAAATGTTTAGGGGAACTCTCATTTGGACTCAAGAAAATCACCATTTTATAGTTCAAATCGGGAAAATAAATACCGTACAGTAAATGGACAAAAGCACAAAGATTCACAAAATGTTTAGGGGTATGCGTGTTAGGATTGAATCTCTAACAACGCGTACCCCAGAGTCCCCCCCAGAAAAAGCACTGCTCTGCACCTATACAATAATCTTATACAATATCCAAATGCCAAGCACTTTATTCTTACAGGATGCATCAGAGGAAAGCCGACAAGCACCCAGGCTGCAGCATGCTCGTTTGAGGGTGCGTCTACATCAATTAAACTGGTTGAATTCTAGTTTAATTGTCATGGTTCTTCCTTCCCTGCTCCCCCCCCCCCCAACATATAGGGATTTTGTTAAAACCATGCCAAGGTCCCCGATTGCCGGTCCCAAGCCCCTCCCCACCGCCTTTCCTAGAAGGCAGGACAGTGAGGCAAGTCTGAATATCATTTGAAGTCATCTTGCAGGTGACAAAGCTTGCTTTGCTAATCTGTGGGGGGCGGCTGATAGTTCAATGATAATAATGTGATGATGATCATAATTCCTTAAATTATAAAGGGCCCCCTCTTTCTGTAACGCACCAGGCCTCTTCCAAGGTTGTTGGGGATATAGCCTATAGCGGATATAGGGCACAGGATGCAGATGCAGCGGCAGGACAGTTCCACCCCAACCCCAACTCCAACCCCTCTCTGCATGATGTGGGCAAAACGGAAATCAATTCCAACCAACCTCCCGCCACAATAAGCTGATGGCACGCCAGAGCCTCCCCCCAAAACACTTCCTCCTCCAACCTTCTTGCCCTCCCCTCCCTGAGAGACAGATCCATCGTAGGCCTAGTACAGTACATACCTCGGTTGGCACGAGGCAAATGCCTGCCTCTGCCTCCCCATAACCACCAGCTGTGCCCCCTCTCCATTAACCCCTTCCTCCCCAACCGGGCAGAAGCACCTGCTCCCCTGCTCACACCACCCTATGCCGGTGGTGCCCACAAACTCCTGCCAGCTTCCATGCCCAGCACTCATTAAATGCCATCTAGCTGCGCATTGGCAGGCTCTCTCTCCGTCATGGCACCGCCATAGCAGGCCTCCGCAGCCTGTGCCAACCGCCCCCACCCCCACCCCAAGCCTGGCACTGGAAGGTTATTCCCGCCCCAATGCCCCCACAAGCACCCCGGGACTGCTCTTTGCACCCCACCCTGGGGTAGGGGACGTGGGGAGAGGGACCCCCCTCTCAGCTCCTTGCCCCCCCCCGCCACCCCGCGTCATTGGCTGCCCGCTCCGCATGCCACCCCCGCGCCCAGGTAGTTTTACCTGCCGCTCCTGAGATTCCGAGCTGGCAGCGGGGAGATGCAGCGGCCGCGCCGAACCCCTCCACCTGCCGGCAGCCTCTTCCTACCTGGCCCGGCCAGGTGCGCCCAGCAGCCGCGAGCAGCCGCTCCGGCATCGCCCAGCCCTGCAGCGGGAGCCGGCTCGGGGGCGGAGCAGCCAGGAGACGCCCTCCCATCGAGCAGCAGGAGCGGGGAGGGAAGCCCCGAGGCCGCCTGGCAAGGGCGAGAGGTGCCAGCCCGTGAAGGAAGAGCAGCATTATTGCAGGGAAGAGAGCAGCCTTCGCTCCTCCACCCCCGTAAAAAAGAGGGGGGGAAGCTGGTGCCCTCCAGGTGTTTTTGCATTACAGTTCCTATTGCCTAGCCTCCCTCCGGATGCGAGTTGTAGTCCAAAAACTCCCATGGGAGTTGTAGTCGAAAAACATCTGTCAGGGGGCAGCTGTGAGGAGGGGGCGGGAGCTGGAGGATGATAGTGGTCAGATCCACACAAGACCTTCAAAGCCAGGCACCCCCAAACTCGGCCCTCCAGATGTTTTGGGACTACAATTCCCATCATCCCTGACCACTGGCCCTGTTAGCTTGGGATGATGGGAGTTGTAGTCCCAAAACATCTGGAGGGCAGAGTTTGGGGGTGCCTGACCTGGGAACCTTCTGTATGCAAAGCAGGGGCTCTGCCACTAAGCTTGTGGAACAGAAGGAGCTACTTCAGATTGCTCTGTCCCTGATACCTCCCACTCCTCTTTATCGAGTCTCTGCCTTATGGGTCTGTCCTATCTTGAGTCAGACCAGTGGTCCATCTAGCTCAGTATTGTCTGCACTGACTGGCAGCAGCTCTCCAGGACTTCATTCACGGTTCTCTCCCAGACCTACCTGGAGATGCCATTGGGGACTGAACCTGGGACCTCCTGCAGGCAAAGAGATCCATAAAACACTGCGCCATAGCCCTTTGTGTGGGATCTGGGGCTGCTCAACCCAAGCCCTGAGGAGAAGATTGTACAATTTCCAAAAATACAGGTGCAGGGGCTTAAGGCACCACCTCCTCACACATGGTTCCCTTGCCCTTGACCCCATGTCTATTGGGAATGGTGGGGTGGAATGCAAGAAGCCCAACAGTGGGTTGTGCCAAGAGCCAATGACAAGCAAAGCCAGCTCTAGTTCTGTCCCCATCCTCATCCTCCTTGTAAACTCAGCAGGGAGGAGCAGGAGGAAGCAAATCGGCAGTGCTACCCTCTAGACTGGTTTTGAGTAAGCAGCTAGCCAGGGATTGGCCATAGGCAGGGCGAGACAGGTGGTGGAACAGTGCCCCGTTTGCCCCAATGGGCCAGTACCCACTGATCCAATGTATGAGTGGTGAGCTGAAGACACAGCACTCCACACATGCTCAGGAGCTCTTTCTCTGTAGTGTCACATCACATTCTCCAGGGCTGAGCTCCAAGACTGGAAAAGGCGGGTTCAGGAGCTGAGGCCAGGCAAGAATCGAGCCCTGCGTGTTTTAGGTTATGTGTACAAAAAGAGTCATCACAGGTCAGTGACCCAACAGTATGAACACACTTCATCCCTGGGGCTTTTGAAAATAATCATAATAAATCATAATAACCACAACAACTCACAGCATGCTCAGTTTGGCACGTAGATGTGATACGTTTATTTTATTAATAGTCAAACTTTTATTCAAAGGAGGAACAGGTGGGTCTC